>NC_064626.1:1200890488-1201515488 GCF_023864275.1 Schistocerca cancellata
GTCAAGAATACCATCATAACGACCGGGAGAGCGGTGTGCTGACACCACGCCCCTCCTATCAGCAACCTCCACGGAGGATGACACGGCGGTCGGATGGTCCCGGTAGACCACTCGTGGCCTGAAGACGGAGTGCTAAAAAAATGATGTTGTATTCCCAAGTAGAATTTGTCAGAAATAAGCTAGAAATTTGTCTGCATTGTTGTACATACGCCAAGAGAAGACGCAAATACAAGATATTATATATTTCACGAAATTAAAGGAATATAAACTGAAAAGCCAGTACCTCTACCTAATATCGGGTAGGGCCCCCAGTGAGCACTAAGAGGTGCCGCAACACGGCATGGCATGGACTCGACTAATGTCTGAAGTAGTGTTGCAAGGAACTGACTCCATGAATGCTGGAAGGCTGTCCATAAATCCGTAAGAGTACGAGGCAGTGGAGATCTGAACAGGACGTTGCAAGGCGTCCCAGAAAGGCTCAATAATTTTCATGTCTGGGGAGTTTGGTGGCCAGCGGAAGTGTTACAACTCAGAAGAGTGTTCCTGGATCCCCTCTGTAGCAGTTCTGGACGTGTGGGGTATCGCATTGTCCTGCTGGAATTGCCCAAGTCCCTCAGAATGCACAGTGAGATGAATGGGTGTAGGTGATCAGAGAGGATGCTTACGTACGTGTCACCCGTCAGAGTCGTATCTAGACGTATCAGAGGTCCCATATCACCCTAGCTGCACACGCCCCACACAATTATAGAGCCTCCACCAACTTGAACAATCCCCCGCTGACATGCCGGGTTCATGGGCTCATAGGATGTCTCCATACCTGTACACATCCATCCACTCGATACAATTTGAAACGAGACTCGTCCGAACAGGCAACATGTTTCCAGTCATCAACAATCCAATATTGGTGTTGAGGGGCCCAGGCGAGGTGTAAAGCTTTGTGTCGTACAGTCATCAAGGGTACACGAGTGGGCCTTCGGCTCCGAAAGCCCATATCGATGATGTTTCGTTGAATGATTCGCACGCTGACACTTGATGATGGCCCACCACTGAAAGCTGCAGAAATTTGCGGAAGGGTTGCACTTCCGTCACGTAGAACCGTTCTCTTTAGTTGTCCTTGGCCCCGTTCTTGCAGGATGTTTTTCTGGCCACGGCGATGTCGGAGATTTGATCTTTTACCGGATTCCTGATATTCACGGCATACTCGTGAAATGGTCATATGGAAAAATCCCCACTTCGTCGCTACCTCGGAGGTGCTGCTACCTCGGAGATGCTGTGTCCCATCGCTCGTGCGCCGACTGTAATACCACGTTCAAATCTCGATAACCTACCGTTGTAGAAACAGTAACCGATCGAACAACTGCGCCATCACTTGTTGCCGCGCGCAGGGCCATATTCTGCCTGTTTACGTATCTCTGTATTTCAATATTCGTGCCTATACCCGTTTCTTTGGCGCTTCAGTATGCCAACTGGCATTGAAACAGACTCATATTGGGCCCACGTACAATGATGCAGAGATATTTCTTGCTCATTTCTGACAAATGTGTCTTTGGAATATCACTTCATCGTATACGTATGAATTTGTTATACACAGTGCCATACGTTTTTTAATCTGTCAAATGTCGAAATGGAAAACAAAATAGCGGGGAAGAAGGGATTTCGAATAAAATTACTTCTTCGACAAACCCGGTTTGTAACATACATTAAAAACCGCAGAACGTTTGCTTGATGATCTTTTTTATATCTGTTACCGTTTAAACGGTATTCATTCTGAAATATTAAACTCACTTTTTTTCAAAGGGGTGTTTCACTCCTTTAACGACCGTATAGTCATGTATAAAAAGAAAATAATTCCCTCTTCTTTTGCTCTACGTTACAACATATTCAAAGCCGATCAAAATCGAAATGAACCCCTTGGGTATGTTTACTTGTTAGTAGACACTGTATCAATGCAGTGAAGTCCAAGGGCGTACCCAGGATCTGAACTAGGGAGGGGGTGGGGGGGGGGGGGGAAGGTCATACTAGTCTCAGGAAAAAAGGACTCGAGACAACATACAGCACTCCTTATTAAATAAAACAGTAAACCAGTGAAAAACTGCTTTTAATAAACATTTTAAATAGAAGAATGCACTTGTACAATCCGAGAAAACATGGAGCATTTCTTATTAAATAAAACAGTAAACTAGTGAAAAACTGCGAATATCTTCTAGGGGGGGGGGGGGCATTTGCCCCCCCTCCAACCCCTCGCTGGGTACGCCCATGGTGAAGTCTACTTTAACGTGCGTAAAGTATAGCAAAACGTACTGTTGTTGTTGTTGTGGTCTTCAGTCCTGAGACTGGTTTGATGCAGCTCTCCATGCTACTCTATCCTGTGCAAGCTTCTTCATCTCCCAGTACCTACTGCAACCTACATCCTTCTGAATCTGCTTAGTGTATTGATCTCTTGGTCTCCCTCTACGATTTTTACCCTCCACACTGCCCTCCAATGCTAAATTTGTGATCCCTCGATGCCTCAGAACATGTCCTACCAACCGATCCCTTCTTCTAGTCAAGTTGTGCCACAAACTTCTCTTCTCCCCAATCCTATTCAATACCTCCTCATTAGTTACGTGATCTACCCACCTTATCTTCAGCATTCTTCTGTAGCACCACATTTCGAAAGCTTCTATTCTCTTCTTGTCCAAACTAGTTATCGTCCATGTCTCACTTCCATACATGGCTACACTCCATACAAATACTTTCAGAAACGACTTCCTGACACCTAAATCTATATTCGATGTTAACAAATTTCTCTTCTTGAGAAACGCTTTCCTTGCCATTGCCAGTCTACATTTTATATCCTCTCTACTTCGACCATCATCGGTTATTTTACTCCCTAAATAGCAAAACTCCTTTACTACTTTAAGTGTCTCATTTCCTAACCTAACTCCCTCAGCATCACCCGACTTAATTTGACTACATTCCATTATCCTCGTTTTGCTTTTGTTGATGTTCATCTTATATCCTCCTTTCAAGACACTGTCCATTCCGTTCAACTGCTCTTCCAAGTCCTTTGCTGTCTCTGACAGAATTACAATGTCATCGGCGAACCTCAAAGTTTTTACTTCTTCTCCATGAATTTTAATACCTACTCCGAATTTTTCTTTTGTTTCCTTTACTGCTTGCTCAATATACAGATTGAATAACATCGGGGAGAGGCTACAACCCTGTCTCACTCCTTTCCCAACCACTGCTTCCCTTTCATGCCCCTCGACTCTTATAACTGCCATCTGGTTTCTGTACAAATTGTAAATAGCCTTTCGCTCCCTGTATTTTACCCCTGCCACCTTCAGAATTTGAAAGAGAGTATTCCAGTCAACATTGTCAAAAGCTTTCTCTAAGTCTACAAATGCTAGAAACGTAGGTTTGCCTTTTCTTAATCTTTCTTCCAAGATAAGTCGTAAGGTCAGTATTGCCTCACGTGTTCCAACATTTCTACGGAATCCAAACTGATCTTCCCCGAGGTCGGCTTCTACCAGTTTTTCCATTCGTCTGTAAAGAATTCGCGTTAGTATTTTGCAGCTGTGACTTATTAAACTGATAGTTCGGTAATTTTCACATCTGTCAACACCTGCTTTCTTTGGGATTGGAATTATTATATTCTTCTTAAAGTCTGAGGGTATTTCGCCTGTCTCATACATCTTGCTCACCAGATGGTAGAGTTTTGTCATGACTGGCTCTCCTGAGGCCATCAGTAGTTCTAATGGAATGTTGTCTACTCCCGGGGCCTTGTTTTGACTCAGGTCTTTCAGTGCTCTGTCAAACTCTTCACGCAGTATCTTATCTCCCATTTCATCTTCATCTACATCCTCTTCCATTTCCATAATATTGTCCTCAAGTACATCGCCCTTGTATAAACCCTCTATATACTCCTTCCACCTTTCTGCTTTCCCTTCTTTGCTTAGAACTGGGTTGCCATCTGAGCTCTTGATATTCATACAAGTGGTTCTCTTCTCTCCGAAGGTCTCTTTAATTTTCCTGTAGGCAGTATCTATCTTACCCCTAGTGAGACAAGCCTCTACATCCTTACATTTGTCCTCTAGCCATCCCTGCTTAGCCATTTTGCACTTCCTGTCGATTTCATTTTTGAGACGTTTATATTCCTTTTTGCCTGCTTCATTTACTGCATTTTTATATTTTCTCCTTTCATCAATTAAATTCAATATTTCTTCTGTTACCCAAGGATTTCTATTAGCCCGCGTCTTTTTACCTACTTGATCGTCTGCTGCCTTCACCACTTCATCCCTCAGAGCTATCCATTCTTCTTCTACTGTATTTCTTTCCCCCATTCCTGTCAATTGTTCCCTAATGCTCTCCCTGAAACTCTCTACAACCTCTGGTTCTTTCAGTTTATCCAGGTCCCATCTCCTTAAATTCCCACCTTTTTGCAGTTTCTTCAGTTTCAATCTGCAGTTCATAACCAATAGATTGTGGTCAGAATCTACATCTGCCCCAGGAAATGTCTTACAATTTAAAACCTGGTTCCTAAATCTCTGTCTTACCATTATATAATCTATCTGAAACCTGTCAGTATCTCCAGGCTTCTTCCATGTATACAGCCTCCTTTCATGATTCTTGAACCAAGTGTTAGCTATGATTAAGTTATGCTCTGTGCAAAATTCTACAAGGCGGCTTCCTCTTTCATTCCTTCCCCCCAATCCATATTCACCTACTATGTTTCCTTCTCTCCCTTTTCCTACTGACGAATTCCAGTCACCCATCACTATTAAATTTTCGTCTCCTTTCACTACCTGAATAATTTCTTTTATCTCGTCATACATTTCATCTATTTCTTCATCATCTGCAGAGCTAGTTGGCATATAAACTTGTACTACTGTAGTAGGCATGGGCTTTGTGTCTATCTTGGCCACAATAATGCGTTCACTATGCTGTTTGTAGTAGCTAACCCGCACTCCTATTTTTTTATTCATTATTAAACCTACTCCTGCATTACCCCTATTTGATTTTGTATTTATAACCCTGTAATCACCTGACCAAAAGTCTTGTTCCTCCTGCCACCGAACTTCACTAATTCCCACTATATCTAACTTTAACCTATCCATTTCCCTTTTTAAATTTTCTAACCTACCTGCCCGATTAAGGGATCTGACATTCCACGCTCCGATCCGTAGAACGCCAGTTTTCTTTCTCCTGATAACGACGTCCTCTTGAGTAGTCCCCGCCCGGAGATCCGAATGGGGGACTATTTTACCTCCGGAATATTTTACCCAAGAGGACGCCATCATCATTTAATCATACAGTAGAGCTGCATGTCCTCGGGAAAAATTACGGCTGTAGTTTCCCCTTGCTTTCAGCCGTTCGCAGTACCAGCACAGCAAGGCCGTTTTGGTTAATGTTACAAGGCCAGATCAGTCAATCATCCAGACTGTTGCCCCTGCAACTACTGAAAAGGCTGCTGCCCCTCTTCAGGAACCACATGTTTGTCTGGCCTCTCAACAGATACCCCTCCGTTGTGGTTGCACCTACGGTACGGCCATCTGTATCGCTGAGGCACGCAAGCCTCCCCACCAACGGCAAGGTCCATGGTTCATCGGGGGGAACGTACTGTTAGGTGCTTGTAATTTGATGTTTCTTCTTGCACGTATGCGAAGTTTCGAATAATTCCGACAGAGGGCAGAGCCGTAGTGAACCATCAAATTGGCGTCTACGCACGACACTCGTTGTAAGCAAAGAAGCCGTGGTGAACGTTCATAAACATTTGTGTGCTCTGTATCGTAATGAATGGTAATAGTGTTAAAGCAATGGGTAAAGAGAGTTAAAGCGTCAGGTAGTCAGAAATGCTTCATGATCGGTCACATTCTGGTCGTCTCGTCACGGTGAATCACGTGGAAGCTGTTATTCCCGTTATTCGTGCAGGTCGACGCATCGCAACTTGACAATTGGCTCTACAGCTTTCAGTGAGCATAGTGATTGCAATGATTACGACTTGCATATTCAAAGGTGTACTCAGGATGGGTTCCGAGAATGCCCACAGCAGACAAGATCCAAGGGAAAGCTATTTCATCTGAACTGTTTGAGCAGTTTGAGGCAAACGGAGAGGCTTTTCTGTCATGGGTCGTTGCAGGTGGCGAAGTCTGGGTGCATTATTTTCACCCGGAAACAAAAAAGTGGTAAAGGGATTGGCACCATCCGGAATTACTGAAGAAGAGGAAATTCGAGGCAGATCCTTCTGCTGGCTAAGTATTGATGACGATCTCTTCGGGTAGTGACGATATCATTCTCGTGGATGTGTTGCCAAAAGCGTAACCATTAGACAAGAGGCATGTGCGAAGGCTGTGAACAAACTCAAGAACCTTTTTCTACATGTTCGGTCCGACGAACATCCAAAAGAAATCTTTCTCTAATACAACGGTTCACGCCTACAGACAACTCTCACAACCCTGCAACACATCACTGAAAACGATTGGACATCATCGCCTCATCTACCCTATGGCCCAGATATGGCGCCTTCGTGCTTGTGTCTGCGTGAGCCACTTAACGATTTTCTATGCAGGACACATTTAGAAGACAGCGAGAGTGTAATTCATGCAGTGAAAACATGTTTATAAGCACAGCACAAGATCTTGTACTGTAAGGGGATGCATGTACCTACACAACGCTGGGGTAATGCATCATGGGGCCTATGTAGAAAATAGAACGCATAAAATAAGTGTTGACTGGTATTGTGACGAAATTGTAACTCCTTATCATAAATACTTTCTGAGAAAAGAAATGTGGGGAATTTTTTATGAGCGGCCCTTGTATACAGGGTGGTCCACTGATAGTGACCGGGCCAAATATCTCACGAAATCAGCATCAAACGAAAAAAGTACAAAGAACGAAACTCGTCTACCTGGAAGGGGGAAACCAGCTGGCGCTATGGTTGGACCGCTAGATGGCGCTGCCATAGGTGAAACGGATATCAACTGCGTTTTTTTAAATAGGAACCCCCAGTTTTTATTACATATTCGTGTAGTACGTAACGAAATATGAATGCTTTAGTTGGAACAATTTTTTCGTTTTGTGATGGATGGCGCTGTAATAGTCACAAACGAATGAGTACGTGGTATCACGTAACATTCCGCCAGTGCAGACGGTATTTGCTTCGTGATGCGTTACCCGTGTTAAAATGGACCGTTTACCAATTGCGGAAAATGTCGATTTCGTGTTGATGTATGGCTATTGTGATCAAAATGCCCCACGAGCGTGTGCTATGTATGCTGCTCGGTATCCTGGACGACATCATATGTGTCCGGGCCGTTCACCGGATAGTTACGTTATTTAAGGAAATAGGAAGTGTTCAGCCACATGTGAAACGTCAACCACGACCTGCAACAAATGATGATGACTAAGTAGGTGTTTTAGCTGCTGTCATGGCTAATCCGCTCATTAGTAGCAGACAAACTGCGCGAGAATCAGGAATCTCAAAAACGTCGGTGTTGAGAATGCTACAGCAACATCGATTGCACCCGTAAGATATTTCTATGCACAAGGAATTGCATGGTGACGACTTTGAACGTCATGTACAGTTCTGCCACTGGACACAAGAGAAATTACGGGACAATGACAGATTTTTTGCACGCGTTCTTTTTAGCGACGAAGTGTCATTTACCAACAGCGGTAACGAAAACCGGCATAATATGCGCTATTGGGCAACGGAAAATCCACGATGGCTGCGAAAAGTGGAACATCAGCGACCTTGGCGGGTTAATGTAAGGTATGGGCATTATGTGACGAAGGATAATTGGCCCCCATTTCGCTGGCAATCTAAATGGTGCAATGTATGCTGATTTCCTACGTAATGTTCTACCGATGTTACTAGAAGATGTTTCACTGCATGACAGAATGGCGATGTACTTCCAACATGATGGATGTCCGGCACAAAGCTCGCGTGCGGTTGAACCGGTATTGAATAGCATATTTCATGACAGATGGATTGGTCGTCGAAGCACCATACCGTGACCCACACGTTCACCGGATCTGACGTCCCCGGATTTCTTTCTGTGGGGAAGTTGAAGGATATTTGCTATCGTGATCCACCGAAAACGCCTGACAACATGCGTCAGCGCATTGTGAATGCATGTGCGAACATTACGGAAGGCGAACTACTCGGTGTTGAGAGGAATGGTGTTACAGGTATTGCCAAATGCATTGAGGTTGACGGACATCATTTTGAGCATTTATTGTATTAATGTGGTATTTACAGGTAGTCACGCTGTAACAGCATGCGTTCTCCGAAATGATAAGTTCACAAAGGTACATGTATCACATTGGAACAACCGAAATAAAATGTTCAAACTCACGTACGTTCTGTATTTTAATTTAAGACACCTACCTGTTACCAGCTGTTCGTCTAAAATTGCGAGCCATATATTTGTGACTGTTACAGCGCCATCTATCGCAAAGCGAAAAAAGTGGTCCAACTAAAACATTCATATTTCTTTACGTATTACACGAATATGTAATAAAAATGGGGGTTCCTTTTAAAAAAACAAAAACGAGTTGATAACGGTTTGACCTATGGCAGCGCCATCTGGTTTCCTCCTTCAAAGTTGACGTGTTACGTTCTTTGTAGTTTTTTCGTTTGATGCTGATTTCGTGAGATATCTGAGGTAAGAGTGAAATGATAACTAAATCAGAACCCTAAGCTGCTGACAGGCGTTGATATACATCAACGGGAGCAGTTGAAAATGTGTGCCCCGACGGGGACTCGAACCCGGGATCTCCCGCTTACATGGCAGACTCTCTATCCATCTGCGCCACCGAAGGCACAGATGATAGTGCGAATGCAGAAATTCATTCCGGGCACGCTCCCCGTGAGACCCACATTGCTCACACTACATTCGTAGCGTCTGTACCCATTACACTCATTACTCGCGGTTTACCGAATCCCGTAAGAGTTCGGACAATGCGTGTGCTTCCGCTCAGAAGAAGGTCAATGGCCGGTTAGCCTTAACTAGATGGTATCTGTTCTTTCGGACATGTCCGGAAGGCAGATACCATCTTCGTATGAGATAAGAGTGGTCACCATTGCTACAGTCTGGCTCTCGTACTTCGCTGTTTCCTCTATGTTCCTGTCTGGGCAGCAGTATAGAGCGCCGAATGATCAGAACGCTTAAGTTAGTTACACGTAGCAGCTTCACAGTAATGAAGTTACATTCTACACTCCTGGAAATGGAAAAAAGAACACATTGACACCGGTGTGTCAGACCCACCATACTTGCTCCGGACACTGCGAGAGGGCTGTACAAGCAATAATCACACGCACGGCACAGCGGACACACCAGGAACCGCGGTGTTGGCCGTGGAATGGCGCTAGCTGCGCAGTATTTGTGCACCGCCGCTGTCAGTGTCAGCCAGTTTGCCGTGGCATACGGAGCTCCATCACAGTCTTTAACACTGGTAGCATGCCGCGACAGCGTGGACGTGAACCGTATGTGCAGTTGACGGACTTTGAGCGAGGGCGTATAGTGGGCATGCGGGAGGCCGGGTGGACGTACCACCGAATTGCTCAACACGTGGGGCGTGAGGTCTCCACAGTACATCGATGTTGTCGCCAGTGGTCGGCGGAAGGTGCACGTGCCCGTCGACCTGGGACCGGACCGCAGCGACGCACGGATGCACGCCAAGACCGTAGGATCCTACGCAGTGCCGTAGGGGACCGCACCGCCACTTCCCAGCAAATTAGGGACACTGTTGCTCCTGGGGTATCGGCGAGGACCATTCGAAACCATCTCCATGAAGCTGGGCTACGGTCCCGCACACCGTTAGGCCGTCTTCCGCTCACGCCCCAACATCGTGCAGCCCGCCTCCAGTGGTGCCGCGACAGGCGTGAATGGAGGGACGAATGGAGACGTGTCGTCTTCAGCGATGAGAGTCGCTTCTGCTTTGGTGCCAATGATGGTCGTATGCGTGTTTGGCGCCGTGCAGGTGAGCGCCACAATCAGGACTGCATACGACCGAGGCACACAGGGCCAACACCCGGCATCATGGTGTGGGGAGCGATCTCCTACACTGGCCGTACACCACTGGTGATCGTCGAGGGGACACTGAATAGTGCACGGTACATCCAAACCGTCATCGAACCCATCGTTCTACCATTCCTAGACCGGCAAGGGAACTTGCTGTTCCAACAGGACAATGCACGTCCGCATGTATCCCGTGCCACCCAACGTGCTCTAGAAGGTGTAAGTCAACTACCCTGGCCAGCAAGATCTCCGGATCTGTCCCCCATTGAGCATGTTTGGGACTGGATGAAGCGTCGTCTCACGCGGTCTGCACGTCCAGCACGAACGCTGGTCCAACTGAGGCGCCAGGTGGAAATGGCATGGCAAGCCGTTCCACAGGACTACATCCAGCATCTCTACGATCGTCTCCATGGGAGAATAGCAGCCTGCATTGCTGCGAAAGGTGGATATACACTGTACTAGTGCCGACATTGTGCATGCTCTGTTGCCTGTGTCTATGTGCCTGTGGTTCTGTCAGTGTGATCATGTGATGTATCTGACCCCAGGAATGTGTCAATAAAGTTTCCCCTTCCTGGGACAATGAATTCACGGTGTTCTTATTTCAATTTGCAGGAGTGTATTACGCACCTCAGTGGTATGGTCTCGTGACTCAAGTGGGTCAGCGAAGCGCAGTTAAGCAACACGGAAGAGAACACTGTGTCACTGACCAGCGGAGGACGTGACAACAGGCAGCTCGCTACAAGCCAGGGTGTCAAAACTGAGAGCCGTAATCGGGTAAGTTACGCCGGTTGAACAATCCAGGATATTCCACCGAACTATTGGAGAGGAAGAAGTGCCATCATCAGTGGCAAAAAGCTGTATTTAAGGACTGGCAATCAGCTTGTCATCATCAACCAGCGTGAGTCGATGGAGTGGTGTAGAGCCTTTCGGAGTCATAACTGTCATCGCAGTCTTCGCAACATGTAACCTCCCCCTCACTTATCGACCTTAATGACAGTGAAAAATTAAACCGCGTGTACCTAATGGAAATTTGGGAAAAGCAATCGTCACCGAAGTTAATTTGTCGGTAAAGAGTGAGGAAAGGGTTACATCTAAATGAAAGGAAAATTGCAAATGAAACTGGTGGAAATTAATTTTGAAAAGGAGTAAAGTTAATAAAGAAAGTAAATGTGCGGCCGTTACGTTAACAATTAACTAGCGGTAATTAGATATTTGAGATTTGGGGAAAATTACGGTCGCCAGTCCTAAGGACAATTACTATAGTAACTGAAAGAGAAAGGTTATTACACATATAATTAGCACTAGAAGCGTGGCAACTGAAGGTTGACACGTGTAGTGTGAAAACTGAAAGTTTGTCAGAAGTAATAAATTTCGCTACACCCTGACTTAATTTAGCAAAAGAATTAATAAAACCGGAAAATCGAAAGTTAATTTAGTGACTGAAGTTAATAGTGAGCTTTCTTTCTGAAGCACATCGAAATTCAGTAAAATACGGTTAGTCTTGGACTACCTCAACAATCATTTCAAAAGCTACTTGAATCTACGCAATTTAGAAATAAGAGATTTAACTTTGAACTTGAATTAAATGATTTTGAACAATTAACAATAGTAAAATTTAGTACGTACCAAGCTGAGCTGCAGTCACAGGTAAGCTAAAATACGGTAACAAAACTCGCACTCTTAATTCGTGCTTGTGTAATCTTAATATTGTAGCCAGTTATGAATACTTTAACTGAACTTTGAAATTAAAGCAGTGAAATACTATATTATTATTTTAATGCTGGCGTTTGAATTTCAACGACACTCGGGTTAATTCCGGAAAAGGAACGGACCTTGCTTGGTAATGCAATTGGGACAATGAGCAACAAATGTTCATGCTAAGTTGCTCTAATTATAGTTACGAAAATGGTACAGTTTGAAAAGCTGAGGTCTGCCATACAGTTCTAAAACTTTACTTGCTCCCAGTCTTCCTTGTTGGTTGATTGAAGGTTTGAAGCCGTCGATCGCGGAGGTGGCGACCGACAGTCACTAATTGTCGGCCGTCGCTGTTGCAGAAGCTGGATGTTGGCGCGCCTTCTTCTCGACACGGTCACCAGACGAAACGGGCTCTTGATGTGCGCCAGCTAATGCTTCCCGTCCGCGACACCATGTCAGAAACTATCATCGCAAGTCGAGCGCAATTACATGCTGCCAAACCCCGAAAGCGCGGCAACTCGCGGGAGCTTCACACCACACACCTGCTCCACTCGCTAATCCAGCCAGACTCTCTCTGCCCGCGCTCCACGCGACAGAGTTAACACTATAAAGATCCTACACACTTTGATTCTTCACACGACCTATCGATGTAATCGTTCGATAGCAGTTTTCCCTAGGCAAGACCCAGCGTAAAAATACAAATAATATTTACGAAACAAACCAATTATACATCGACATAAATGCATATATATATATATATATATATATATATATATATATATATATATATATATATATATATATATATACAAACAGTAAAACAATTACAATATATAAAGAGACAGAAATGTCATATCTTGAGGTAACAAAACAAGGAAAAAAATTATATTACAATAGATGGAAATAGGAGGATATGCATTTCCGGCGTTACAAACAGTTACCGTCGTGATACAAATCGTCGTCTAGCAGGCGTCTGAGTGACGCCACTGCTGCAGTTACGCCAGGTGAACAAACCAGAACATTCCACCACTGCCCACCAGCGGCGATCACAACAGAGGCAAGTTGCTGCGGTACGGCCCACCAAGGCTGCTGCAGCGGATTCTAGTTACGCCAGCGCAGCTAAAAAAAAAAAAAAAAGAATGTGTGTGAAATCTTGTGGGACTTAAATGCTAAGGTCATCAGTCCCTAAGCTTACACACTACTTAACCTAAATTATCGTAAGGACAAACACACACACCCATGTCCGAAGGAGGACTCGAACCTCCGCCGGGACCAGCCGCACAGTCCATGACGGCAGCGCCTCAGACCGCTCGGCTAATCCGCGCAGCTACAGTCGCAGCAGTAGGCACACGTGTGACCGTCCTCTGGTACCTTCGTCGCCACCGAGTATATTATTACAACAGGAAACAAACCTCGCCAGGGGGGCCAACAACAAATGTATTGCAGTTGATCAACTGTCATTCTGTCATCAGGAGCCATCCGTGGACAGACCACACCATCCTCTTCCTCACGCCCAGCAAAGAATACCCGTTCGAATCCGGCGACAGGCTGTGGAATAGGGAGCCTTTGGAACAGCTATAAGGCTGGATATGTGATATTATAACGCTGTTCTGTTGCCTGGGCAGAGCCTTCTGTCATACCAGCTGGGCCCATCTGTGACTTCTTGCTTCACATCGGTTTGGCAACTTTTTGCTTGTTCAGCAGTGGGTTTCTTACGCTAAGGGAAAAGGTAGTTGCTGATCAGTTCTTGAGATCGACGTTTTAATTCAGTCTTAGTTTCCTGATAAATCAGTTCTTGGAGTAACGCCCCTACGGCAAATTGAAAAAAAGGGAGCGAGAGAGAGTAATATTTATGCGTGCATATCATAAACCCCTTCCAAAAATGCCTCTGAGCACTATGGGACTTAACATCTGAGGTCATCAGTCCCCTAGACTTAGAACTACTTAAACCTAACTAACCTAAGGACAACACACACATCCATGCCCGAGGCCGGATTCGAACCTGCGGCCATATATAAACCCCTTCCCTCAAAAATATTTCTCTTCTTCATACCTCCTCTGTGTTACCACACATGACGTGTCATTGACCTCATTTGTACTAAGAATGCAGTACACGCGAGGTGCCTTTACTTCCACCGCCCTGAGCGGAATGCATAAATTCTACTAAATGTTCACCAACCTGCAGTCTTCTACAGTTGTTGTCCTGTGCGCAGAAAACAGCACGCAGGTCGTTAATCGGTAATCTTGAGGCTGTAAGAAATTCTTAGCGAAGAACTATTATTTCAGAAATAATTAAATATCCGATCAGTTCGTTTGTACGGGATACCACTTGCTTTTTATTGGCAGGACACGAAAAAGTGCACAATTAGATTCCACTTTGGAGTCACAAATACTTTCCATCCTTCAACAAAATAATTAACTGCGTATTTCTGTAATTACAATCACACTGTTTTCAACTAGACATTGCAAGTTAAATCTTAACTGATTCCGCAGCAGACAACACATCTGTCCTCCGAGACTGTCGAAGGGGGTCTGATCTTACTGCCAAACCACCTCGCCCGCTATCCAAGTTAGGCGCGAACCGATCACTGAAGTGCTTCGTCTGCCTTTTCATTTTGCAGTTGTTTATTATTCTCCTGGTTATTAATGTTTGTGAAATAACTGAATGATAGCACGCTATTGAGAGATGCTTTAATTTGAATTTCAAGTAAATACGCTGCTTAATTCTCCAAATAGTAATAATAGAAGATTACTATTTGTGCGCTGAACTTCCGAACGCAGCAGCCAATCGCAGAGAAGGACCACAATTTAGACGGTCTTTCTCGCTATACCCGTACCGAGTAAACCATCTGTCATCGGCACCTCACACCACATTACGTCGTCTTGCCACAGCAGCTTCTCAACTCCTCTAAACAGAGCTTCTTGTAGCCGAATATCATTGCTGAAAAGCCAGAAGTACTACACCTCCAAAAAAAAAAAAAAAAAAAAAAAAGGCTCAACTGGCTCTAAGCACTATTGGACTTAACATCTGAGGTCATCAGTCCCCTAGACTTAGAACTACTTAAACCTAACTACCCTAAGAACATCACACACATCCATGCTAGAGGCAGGATTCGATCCTGCTGCCGCAACAGAAGCGCGGTTCCGGACTGATGCGCCTAGAAACGCTCGGTCACAGCGGCCGACTGTTACACCTCATTTAGGCCTAAGTTATTATGGGTAGTGACACTTAACGTTGTTTTGCGAATTTTGATCAGACGATGGCAGCAATCATAATGACGTGACAGCTAAAGACATACAGACTTACTGGTAAGTTCCCCTGGGATATTAAAAGGCGTCTACGTCGAAAATAGGAGACATACGGAAAAGAGACATATATCAGTGGATAGAGCACCTCTCCAAAATCTTAATTCACAGTACATGTGCTCGTTGTGGGCACTACATGTGACACGGTAAAAGTCAATACGTCACTGAAGTCGCTGACACGACTTGCCCAGGCAGGCGAGACGTAGTGCACTGTGTTTTTAGCACTTCTTCATTTTTGTACTTCATCTGTCCACTTAATTTTTAGCGTTCTCCATAAGCACTACAGTTCAAAGGATTTCCGCTTTCACTTTTTAATCCTTCAAATTTTCGATAATCTATGTTCAACTTCCATACCGTTCTGTGCTCCACATGTACACTTTGAGGAACTTCTTCTTCTTTTTCATATCAACATCGTATAACAGTACCACACTGTCGCTGAAAATAGCTTTCTTCGCCTGTGTCAATCTACTTGTGATATAATCCTTGCTCCTGCAATACGGTGTAATTCTTTCAGTTATTCTTCTAATTTGTGATTCCTAATTTTGCTGATAAGAAAGATATAATTCATCTTTCTACGACTGTTCGTCACCCTCGTCTTTCACTTATTTATCCTTAAAACATATTCCTGTACCTCCGGCTAGAAGTCACATGCAAACCGAGAATCTTCACCTTGGAATCTGTCCGCACTGCAGTGTTATTCTACTTCCGAAATATTCTGTCATTTCATTTCTTGACCAACCCTGTTGACACTCTACTTTCTCGTTTTATACTTTCATAACATGAAACGTTTTATCTCGACATCCCAATTTCACTTGTCCCGCTTTGGTTTATTGGATGATACAGACCTCTTGTCAGTCTAGACTTAGTTTCCTAAGGATTATATACATTTGACTCCACCTCATATTTTTGAAGACATCCTCCGGTAAGGCAAATGCTAAGAAGGTGGCCTGACTTCTCTTCAGTATTTGAAGTTGATGTTTACTTTGTATTTATGTACATATATATGTACATACATAATGCTGCGCTGTTTTTTATTATTTTATTTAACTGAATTTTTATGTTGCTAACGAACTGCAGCATGTTCTAAACTTTTCACAGTAATTAATGCTGTAGAAGCATGGACGAATGGAAAAACTGGTAGAAGCCGACCTCGGGGAAGGTCAATTCGGATTCCATAGACATGTAGGAACACGCGAGGCAATACTGACCCGACGACTTATCTTAGAAGCTAGGTTAAGGAAACGCAACCTACGTTTAAAGCATTTATAGAGTTAGAGACAGCTTTTGACACTGTTGACTGGAAAACTCTCTTCCAAATGCTGAAGGTGTCAGGGGTAAAATACAGGGAGCGAAACCAGAAGGCATTTATAAGAGTCAGGGGCACGAATGGGAAGCAATGGTTGAGAAGGGAGCGAGAGAAGGTTGTAGCCTATCCCCGGTGTTAATCAAAAATGGTTTAAATGGCTCTAAGCACAATGGGGCTTAACATCTGAGGTCACCAGTCCCCTAGACGTAGGACTACTTAAGCCTAACTAACCTAAGGACATCACACACATCCATGCCCTATGCAGGATTCGAACCTGCGACCGTAGCAGCAGCGCGGTTCCGGACTGAAGCGCCTAGAACCACTCGGCCACAGTGGCCAGCCCGGTGGTATTCAGTCTGCACATTGGACAAGCAGTAAAGGAAACAAAAGAAAAATTTGGAGTAGGAATTAAAATCCGTGGAGAAGAAACAAAAACCTTGAGGTTTGCCGATGACATTGTACTTCTTTCAGAGACTGAAAAGGACTTGGAGGAACAACTGAACGGAATGGGTAGTTTCTCGAAAGGAGGCTATAAGATGAACATCAACAAAAGCAAAACGAGGATAATGAAATGTAGTGGAATTAAATCAGGCAATTCTGAGGGAATTAGTTAGGAAATGACTTAAAGTAGTAGATGAGTTTTGCTATTTGGACAGCAAAATAACTAACTATGGTGTAAGTAGAGAGGATATAAAATGTAGACTGACGATCGCAAAGAGAGCGTGTCTGAAGAAGAGAAATTTGTTAACGTAGAGTATAGATTTAAGTGTCAGGAAGACTTTTCTAAAAGTATTTGTATGGAGTGTAGCCACGAATGCATGTGAAACAGAGACGATAAACAGTTTAGACAGGAAAAGAATGGAAACTATCGAAATGTGCAGCTACAGAAGAATGCTGAAGATTACTTGAGTAGATCACGTAACTAATGAGGAGGTACTGAATAGAATTTGTGAGAAGAGGAATTTGTGTCACAACTTGACCAGAAGAAGGGATCGGTTGGTAGGACACGCTATGAGGCATCAAGGGATCACCAATTTGGTACTGGAGGGAAGACCAAGAGATGAATACACTAACCAGGTTCAGAAGGATGTAGGTTGCAGTAGTTACTCGGAGATGAAGAGACTTGCACAGGATAGAATAGCATCGAGAGCTGCATCAAACCAGTCTCTGGACGGAAGACCACAACAGCAACAAGCATGGTCTTTTCCGTATGTATTTCCGATCAAAAAACGGTTCTTGTAGCTGGATGCGGGGGTCTTTGTTAATCCTACCGTTTGAGTTCTTGTGGTGATATTTCCTTAGAAACTTTCATCCTCTAACACTTATTTCTTTAGAAGTAAATACCAATTTTCATAGAGTTAGCTTCATAATTGTTTTAATATAACGAAATATTTTCATACAAATTTTCGTCCCCCATTTCATTCCCTTAAGAGTTGACTTTGCAATAAACACTGAAATACGTATTTTTTTTAAATTTCCATCTGAGAATCCAAATACAAATTCTCTTAGACTTAGCTTCAAAATGATTTCATAATAAAATATTTTCAAAAAAATTTATCCCCTATTTCACCCTCCCCAAAACACTGAAATACGCATTACTTTATTTTCAACCCAGAAGTCAAAAATCAGTTTTCATATATGTTGCTTTAAAACGCTTTAGCGGCTTTTTGACAATGATTTAAACTAAAAAAAACGTTCACCCTCTATGTCACCCTTATATGTGCCAAATTTTCAAAATTGCTGAAACATGTATTTCTTTATTTCTGAGCGAAAAAACAAATTCCAATTTACGTAGTCCTAACTTCAAAACTGCCTTAATAGTGACATATTTTCAAAAAATCTTTCATCCTCTATTTCACAGCCTTAGGGCTGGAATTAATAAAAACCTCTTCTTAATCGATACCTACAGTATAAGATAAACACCTTCTCTTGATCGCAGCCGCGCGGGATTACCCGAGCGGTCTAGGGCGCTGCAGTCATGGACTGTGCAGCTGGTCCCGGCGGAGGTTCAAGTCCTCCCTCGGGCATGGGTGTGTGTGTGTTTGTCCTTAGGATAATTTAGGGTAAGTAGTGTGTAAGCTTCGGGACTGATGACGTTAGCAGTTAAGTCCCATAAGATTTCACACACATCTGAACATTTTTTCTTGATTGCAAGCTTCTCTTCTTACGGTTTTGACTGATGGTGACGAGTTAGTAAGCCAGGATACTTCCTGTTATATGTAGAGATTTTTATTTTGGCCGGTTCGGTAATGAGCTAAAGCCCATCTTCATCTGTCGTAGAATTACGGTTAATTTTTCTGGAAATTTTAAATTTTAACTTTGTTTCTGTGCGTAACACAACGAGAACATGCTAAAAATTAGTTAAAACTTTTAAAAAAGGAAAATAAAGCTACGTAAATTCTGTGAAGGTACAACGATGGGCTGCTGGTTCACCCAAATAAAAATGAACAATAGTACAAGCATAATAATCAATGTATATACGTACATATGTGTATATGGATGTATACTTCATCAAATTACTACAGGCTGCAGGACACAGGGAATACAAAAGTTTCCTGTCCGCCACCGTTACTAAGGTTAGTGTTAGATATGCCTTTCTAGCATCTTTTTCCTTCATGAAACTAAACTGGTCTTACGTCAGTATGTCTTTAGTTTTTTCCATACTCTTCTACGCATTATTGTGGACAGCATTTTACAAATGCGATTTGTCAGACTAATTATTCCACGGTTTCCCTATTTGTCCATACGTTACACTTCTATGCTTCTAAAAGCTTTAATTGTTCGCGTCATCCTATTCAGCAGCACTAATTTTGAGTGAAAGTAAAATTTATCCTTCGTAACTAAGCGCACGGAATCCCAGATGTCTTTCATGCGTACTGCTATGAAATGTGAAATTGCCTCTCTCGATCGGACATTTATTGGAATATGATTGACCTGTCTGCAAGCTGACTAATGGGCTTTTAAAATCCTGGAGCGAAGCGGAAAAACGATTGTATCTGACAACGTGAGGGAATGGCGGGACCAACGCTGTGAAAGCCCTCTCCCTACTGCCTCTCTCTATGGAATGCGCATGAACCTAATCTTTGTCTGCATGTAACGCTGTCGTTTCAGTGACAATTTTCAGAGTGCTGGACTTTGCAAAATGTTTTTATTTAAACAGTCATAAGCATATAATATCATTGTATACGTAGATGCGCCTCTTGGGATACACGTTTCAAACTAAGGCTTCTTGATCATTTACTCAGAGACAATATAGATACAGCGTATTTCATGAAGTGCTGAACGTTACGAGATAATAGAAAAATAGGTAAATATGTGTAAAAGAAGACTAAATTTGTCTGCATCTAATAAGTTACAGATCAGTAGAGTTTTGCTGTTTTACTTTACTAGCATAGGGTATTGTACTTCACTGAAATTGTAGTCTGTGCGTTTATATTTCTATTTTTAAATTACTCGAGATCGGTAAGTTTCACACACGCTAATATTTTACGCCCGTTAAGATTTACTTTTATCGATTTGAGATATTGTTCACACGTGGCTTCCTTTCATTCATTTACAATTTCTCATCACATCAGCACAAGCTGGGACAACAATATTTTGCGGAGAAAAGAGTATTTTATTTTATTTCCTCTTATAAGATGACACGTTCACAAGGTATGGTACAAACTAAATAACCAAGGAGCAAACTTTTGGTCTATTATTTGCTATCAGCCAGTGAAACATGCACAGTTCAGTATTTCCTCGACTCCAGTCTCGATTACGGTATTTCGGAAGTCACTGTCGGAAAGATTTATATTGGGGTAATCTGGCTTGTATACCATAGTCAACGTGCATAAAGAGGGAAAGGAAAACAAAAGAAGAAATTAGAGAAGGGCATAAAGATGGAAGAGGAGGAAATAAAAGAAGCGAAGAGATGAAATACTAAAATGGTGGATAAAAACAATAAGCGAGAAAAAGAGAAAACAACAACGTTAGGGAAAGACAAGAGACAGAAGACGAAGACAGTTGGGAGAGGGGAGGGGAGAAGAGAAGGGAAAGGTTTGGGCAGGTGGGAGGGGAGAGAGGAAGGGTAAAGGGAAGAAAGAGTGGGTTTGCGAGGGGGAGAACGGAGTCGTAGGTTGCATGGGCAGGGGGCAAAGTAAGGAGGGGGAGGGAAGCAATTTTATCTAGGTATGAAGCCCCCATATATTCACTGATTTTTCTTTGTCCTCAATTATTTACTGGAAGTAATCCAATCTCTGCCTTCCCCTAATGCTTTTACCCACTACTTGTCCCTCTAGAACCATAGAAGTTATCGTAGTAGTGAAGTGGCAGTGCAAAAAAAATTAATAAATAAAATAAAATAAAAATGGATGGGGTTACGAAAACACTGCGTAACTTGCAAAGAGCGGACGGTACCTCGGTGTGCGTTCTAGATCGTTGTGAGCGTTTTGCAGCTGCCACCAATTCTCAAGCTTCACTTTCTCCCCATCGCCGAAGATGTGGTAGATTGTCATTCCGTTCAACCATGTAACCACATGATGTTTGGCGAGGGGAAAGTAATAGACATTCGGGCACAGAAGGGACCCAGGGTCAATCGTATCAGGTGTGACACGGAAGTAACAAGCTAACATCTTCTGTGTCAGTTGCCAAACGCCTATTTTTTGTTGGTGACGTGATACGACAGACATGCGCACGATGGTCGATACGAAGTGGTAACGTATCGTTTTCCGTACTCGTTGCCAGTTGACACTTGAATTCTTGGATTCTGCCCACAGAAAGGTGGTGTAAAAATCTTTCGCCTTCGGTGGGTGGATTGAGGAGAGATCAGAACCAACTTAGCCGTATCCCACAACGAATGTCGATAAATGGGAGAGCTGTACCGCGATGTGCGCCATCGATACCAGCGGGACGTGAGAGAGAGAGGCATCAGGACCTTCATCAGACGACCCGTGAGAGAGGCATGTTCACTGGTCCATCGTTTCTACATATTACTTATACACTCCTGGAAATGGAAAAAAGAACACATTGACACCGGTGTGTCAGACCCACCATACTTGCTCCGGACACTGCGAGAGGGCTGTACAAGCAATGATTACACGCACGGCACAGCGGACACACCAGGAACCGCGGTGTTGGCCGTCGAATGGCGCTAGCTGCGCAGCATTTGTGCACTGCCGCCGTCAGTGTCAGCCAGTTTGCCGTGGCATACGGAGCTCCATCGCAGTCTTTAACACTGGTAGCATGCCGCGACAGCGTGGACGTGAACCGTATGTGCAGTTGACGGACTTTGAGCGAGGACGTATAGTGGGCATGCGGGAGGCCGGGTGGACGTACCGCCGAATTGCTCAACACGTGGGTCGTGAGGTCTCCACAGTACATCGATGTTGTCGCCAGTGGTCGGCGGAAGGTGCACGTGCCCGTCGACCTGGGACCGGACCGCAGCGACGCACGGATGCACGCCAAGACCGTAGGATCCTACGCAGTGCCGTAGGGGACCGCACCGCCACTTCCCAGCAAATTAGGGACACTGTTGCTCCTGGGGTATCGGCGAGGACCATTCGCAACCGTCTCCATGAAGGTGGGCTACGGTCCCGCACACCGTTAGGCCGTCTTCCGCTCACGCCCCAACATCGTGCTGCCCGCCTCCAGTGGTGTCGCGACAGGCGTGAATGGAGGGACGAATGGAGACGTGTCGTCTTCAGCGATGAGAGTCGCTTCTGCCTTGGTGCCAATGATGGTCGTATGCGTGTTTGGCGCCGTGCAGGTGAGCGCCACAATCAGGACTGCATACGACCGAGGCACACAGGGCCAACACCCGGCATCATGGTGTGGGGAGCGATCTCCTACACTGGCCGTACACCACTGGTGATCGTCGAGGGGACACTGAATAGTGCACGGTACATCCAAACCGTCATCGAACCCATCGTTCTACCATTCCTAGACCGGCAAGGGAACTTGCTGTTCCAACAGGACAATGTACGTCCGCATGTGTCCCGTGCCACCCAACGTGCTCTAGAAGGTGTAAGTCAACTACCCTGGCCAGCACGATCTCCGGATCTGTCCCCCATTGAGCATGTTTGGGACTGGATGAAGCGTCGTCTCACGCGGTCTGCACGTCCAGCACGAACGCTGGTCCAACTGAGGCGCCATTTGGAAATGGCATGGCAAGCCGTTCCACAGAACTACATCCAGCATCTCTACGATCGTCTCCATGGGAGAATAGCAGCCTGCATTGCTGCGAAAGGTGGATATACACTGTACTAGTGCCGACATTGTGCATGCTCTGTTGCCTGTGTCTATGTGCCTGTGGTTCTGTCAGTGTGATCATGTGATGTATCTGACCCCAGGAATGTGTCAATAAAGTTTCCCCTTCCTGGGACAATGAATTCACGGTGTTCTTATTTCAATTTCCAGGAGTGTACAAGGGGCAGCAGTCTGTGTTCGGATGTTATCCAGTCCCAGCCCATCATCGTGTAGGAGGACGGGGAGAACGTACTTGAAATATGTGTCCTGTGGATAGGAAATATCCGAAGGACGCGTGACGCCTGTGACCTTTCACTTCTAGTACGGGGAGCACGTGTGTCACGTGACTGAGTTTTGATGCCACGCAGAGGTTTAAGACTATATGAAATGTAGTGACACTAGAGACAGAACAACCACCTACAGAACAAGGACACATCACTATTGAACTGAATGGAAGGGCTGTAAGTGATGAGTTACAGGTAGTAAACACAGCTAACAGTCATTTCTTAGATACAGTAGAAAGCATAGGGACAAACAGATCTAGAGCAAAATTCCAGGACTATGCTGAAAATGTAACTTACATAAAATTTGATCATATGAATACCACCAGCTTCTCCTTCTGAAATTAAGAAAATTACACACTATCTCAAAAATATAATCTCATCTCGTTTTGATGGTGTTTCCAATAGAGCACTAAAAATTTGTTCCCGTGTAGTAAATCCAGTCTTATTTGAAATATATAATACATCAGTAACTCAAGACATTCTTCGAGAGAGACTGAAATGTGGCATTGTTAAACCCCCTTTAAGAAAGATGATAAGAGAGATGTCAATAACTACCATCCTGTTTCATTGCTGACATCATTTTCCAAAATTATTAAAGAAGTTATGTATTCTACAATTGTATCTTAGCAACAATAGCATCCTTAGAAAATCACAGTTTGGTTTTCAGAAGTGTTATTCTACTGAGAATGCCAGTTACACGTTCACTCATCAGATATGACAAGCTTTAAATAATAAAACAGCACCAGTTGGTATTTGCCACGACCTCTCTGAAGCATTTGACTGTGTGAATCAAAGTATTCGCCTAGATTAATTGACGTTTTATGGGACTGATGGTATAGTAACTAGTGGTTAACGTCATATCTGACCAAAAGAATGCAGAAAGTTGTACTTAGTAATTCGATCAATGTAGTCCAGGGAAATTATTCTGACTGGCGAGAAATCACGAATGGGTTTCCCCAGGGTTAAGTCTTAGGTCCACTACTGTTCCTCACAGCCTCACGGGGTAGCCGAATGGTCTAGAGCGACTTGTCATCGACTGAGCGGCTCACCCCTTCGGAGGTTCGAGTTCTCCCTCGGGCATGGGTGTGTTTTTTGTTCTTAGCATACGTTAGTTTAAGTTACATTAAGTAGTGTGTAAGCTTAGGGATCGATGACCTCAGAAGTTTGGTCCCATAGGACCTTACCACAAATTTCAAAATATTTTTATTCCTCATATATGTAAACGATCTTCCATCTAGTATAAATCAAGCAGAATTAGTTCTGTGTGGAGGTGACACTAGTATTGTAATCAGTTCAAACATATGTGCGGAAACAGTAGAAATGGTGAACAAGGTTTTTAAAAATATTATTGACTAGTTTTCTGAGAATGGTCTTACATTCAATTTTAAAAAGACACGACATACTCCATTCTGTACATATAGAGGTATTAAATCAGTGATATGTGTAACAAATGGTGAGAAAATAAAAAGGGGAGTGCAACCTAAAAATTCTGGAAGTCCATATTGATGAGAATTTAAATTGAAAAAATGCATTTTGGAATTGACAAAATAACTTATTTCAGCCTCATTTGCGCTTAAAATCATTGCGTATTTTCATTAAATAATGTCATATGGTATAATGTTCTGGGGTAGCTCATCTTTTAGAAAGAAAATATTCACTGCGCAAAAACGTGCTGTAACATGAGGTACTCACCCACGATCATCTTGTAGACATCTGTCCGAGGAGTTGGGTTTTCTGACTACTGCTCTAGAGTATATTTATTCCCACATACCTCATGAAGTTTGTTGTAAATAATCCACTACAGTTCAAAAGGAACAATGAGTTACATAATTACAATACCAGAAGGAAAAAAGACATTAATTATTTCACGTTAAGGTTGTCTTTAGCACAAAAAGAGGTGCATAATGTTGTAACAAGGATTTTTGATCACTTACCCAGTGATATAAAATGTTTGCCATCCAGCAAAGTAAAATTTGATAACAATTGAGAAAATTTCTCCCTGTCAACTCCTTGTATTCCGTGGAAGAATTTCTATTACTGTAATGTGTAAAAGGTGGTGGGTAGGAATTAGTAACTCACATCTGTGTACCTTTTTGATGCATCCCGCCACGAATTTTTTTCTTGTGCAAACCTTTTTTCATAATGAGTAGCACTTGCAACCTACGTCGTCAATCATTTTCATGATACGTTACAATCTCTGTCTTTCTGTACAATTTTTACTCTCTACAGCTCCCTCTAGTACCATGAAATTTATTCTCTGATATCTTAACAGATGTCTTATCATCTTGTTCGTTCCTTTTGACAGTGTTTTTCTTAATTTCCTTTCCTCATCTGCAGGGAACCTCCTCACTACTTACCTTATCGGTCCATCCTATATTCAAGATACTTCTATAGCTTTGATTCTCTTCTTCTCCGGTTTTCCCACAGTCCACGTTTCACTACCGTACAATACCGTACTCGAAGCGTACATTCTCAGAAATTTATTTCTCAATTTAAGGCCTATGCCCTTTTTATCAGGTCGAGTCTGCTTTTTATGCCCTCCTTGCACCATGCGCTATAGGTTATATTTTTGTCTAGTTAGCAGAATTCCCAACTTCGTCTACTTTGTGATCCCAAATCCCCATGTTTTCTCACTGTTCTCGTTTCTGCTACTTCTCGTTACTTTCGTCATTCTTAGATATAATCTCAATCCGTATACTGAACTCAGCAGGCAGTTGATTTCATTCAACATATCCTGTAATCCTTCTTCACTTTCAATGGGAATGGCAATGTCATCAGCTAATAATTGATATCATTTCACTTTTCAATTTTTCCTACCCTTGTACTTTCTTTTATTTCCGTCATTGCTTCTTCGCTGTACAGGCTGAACAGTAGGGGTGAGAGGCTACATCCCTGTCTTACATTTCGCTCTTTATATTCCCGTCTCTCCTTCTAACTTATCCCTATTTTTCTCAGAATTTCAAACATCTTGCATCGTTTTACATTGTCACCCCAGTCCACTTTAAATTCTCTCTTACACGCGAACAGAACTGCCGAGGCTCTCCATGTTCTGTAATAGCGCCTCCGGTTGGAAAGTAACTCGGGGATCCAGACTGAGACCCAGCTGCAGGTACTTATACAAATGAAATGACACAAATTCAGAGACTTTACTGGTCACATTCGGGTACGATTTTATGAATACAGACTGAAGCGGCGATTGCAAATTTGTACCATAGCCGGGAATGTAAACTGGGAATCGAACGTTCGATGGTGAAATGCTGTTAGAGAACGTCGAGAGCGTCACCAATTCTGTTGGTGTGTAAGGGGGAATTTACAACAGTCTGGGGTGGCAGTGAGAATTTGGTCCGCGGAGGGGAGCGTACCGGAGTAATCCATGCAGATATGTGAATCGCTGTGACAACGTGGCGTAGTGGCTAACTCACCTGCAAGTAATCAGGACACCCAAATTCGATTCCGGGCCTTGGTACAAATTTTCACTCTCCGGTTCATTATATATTCATAAAATCGTATCTGTGTGGGACCAGTAAAGTCTCTGAAGTTGTGTCATTTCAGTTGTATAAGTATTAGCACCTGTATTTCAGACTGGAACCCCATTTGCGTTCGAAGCTGTTCCAAAACGTGGAGAGCCTCGACAATTCTGCTTGTGTGTTAGGGGAAATTTACAGCAAGTAGTTTAATATTATAAAATCAGTTTTTACATATTTTAATCAATAATACAAACTGTTACGATTTCTTTAATGCGTTGGACAGATATCAAACTATTCTAGTTGACAAGTGCAGCATAACCTGCAAATTAGATTAGTGGTGTTACAGAAAAGCTCTAAATTTGTATCGAATCGAAACCTCGTGTAAAAATATATTCAAGCATCTGATTAATTCGCGAAAGATTTAACGTGTTCAATATTTGCGTTATAACATGTAAGCAAGAAAAAAGTTTAGGAAAGGTTTGAAATGATGCTTATAATTTATTATAAGTCACTAAGTGCTCTTTTCAGGCAAAACTGGATGACTATGAACTGGGTGTGTGTATTGTGTCTATTGAACAGGGGACCTAGAAACGATGGAGAGGGTTTGTCCCACTGTATCCCTCAGTGGTTCACAACCCCACAACAGGCCACAGCAGTTCCCCCACCCCACACCGAACCCAAGATTATTATGCAGTTGGGCCCCAATGTACTGACCTTACGACTTATCTTGGAAGAAAGATTAAGGAAAGGCAAACCTACGTTTCTAGCATTTGTAGACTTAGAGAAAGCTTTTGATAATGTTGACTGGAATACTCTATTTCAAATTCTAAAGGTGGCAGGGGTAAAATACAGGGAGCGAAAGGCTATTTACAACTTGTACAGAAACCAGATGGCAGTTATAAGAGTTGAGGGACATGAAAGGGAAGCAGTGGTTGGGAAGGGAGTAAGACAGGGTTGTAGCCTCTCCCCGATGTTATTCAATCTCTATATTGAGCAAGCAGTAAAGGAAACAATAGAAAAATTTGGAGTAGGTATTAAAATCCATGGAGAAGAAATAAAAACTTTGAGGTTCACCGATGACATTGTAATTCGTTCAGAGACAGCAAAGGACTTGGAAGAGCAGTTGAACGGAATGGATGGTGTCTTGAAGGGAGGATATAAGATGAACATCAACAAAAGCAAAACGAGGATAATGGAATGTAGTCGAATTAAGTCGGGTGATACTGAGGGTATTACATTAGGAAATGAGACACTTAAAGTAGTAAAGGAGTTTTGCTATTTGGGGAGCAAAATAACTGATGATGGACGAAGTAGAGAGGATATAAAATGTAGACTGGCAATGGCAAGGAAAGCGTTCCTGAAGAAGAGAAATTTGTTAACATCGAGTATAGATTTAAGTGTCAGGAAGTCATTTCTGAAAGTATTTGTACGGAGTGTAGCCATGTGTGGAAGTGAAACATGGACGGTAAATAGTTTGGACAAGAAGAGAATAGAAGCTTTTGAAATGTGGTGCTACAGAAGAATGCTGAAGATTAGATGGGTAGATCACATAACTAATGAGGAAGTATTGAATAGGATTGGGGAGAAGAGAAGTTTGTGGCACAACTTGACCAGAAGAAGGGATCGGTTGGTAGGACATGTTCTGAGGCATCAAGGGATCACCAATTTAGCATTGGAGGGCAGCGTGGAGGGTAAAAATCATAGGGGGAGACCAAGAGATGAATACACTAAGCAGATTCAGAAGGATGTAGGTTGCAGTAGGTACTGGGAGATGAAGAAGCTTGCACAGGATAGAGTAGCATGGAGAGCTGCATCAAACCAGTCTCAGGACTGAAGACCACAACAACAACGGGCCCCAATGGACCCCCAATGGACGCGGCATCCCCACAGGAACGTCTCATACCAGACGAGTGTAACCCCATATGTTTGCTTGGTAGAGTAATTATGGTGTATGCATACGTGGAGACAGCGTTTGTGCAGCAATCGCCCACATAGTGTATCTGAGACAGAATAAGGGGAACCAGCCCGCATTCGGCGAGGCAGATGGAAAACTGCCTTAAAAACCATCCACAGGCTGGCCTGCACACCGGACCTCGACACTAATCCACCGGGGGGATTAGTGCCGGGGTCTGGCATGCCTTCCCACTCGGGAACCAGCGCGTTAGACCGCGCGGCTAGCCGGGTGGGCTATAAACTGGGTAATTTGTGCTCCATTTTCAGTAAAAGCTAATTTTCCACGTATCAAAATGTTATTGACATCATATCTCTTGAACTATGTCTTGTATAGTGATATAATAATATGTAGATGCTGTCTTTAGACTGTGTTGTGAATCAAGTTAGTAGTAAATGAGTAACAAATTATTATGCCTAATGCTGCCATTTTACTGCTTGAATAACGGAAATATAGTAAGCAATAAACTTGTAGTTGAATCCCACCTTGACGTCAAATATGGGGTGTCTGGGAAACCTGCTTACATGGATCGCTACACAACAATTCAAACAAATTGTATTAATGATTTTTATTACGAAATGAACAATGACTTTGACAGTAACACAGAAGTGTTGCAAGCAAAGCGCTACATGCAAATCAGAAATCTCGTCATTCTATACAGTTACTAGGTCGCTGATCTTGATGTACCTGATCTTGATGCAGTTGTAGAAGTGGACCGCGGCAAGTCGGCGCGGCGCCTATATTCTCTTCGCTTAGAGGCCGCTATTGTCGCGTTGTCGTCCTGGAGAGGGGTCGGTCAGCAAGCAATTGGCTGACTTCGTCTTACAGCCCTCTCTGGTCTAACGTTCCCGATTGTCATGCTGGCGATCGACTTTACGCCGTAACACGTATTTCTTTTCATCATTTGGTAGGGGTGTCAGCGAGAAAAGTTTCGAAATGATTTGAAATTATGTGAAAAATTTGTTGCATGTTACTAAGCGCTCTTATTTGCAAATACTGGGTGAATGAAGTCCGGTCACTTCCGCGCAGTCAGTTAAGTCGCCTTGAGAAAAACACAGAGTTTCTAACTGCAATGTTTGCCTACACTATCAAACTTTTAATGTAAGATTATACCTCTTAATTAATAGATTATGATAGTATTTTTAATTTTTCAATTCAGTCAGTAATTACGTAAAATATTGAAGATCAAATTACTGTTGCGCCTGGAAGCCTTTAGATAGGTAGCCTGCCAATAAGTGTTGGTACCATGCCCCAGTTCTGGGATAGTCGTTTAGTCATATAGTCTATGTGGCCATGTATGTATTTTTTGTTGTTACAGAGTTTACAACAGTAGTACCATATCGTTTTTGTACTTTATGTGTTTTAATAAATACTGGTAATTTTATTCTGGTCCAAGGATCAAACCTTGTTGATGGTCAAAGATCTGTAATTATACTTGAGTATTACAGTAAGCAAAATGCGTGTGCTTTGTACTAGAAGTCTTCATGTATTTGATAAATAATATTAGTCTGTTGCAAATACAGTCTATTCTAGATATCGAACTTACCTGTCTGTGCGAAGCTTGTTCTGTGCTTACATTTCGTATTTCATTCATTACAAAGTATCGTTGCAGGGAAACGAAACTGTATAATTAAGTATACAACGTAAACAATATTTCACCAAAATGCGTTATTTTATGTTTGGTTTGTGGAGCTAACCTGCTGGAAAAATGTAACGTCAACAGATAAACGTGTTACTACATGTAAGTCCCAGATCAATTACTCGTATAATAAAAATGAACGTTAGCCAATCAATAACATCAGTTATGTTCTTATAGTGTAGAACGTGACGCATTATGTTCTTCTTCCTATAATAGTGCTTGGTGAGGTGAAGTATTACTCAAAAACTAGTAAGAACGTCAGGTACTGATAGTTCGGTTTTTGCATCACCAAGTACATAACCTCAGTAGGCTCAGGATCGAAATGTCAATATCTTTCCGTATTTTGACAAATATTGCCTAGAAGCAAGACATGCTACTTAATTTGTGAGTTAACATTCACGAATTAGGCGTTAGGTAAAATGGCGTAATAACGTTTTGCCACTTGACATAAACATGTGGGCTGCTGATGTAATGTTTTACACACGTTTTAGACAGGGAGAAACTCTTTGAGAGTCCTGGCACTACAGTTGTGTTCAGTAAATGTCACAGCTTTCCTCAAAAGTTTGTTTTTGTGCCATCAATGGAACGAATCCAGAACTAGGCCTAAAATCGAAACTAATAAAAAGGTTTACTGGCCAGTCCGTCACATCGATTATATTTTCTGTTGCAGAACATGATGGATTCATCTTCTGTCCCACTAATATGGTGTTTGGTGAGGTAAAGCATTACTGCAAAACTTTTTAAAATAGCAGTTGATAGAATGCCATATTATAATTTATTGTACGTAGTTTTACTTATCTTTTCAACTTTTAAACTATTCTCATCGCTCTGACAAATACGTATTTTGCGTCTCCGTATACTTTATACAGCGTCTGGAAATTAACTACTACTTTAACATCTATGAAACTACGGTTTTTGTCTCCCATGTGAACCTAGGCCACATTATGTATACATTGAGCATGTGTGCTGCCATAAAATATGAATGGTGTGCGTTAAAGCAGTTTGAGGAAGATTAAACAACATTCATATAGTGCACTGGAAAACGTGTTAATTTTAAAACGCATAACATAAAAACTGACGAATTCGTCACACAAAAATATACACTCTGTAAGTTTTCACAAAGATTTATTAACTTTAAAATCATTTCATGAATGTTTTTGAGAAGCGTAAAGAGAAAAAAGTTTACGGAATTGTCAGAGAATTTTTTTTTTTTTGTTTGCCTTAGTGCACCAAAACTGTTAGGAGTACAAAACGGGGCCAAGCAGGAATGCAAAGAAATCTGTAAGAGGCATCTGAAATGTATCTGTAATAAATCCGAAACCGGACAACTTAATTAAACTTTTTTGAACATTACCTGTGATTGCATAAAAAGTTCTCCGTTTACTCGCCGCATCAGATTCGGACAAAATTCCAAACTTTCGATGATGGTGTCCATCATCGTCATCAGAGACTAAAACTGTCGTGAACTGGCGCTGCAAGCAACGCTAGATGGAGAGCACAAATAAAACCTTTGCGTGTAGAGGGCGCCGCCCTTGTAAGCGCCATTACGATGTAATGTAGCCAGTTGGATGCCATCCCGTGGATATAAAATCTCGCCAATTCACGACAGTCAGTTTCAGTCCCTGACGACGACGATGGAGGCTATCAACGAAAACCTGGAATTTTATTCGAATTTGGCACGGCAATTAAACCGAGAACTCTTTATGCAAGGATACCAGCGCGAAAAACTTCGCAGTCGTATTGCTTGTGTTTGTTTGTTGTTTAGATTGTAAACCTTATACCTGTACTACAGCCACAATTGTCAAAATGTCAACGGTTAACAAGATACCGGTATTAAAGTAGTAGGAAGTCTCTTTATCAAGATATGTCTCTGGAGTGCTTCCTTATGTTGAAGTGAAATGTGACAATCAGTTCAGAGAAGCAGAGAATAGAACCTTTCGAAATGGAATACAGTAGAGAAATGATGAAGATTAGATGGTTTGATAGAGTAATTAATCAAGAGATACCGAATCAGAACAGGAAAAAAGAAATTTATGGTACGGCATCTGTTGGTGAGTCACCTCTTGAAACATCATTTGGTAACGAGAGGAAGTATTGGGGATAATACATGTAGAGGAAGGTCATGGATTCAAAACAATAATATGATTTTAAAGGTTCTTGGCTGCAGTAGTTATGTAGAGATTAAAATGCTTGCATGGAACAAACAGCCTGCAAAGTTGCATAAAACCAATCTTCAGACTGAAGACTACAATAACATTAATATAGCACTAATGAGAATTTTAGCTACAATAAATACATTATTTTTTCTTTAAAATTTTTTTCCAAATATTTACCTCATTCCAATGCTGAAAAACTTCGTGTTTGACACCGGGATGATCCATAGTGGGAGGCAAACTCAGGCTCAAATGGTTCAAATGGCTCTGAGCACTATGGGACTCAACTGCTGTGGTCATAAGTCCCCTAGAACTTAGAACTACTTAAACCTAACTAACCTAAGGACAGCACACAACACCCAGCCATCACGAGGCAGAGAAAATCCCTGACCCCGCCGGGAATCGAACCCGGGAACCCTGGCGTGGGAAGCGAGAACGCTACCGCACGATCACGAGATGCGGGCGAAAGTCAGGCACTGTTTCTTTAGCACACCTTATTTTAAAATAGCCAAAGGCCTTTCGGAAGTGGTAACAACTTTTCCTGTCAGATCACGAAATTAAGCGCTGTCGGGCTCGGCTAGTCCTTGGATGGGTCACCCTCTGGGTCTGCCGGGTGCTATTGGCAAGTGGGGTGCGCTCGGCCCTTGTGAAGCCAATTGAGGAGATACCTGACTGAGAAGCAGCAGTATTAGCCACGGAAACTCACAACGGCCGGGAGAGCGGTGTGCTGACCACATGTCCCTCGCTATCTGCGTCCGGTGACGTTCAGGGGCTGAGTGAGGATGACACGGCTGCCGGTCGGTTTCATTGGACCTTCAAGGCCTGTTTGGGGGGTGTTAGTTTGTCCGTCTAGTTTAAAATACTCTGTGAATAATTATTATTACTTCAAAGTTAATTGAAAACTAAATGTCATGTCTGTCAGTTCGAAGCACGTTACACAGATTTTCAATAAAATTAATTATATGCGAGATCATATGCATGTAACATGTTACACCGACCTCGTACTTCTAAAAACACGTTAATATAAATGGATCCTCTCCTTCAAACCATTCTGGAGAATGTCTTGAATATGTGATTGAGATATATTGCCCCATTGTGATTTGTGACCATCATTGTTGATGGCTGCACGACCACAACTTAACATGGGCTGCTCACAACTGACTTATGAAGTGAATATCTGTTGTGTATAGTTGTTAGATCAAGCTGCAACCGTAGTTACTACGCTGACGTCGCTTGTACAACAGGGATAAAATCAGACTCTGAACTTTATGATGGACGGTGTTGTCTGGTACATATGGTGTTTTGCTACGCATTGAAGTTAATATTGTATAACATACCGAATCGTATGCAAACAAATTTCAAAATACGTGCCGCTGAACATGAGCCTGTCCCCACTATTTGTTTAGTCGTGATAAAATTATTTATTTAGCTGCTTAATCAAAATGAAATTCCTACACTAGAGGAACGACAGTTTGTAACGATCTTTTACAGAAGCTCGAAGTTTAGCGCGGACCTCAATGCGAGATGCTTGTAACAGTTTCCACAACGAAACTTTGTCTCGAAACCTGGTAGAAAATCCAAAGAGATTCTTGTCATGTGTGAAGTACGTTAGCGTCAAGAAACAACAAATGCCTTCTCTGGGCAATAGCAATGTAGTTACTATTGAAGACAGTGCTGCCAAAGCGGAGTTACTAAACACGGCCTTCCGCAATGCCTTCACAAAAGAAGACGAAGTAAATATTCCAGAATTCAAATCGAGAACAGCTGCCAACATGAGTAAAGTAGAGGTAAATATCCTCGGAGTAGAGAGGCAACTTAAATCACTTAGCAAGTCTTCTGGTCCAGACTGTATACCAATTAGGTTCCTCTCGGTGTATGCTGATGCATTAGGTTCATACTTAACAATTATATACAACCGTTCACTCGACGAAAGATCCGCACCCAACGACTCGAAAGTTTCACAGGTCACACAAATATTCAAGAAAGGTAGTTGGAGTACTCCGCTAAATTACTGACCCATATTGTTAATGTCGATATGCAGTCAGGATTTTGGAACATATATTGTCTTCGAACATTATGAATTACCCCCCCCCCCCCGCATGAACCATGGACCTTGCCGTTGGTGGGGAGGCTTGCGTGCCTCAATGACACATATAGCCGTACCGTAGGTGCAACAACGACGGAGAAGCCAGACAAACGTGTGGTTCCTGAAGAGGGGCAGCAGCATTTTCAGTAGTTGCAGGGGCAACAGTCTGGATGATTGACTGATCTGGACCTGTAACACTAACCAAAATGGCCTTGCTGTGCTGGTACTGCGAACGGCTGAAAGCAAGGGGAAATTACAGCCGTAATTATTCCCGAGGGCAAGCAGCTTTACTGTATGATTAAATGATGATGGCGACCTCTTGGGTAAAATATTCCGGAGGTAAAATAGTCCCCCATTCGGATCTCCGGGCGGCGACTACTCAAGAGGACATCGTTATCAGGAGAAAGAAAACTGGCGTTCCACGGATCGGAGCGTGGAATGTCAGATCCCTTAATCGGGCAGGTAGGTTAGAAAACTTAAAAAGGGAAATGGATAGGTTAAAGTTAGATATAGTGGGAATTAGTGAAGTTCGGTGGCAGGAGGAACAAGACTTTTGGTCAGGTGAATACAGGGCTATAAATACAAAATCAAATAGGGGTAATGCAGGAGTGGGTTTAATAATGAATAGAAGATAGGAGTGCGGGTGAGCTACTACCAACAGCATAGTGAACGCATTATTGTGGACAAGATAGACACGAAGCCCATGCCTACTACAGTAGTAGCTAACACTTGGTTCAAGAATCATAAAAGAAGGTTGTATACATGAAAGAATCCGGGAGATACTAGAAGGTATCAGATAGATTATATAATGGTAAGAAAGAGATTCAGGAACCAGGTATTAAATTGTAAGACATTTCCAGGGGCAGATGTGGACTCTGACCACAATCTATTGGTTATGAACTGTAGATTAAAACTGAAGAAACTGCAAAAAGGTGGGAATTTAAGAAGATGGGACCTGGATAAACTGACTAAACCAGAGGTTGTACAGAGTATCAGGTAGAGCATAAGGGAACAATTGACAGGAATGGGGACGCAAATACAGTAGAAGAAGAATGGGTAGCTCTGAGGGATGAAGTAGTGAAGGCAGCAGAGGATCAAGTAGGTAAAAAGACGAGGGCTAGTAGAAATCCTTGGGTAACAGAAGAGATACTGAATTTAATTGATGAAAGGAGAAAACACAAAAATGCACTAAATGAAGCAGACAAAAAGGAATACAAACGTCTCAAAAATGAGATCGACAGGAAGTGCAAAATGGCTAAGCAGGGATGGCTAGAGGACAAATGTAAGGATGTAGAGGCTTATCTCACGAGGGGTAAGATAGATACTGCCTACAGGAAAATTAAAGAGACCTTTGGAGAAAAGAGAACCACTTGCATGAATATCAAGAGCTCAGATGGAAACCCAGTTCTAAGCAACGAAGGGAAAGCAGAAAGGTGGAAGGAGTATATAGAGGGTCTATACAGGGGCGATGTTCTTGAGGACAATATTATGGAAATGGAAGAGGATGTATATGAAGATGAAATGGGAGATATAATACTGCGTGAGGAGTTTGACAGAGCACCGAAAGACCTAAGTCGAACAAGGCCCCGGGAGTAGACAACATTCCATTAGAACTACTGACGGCCTCGGGAGAGCCAGTCCTGACAAAACTCTACCATCTGGTGAGCAAGATGTATGAGACAGGCAAACTTCCCTCAGACTTCAAGAAGAATATAGTAAATCCAATCCCAAAGAAAGCAGGTGTTGACAGATGTGAAAATTAACGAACTATCAGTTTAATAAGTCACAGCTGCAAAATACTAACGTTTATTCTTTACATACGAATGGAAAAACTGTTAGAAGCCGACCTCGGGGAAGATCAGTTTGGATTCCGTAGAAATGTTGAAACACGTGAGGCAATACTGACCCTACGACTTATCTTAGAAGAAAGATTAAGGAAAGGCAAACCTACGTTTCTAGCATTTGTAGACTTAGAGAAAGCTTTTGACAATGTTGACTGGAATACTCTCTTTGAAATTCTGAAGGTGGCAGGGGTAAAATACAGGGAGCGAAAGGCTATTTACAATTTGTACAGAAACCAGATGGCAGTTATGAGAGTAGAGAGACATGAAAGGGAATCAGTGGTTGGGAATGGAGTGAGACAGGGTTGTAGCCTCTCTGTATATTGAGCAAGCAGTAAAGGAAACAAAAGAAAAGTTATTAGTAGGTATTAAAATCCATGGAGAAGAAATAAAAACTTTGAGGTTCGCCGATGACATTGTAATTCTGTCAGAGAAAGCAAAGGACTTGGAAGAGTAGTTGAACGGAATGGACAGTGTCTGGAAAGGAGGGCATAAGATGAACATCAACAAAAGCAAAACGAAGATCATGGAATGTAGTCGAATTAAGTCGGGTAATGTTGAGGGTATTAGATTAGGAAATGATACACTTAAAGTAGTGAAGGAGTTTTGCTATTTGGGGAGCCAAATAACTGATGATGGTCGAAGTAGAGAAGATAGAAAATGTAGACTGGCAATGGCAAGGAAAGCGTTTCTGAAGAAGAGAAATTTGTTAACATAGAGTATAAAATTGTCAGCAGTGTTTTCTTAAAGTATTTGTATGGAGTGTAGGCATGTATGGAAGTGAAACATGGATGATAAATAGTTTAGACAAGAAGAGAATAGAAGCTTTGGAAATATGGTACTAGCGAAGAATGCTGAAGATTAGATGGGTAGATCACATAACTAATGAGGAGATATTGAATAGAATTGGGGAGAAGAGGAGTTTGTGGCACAACTTGACTAGAAGAAGGGACCGGTTGGTAGGACATGTTCTGAGGCATAAAGGGATCACCAGTTTAGTACTGGAGGGCAGCGTGGAGGGTAAAAATCGTAGAGGGAGACCAAGAGATGAATACACTAAGTAGATTCAGAAGGATGTAGGCTGCAGTAGTTACTGGGAGATGAAGAAGGTTGCACAGGATAGAGCAGCATGGAGAGCTGCATCAAACCAGTCTCAGGACTGAAGACCACAATAACAACAACTCGAAGATAACGGTCTACTGACACACAGTCAACATGGGTTTAGAAAACATCGTTCCTGTGAAACACAACAGCTCTTTATTCACATGAAGTGTTGAGTGCTATTGACAAGGGATTTCAGGTCGATTCAATGTTTCTGGATATCCGGAAGGTTTTTGACACCGTACCACGCATGCGGCTCGTAGTGAAATTGCTTGCTTATGGAATATCGTCTCAGTTATGTGACTGGATTTGTGATTTCCAGTCAGAGAGGTCACAGTTCGTAGTAATTGACGGAAAGTCATCGAGTAAAACAGAACTGATTTCTGACGTTATAGGCCCTTTGCTGTTTCTTATCAATATAAACGATTTGGTGGGGAGACAATCTGAGCAGCCGTTTTTGGTTGTTTGTAGACGACTCTGTTGTTTATCGACTAATAAAGTCATCAGAAGATAAACACACCTGAAAAACGATTTAGAAAAGATATCTGAATGGTACGAAAAGTAGCAGTTGATCCCAAATAACGAAAGGTGTGAGATCATCCACATGAGTGCTAAAAGGAAATCGTTAAACTTCGGTTAAACGATAAATCTGTCTAATCTAAAAGCCGTAAACTCAACTAAATAACCTAGGTATTACAATTACGAACAAGTTAAATTGGAACGAATACATAGAAAATGTTGTGGGGAAGGCTAGCCAAAGACTGCGTTTTATTGGCAGGACACTTAGAAAATGTAGCAGACCTACTAGGGAGATTGCCTACACTATGCTTGTCCATCTTCTTTTGGAATACTGTTGCGCGGTGTGGGATCCATACCAGATAGGACTGACGGAGTACATCGAAAAAGTTCAAAGAAAGGAGCACGTTTTGTATTATCACGAAATAAAGGAGAGAGCCACAGAAATGATACAGGATTTGCGCTGGACATCATTAAAAGAAAGGCGATTTTGTTGCGACGGAATCTTCTCACGAAATTCCAATCACCAACTTTCTCCACCGAATGCGAAAATATTTTGTTGACACCGACCTACAGAGGGAGAAACGATCACCAAGATAAAATAAGGAAAATCAGAGCTCGTATGTAAAGATATAGATGTTCATTCTCTCCGCGCGCTGTACGAGATTGAAATAATAGAGAATTGTGAAGGTGATCCGCTGAACCCTCTGCCAGGCATTTAAATGTTATTTGCAGAGTATCCATGAAGAGGTAGATGTAGACCAGCACATGTAGAAAAGATAGTTTTTTGTCCTTCTCTACTTCCATAGTAAATTTTATGTTGTCATGGAGACTGTTCAAGTGTTTTAAGAAGTCACCGTGCTGTTCTTCACCATGGCTCCACACAAGGAAGGTATCATCGACGTATCTGAACCACACATTAGGTTTACAAGGTGTCAGGTCCAATACCGGTGCTTCGAAGTGTTCCATGAAGAAGTTGGCCACCACTGGACTAAGAACTAGCCATGACGACGCCTTCCAGCTGTTCGTAGAAGTTGCCATTCCACGTGAAATAGCTCGTGGTCAGGCATGCATGAATGAGCTTTGTAACGTCTTGCGGGAAGATGGAACCGATTTCCTCCAGAGGGTCCCTGAGTGACACATTTGTAAACAAAGAAACAACGTCAATGGTGACCAGGATGTCGTTTGGCGCAAGCTTTGCTTTATTGCGCATACACAGGCAGTTTGTCAACAAGTGGCCGCGAAAGCCTTAACAATTTTCTACTGAGAAGTTTTTACTGTACGTTCTCCTTGCCGCTGAATATTCCGCCAGAAGAAAACATGCAGTAACCCAGAGGGGAGGAAGAAATGAAATGAAACCTCAGGGGTTTGAGAGGGTAGGTAAACATATTTCAGTGATTACAAAATCGAGTCAAATTTACAAAGAACTAGGCAGTATAAGCCCACTTAACACTATGACGTTACACCTCCTATGGTCTGGATACATACATTAGGTTAGGAAAGATGGCATGAAGATGCCTCTCTTGAGATAAGGCGGATCACGAGTGTTGTAACTGTTCCTCGATATCGAGAACAATGGCAAAGGGACGTCCAAACAGCTGTCATTCCTGTTCTATTGCAGACAGGTCCTGGGACCTTGCTGCCCACCAGAGTACCTCAAGTTCACTCAGGTGGTACTTAGAGATACTGATCATGAGTGGACGAGCATTGTCCTGTTGAAAAATGGCACAACAGCTGCGTGAGAAGTATCACACACGGACGCAGTGTGTCTGTGACGTATCATTCTGCCGTGAGAGTACCCTCGATCGCTACCAGCCGCGAGCTGACGTCATACCCTGCGGTACCACTGCACAACATAGCGATCCTTCTTTCTGCTGGTCAGACACAGTCGACTGGAAACTTAATGACGAGTATGCCTCCTATCAAGTTCCCATACAGTCCAACATCTGGCCACTGTCACAATCGAATGTCTCAACGTGGCATCCCACGTCCTTCACAGTGACCACAACGTCTGACGAATTTCGCGCTCTTCATGTGCTCTGTCGGACCTGGCAATAGCACTAAACACGGACAACACTGACGCAGTCTGGTGGGCGTTCTGTCACAGAGAATTGTAGCCATAGACATTTACATACCCGCCTATGGTGTCGATGTGTACGATGTTATGTTGCCAGCCGGCAACGTTTCCTGGCTACTTCACATCTTTTTTTGTTGGGCGGTGTACTTCTCCAGTTTAAACACTTGGGTATCTCTGTAAAAGGGGAGACATGCAATTAGCTCCCAACATGGTTTCAAAAAGGTCACATCACTTCTCTCCTGATTATGTGAATGACGTACAGTACATCATTCGATATTTAGGTCAGTACGTCTATTCACAAATGACAATGATGCACGTTTTCGTCGAACAGCCTCTCTCTGTCTAAATCTACATCTACATGATTACTCTGCAATTCACATTTAAGTGCTTGGCAGAGGGTTCATCGAACCACAATCATACTATCTCTCTACCATTCCACTCCCGAACAGCGCGCGGGAAAAACGAACACCTAAACCTTTCTGTTCGAGCTCTGATTTCTCTTATTTTATTTTGATGATCATTCCTACCTATGTAGGTTGGGCTCAACGAAATATTTTCGCATTCGGAAGAGAATGTTGGAGACTGAAATTTCGTAAATAGATCTCGCCGCGACGAAAAACGTCTTTGCTTTAATGACTTCCATTCCAACTCGCGTATCATATCTGCCACACTCTCTCCCCTATTACGTGATAATACAAAACGAGCTGCCTTTTTTTGCACCCTTTCGATGTCCTCCGTCAATCCCACCTGGTAAGGATCCCACACCGCGCAGCAATATTCTAACAGAGGACGAACGAGTGTAGCGTAAGCTGTCTCTTTAGTGGACTTGTTGCATCTTCTAAGTGTCCAGCCAATGAAACGCAACCTTTGGCTCATCTTCCCCACAATATTATCTATGTGGTCTTTCCAACTGAAGTTGTGCGTAATTTTAACACCCAGATACTAAGTTGAATTGACAGTCTTGAGAATTGTACTATTTATCGAGTAATCGAATTCCAACGGATTTCTTTTGGAACTCATGTGGATCACTTCACACTTTTCGTTATTCAGCGTCAACTGCCACCTGCCACACCATACAGCATTGTATTGTGGCGTGTGGGAAATCTTGTTCGGACTTCTGGATTCGCTTACAAAACGCTTTGTGGGCACACATTAGTTGAAGTACCTTGAATACACAGAATACTACTTTGCTGATAAACCGCTTCGTATTTGCGACAACTAGATGAGCATATCTCAGAGGGGTATTAAAGCGCCACAATGAAAGAGTAATTGTCAACTCTCGAAAATGTAACAAAGCATAAAAATGGATTCAGAAGGTTGCACAACGAAGTTTTCAGTTTACTCGCAGAAACAATACCTATCTCTCTCCGCGTAGCTGAGCCGAGTATTAAACATTCACGTGGCGCCTTTCACGGTGCAGCAGCGAGAGTAAATAGCTACATGGAGAATTATTAAGGCCTGGGAGAGAGAGAGGAAAGCGCCAGGTGATTAAATAAACGCACCCATACCTCGTCTGTTCGCCACGCTGCCTTTCCGTTTCGCGCCAGGCTACTTCTAGAACATCTCAGAGTTCATAGCAGAGCAAGTTTCGCGCAAAACTTCAAACCGGGCGCCAATTGTGCCCCAAGTTGGAGGAATCTGTAATGAGCCGAGAGAATAATGCATCAGGAGCGTTGCGATTATGCCGAACAGCGGCAGCCGTCGACGGCGTTTAATACACTTACCACAGCAGTTTCGCCGGGAAGATTTCCTAAAAGCGAGGTTTTACTCTCCGTCGCTCTCGCTTCCGACTCTTTCAATTACTCTTTACTACGGAAGGTCATTAAGATTAAAAAAAAAATCGGTTACTCATTCGCAATCTTGCAGCGCGCTCTTGTAACGAGGTCGTACAACTTTTCTTAAGCTCTTTAATCAGCTAATGTATCACTTCCACCATCCACTGCAGTTTTCGATAGTAGTGAACATGCAGTCCTTACCTAACTCGGGTGCATAGCAGAGGGTACATAGTCTGCAAAATTCTAAGCTGTATCTTGACATAGGTGTCTGTAAACCTGGAAGCAGAAGAGCGTAAGCACCATTTAATTCTTTCTTTTATTGATCACTTTCAAACTACTAGCCAGTTCACCTTTTGGTAAGATAGAGAATATAAGACAGAGGGCGAGAGAGAGTGAGTGAGAAAGGGAAATAAAGTAGAGGTGTTTCGGTCACAGTGGAGAAAGATTTAAAACAGGAGAAGAGTGACTTACATTCGAGAAAGAAGAGGCAAAGGATACTCATGAGGGAGAGAGCAACTCTGGTAGGGAAAACAAAAGGACAGTTAAGCAAATTAAAAATATTAACACTGCCAGAAGACTGAAGAGAAATCTAGTGCCTGAAGCATTCTTGCACAATTGTGCACAACTGTATGTTACTATGATTACATGTCATTGTACAGAGTTAGTTAACCTGTTCCGTATGGATCATTACCGCACTTTCTACAGTAAAGACGAAAAAGGGTCCATTCACAGGCTATAATTGTGGCTACATATTGGACATCCGAATATTAGTAAATACCACAGTGGCTTAGGTTTACTAAAAATGTAAAAAGAATTATTTCTCATTAGCGGTACTAGTGATGAAACATTCTTAAGCTTGTCAGTGAAATTAAATATCTTTGTGTACTGTTCAAATGGTTCAAATGTCTCCAAGCAGTATAGGACTTAACATCTGAGGTCATCAGTCCCCTAGACGTAGAACTACTTAAACCTAACTGACCTAAGGACATCACACACATCCACGCCCGAGGCAGGATTTCAACCTGCGATCGTAGCAGCAGTGCGGTTCCGGACTGAAGAGCATAGAAACGCTCGGCCACAGCTGCCGTCTTTGGCTACTGTTTGCATGTGCTACTAGATATTAATTAAAATGGTATACAGAATAAAAACATGTTGTACAGAAAAAAGATAAGGATGATTGCATTGATTCTTGTAATTGTATTTTATACATTATAAACAGAAATGCACACAACACTGATGCAATATTCTGTGATATTTATTATTAATTTCACAAACCAGTTTTCGGCTGCTAGCCATCGTCAGGTACAAGATAATGATTTCCGATTTGAAATTTATCACTTTCAAACTACGAGCCAGTTCACCTTTTGGTAAGATAGAGAATATAAGACAGAGGGCGAGAGAGAGTGAGTGAGAAAGGGAAATAAAGTAGAGGTGTTTCGGTCACAGTGAAGAAAGATTTAAAACAGGAGAAGAGTGACTTACATTCGAGAAAGAAGAGGCAAAGGATACTCATGAGGGAGAGAGCAAAATATTAACACTGCCAGAAGACTGAAGAGAAATCTAGTGCCTGAAGCATTCTTGCACAATTGTGCACAACTGTATGTTACTATGATTACATCTCATTGTACAGAGTTAGTTAACCTGTTTCGTATGGATCATTACCGCACTTTCTACAGTAAAGACGAAAAGACGTTTCAGGCGTTACATGCTGATAATGGAAGTAAGACATAAAAAAAGGGACACTTTCATAGGATTTGCCGACTTGGAAAAATCGTTCGACAATGTATTAAAATGGTGCAAGATGTTCGAAATTCTGATAAAAGTAGGGGTAAGCTATAGGGTATAACGATATGTTTACGTAATTTACATAAATAAACATAGAGTTATAAAAGTCCCCGTTCGTAATCGCTAATTATAACAATATGTTTACTTTTGTGCTGTAATATATAGTTATAATATATATTTGCGAACGCCGACCGTGTGCGGCTGTCTCTTGTTGGATCGTCTGATCAGTCGGAAGTTGCATTGCAGAGGAGAGTAAATGCCTATTCAAAATATAATTATTTTTGGATAGCTCGACATGAATTTCCTAAGGGACCGTAGTTTATCATGCATTTACCAGTAGAATATGGCGCGGAGAAAATATTTCGCCGCATGCAACTTCCGGCCGATCACGACGAAAGAATTCGTGTCTGTGAACTCTCTATTTGTCAGAAACATTAAGAAAATTAAATAAATTCATGAAAGAGTGAGACATAGATTCTATAATAAATAAATAGTCCATACACCAGTTACATTTAACTCTGAATTTATGACAATTAATAGATGAACTTACACTGCAATGAAGGATTTAACATGGAAGCATCCCATTTTGACTGGCACTTCTCTTCTCGTAATGAAAATAATTTCTTTGACGTTTTCACATACACGTCGCACAATAAATCTACTGCTGTGCAGTATTGCACTTTTAGTATTGCACTTTTACTTTACACTAAAATAATATTATTTTTAACAATAAAAATAGCTGGCCGCGGTGGCCGTGCGGTTCTACGCGTTCTAGTCCGGAGCCGCGCTGCTGCTACGGTCGCAGGTTCGAATCCTGCCTCGGTCATGGGTGTGTGTGATGTCCTTAGGTTAGTTAGGTTTAAGTAGTTCTAAGTTCTAGGGGACTGATGACCACAGCAGTTGAGTCCCATAGTGCTCAGAGACATTTGAACCATTTTTGAACAATAATAATTCGGCGGCAAGACATGCGCGTCCGATACAAGTTACAAGAGAGAAGAGAAAAATGAGTAACTGAGTAACTGTTCATCGAGAATATCTCGTACATCAAAAGAATGTGTAAAAGTGTTCTTCTTCTGTCCGTTTTTCGCGCCGCGGTTTTCAAAGTCAGTAACTCAGTGCATCTCTGACGGCGCTTCGACAATAAACACGTTACGTCACAGGTCGTTTACCTTTTACTTTCTCACAATATTATTTGCTAACTGTATCTGTTGCCGAGCGACTGCTCGATTAGTTAATGATTTAAAATGATAAGGCAATCACATAATGTTACAAGGGACAGACAAGAGGGAATAATAAGAGTGGACGACCAAGAACGAAATGCTCGCATTAAAAAGGGTGTAAGACAGAGATGTAACCTTTCGCCCCTATTATTCAATCTGTAGATCGTAGAAGCAATGATGAAAATAAAAGAAAGGTACAGAAAGGGGATTAAAATTCAAGGTGAAAGTATATCAATGACACGATTCGCTGATGACATTTATATCCTGACTGAAAATGAAGAAGAATTACATGACCTGCCGAATGGAATGAACAGTCTAATGAGTATAGAATATGGACTGAGAGTAAATCGAAGAAACACGAAAGTAATGAGAAGTAGCAGAAATGAGAACAGCGAGAAACTTAAGATCAGGATTGATGGTCACTATCTAGGCAGCAAAATAACCAATGACGGTCGGAGCAAGAACGATTTCAAAAGGAGACTAGCACTATCAAAAATGGCATTCCTGGCCAAGAGAAGTCTACTGGTATCAAACATAAAGCATCACTCGAGGAAGAAATTTCTGAGAATGTAGGGTTGGAGCGCAGCATTGTATGGTAGTGAAACATGGAGTGCGGGAAAACCGGAACAGAAAGGAATCGAATCATTTGTGATGTGACGCTACAAATGAGTGTTGAAAATTAGCTGGACTGATACTGTGAGGAGGAGGTTCTACACGGAATAGGAGAGGAAAGGAATATGTGGAAATCATTGCCAACGATGATGATGATGATGATTAGTGTTTTAGGGCGCACAACAGCGAGGTTATCAGCGCCCGTTCCCAAAAGTTCAATTCACAGCCGAATTGTGAGAGAATTTGTATTGTTTAAATTGCAAGATTGGACACAGCACAGCAAAACAGGGAGATAAAACTAAAAATAAAATAGCAGTACAAACAGGTAAAATTAATTAACGGTGGCTGAGTGACCACTTACAAATAATGGGTGACCAAACCACTGGACAGCACATTAAGACTTCAATCCCAATATTTTGGGAAGAAGGCCAGACATCACACAAAAACGTAAAACTCTAGCGACACTCGCCTCATTATTACTTAAAAGAGAGGGTAGGTCTGGTGGGAAACTGAAATCTTCCCTCAAACCCGCATATAAAACACACTCAGTTAAAATACACTCCTGGAAATGGAAAAAAGAACACATTGACACCGGTGTGTCAGACCCACCATACTTGCTCCGGACACTGCGAGAGGGCTGTACAAGCAATGATCACACGCACGGCACAGCGGACACACCAGGAACCGCGGTGTTGGCCGTCGAATGGCGCTAGCTGCGCAGCATTTGTGCACCGCCGCCGTCAGTGTCAGCCAGTTTGCCGTGGCATACGGAGCTCCATCGCAGTCTTTAACACTGGTAGCATGCCGCGACAGCGTGGACGTGAACCGTATGTGCAGTTGACGGACTTTGAGCGAGGGCGTATAGTGAGCATGCGGGAGGCCGGGTGGACGTACCGCCGAATTGCTCAACACGTGGGGCGTGAGGTCTCCACAGTACATGGATGTTGTCGCCAGTGGTCGGCGGAAGGTGCACGTGCCCGTCGACCTGCGACCGGACCGCAGCGACGCACGGATGCACGCCAAGACCGTAGGATCCTACGCAGTGCCGTAGGGGACCGCACCGCCACTTCCCAGCAAATTAGGGACACTGTTGCTCCTGGGGTATCGGCGAGGACCATTCGCAACCGTCTCCATGAAGCTGGGCTACGGTCCCGCACACCGTTAGGCCGTCTTCCGCTCACGCCCCAACATCGTGCAGCCCGCCTCCAGTGGTGTCGTGACAGGCGTGAATGGAGGGACGAATGGAGACGTGTCGTCTTCAGCGATGAGAGTCGCTTCTGCCTTGGTGCCAATGATGGTCGTATGCGTGTTTGGCGCCGTGCAGGTGAGCGCCACAATCAGGACTGCATACGACCGAGGCACACAGGGCCAACACCCGGCATCATGGTGTGGGGAGCGATCTCCTACACTGGCCGTACACCACTGGTGATCATCGAGGGGACACTGAATAGTGCACGGTACATCCAAACCGTCATCGAACCCATCGTTCTACCATTCCTAGACCGGCAAGGGAACTTGCTGTTCCAACAGGACAATGCACGTCCGCATGTATCCCGTGCCACCCAACGTGCTCTAGAAGGTGTAAGTCAACTACCCTGGCCAGCAAGATCTCCGGATCTGTCCCCCATTGAGCATGTTTGGGACTGGATGAAGCGTCGTCTCACGCGGTCTGCACGTCCAGCACGAACGCTGGTCCAACTGAGGCGCCAGGTGGAAATGGCATGGCAAGCCGTTCCACAGGACTACATCCAGCATCTCTACGATCGTCTCCATGGGAGAATAGCAGCCTGCATTGCTGCGAAAGGTGGATATACACTGTACTAGTGCCGACATTGTGCATGCTCTGTTGCCTGTGTCTATGTGCCTGTGGTTCTGTCAGTGTGATCATGTGATGTATCTGACCCCAGGAATGTGTCAATAAAGTTTCCCCTTCCTGGGACAATGAATTCACGGTGTTCTTATTTCAATTTCCAGGAGTGTATGTCGTATCGACAGCTGTGTCCCATATGTCTGACATGTTGGTGGCTCCTCACGACGTAACAGAAAACCATGTGTCAAAGGACAATGCCCTATTCTAAGCCGTGTAAGGGCTACTTCCTAAGCGCGTCGTTGTCTGAAGTAGGTGAGCCACGGTCGGACAGAATCCTTCACCGCTTCCAACTTATTATCCCTCACGTCCAGCCACTGAGCCTCCCACCAACGCATGACCTTCCGAGTCACGAAAGACGTAATGGCCTGCAGGGGGACGGAACAGCGAGCAGGAGGTGGGATGGAGCAAGCCTCCTTGGCAGCCACATATGCAAGTTGATTTCCAGGAACCCCTACGTGCCCTGGAACCCAGCAGAAAATTACATCCTTACCCTGCTGTTGCAAGAGCAGGAGTGCATCCTGCACCTCTTGCACCATCCGATCTGCTGGGTACATCTGTTCAAGAGCGTGTAGAGCACTTTGGGAAATGGAGCAGATGATGAATTTCGTGCCACGATGTCGGCGCATATGCTCTAATGCTGGCAGAATGGCAACGAGAAGGGACAGGATGATAGGACATCTGTTAATAAATCAGGGAATGACTCCCATGGTACTAGATGGAGGTGCAGCAGGCAAAAGCTATAGTGGAAGACAGAGATCGGGGTATATTTAGCAAATAATTGAAGACATAGGTTGCAAGTGCTACTCTGAAATGAAAAGGTTGGCACAGAAGAGGACTTCATGGCGGGCCCAAAAAAAAAAAAAAAAAAAAAAGAAAAACGATCTTCTCACAAGCCACTAACACTCAAATTGCGATTTCTGAATGAGAAACCCGCTGCAATTCTTTCCTCACTTACAGAATATAAATGGCGCTACTCCCGCCTGTTTTGGGCCGAATTCTGGAATGCTAATCATTTTAGTATCAAAGTTTGTAGTACACTTTATGTCAGTTTGGCATTTTTTTTGCAGTTTGGTGACAGACGACGATGCCTCAGTCGATCTTTCGGTTGTACATCACTAAAGCGTTGAAAAGCGAGCTGGCTCTCAAGTACACTACTGCCCATTAAAATTGCTACACCACGAAGCGAAGATGACGTGCTACAGACGCGAAATTTAACCGACTGCAAGAAGATGCTATGATTTGCAAATGATTAGCTTTTCAGAGCATTCACACAAGGTTGGCGCCGGTGGCGACACCTACAACGTGCTGACATGAGGAAAGTTTCCAACCGATTTCTCATACTCAAACAGCAGTTGACCGGCGTTGCCTGGTGAAACGTTGTTGCGATGCCTCATGAAAGGAGGAGAAATGTGTACTGTAACGTTTCCGACTTTGATAAAGGTAGGATTGTAGCCTATCGCGATTGCGGCCTATCGTAACGCGACATTGCTGCTCGTGTTAGTCGAGATCCAATGACTGTCAGCAAAATATGGAATCGATGGGTGCGGGAGGATAATACGGAACGCCGTGCTGGAAGGTTGGCGCCGGTGGCGACACCTACAACGTGCTGACATGAGGAAAGTTTCCAACCGATTTCTCATACTCAAACAGCAGTTGACCGGCGTTGCCTGGTGAAACGTTGTTGCGATGCCTCATGAAAGGAGGAGAAATGTGTACTGTAACGTTTCCGACTTTGATAAAGGTAGGATTGTAGCCTATCGCGATTGCGGCCTATCGTAACGCGACATTGCTGCTCGTGTTAGTCGAGATCCAATGACTGTCAGCAAAATATGGAATCGATGGGTGCGGGAGGATAATACGGAACGCCGTGCTGGATCCCAACGGCCTCGTATCACTAGCATCTAGTTGACAAGCATCTTATCCACATGGCTGTAACGGATCGTGCAGCCACGTCTCCATCCCTGAGTCGACAGATGGGGACGTTTGCAAGACAACAACCATCTGCACGAACAAAAAAAAATGGCTCTGAGCACTATGGGACTCAACTGCTGTGGTCATAAATGCCCTAGAACTTAGAACTACTTAAACATAACTAACAGAAGGACATCACACACATCCATGCCCGAGGCAGGATTCGAACCTGCGACCGTAGCGGTCGTGCGGTTCCAGACTGTAGCGCCTTTAACCGCTCGGCCACTCCGGCCGGCTCTGCACGAACAGTTCGACGACGTTTGCAGCAGCATAGACTATCAGCTCGGAGACCATGGCTGCGGTTACCCTTGACGCTGCATCACAGACAGGAGCGCCTGCTATGGTGTACTCAACGACGAACCTGGGTGCACGAATGGCAAAACGTCATTTTTTCGGATGAATCCAGGTTCTGTTTGCAGCATCATGATGGTCGCATCCGTGTTTGACGACATCGCGGTGAACGGACATTGGAAGCGTGTATTCGTCATTGCCATACTGGCGTATCACCCTACGTGATGGTATGGGGTGCCATTGGTTACACGTCTCGGTCACCTCTTGTTCGCACTGACGGCACTTTGAACAGTGGACGTTACATTTCAGATGTGTTACGACCCTTCATTCGATCCCTGCGAAACCCTACATTTCAGCAGGATAATGCACGACCGCATGTTGCAGGTCCTGTACGGGCCTTTCTGGATACAGAAAATGTTTGACTGCTACCCTGGCCAGCACATTCTCCAGATCTCTCACCAATTGAAAACGTCTCGTCAATGGTGGCCGAGCAACTGTCGCGTCACAATACGCCAGTCACTATTCTTGGTGAACAGTGGTATCGTGTTGAAGCTGCATGGGCAGCTGTACCCGTACACGACATCCAAGCTCTGTTTGACTCAATGCCCAGGATTATCAAGGCCGTTATTACGGCCAGAGGTGGTTGTTCTCGGTACTTACTTCTCAAGATGTATGCACCCAAATTGCGTGATAATGTAATCACATGTCAGTTGTAGTACTATATATTTTTTCAATGAATACCCGTTTATCATCTGCGTTTCTTCTTGGTGTAGCAGTTTCAATGGCCAGTAGTGTAATATTCTGCAGCCGTTGGCCGCGCATGTTTAACCACAAGCGCTTCATTATAAGTGTGTATGCGGGGAGATCGGGCTCTGGCCGAAGGGGCAGGGTGCGTCATACTGCTGCAGTACAGCAGAGGGCGACTCGCGCGACGAGCTGACGCCCCGCCTACAGCGCGTACTTGGAGCAAGCAATTTCACGGCCTGGCGAACACGGCTGCGCTCAAGGCGGTCTTCTTCCGCACCGAGGTGCTCCGCCAACGGATCATAACGCGCTGCACACTGCAGTTACTCCCCACGCCGAAGAAATTAATCTCCGAGTACGTCTACAGCTCCTATTTCAGCAGTCGAGGCCGCTAACGTATGGCAGTGCGATATCGCTTCGCCCTTCAAGTAGCCTTGTCCCTAATTCAATCGAAAATCAGTTGAGGTGAAATCCGAAACGGATCCTTTCTATGGATTTCATTTTCCGTCCAACTGGGATAATCCCTGGTCTTTAATGATCCCAGTATTTGCCTGGACGTTCAACTCGATCATCTTTTCTTCCAGTAATTACAATTTTTGTGGATACTGTAAAGAAACTGGTTCTCTACTTCTAAAAAAAAACCTTTTAAATAATAAAACATGACCTATACAAGGAATCTGACTACCCCGGTTAGTCATGGACGAAAAAAAAAAAAAACAATTGGCATAGTCTTTGTCAGAACGTGCAGAATATTACGTGGAGCCAATAAGACGTCAATTTTAATCTAAATATGATATGCCAATGTTTACGTAATAAAAAAATAAATTAGGTAATTCAGTACAATTATTATATAGATGCAATACATCACTTCAACTGGGACCAAATGAACAATTAAAGTCAATATAATTCCAGTAAACCCGCAAAAGCAAAAAAAAAATTATTGTAGGGGCCTACATAGACATCAAGCATCTGCTAGATGCCCACGAAATACGTAATTTTGTTTTGAAGCTCACAGCCAATGAGAAAATAGGTGCAAAAATACTATTGGTCAATTTTCAAGCAGTAATGGCGGACAGCGTCAGTTGGTAATATACATAATTTTGTGGTAACTAATTTTACTGCAGAAAAAAATAAAATATGTACTCCCTCCAAAAGTAGTTACACACAAACATTAAAATAAAATTATGATGAGCAGCAAAATGTATGAGAAGAATTTTGCAAGAAAATTATTAATTGAACTTTAATTTGGCGGGTTTTCAACACTGTCAACAAGACGAAATAATGGAAAGAATCTTTATTGGAACTAAGCAAAATTGAAAATTGGTATTGTGACAGTATTTTTAAAATAGATAATTTAACTGCAATTGTCTTTAATGTTGAAATGAGAGCGTAATAACTTTCTTTTAATGTCTTAACTGTTGCTGCAGACGGTGCGATGACGTCAGCGGTGGTCCGCGCGGACGATGAGTGAAGTTGATTCTGGTTCGTAGCGTGAAGATAATGATGGATCCTCCTGTTTCATTAATATTCCTGTTAGGCGGTGGTCCACGTCTCCGTTGTAGTCGAATCAGCTGGCGGCACTGGCGCGATAATAATAGTTCCCGTGGGTGCGTTGTCGTTACGCGCGCGATGTTTTATTATTAAAAGTTTATTAATTACGCGGTGCGGGTAGGTCGGAATTGTGCAATATCCTTAGTATTTACAATATATAGCCGGTTAATGCCAATACTTCGCACAGTTCTTTGACCGTGTTGCCACAGGAAAACAGTCACATGTGTTTATCACTATAACAGTCCGTTAAACATCAGTTCAATTTACGACGTCGTCTTTAAGACAGTTTGAACGATGATCAAATCACAGCACTGTTCTTTTACTTAACATTTTGATTTGTTCCACTTCCACGCAATTCTAACAGTTAGTGTCTCCACACGACAATGGTGTCTGGTTCACGGCCATCTGTCAAAAGTTCACACAGTTTGTAAAATCGTCACCGCAAACAGTTGATATACTTTTCAGGTTTTACTGTTCACTTAATCATGCACGATCTCCTATTAACACAGCGGACGCACTGTAATTAATTGTTGCTCCGCGTATCACCGTCTTTCACGCCGAACTTTGCAACGTTTCTCCACCCGCGAACCTGCCACGATACCACAACATCTCGCACGCTCTCTATCGATAGTCTTTCGCTCTCTCTCTGACACAGTATTTCTCCTAGCCAAACCAAAGATTTACAAAGCATATAAAGCCAGAACATTCCTATTTGTACAATATAAAATATAAAACAGTAGCAAAATGAATGAAGGAACAAATAAAGAATAGTTGAAATAAATGATACATACGTATTATGACAAGGTAATGCACAAGAGGAAAAAAAAAATAGTATCAACTTTCGGGCAAAGCAATGTCTTTACAATATCTTGACGAAATGTAATATTCTGCATGTCCTTAACACAATTAGAAGATTATCCTCAAAACTGGTGCTATGTATTGGAAATTATTTATTCTTTACAATACACCATGAGACTTTTGAGTGCCTTGAGACTAGCGTGAATCACAGTTATACACTCCTGGAAATTGAAATAAGAACACCGTGAATTCATTGTCCCAGGAAGGGGAAACTTTATTGACACATTCCTGGGGTCAGATACATCACATGATCACCACAGGCACATAGACACAGGCAACAGAGCATGCACAATGTCGGCACTAGTACAGTGTATATCCACCTTTCGCAGCAATGCAGGCTGCTATTCTCCCATGGAGACGATCGTAGAGATGCTGGATGTAGTCCTGTGGAACGGCTTGCCATGCCATTTCCACCTGGCGCCTCAGTTGGACCAGCGTTCGTGCTGGACGTGCAGACCGCGTGAGACGACGCTTCATCCAGTCCCAAACATGCTCAATGGGGGACAGATCCGGAGATCTTGCTGGCCAGGGTAGTTGACTTACACCTTCTAGAGCACGTTGGGTGGCACGGGATACATGCGGACGTGCATTGTCCTGTTGGAACAGCAAGTTCCCTTGCCGGTCTAGGAATGGTAGAACGATGGGTTCGATGACGGTTTGGATGTACCGTGCACTATTCAGTGTCCCCTCGACGATCACCAGTGGTGTACGGCCAGTGTAGGAGATCGCTCCCCACACCATGATGCCGGGTGTTGGCCCTATGTGCCTCGGTCGTATGCAGTCCTGATTGTGGCGCTCACCTGCACGGCGCCAAACACGCATACGACCATCATTGGCACCAAGGCAGAAGCGACTCTCATCGCTGAAGACGACACGTCTCCATTCGTCCCTCCATTCACGTCTGTCGCGACACCACTGGAGGCGGGCTGCACGATGTTGGGGCGTGAGCGGAAGACGGCCTAACAGTGTGCGGGACCGTAGCCCAGCTTCATGGAGACGGTTGCGAATGGTCCTCACCGATACCCCAGGAGCAACAGTGTCCCTAATTTGCTGGGAAGTGGCGGTGCGGTCCCCTACGGCACTGCGTAGGATCCTACGGTCTTGGCGTGCATCCGTGCGTCGCTGCGGTCCGGTCCCAGGTCGACGGGCACGTGCACCTTCCGCCGACCACTGGCGACAACATTGATGTACTGTGGAGACCTCACGCCCCACGTGTTGAGCAATTCGGCGGTACGTCCACCCGGCCTCCCGCATGCCCACTATACGCCCTCGCTCAAAGTCCGTCAACTGCACATACGGTTCACGTCCACGCTGTCGCGGCATGCTACCAGTGTGAAAGACTGCGATGGAGCTCCGTATGCCACGGCAAACTGGCTGACACTGACGGCGGCGGTGCACGAATGCTGCGCAGCTAGCGCCATTCGACGGCCAACACCGCGGTTCCTGGAGTGTCCGCTGTGCCGTGCGTGTGATCATTGCTTGTACAGCCCTCTCGCAGTGTCCGGAGCAAGTATGCTGGGTCTGACACACGGGTGTCTATGTGTTCTTTTTTCCATTTCCAGGAGTGTATATGTTTATACGACAGCATGCTGAAACGTAATTCCTCCGAATTTTTTACGTGAAACTCCCGAAAACTTTTTTTTTTTTTAAAAAGTCTTCTTAGCGTTCTTAATGCTACATTTTGCAGCCCCCTGCTGTTAGAGGGCTCCGCATTGTAGTGTGTGACATGGCGGCGTGTAACGCAACTGTGTTGCGTAATGAGAAACAGTGTTCTGTAATCGAGTTTCGAATTCGAAGAGTTCGTCCACACATGCAGCATTCTCTCCTTGGGCATGACAATTGCAGACGACACACGACTGTCGCGACATCTGCAAAAATACGATGCCTTGGGTTCACTGTCATCGATCATTCTCCTCCGACTTGGCCCCATACCATACAGTATTTTGCATTAAATTTAAATGTTCGTTTTAAATTTATTAATGAGTCACAGCAGAAGGAAATTATTTTGTTAATTCTAATATCTGAAGTGCATATGGAAATCTGAGAGACTTGAAGTCAGAGAGATGGAGACCTGTGTTGAAAAGGAAACAGCATACACATTGGTGTTTTATAGTTTCTTAGTGGAGTTCATCAAGAACTGGATGCGAGAAGTACGCTACAACTAGTACTTTGCAACGAAAATCAGTGCTGAGCTGCTACTACAAGTTTTGTGCCACGAATGAATCATAATTACTTTTAGCTCTGAGGAAGAAGCGGAGTGATTAACAGTTACTGAAAAAGTAACGTACTGGCGTGGTTTCATAATTTAGAAGCAAATTATAAAACGTCAGTGTATATGTATGTACCAGAAAATACAGTAGATGAGTCTTTCTGTAAGATAAACAGCATTATTTCCGCACACATTCCGAACTGTGCTTCTGTAAGGCAGTTTTTCAGTTTTCAAAATAGCTAAATTATTTAGAGAAGTTTCAAAATTTATTTACATTGATATGACTAGTTTACATATATTTGACCATCTTCATGTCTCTGTAAGTGCTTAAGCAACACATCGTATCCGTATGGAGCTACACAACACAGCAGAGTTAAGACAAGATAAAATATAAATCTCAGCGCAGTTGCAGAATCTCTCGCAATGAATAAGTCGGTAACAGCGAGCTAGAGAAAGTTTGCGCAAGGAATGTAACTTGAAATAAGGAATATAATTTTGCACCTATTTGAATTGAAGATGCCGAATAATACAGCATATCGAGGGCCAAGGATATTATGAGCTGATGGCAGCGCCGCGAGGAAGGCATTTACTAGAAAATGTAAGGTTTTGTCCTCTTATGAAGAAACCTGAAACATCCACACTACAAGAAGCAATGGAAAGAGATAAGGTTCAAATGGCTCTGAGCACTATGGGACGTAACTTCTGATGTCATCAGTCCCCTAGAACTTAGAACTACTTAAACCTAAACAACCTAAGGACATCACACACATCCCTGCCCGAGGCAGGATTCGAACCTGCGACCGTAGCGGTCACACGGTTCCAGACTGAAGCGCCTAGAACCGCTCGTCCACCCCGGCCGGCAAAAGAGATAAGGGGGGCAGGGGGAAAATGGGTGGTGATTAGTGGCTAAAAGCTTACTGGATGTTTGTAATAATTACGAACATATATTACGAGAGGTAATGTATAAAAAGTACATAAAGACAGCATTTGCTTGGGAACATATTCTGTCACGATTCCATTCAACATAACTTTACGATGCCACAACGTAAGTGCACGCTCTCGTAAGTTGGCACTACGAGAGAAGAGCCGGCCGCTGTGACTGAGCAGTTCTAGGCACATCAGTCCGGAACCGCGCTGCTGCTACGGTCGCAGGTTTGAATCCTGCCTCGAGCATGGAAGTGTGTGACGTCCTTAGGTTGGTTAGGTTTAAGTAGTTCTAAGTCTATGGCACTAATGACCTCAGATGTTAAGTCCCATAGTGCTCTGAGCCATTTGAACCAGACTAACTACGCCGACCATAGCGCCCGCTGTGGAGCTCAGGGAGTACCGTCTTGATTTCCCCCCATTTCATCACGAACAGACGGCCTGGAAACATCGCTTCTACTACCTAGTGAGCTAGCTTGTTATTGAAACTTTGTATTAGCTACGTTCAGCTAACATTTGGACAGCCACGAGTATTTGTTAGTTTTAAGATTATACAGGACAGTGATCCTAACTTCACAGGATTATACATGGACTACAGCTTCACACCTACGTGCTCATCCTAGCCAAAGTTATGTATGCATTTGATATTTACTCGTGTATTCGAGTCTATTAAAAGTGTTGAAGTTACATGCAGTTCCGAAGTGCTTCACCTCTCCTGGTCCTACTCGCTTCCCTCACTCTCAGCCTATCTTAGATAAGCAGTTCTGAAATCTAGTTTCGCTGGACAGAGCGGTTTAGGTTGTGGAAAAGGGGTCAAGATCAGCTACTGTCAGTTACACAAGAACACTCAACTTTATTCCTCGGAAACCAATGCACAGTTTTCTCTTTACAACAACAAGGATTAAGCCACTGCTGAGGGCCCAAGTAACTTCTCAATAACAAAAATTTAAATAATTCCTTTTAAAACTCAAGGATTTAGAGGAACGGCTGAAGGCCTTACTTAAGTAAAATTAAAATATTCGTAAATAATTCCTTTTTAGCACAAGAATTTAGACAAACGGCTGAAAGCCTTACTGAAGTAAAATTAAAATATCTTCTTGGCTAAAAGCCCAGATATTATTTCAGATTACCAAAGGAAATTCCTTAAAAGGCAAGCATTTACCAATCTCGGCTAAAAGCCATATTAAGGAAAATATAAACTAATTCCTCATCTGAAAGCCCAGTAATGTTTCAACATAATAAAAGGCAACCTTTAAAGACAAGCATTTACACAACACAACATAAAACCATCTTAAGAAAACTTGAAATATCTTAACAGCTGAAGGCCCAAACAATTATTCAAAATAATTAAAGACAAACCCTAAGATAAGTATTTACACAGTACAGCTGAAGGCCATTTTAAGAATTCAAGATAATTAAAGAGAAACCTTACAGACAGGAATTTACACATTATGGCTGAAAGACACAAATTTTAAAACAAACGCAGCTGTAGGCCTAAGTATAAAGCAAACAAGAATTTTAAATAAAACATAGCTGAAGGTCTAATTTTAAAATGCTTTACATAAGGTTTGGCTGAAGACCATATACTGAACATAGAACAGTCAAAATTAATACACGGTTGAAGGCCTGGCCCAGTACTTGTGACGAAAGAAAATCACAATCACAAAAGAACAGAACAGTGGTGCTCAGAAGTGTTCCAAGGGTCGGCCTGGGGAGGAAACTCTAACAACAGTTTAGGTGAGACAGGCAGCCTAGTGTAATACTAAATATGCATGCCGCCAGCGGCCCCAGCCTGACTACACACTGCAGAGACTTCCTCGCTGCTCCGTTGCATCCGACCAACTGGCTACTCCAGTATGTAGACAGCTTTCATCTGCTCAGCGGAAATCACAAAAGCTACACACATTCCCACGTTAGCACTTGCACCAAGAACTCTGACAATCTTGAAACCAATGACCATGGAACAACAAGGAGAAATGACAAGTCACACACGCACAGAGTTTCCATAAGCGTTCCTCGCCCAAATACACGTCGTCCGATGAGACAACGGACCGAACGACCAACCAAGGTCGTTTCCGGTCCAATCTTCTTCCGTTGGACAGTTCATGTGTGTGGCCAGCAGTCGGCAAGTACTGGCTGTCTGCACCTCACTGGCGCTCTGTCCCCGAATGAATTCCCGACAGACGACGATCCGGTAATACTAACGGTCGCTCCAGAGATGGTATGCCAGTGCACTTATTGATACGTGCTGCTGCTGTCACTCACGTGCAATCAAATCAGCAACTCAGTGACGCCCAGAAAATTGAATAAGAAAGAGGCGACAGAACCATAAAAACAAGATTATGAGCAATAAAGTGTATGACCCCGAGACGCGCACGGGTCAAGTTCACAGGAGCAGACCCATACACCACCTCTCCAGGCGGGATAGAAAACTTTAAATGATTTGTTTAATAAAAAAATGATTGGTAGCAAAACTTTTCTGGAGCCTGGAGAAACCACTGATAGTCTCAAGAAAGATGCAGAAATTGTAAAAAATTGTAATTGGCGTAGTAGGGAAAAATATTTGTGAAACTTTTAAGTATTGTTACTGCAGCATCTTTTATACATCATCGGCATAATCCAAATGATCTCTATTGTTGGATTAGGTTTTCCTCCGTCTGAACATTTAGGTTTTGAGTGATATACATCCTCTAATATTATCCATTCACGTTCCATATGTTGTCGTCTCAGTCTATTTGTATCTCTTAGAACCCACTGAAGAACTTCCTTCATCCATTGTCCTGAGTACATGCCTCGCCCACGCTCATTTTTATTACGATCATCGTTACTACATTCACTAATATTTCCTCTTTTCTGTTTGTTTTCCTCTCTCTCTCTCTCTAGGAAATTTACGTCATGCATTCATCTACTTTCTGCACTGATGCTCTCAGTTTTGTATAATGTTTCATTAAATGTCCAGAGTCAAAACTAGTGTAACCTTCTCTTTTAAGACACATTGGACACTTCGTTTTGGCTACGGAATTTAACTTACTAGAAATACCGATGGCTACTATCACTCTTGTGAGCTGCAGGAACAATATGTAGTGCTCACCCACGATCACTTTGTAGACATCTCCACGTTATGATTGTTTTTTAGCACAAAAAGGGGTGCACAAGGCTGCAACTACAATTTCTGACCAGTTACGCAGTGTGTCAGACAGCACAGTAAAGTTTCTCCTTGAGAACTCCATCTGCTCCGTAGAAGAATATCTGTTGTTTTAATGTGTAAACGATGGTGCGTAGTAATTACTAACTCTCACCTGTATGTTTAATTATAATAATCTATGTAAATAAAAATCAGTTGCCTCATGTATGAAGGTTCATCATTTGAGAACAGCGCGACCAATTAGGCTGATTTTTTAATTGTTTTCCTTATTATCAGGACAAGGTTTGTATGAAATAAATTTTTTGGAAAACGAACAGGGAAAACTGGAATTTGTATGAAAATCTCAATCAAAGACGTGTGACAGTCGGTTTGACATTTCTGCTGTCACATGTTTCCAAAAAAAAAAAAAAAAAAAAAAAAGTAATTGCGTTCAGTTTGGCAGTTCTGCTGTCGCGTGTTTTCATAACAAGTAAAAGTTCCACACTGACTTGAATTGAAAGCTATATTTTAGTGTGCGGTGCAAAGATTCGTGGTAATTTGGCGTGTTGCAAACATTAAATTGATTTCAGTTCGCGGTTTATTTCTTTGGAAAAAAATGCCACCAGCAAGACGTCGAAATATCGTTCGACTTGCAAGAAACACAGACCAACTACATGATCGCCGAGTCAATGACACTGACGAAGAGCGCACACAGCGTTTGGAGGCAAATAGAATAAGAAATTCTCGAGCGTGATTCATTACGACTTGTAACCTCCCCCTCTCTTATCGACCTTAATGACAGTGAAAAATTAAACCGCGTGTACCTAATGGAAATTTGGGAAAAGCAATCGTCACCGAAGTTAATCTGTCGGTAAAGAGGGAGGAAAGGGTTACATCTAAATGAAAGGAAAAATGCAAATGAAACTGGTGGAGATTAATTTTGAAAAGGGGTAAAGTTAATAAAGAAAGTAAATGTGCGGCCGTTACGTTAACAATTAACTAGCGTTAATTAGATATTTGAGATTTGGGGGAAATTACAGTCGCCAGTCCTAAGGACAATTACTATAGTAACTGAAAAAGAAAGGTTATTACACATATAATTAGCACTAGAAGTGTGGCAACTGAAAGTTGACAAGTGTAGTGTGAAAACTGAAAGTTTGTCAGAAGTAATAAATTTCGCTACACTCTGACTTAATTTAGCAAAAGAATTAATAAAACAGGAAATTCGAAAGTTAATTTAGTGACTGAAGTTAGTAGTGAGCTTTCTTTCTGAAGCACATCGAAATTCAGTAAAACACGGTTAGTCTTGGACTACCTCAACAATCATTTCAAAAGCTACTTGAATCTACGCAATTTAGAAATAAGAGATTTAACTTTGAACTTGAATTAAATGATTCTGAACAATAGTAAAATTTAGTACGTACCAAGCTGAGCTGCAGTCACAGGTAAGCTAAAATACGGTAACAAAACTCGCACTCTTAATTTGTGCTTGTGTAATCTAAATATTGTGGCCAGCTATGAATACTTTAACTGAAGTTTGAAATTAAAGCATTGAAATCGAATTATAGTACTTTAATGCTGGCGTTTGAATTTCAACGACACTCGGGTTCATTCCGGAAAAGGAAGGGACCCTGTTGGTAATGCAATTGGGACAATGAGCAACAAATGTTCACGCTAAGTTGCTGTAATTATAGTTACGAAAATGGTACAGTTTGAAAAGCTGAGGTCTGCCATACAGTTCTAAAACTTTACGTGCTTCCAGTCTTCCTTGTTGGTTGATTGAAGGTTTGAAGCCGCCGATCGAGGAGGTGGCGACAGTCACTCATTGTCGGCCGTCGCTGTTGCAGAAGCTGGATGTTGGCGCGCCTTCCTCTCGACACGGTCACCAGGCGAAACGGGCTCTTGATGTGCGCCAGCTAATGCTTCCCGTCCGCGACACCATGTCAGAAACTATCATCGCGAGTCGAGCGCAATTACATGCTGCCAAACCCCGAAAGCGCGGCAACTCGCGGGAGCTTCACACCACACACCTGCTCCACTCGCTACTCCAGCCAGACTCTCTCTCTGCTCAGCCCGCGCTCCACGCGGCAGAGTTAACCCTACCAAAGATCCTAAACACTCTGGTTCTCCACACGACCTATCGACGTATTCGTTCGATAGCATAGTTTTCCCGAGGCAAGACCCAGCGTAAAAATACAAATAATATTTACAAAACAACCAATTATACATCGACATATATATATATATATATATATATATATATATATATATACACACAAACAGTAAAACAATTACAATATATAAAGAGACAGAAATGTCATATCTTGAGGTAACAAAACAAGGAAAAAAATTATAGTACAATAGATGGAAATAGGAGGATATGCATTTCCGGCGTTACAGACTCCGGAACTATGGATGCAGTCGAGTTCGACTCCCTCAGTTGGGGCTTCACAAATTATTAGAAACGTCGATAAAACAGACAGCCAAACGCGACAGTTCGAAGTGAATGTTTAGCGTCCGGATACGATTCAACAGTCGATTATACCGCGGATGTGTTGGTCGACTTTGGAACAATGAACAATGTTTGTCAATACTACAAATTTTTAGGTAAATTCATTTTCGACTGCATCACACATCACATACACAAACACATTACACGAACAGTATTGTTGCAGATTACAAGAATCACGTTTTCTTGGGCGAACGGACCATTTCGGCAGCGAAAAATATGGACAGACTGTTTGAACATACAAATACAGAGCGAAGCCGCTGGCCAATTGTATTCATTTAATTCGCTCGATTCCGTTACTGATCCAGAAAAAGTCGTCAATTATGCAACTGAATTCATTAGATTTCCCAGTAATGCCGTCAAGCAATATGCAGCTCAAGGCCGGCTCGGTGATAATCATTTTACGCAATCTGAACCAACCGTAACTACGCAGTGGAAAAAGACGCGCTGTTAAGAAACTGATGAACATGTTCATAGGAAAGTTCAAAGACGAGTGTGTTTTGAATACGAGAATACCACTGATTCCAACCGAGTTGCCGTTTCGATTTAAGCGTGTTCAGTTTCCGATTCGCTTGCAATCGCAATGACGATTAATAAATCGCAAGGCCAATTGTTGATAGTGTGTGAAATAAATTTTGAATTGCCGCGCTTTTGCCATGGGCAATTTACGTGGCATGCTAGAAAGTCGGTAAAACCGTCGGCGATATTCGTTTTCTCTCCGGACTGAAGGACAAAAAATATCATTCATCACTAAGCGTTGCTGTGAACGCATTAAAAATATTAATAAATTACTATCAAAACAATGAATTCTCGTTTATTTCATTTCAATAAATTCAAGATCTTACTCATATTGTTTTGTTTCAATCCACGCAATATAAGGAAACGTTCGTTTGGATGAGGCCCTTCTCGATCAACTGACTAAATGACAGACGACACACAACCTAAACCACTATACACTACTGGCCATTAAAATTCCTACACCACGAAGATGACGTGCTACAGACGCGACATTTAACCGACTGCAAGAAGATGCTACGATATGCAAATGATTAGGTTTTCAGAGCATTCACACTAGCCTGGGGCCGGTGGCGACACCTACAACGTGCTGACATGAGCAAAGTTTCCAACCGATTTCTCATACACAAACTGCAGTTGACCGGCGTTGCCTGGTAAAACGTTGTGCCTCGTCTAAGGAGAAGAAATGCGTACCATCACGTTTCCGACTTTGATAAAGTTGGGCTTGTAGCCTATCACGATTGCGGTTTATCGTATCGCGACATTGATGCTCGCGTTGGTCGAGATCCAATGACTGTTACCAGAATATGGAATCGGTGGGTTCAGGAGGGTAATGCGGAACGCCTTGCTGGATCCCAACGGCCTCGTATCACTAGCAGTCGAGATGAGAGGCATCTTATCCGCATGGCTGTAACGGATGGTGCAGCCACTTCTCGACCCCTGAGTCAACAGATGGGGACGTTTGTAAGACAACAACCATCTGCACGAACAGTTCGACGACGTCTGCAGCAGCATGAACTACCAGCTCGGAGACCATAACGTTGCATCACAGACAGTTGTAGAGGGAGCTGGGGGGGGGGGGGGGAGGTGACGGACAGAGACAGGGGGGGAGAAGGAGGAGATGGACGAAGAGAGGCGTGAGGAGGAGGACGATGGAGAGGTAGGGGAAAGAGAAGGATATGAGGACACATATCCAATCGCCACACATATTTTGCCTTGTGAACTAACTTCAGTTCTTTTGTAGAGTGTCGATCAGTCGTCTATAGTTCATCAACTGCTTATGACTTCTCCATAATTTCCGAAGTTTTCTTTACAACGCGTAGAATTACAATGGCCTTTCAAGTTTACTCTCTAACTCGATGTCTGAATCTTTCTTTTAGTTGTTTATATTTTCTAGACTAGAAGCGTAGAGAGACTCATGCTTACTCAAGCAACCCACTCTAGTCACTGGCAGTCGGAAGATGATCCTACCAAAGGATCACAATTTTAAGTATCTGGTTGTAATATTTACACAGGACATAACTTTTGAGGCAGAAATCGAAACAAGGATCTCAGACGGAATCCTTTTGTACTTCAGTCAGCTTTTTTAATTCTCTCAGTCCGTCAAGGAATTTCAAACGTCAACTGCAAAAATTATTACACAACCTGCAGCACTGTATGGTTGCGAAATATGGAGATTCCAGAAAAAAAAAACCAATTTTAACATCTGATACAAGATGCGATCGCTGAGATACGGAACTGCTCATATGGTCAGGTCGTGTGGCTCGAATGGACAAATATTGGTGACCTTTGAATTTTACTTCCTGAAAGAAAAGAAAAATAGAAAAAATAGAAGTTGTAGAAACAGTGTCTATGAAGTCTTTTGCGAATTGATTGTGATCGGCGGCAAGAAGCAGGAAGTAAAAGCTAGTGGAGGAGAAACTTCGTAGCTGCGTATGGCCCTGTGACTGATCAAGTAAGTTAAGAAGAGACGAATAGAGGCAGAGAGAAAGCTTCGATACTGGGGTGGTGGATAAAGAGACAGTGCCACTTAAAGCGAGTATATACCCGAAGACTATGTGAAATCCAGGCTATTACTCCACGAACTCTGAACCCGGAATGCTGCCTCCAGGAACTAATGGATCCCCAGAGGAAATACAAGTACTATATTCGCACCCCACTTGGTAACATGAGGCTGAAGACCTCCAGCAGAAAACGTGAAGGGGAAGATCTGCCCAGGTTTACTACAGTCCCTTCTACTATCATGAATATGATCATGGTGGTTAGTACATGTGTTTGAGGGAGATCAACTGCATGTTAATCGTCGTCCGCGCCGAAAGTGAATTAAATGCTTATTGAGACGAAGAGACGGTTTCTTCATAAGCAAAATTCGAGAAACATTCACCCATTGACACATATTGGAGTCTTTAAGAGATATATGCCAGTCATAAAACAGACAGCTGGTTGCTTATCGATGTATAAAAATGGGAAATTTCTATTATTGTAATGTGATAAACTCGGTGGGTAGAAATTACTATCTAACAAGTATGTCAAAAAAATTGTTCAGCACCTTTAAAAATGTCCCTAAACATTTTGGCTTGCGAACATACTCATGCTTACTTTAACATGCTGTTCAACTACGAGGCCTATTCGGAAAGTGAGGTCAGATTAGGCACGAAACAGAAACCACTGTAAAAATTCGATGGAACTTTGCACAGATACGTTGGGCAGTGTCTTTAGTGTGCCTGTCGACCGCTTCACGTCGCTCTTTTCAGTTCAGAGAGAGAAGTGACCACATAGAAATGCCTAAAACAACGGTGTCTCCCGCCAAGTTTGTGGATCTGCTGGGAAATATCGCCTGAAGCAATGCAGACCACATAACATAAATGTCATGCGTTTCTTTCTTCAAGACAGTTTTCAGCCGCATTCTGCAGGGGCAATGAAGACGCTTCTGCAGCGTTTTCGATAGGGGGTGTTTGATCACCCACAATACAAGCCTAAATTGGCTCCCTCCGATGTTCACCTATACTCACATGAACCGCTGGCTTGGAAGACAACATTTTGGCACATACTACGAAAGGCAGACCAGCGTAGAGAATTGGCGGAAAGCACAGGTGGTTGCTTTACGTGACGAGAGTAGTGGAAAGTTTGTACAACGCCACGACAAATGTCCAAGTCGGTGAGGCGACTATTTAGCGAGGTGTGGCTAACTGTTGCGAGTCAAAAATTTTCACTGTGTTTTTGATTTCGCGACCGACCGGACCTTACTTTCCAGACATCCCTCGAATCAGTCCCACAAGATCCCCTAACTGTAATTCGCTCACACCCACCAGTCCGTCGCAGTAAGAAGCTCATACCAATCCACTCCCAATAACCATTCTCACTCACTCATTCATCCCAACACTTTGTCATTATCTCGTTGTGTTTCTCTGTCATTTTCTCCGTCTTACAGCCACAGTCTCCTTCTGTCTGTCTTGCTATTACTGCCTCATCTTACTGTCACAGTCTCCTCTTGTTCCTTCTTACGCTAAAATCTCATTCATTCATACCCATAGATGCTTCTCGTTGTCTCGTTATCACTGGCTCTCACCCACTTATATTTTCAAAGAAATAATCCGCATTGGCTGTAGAATACTCTTGATTAATAGTCATTAATAGCTGCTAGAAGAGGCATCTTCAGGTGATCAAAATTCTTTTTATTAAGTCGTTGCCGAAAGGTAACTGTCTTTGATTTCAGTTACTGGTTACTGCTGTGTAGCAGAGTAGTAATGTAACGCGTAGATAATTAAATACAGTGCTGGCAAGATTTTCTCGATTGCATCACTTTTAAATTTGAACAGAATATTTCTTCCTAGGTACGTGATCATGTTACACCTGAGACTAGCTTTTCAAATTTGGAGAACCCTTATTTTTCTGGAGTAATTTTTGTAATTTCAGAAAAAGATTGGTGCACGCAAAAAGTGAATGCTCTAGTTTCTAAATAGAATAAGAAAATGTATTAAACTTCCGTTACAAGGATGCCTCGAGGTCAAATGCTGAAAATCGTTAATATACAACACTCGCTCCTATTAAATAAAATTTGAATTAGCTGGTAAAATGAGGTACAGATTATTCCTTCTGCACGTGACTGGCTGTCGACTAATAAAAACAACGAAATGAAATGATCTTGAGGCATTGGTGGCTGGGAGGCCCTATCTGGGGAAGTTCTGCCGCCGAGTTGCAAGTCTTATTTCAGGCGACGCCACATTGGGCTACCTGCTTGTTGGTGGTGATTAAATGATGAGGACGGCATCACAACAACCAGTCCACGAGCGGAGAAAATCTGCAGCCCGGCTGGGAATCGAACCTGGGCCCGCTGCATGGTAGCCAAACACGTTACCACTCAGCTAAGCAGGCGGACTGAAAACGAGGAAAGAGCGAGCAACGGTGAGAACAAGTAAATGTTGGTAAACAATTCTACAAGTAGATGTCAAAACTGTTTGAATAAAAATCTGAGCCTGAATTAAAGAATATAGGTTAAAAGCGAAATGACCATCTAGTTAAAATTGTAAAACTATCATTGACATAATAGCGGTTAGTTTGAACACTCACTAAAAGGATGGGACAGCTACTCTGAGACACATTAAAATATCTTAACAAGTGACTTGGGCACGTATCAGGATAACGCGCAAATCCTAAAAATGTTTTCCGCTTTTTTTTTTTTTTTGAGTCAGTCTTATGACTGTTTTTGACGCAGCCCACCACGAATTCCTATCCTGTGCTAGCCTCGTCATCTCAGAGTAGCACTTGGAACCTACGTCCTCGATTACGTGCTGGATGTACTCCACTCTCTGTCTCCCTCTGAAGTTTTTCTGGAGACAGTTCCATCTAATACCATGGAATACCATGGAAGTCATTCCCTGATGTCTTAACAGTCATCCTGTTCCTCCTTCTTGTCAGTGTTTTCCATACATTTCTTTCCTCTCAGATCCTGCTCAGAACCTCACCATTCCGTACCTTATCAGTCCACCCAATTTTCAACATTCATCAGTAGCACCATATCTCAAATGCTTTGATTTTCTTCTTTTCGGTTTATCCACAGTCCATGTTTCATTACCATACAATGCTGTGTTCCAAACGGGCATTTCCAGAAATTTCTTCCTCATATTAAGGTTCTATGTTTGATACTAGTAGACTTCTCTTGACCAGGCACGCCCTTTCTTACCAATGCTGATATCCTCCTTGTTCCGTCCGTCGTGGGTTATCTTGCTGCCTAGGTAGCAGAATTCCTTAACTTCATATACATCGTGACCATCGATCTTGACGTTAAGTTTCTCACTGTTCACATTTTTGCTGCTTCTCATTCCTTTCGTCTTTCTTCGATTTACTCTCAATCCATATTCCGTCCTCATTCGACTGTTCATTCTATTCAGTAGGTCATGTAATTCTCTTCATTTTAGCAATGTCATCAGCGAATCGTATCACTGATATCCTTTCACGCTGAAATTTAATTCCGCTCCCGAATCTTTCTTTTTATTTCCATCATTGCTTCTTCGATTGAACAGTAGGGGTGAAAGACTACATCCTTGTCTTACACCCTTTTTTAATACGATCACTTCGTTCTTGGTCTTCCATTCTTATTATTACTTTTGGCTCTTGTTCATATTGTGTGTTACCTACCTTTCTCTCTATGGCTTACATTTTCCTCAGAATTTCGAATATCTTCCACCATTTAATACTGTCGAATCCTTTTCCAGGTCAACAAATCCTATGAACGTGTCTAGATTTCTCTTTAGCCTTATCGACAGCAACGTCAGAATTGCCACTCTGTTGCCTTCAGCTTTCCTAAAGCCAAAGTGGTCGGCGTCTAACACATCCTCAACTTTCTCTTCCATTCTTCTGTGTATTATTTTTGTTAGCAACATGGATACATATGTTCTTAAGCTGACTGCGCGATAATTCACGCACTTGTCAACTCTTGCAGTCCCGCAATGATTTTAGAAATTCTGATGGCATATTATCTATCCTTTCTCCCTTGTTCGATTTAAGCCTTACACAGCTCTTTTAAATTCTGATTCTAATATTGCAGCTCTTCTAAATCAACTCTTGTCTCTTCTTCTATTACATCTGACAAATTTTCTCCCTCATAGAGCCATTCACTACACTCTTTCCAGCTATCCGCTGTCGCCTCTTCATTTAAAAGTGGAAATCCCTTTGGATGCTTAATGTTACCATCCTCGCTTTTAATTTTTTGACTTTTCTATATGCTGAGCCAGTCCTTCCGACAATCATTTATTTCTCAATTTCTTCACATTTTTAACGCAACCATTTCATCTTAGCTTCCCTGCACTTCGTATTTTTTAAAAAAATGGTTCAAATGGCTCTGGGCACTATGGGACTTAACAGCTGAGGTCATCAGTCCCCTAGAACGTAGAACTATTTAAATCTAACTAACCTAAGGACATCACACACATCCGCGCCCAAGGCAGGATTCGAACCTGCGACCGTAGCAGTAGCGTGGTTCCGGACTGAAGCGCCTAGAACCGCTCGTCCACCGCGGCCGGACACTTCCTATTTATTTTATGCATCATCGACATGTAACATCGTTATTCAAAATTTTGGATAAATGAAAATAAAGAAGGCTGATATCATTTCATCACAATATAAAACGCCGTCAAGTAACATACATCATGCCATCACAGGCACGTCACAATCACAACAAGTTGAAGGGTGGAGGTCACTGGGTGTCAGATGGCAGTGATATATTCTCATTGTGCTAAAGCCTCTTCTTTTCATCTATGTAACTGGAACAATGTTCAGCATAGTAAAAGTTGGGAATTCACCAGCCTTAATTTGTTACTGTGCACCTCCAACCAATCAGTATCCCAACGACACATAATTCTCAACACCGAGATAATCGCAACCAAGGAGACAACATGAGGTGGTACATTAATGACATTGCAAGGGTCCATTGTTTCTGTGTTGGCTTGCCAATACCCATGAATTCCTACTTGACCTGATACGTAGCGGAATGATGCTTTCTTCCCTCGTTGTAAGTGGAAGGTGTCGTATATATTTATGACTACTTTGTCTCTTTAGTACATCTGCTGAACGGTATGTAGGGCACTTACAAGGAAACATCATCGACTTGACCTCATGTTTTAGGGAGAAAAAAACCACATTTGCCACATATCAACGCAGAAAACGAACCCGGGAGAAAATTCTGGTAATTATTCTGATAGTACGCAGTTACGCCCTTCTGGAAGTTCAGCTTTTAAACTTTCGTTCACACCGTTTATCACTCTTTCTGCCCCTCTGCAGCAGCTTAATGCCCGAGCAGCAAATGCTCTACAATGGAGGACCATTTTGAGATTGGTAACAGGCTTCGTTCATTGTGTCAAAGGGTGCGGTTCCTAACCTATAGCTGGGGCCCGAGATTTCTGTTTTGGACATTTTTATGTTGGGATTCACAAATGATATGTAAATGAATTAAACTAATGAGCGTGTCGTTAACAACGTAGCGTAGCACTGCTGCATTATTAACGTCTCTTTTTCGCGTTATTTTCCTTCAGTTTTAAATCTGGCACTGTTAAAGTGAAGTACATTTGTAGGAGATGCGCTCCTCTTCAACGCGGTTGAGACTGTTGTTATAATAATACTGAACGTATATGTGCGTTATGTTAACATATCGCGTACTTATGTCAGATACTATTTTAAGTGTAAAATAAATTGAGTTTTCGAACAAGATTTCAAAACACGTTGGGCAGAAATGTTCACCTCCACCCTCCTCTTCCCTAGCTTTCGACATTCTGCGAATGGGAGTGGTCTTGTTATTACTCCACTGTACTTCACGTTCGAGCATTAGGCACTGAAGTGGGGTGGAGATAGTGACAAACAAATGGTGGGTGCCAAAGCTAAAAAGCTGTGCTTTCAGAAGGTTATAACTGCGTGCTGTTAGAAATTTTTTCGCAGTGAGGTATGGGGGGGGGGGGGGAGGGTCAATTGCTGAGGCTTTCCATATGTGTTTTCTTCTCCATAAAACATGAGGTCACAATGGTAATGCTTCCTTGTTAGAAAATCACAACAGACTATTCCTAAAGAAAAATTCAGAAAAAAACTTATCATTCACAGTATGGCCCTGCTTAGACCATTTGGTGAAAATAACTGTCAAACTTATCTCCGTTTGGAATGGATCTGTGAGTGAAACCAGAAGAAACTTTAGAATATGTTACAATACGAAGTACCATTTAACTGGCTCGTTATTGTAAACTTGTAACCTCCCCCTCACTTATCGACCTTAATGATAGTGAAAAATTAAACCGCGTGTACCTAATGGAAATTTGAGAAAAGCAATTGTCACCGAAGTTAATCTGTCGGTAAAGAGGGAGGAAAGGGTTACATTCTAAATGAAAGGAAAAATGCAAAAGAAATTGGTGGAAATTAATTTTGAGAAAAGGGTAAAATCAATAAAGAAAGTAAATGTGCGGTCGTTAGGTTAACAATTAATTGGCGTTAATTAAATGTTTGAGATTTGGGGAAAATTACGGTCGCCAGTCCTATGGACAACTACTATAATAACTGAAAATGAAAGATTAATGCACATATAATTAGCACTAAGAGCATGGCAACTGAAGGTTGACACGTGTTGTGAGAAAACTGAATGTTTGTCAGAAGTAATAAATTTCGCTACTCTCTGACTTCAACTTTGTTTCTGAGGCACTACGAAATTCAATAACATAAGGTTAGTCTTGGGCTACCTCAACAATCATTTCAAAAGCTACTTGAATCTACGCAATTTAGAAATAAGAGATTTAACTTTGAACTTGAATTAAATGATTCTGAACAATTAACAATAGTAAAATGCAGTACGTACCAAGCTGAGCTGCAGTCACAGGTAAGCTAAAATATGGTAACAAAACTCGCACTCTTAATTTGTGCTTGTGTAATCTAAACATTGTAGCCAGCTATGAATACTTTAACTGAACTTTGAAATTAAAGCAGTGAAATGGAATGATTTTACTTTAATGCTGGCGTTTGAATTTCAACGACACTCGGGTTCATTCCGGAAAAGGAAGGGACCCTGCTTGGTAATGCAATTGGGACAATGAGCAACAAAGGTTCATGCTAAGTTGCTGTACTTTTGTGATGCAACAGTTTGAAACCTGTTGTGCGCCATACAGTTCTAAAACTTGAAACTTCCTGGCAGATTAAACCGGTGTGTCCGACCGAGACTCGAACTGGGGAACTTTGCCTTTCGCGGGCAGGTGCTCTACCATGGTAACAAAAGTTTGGAAAGTAGAAGACGAGATACTGGCAGAAGTAGAGCTGTGAGGACCGGGCGTGAGTCGTGCTTCGGTAGCTCAGATCGTAGAACACTTGCCCGCGAAAGGCAAAGGTCCCGAGTTTCGAGTCGCGGTCGGACACGAACTCTTGATGTGCGCCAGCTAATGCTTCCAGTCCGCGACACCGTGTCAGAAACTATCATAGCAAGTCGAGCGCAGTTACATGCTGCCAAACCCCGAAAGCGCTGCAACTCGCGGGAGCGTCACACAACACACCTGCTCCACCACCCTACTCCAGCCAGACCCCCTCTGCCCGCGCTCCATGCGGCAGAGTTAACACTACCAAAGATCCTAAACACTTTGGTTCTCCACACGACCTATCGATGTAATCGTTCGATAGCATAGTTTTAAAACAATTACAATATATAAAGACACAGAAATGTCATGTCTTCAGGTAACAAAATAAGGAAAAAATTTATAGTACAATAGATGGAAATAGGAGGATATGCATTTCCGGCGTTACAAACTGTTGCACATAGATACCACTCAGCAGGTATTCGACAGATCAAAAACTGCTTCTAAATCTGTACTCCGTAAAAAACTTCAAGGTGTGTCGTTGTGAGTACTTCGAGAACCACTATCGTCTCCTACTTTTCTTGTGCTGTTCGCGTATCCACAGAGAAAAATTACGTTCGGTAAGTCTTTGACTTCGTTCTCCCAAAGCCGCATTGCAGGAGGGTGACTGAAGTCACTGGCATAGATACCGTGATTTTAGTAAATCTTTTCAGGCGCATTTCAAACAGTTCCTTTGGAAGGAATACAGTTTTTCTCCATCACTGTTCGAACAGCGCATGCGCTCCGTCTTCTCTAATGGTGTCACTGTCGTCGGAGTGTTTAGCCCGAATCTTCCCTCCATGAACGTTTTACAATCCACCAACTGCAGTGGAACACTCTGCGACAATGGCGTCCGGCATCACAGTGTGATTTACTGTTAAAAATTCCGAGTGCGTACGGTCCTAGAAAAGTCACGTCTCCTGCATACAGCTATCTGAAAGACCCTGCAGTTATTCAAGCTGACGTGGAAGCTTAACAACACTCTTTATTCGCACTCAACGCTCACACGGAAGCTTAACAACACTCTTTATTCGCACTAAACGCTCGTGACTGGGAAAGGACGAGCGAATTTATATTACACAAATTACGCTCGTAATGTGACTTGTGGATGTGAATGTAAACGTAGATACAGATTACTGTAACATGGGGTACAAGAACACTGCAACACCATTTTGCACTTCTACTCGAAGACATTGACATTCCGAATGGTTTATGTTTTCTTGTACGGAATGCATTAAAATAAAAGAAACATTGAAAAGTAATGCCTAGAATACATAACAGAATGGCTAAAGGCTATATAGCCATTCGTAGAGAGTCGGAAATTGTATGTAAGTACTTTGTTTGTTACTTAGTAATTATGTTTCATCGTTATATGAGGAACATAGGTGATTATGATATTCGAAATATTAATCAAACCACAAGATAGACATAATCCAGTTTCACACTGAATTTTTGTGCTATATGGAGCATTGCAAACAAACACGCCTTCGCTAGGAGGCACAAGCCAGTATCAACGGAGAGAGGGAGAGAGAGAGAGAGACAGAGAATGGGAACAATACGTCATAGCCTCGGAGAGGCATTCAAGCGGGTGGCAATAACGCCACAGTGTAATTGCTAGAAAATTACGGTCTACCCCGGGATGACGCATTACAGACGCTCACAAACGGGCCCTCACCGTCCAGCGCCGCTTCTGTCGTTTGGCATTATCGTTCGACTATTCATTCAGCGCATTAAAATCCAACTGATGAATAAAATACTTCCACTACAACTTTCAGGTCTAGTCTACGAAACTGGAGACACAACACAATGCATTACTTATTTTGCTTGAAAAAATAAAAAGTAAATAAATGGGAAATAGTAGATGTAATGTCCCCACAGAAAATACCCTCTACCACGCACCAATTAATCTTTGTCAATCAAATCATCCACATTCATTCACTTTGGAAAAGTATCTGATCTGATTTTCTCGTAACATATGCGGCGACAGCTCGACGACGCCAAAGGATTTTCTAGTGCGTTTATTCTTTGAAACAACAGAGATGCATATATGCATTCTCCATGGTTGTTAGAGGGGTAACTAGGACAGCTTCTGGAGTTTTTGTTGAGGGATTGAGGTGTTTCTGAGAGATACATATTCTGCTTTTCTTCTTGCTAAAGCGAGCCAATTAACATTTGTGCCGCTAGCGATTTGTTTGAAGAGAAAGAGACTGTAAAAGGAAATTAATTAGGGCGTGGAATCACCGGAATCTGGATATGTAATGGAGATGGTTTTAATACACAATTTCCTTCATAAATAAGGTTTGTGACTTTTTTGTTCGGGAGTGAATGAACGAATGAGTTTTTTCTGAATCATTTGATGATCACGTTGGCCGTGTAATTAGTGGGGAAGTTTCAGCTGTGTCGAAGAGATTCTGCAATCACTGAGACTGTGTTAAATCGTCCAAAAAGGCTTCGTACACATCTGGAATTCGTAATCTTTCGTAAAAGGAACAAATTGTCCACACGATTGATTCTCCCGACTGAATGCAGTGTTTAACAGTAATAATAAATGTAAAGATCTCTTACAGCAAAACAGCCGCTGATTACCAAGACGAAGGACTCCACCAAAGATTCTATTTGGCTGATTTCACGTAATGAAATATTATATTAAAAACTGTACATAGATAAAGGAGAGAAAGAGAGAGAGCGAATGAAAGTATAGATAATACTAATAATCCTCCATCAGTCTAACTTTTCGCCTATCTTATCACGGATCAGCCAAGAAATGGGAGGCCATTACTTTACTGTATAGATTTATGTGTGAAGGTGAAGGGATCTTAAAGGCAACAGATACACGTCTATACAGACAAGACATTACACAAAGTTAGCGGATAGCTGCATTCATAATCTATTCTTAGATGAAGGGACGGCAACTGATTATCCTTAACATTTAAAAAAAAAATGTTAAAATGGCCAATCCGTGACAGGACACGTTTTTGGACGTTGCTAAAATAATTTTGTTCTCTGTTTCATGTCAACTACGACGAGCTAACGTAACTGACGCTTGGAAAAGAGAGGAAAGACTCGCAGGTGATATAATTAGATCTACAAATAAAGCTGAAAGACAACGCGCTGGGCGCAGAAACAGTAGAACATTTATATGGTTTTAACTAGGGCAATGTTTAGGATGAGTCAAGCAGAGCATAGCAGCACGCAACAGCCTTCAGCTGTTAGCACTGATAATAATGAAGCAGTAAGAAGTGATGTAGGACCGATGGCTACAGATGGCGCAATAGAACGCACTGTAGACACGGCTGGAGGTGTAACAGCAAGTACGCAGAATTGGTTAGATCCATTGGTAATTATCATGAGACAGATGCAGATGATAACCGAGAGCATGAATACTTTGAAAACCGACATTAACGCGAAATTAGCCTCAGTTACTGAAGGGCAAAATGATTTGAATACGAAATTAGCCTCAGTTACTGAAGGGCAAAATTATTTGAATACGAAATTAGCCTCAGTTACGGAAGGGCAGGAAAATCTGGAAACCGACATTAACGCGAAATTAGCCTCAGTTACTGAAGGGCAGGAAAATCTGAAAACCGATATTAAAGCACAATTAGTGACAGTCAATCAAACTCAAGAAGAAATGAAATTAGTCCAGACTGAGATTAAGCAGCAGTTACAAGACAGGTTTTCCGAATTAGAGCAGCGGAAAGAGGCGAAGACCAAGGAACTCAAAGATCAGGCCAAAGAGACGGAACGAAAATTAACTGCACAAATAGAATTGGTGAAAGCACAATGTGAGGAATCTACTCACCGCGTACGTGTCGAAATGAAGGAGTATGTGGCTATTAAGATAGATACTGTTCGGGAACAAGTGGAAATGGTTCCGCAATTAGTACAAAAGCAAGACGCCATGTCATGTGCAATTGCGCAACTTCCTGCATTGGCACGTACACAGACTAACCTAAAGGAAAGCGTTGAACATCTGACAGAGCGTCAAGACGTTATAGTCCACCAAATTAACGCATTAACGGCTAAATTATCCGAAATCATATTAGAAAACAAAAGGCTAATGTGTGAAAACGTTGAGCAAAATGTTAAGGCAGCATTCCAGAGGTTATCTGGCAAACAGGAAGAGAATTTGTTTGCGAAAGGACTTGAGGAGTTGCGACAGCAGTTAGGTGCTGATTTGGAGCATTGGAAACAAACGAAAGAAGAGTCGATGCGCGCTTCTCAACAAAGCTCAGAACAAATGAATACAGGGCAGCAGCAGAAGTTGGCAGCGACTATAGAGCCAGTTACTGCCCATTCGCACACAATACCGACTTGTGTAAGTAATTCAAACATTAAATTGCCACAAGCTGGTAGTTCGCGTGAATTCTTATCTAACGGAGATTACGAAAGCCTTTGCCATGCCGAAGAAAAAATGATAAAGCATCGGCAATTCCAGATTTTTAACCCTGACAAAAGGGGGGTGCATTCAATTGATTTTACTCGAAGTTTCAGAGGAGTGCTACCCAGAAATTGGTCGGAGTGGCAGAAGATCAGTTTTGTTACAGGATATATGCAAGGTTCGGGGGCGATCTGGGCCTCGGACATGACTTCTGTTTGCTCGACATATGACGGTTTTGAGAAGGCGTTTTTAGCAAAGTTCTGGTCAGAAGGCGTACAGGAACGCCTAAGGCAGGAGGTGCTCTACCCAGAGCCTTTCTCCTTTTCGAAAGGAAGCCTTAGAAAGTATTTCGAAAAATATATAAATAAAACGAGATACTGGGACAGACCTATGCCCTTGCCAGACATAATAAACATACTTAAGGCAAGACTACCAACTAGCATCCGGAATCAATTGATTTACGGCAACGACAAAGACTTGTAGTCGTTCCTCACGACGTTAGACCATATAGATATTATCGAAGAGAACAACCAGAAAGCTCGTGATAACAGATTCCAATATAGGGAGATAGAACCTCCGCCAAACGGTAGGCAATGTGGAAGTATGTGTTATACCAATGGCGATCAATCGACACTTAAAGGGAATGAACAGAGATCGTTAAATAATGGAGAAACCCCTCAAAATCTCAATAGTAATCCCGGCAATGGTCTTGCGAGGGGCTATTCAAGGAACAACAGGAACGGGAAAAGATACAATCCCGTGTGAGGGAACGAAAGAAATTTCAGACCCCAAGCCTGGAATAATAACAATAATAGAAAGTGGAATCAACCGGGTGGAATGAATTCAAATAGCCAACATCAGTGGGGGCGGATATCTACGAATCAACCGGTAATTACCGAAGAGACGGATGATGTCAACCAGCAGACAAATCAAAATCCAACAAACTTGTAAGGACCCACTTGTGCCCCGGAGGAGCGGTCAACAATTGGTTGAGGGGCAACAGGATATGTGTACCCATGCTAACGTATAATGATGGACGATTACTGGCAGATGAACTGACCGAGGACTTAGAACCACAAGATGAGGATAAGGAACAGGTGGCAGTAGCCGAAGTGCAAGTCATTATGGAGACCGTACCTATAGTGGCGGTTTTAGACACAGCTGCAACCACAAATGTTATTTCGGAGGCACTATTCAACAGGATCAGAAATATAAGACGAGTACCAGTATTTCCAGTTCAAAATTGCAGAATAATAGGCACCGTTGGGGCTCGATCGGCTAATGTAAAGGTGCAGTCACTACTTGGTGTGGAAGTCGGAAATGTAGCAATATTAAGCACATACCTTGTTGCAAAAAATTTGGTGGTAGATTGCATTATCGGAGTCGACAGCCTACGTCAATACGGATGCAGAATAGATTTTAAAACAGGAAAAATTTGGTTGAATATTAATAAACAAGAAATTGAGTTGGAGTTGTTGAAAAAAAAAAGCCTTACGAGAAAATATAATTGTGGGGTCAGTGTGCAAGTAATCAGGACGGCCCAAAATTCGGAAGAGCACGTAATTAATGAGTTCCAAGTCAAAGAAGATTTCGGTCAATTAGTGTTTGAAAAGTTAAATGAATCCGAAATCCGACTGCATTATCGAAGATCAGAAGAAGCAGCTCAATGAATTATTATTAACGTATGAAAACGTTTTTGATGAAAAGCCAGGAGTTATTAAGGGATACATATGCCATCTCTACGTTAAGCCGCACGAAACGTATTGTAGAACTTTCTATCCTGTTCCCTGGGGTTTAAAGGCTCAAATTCAAAAGGAAATAGATCGCATGTTGAAATGGGGTTTGATCGAACCCTCTACAAGCCCATACTGCTCCCCATTGTTAGTCGTGCCAATAGCAAATGGGACTGTTAGACTGGTACTCGACGCCAGAGAAATAAATAAAATCATAATTCCAGTGAGAACACATCCGGAAAACAGAGACGAACTTATACAACGGTTCCAGGATGTCCAATATTTGACGAGCATTGATTTGCGGAGCTCTTATTGGCAAGTCAAGCTGGATGAGTCATCAAGGAAGTATACGGCTTTCATTTATTCCGAAAGAAGTTACCAATTTACTGTAGTTCCTTTCGGACTTAACATTAGTGCTGGAATCTTTATAGCAGCTCCAGATTATGCACTAGGCCCAGAACTCAGAAGCAGGATAACAGTGTTTGTTGATGATTTGCTTATTGCATCGAAAACTTGGGAGGAGCATATTACCTTACTGAACCGAGTGTTGGACGTGTTCAAAACCATGGGAATAACTGCTAACCTACAGAAATCCCATTTTGCAGTAAACAGAATCAAGTTCCTGGGGCATATAATTGACGCAAAAGGAATTTTACCAACCAAGGAGAAGCTAATTGCGATTAGTAAGTTTCCAACAATTAAAAGGGTTTATGGGCCTTGCCTCATTTTTTAGAAGATTCATAACAAATCAGGCGATGAACGCAGCAGCTCTAAATAGTCTGCTGAAGAAGGATGTGCCCTGGCTCTGGACATTAGAGTGTCAAGAAGCATTCGAAGAGATAAAGAAACAATTAGTAAATGCACCGCTTTTGTACCATCCGGACATGCAAGAAGAATTTTACTTGTCAACAGATTCGTCGAATGTGGGTATTGGAGCGTGCCTTTTCCAAATACGAAAGATAAATGGACAACTCACCTGCTGTCCTATCGCGTTTGCTAGTCGTGTTTTGTCCAACTGTGAACGAACTTACAAGGCGACAGAATTAGAGGCTCTTGCGGTCATCTGGGGATTTAAAAAATTTCATTATTATCTATATGGGTCAAGGACTATCGTATATTGCGATCATCAATCATTAACGTTTTTACAAACGTGTAAACTGTTACACCCCAGACTGGCTAGATGGACTCTCGCTCTGCAACAATACCAATTTAAGATCGTGCATGTCTCAGGACAGCAAAACATTATTGCTGACGCTCTATCAAGGTCACCACAGGGTTTGACCAAAGAGATTGAATTAATAATAACTCAGAATTCCCTGTATTGCTGCTGCAGGAAAATCCATATAAGACGTACTACGTCAATTTGTGTGCGCATATGGCACAGTTACAGAAAAGAGATGCTCAATGGGGAAGTGTCATTCAAAGGTTACAACAGCAACCTTCGGATCAGATGGCAAATTATTACAAGCTGGTAAATGGCGTATTATTTTTCCGCTGTGGAAGGCCAAACAAAGTCCGTTGGTGTGTTTGTATACCTGAGGCGCAAATAGAGAAACTCGTATGGTTCACCCATTTAACCTGGGGGCATTTCGGTGCGACAAAATGTGCAGACAAGATAAGTGTGTACTGTTATTTTCCCAACGTAAAGCGCAGAGTGCATGAGGTCTTGAAGAAATGCATAATCTGTCAAAAAACAAAGACCGTAGGATCCTACGCAGTGCCGTAGGGGACCGCACCGCCACTTCCCAGCAAATTAGGGACACTGTTGCTCCTGGGGTATCGGCGAGGACCATTCGCAACCGTCTCCATGAAGCTGGGCTACGGTCCCGCACACCGTTAGGCCGTCTTCCGCTCACGCCCCAACATCGTGCAGCCCGCCTCCAGTGGTGTCGCGACAGGCGTGAATGGAGGGACGAATGGAGACGTGTCGTCTTCAGCGATGAGAGTCGCTTCTGCCTTGGTGCCAATGATGGTCGTATGCGTGTTTGGCGCCGTGCAGGTGAGCGCCACAATCAGGACTGCATACGACCGAGGCACACAGGGCCAACACCCGGCATCATGGTGTGGGGAGCGATCTCCTACACTGGCCGTACACCACTGGTGATCGTCGAGGGGACACTGAATAGTGCACGGTACATCCAAACCGTCATCGAACCCATCGTTCTACCATTCCTAGACCGGCAAGGGAACTTGCTGTTCCAACAGGACAATGCACGTCCGCATGTATCCCGTGCCACCCAACGTGCTCTAGAAGGTGTAAGTCAACTACCCTGGCCAGCAAGATCTCCGGATCTGTCCCCCATTGAGCATGTTTGGGACTGGATGAAGCGTCGTCTCACGCGGTCTGAACGTCCAGCACGAACGCTGGTCCAACTGAGGCGCCAGGTGGAAATGGCATGGCAAGCCGTTCCACAGGACTACATCCAGCATCTCTACGATCGTCTCCATGGGAGAATAGCAGCCTGCATTGCTGCGAAAGGTGGATATACACTGTACTAGTGCCGACATTGTGCATGCTCTGTTGCCTGTGTCTATGTGCCTGTGGTTCTGTCAGTGTGATCATGTGATGTATCTGACCCCAGGAATGTGTCAATAAAGTTTCCCCTTCCTGGGACAATGAATTCATGGTGTTCTTATTTCAATTTCCAGGAGTGTATGTGTTGGCATTTCTCGATGTGTGTACGAAATACGTAAAGCTATACCCGATAAAGGCGGCTACAGCCAAAGTAATTGTATTAAGATTGACAAGGGATTATCTTCCACATGTTGGTATACCTAAGGTGATCATAACAGCCAATGTTAAGATATTCACGGGACTCCGATGGAAACAGGCTTTGTCTCAAGTCGGTGTGAAACACATACTAACATCATTTTACCACCCACAAGGCAATTTGGTTGAGAGAATTTTTAGAGAGTTAAATCAATTTATGAGGACCTATTGCCATAATAAGCAGACTGCGTGGGCAAATTATGTGGAAGAATTTGAGCAGATATACAACATGCCCCACTCCTCCATTGGATATACACCTAATGAATTGATGTTCGAGGCAAAAGAAGAAAACTTGTGGACTGAACATATGCCCAAAACTCAGGAAACTGAGATGCCTTGGGAAGAAAAAATAAGACAAGCCATCATAAATATGACGCAAAAGGCTGATCAGAGAAAACAACAATATGACAAAGTAATCAAGAGGGTACAGGCGTACCACATCGGAGAGAAGGTACTAGTCAAAAGACATACCAAATCATCCTTAATAAAGAAGAGTATAAAGAAATGGGAGTAATTATATACTGGCCCATACATCATTCTACAAATTGCGAACCCTGGGGCTTATCTGCTAGCATACCCGGGATCTAACAAAATTAAAGGGTTATTTTCCCATAACGACTTGAAAAAATTTACTGAAGATTAGAAGATAGGGAGGAATGGTGTTGCGAGTGACAGAGATGAACGCTCGTAAAAACATAACAATAAACTGTGTGTGTTTAGTGTTAGAAAACTTTAAACTGAAATAATTAATCAGTGACACAGATTGTAGAAATAGTGACTAACTATTACTATCGAGTGCTGCAAAGAAGATAGTGGAGATAGGCTTCACCTGTGTTTGGGTAAACATGGAACTTTAGCATTGCTAATGTCATGAAGATTTATAAAGGATCTGAATGACCTTCAAGAAGAAAGAAATGTTTCCCGAAAATGACGCTGCATAATCAAAAGAGGTTCCCAGTGAATGTTCATATATAATTTCAAGTGCACGCTTAGATGTGTAAACGTGTGAAGTGATGCGTTTAGGCAGTGAATCGTGAGTGACGGTTAACGCCGCAAAGATAATTTCCCGCGCAAAACAATTGACGTCGGCGCGAGAGTTAGAATCGATATAGACGACACAGATATGCTTTGTAAGAGACTCGCATCAAACGCGAGGGGAAATTGATTGATGTTGAACTTCAAAAAAAGTATCATAATTAGACGTTAAGAGTTCTTGATTTATTGTTGAATGTCAAAAGGAAGTAATATTCATAGAATTAGTAGTTATTTAATGGGTCTTGTTCACTTTGGAATTTTGTTTGAAAATCCATTTCCATATATGTGCATGTATGAATGCCGGATGAATCAGAGAATAAATGAAAGAAGTGAATCCACATTCCTCAATACTAATAACTTTTACATTACAGCAATCAAGCGGAGAAATATATGTATTTAGGATAAAATTTTTATGAGTATAGATAAATGATATGACTTTTCAAGGAAATGATGGATTATGTCTTTTTATAAAATGAACCACACTTTCCATTATTCGATGATTTGAATCCAAAATCTACTGCAAGTTGCATGAATCCTTTAAATTACGAAGAATAAATCATTGACAGAAAATGTGTCAGAGGTGATGCGAAGTCCAAAAGAAAATTCAAACTAGAGTAAATATTATGATGTTTTCGGCAACACATTAGTCAATGGATAAATGGAAACCTTAAGTCAATGGCTAAATTCCTTGCAGTACATCGTAAGAAAAAGGATGCATGAAGCCGTAGGGATTTTGTTTTCAAAAAGATGAATCTTGGACGGTGCAACCTAAACAGTTCTTTTACAGGAAGAGTTTCCCTTTCGATAATTGCTAATTCTTTTGGAATGAATGTTGCATGTGAAATCTGGTATCCCTGTCCCTTCTACTCTTCCCATTGTGGGCCGCGTAGAAGACCGACTACAAATGTGGACGACGGGGACATGCAAGATCCGCCCTATCTTTCCTTTAGAGATCAATTTCAAAATAATTTTTTCTCTTCTGTAGGCTTCCCTATCTTCTATGTACCGTAGGCTGGGGGTCTAGGCTTAAGAGGTTTTCCAAGGTTTCCCTGCTTAAGAAAGTTCCCGAATGGGTAGACTCCGATAACAGTTTTATGAAAGATCATCTTCCTTGGTTGTGCACAGCAGACATAACACCTTGATGCACGTAATAGCAATACAGCCGCGGTACCTGTCTCTTCATTTCTTCTGTTTTTAATGTTTGTTTTCTTCGTCTGTCTTAAACATAATTTTTTTTTTCAGTCGGAGGACTGACACTCATCACTTCCGGGTTACCCACACTAATAGATAGCTCGCGAAGTGTGTTCGGTGAATCAAAATTAGGCTCACAAACTTCGCTCGCTGCGAGGGGCATTGTAATTTCCCCACAGAAAATACCCTCTACCACGCACCAATTAATCATTGTCAATCAAACCATCCACATTCATTCACTTTGGAAAAGTATCTGATCCGATTTTCTCGTAACATATGCGGCGACAGCTCGACGACGCCAAAGGATTTTCTAGTGCGTTTATTCTTTGAAACAACAGAGATGCATATATGCATTCTCCATGGTTGTTAGAGGGGTAACTAGGACAGCTTCTGGAGTATCTGTTGAGGGATTGAGGTGTTTCTGAGAGATACATATTCTGCTTTTCTTCTTGCTAAAGCGAGCCAATTAACATTTGTGCCGCTAGCGATTTGTTTGAAGAGAAAGAGACTGTAAAAGGAAAATAATTAAGGCGTGGAATCACCGGAGATTGGATATGTAATGGAGATGGTTTTAATACACAATTTCCTTCATAAATAAGGTTTGTGACGTTTTTGTTCGGGAGTGAATGAACGAATGAGTTTTTTCTGAATCATTTGGTGATCACGTTGGCCCTGTAATTAGTGGGGAAGTTTCAGCTGTGTCGAAGAGAGCCTGCAATCACTGAGTCTGTGTTAAATCGTCCAAAAAGGCTTCGTACACATCTGGAATTCGCAATCTTTCGTAAAAGGAACAAATTGCCCACACCATTGATTCTCCCGACTGAATGCAGTGTTTAACAGTAATAATAAATGTAAAGATCTCTTACAGCAAGCCAGCCGCTGATTACCAAGACGAAGGACTCCACCAAAGATTCTATTTGGCTGATTTCACGTAATGAAATATTATATTAAAAACTGTACATAGATAAAGGAGAGAAAGAGAGAGAGCGAATGAAAATAGAGATAATACTAATAATCCTCCGTTAGTCTAACTTTTCGCCTGTCTTATCACGGACCAGCCAAGAAATGGGAGGCCCTTACTTTACTTATAGAGTTATGTGTGAAGGTGAAGGGATCTTAAAGGAAACAGATACACGTCTATACAGACAAGACATTACACAAAGTTAGCGGATAGCTGCATTCATCATCTATTCTTAGATGAAGGGACGGCAACTGATTATCCTTAACATTTAAAAAAAATGTTAAATAGACAAAGAGGAAGTCAGTTCCGTCTGCCTGTTTTGAGCAGCTGAACGGAATGGACAGTGTCTTGAAAGGAGGCTATAAGATGAACAACAACAAAAGCAAAACGAGTGTAATCGAATGTAGTCGAATTAAGTCGGGTGATGCTGAGGGAATTGGATTAGGAATGAGACACTTAAATTAGTAAATTAGTAAAGGAGTTTTGTTATTTGGGGAGCAAAATAACTGATGGTCGAAGTAGAGATGATATAAAATGTAGAATGGCAATGGCAAGGAAAGCATTTCTGAAGAAGAGAAATTTGTTAACATCGAGTATAGATTTTGGTGTCAGGAAGTCGTTTCTGAAAGTATTTGTATAGAGTGTACCCATGTATGGAAGTGAAACATGGACGGTAAATTGTTCGGACGAGAAGAGAATAGAAGCTTTCGAAATGTGGTGCTACAGAAGAATGCTGAATATTAGATGGGTAGATCACATAACTAATGAGGAGGTATTGATAAAAATGGGGAGAAGAGAAAATTGTGGCACATCTTGACTAGAAGAAGAGATGGGTTGGTAGGACATGATCTGAGGCATCAAGGGATCACCAGTTTTTGTATTGGAGGGCATCTTGGAGGGTAAAAATCGTAGATGGAGACCAAAAGATGAATAGACTAAGCAGATTCAGAAGGACGTAAGTTGCAGTAGGTACTGGGAGATGAAGAAGCTTGCACAGGATTGAGTAGCATGGGGAGCTGCATCAAACAAGTCTGTGGAGTGAAGACCACAACGACTACACCTATAGCCTCAAAGTGTCATCAGTGGACTGATGCTAGAGACATTTATAGCTGTTGCCACCATTGGTTGTTTTTTCCGTAAAGCTGTACAATACAACCAAAGGTAGACAGTGAACTTAACAACCGTTCATTTTTTAGGAGCTATTATCTGAAGAAGTTACTGAATAAGAATGAGTAGCCGAAAAGAAAGGGACAGGGGATCCAGTGTTAGAATCAGAATTTTAAAGAGTTCTGGACGACTTAAGATGAAATAAGGAAGATGGGATATTGATAATATTCCATCGGAATTTCTAAAAATGTATGAGACTGGCGATATATCATCAGATTTTCCCAAAGTCCACACTATTCCGACGACTGCAAGAAGCGAGAAGTGCGAGTAGTATCGCACAATCAGCTTAACAGCTCACGCATCCAAGATGCTGACGAGAATAATATGCAGAAGATCGGAAAAGAAAATTGAGGGTATGTGAGTTGACGACAGGTTTGGCTTTAGGAAAGGTAAAGGCACCATAGAGATAGTTCTGACGATGCGTTTGACATTTGAAGCAAGGTTTAAGATAAATCAAGACACATTCATTGGATCTGTCAACCTGGAAAGAGCGGTCGACAGTGTCAAAAAGCGAAAGACGTTCGAAATTCTGAGAAAAATACTGGTAAGTTGTAGCCTAGCTGTGTGGCTAATATACATTACTTGAAGAACCATGAAGGAGTAGCAAACGTGAAAGACCAATAATGAAGAGCTCAGGTTAAAATGGGTATTAGGCAGGTATGTAATCTTTCACCTCTACTATTCAGTTTATGTATGGAGAAAGCAATGTCGGAAATGAAAGAAAGGTTCGAGAGCGGGATTAAAATTCCCGGAGAAAAGCTGTCAATATTAAGATTCGCTAACGACATTAATATCTTGAGTGAAAGTGAAGGTGAGTTACAGGACTAGCTGAATGAAATGATCAGTTTAAATACTACATAATACTGACAGGTATTAAATCGAAGAAAGACGAAAGTACTAAGGAGTAGCAGATCTGAAGACAGCGAGAAACTGATCACGAAGTAGACGAAATGGAGGAATTGTGCTACCTAGGCAGCAGACTAACCCATGGTGGAAAGAGCAAGGAGGGCATAAAAAGCAGGCTTTCACCGGAAAAAGGGCATTCCTGCCCAACAGAAGTCTACTATTATGAAACATGGGCCTTAATTTGAGGAAGAAATTTCGGAGACTGTACGTTTCGAGCAGAGCATCGTATGGCGGTGAAAAATGGACAATGGGAAAACCGGAACACACGAGAATCGAAACATATGGGATGTGGTGCTACAGCACAATGTTGAAAATTTGGTGGATTGATAGGGTAGGGAATGAGGTGGTTTTCCGCACATTCTGAAAGGTGAACATTAATAAAACTGACAAGCTGCAGGGACATATCCTTGACTCGAAATGGAGGAAAAAAGGTCCTGTGCATATGCATCCGGAAATAGACGGTGTGCGCGCAGCGACAAAAAAATCGTCCCGTCACCACAGACATTCAACGTCGCCTCCATGGAATGCAAAGCACGCGTTCACACGTCGCGTCATGCACTGCCGCACTCTTTCACAAGTTCCAGCCTCTCTCCGAATAGCATCACAGGCGTCATGAAGAAGCTGTTGAACGGTTTGCTCATCAGGAACTTGTAACCTCCCCCTCACTTATCGACCTCAATGACAGTAAAAAATTAAACCGCGTATACCTAATGGAAATTTGGGAACAGCAATCGTCACCGAAGTTAATCTGTTGGTAAAGAGGGCGGAAAGGGTTACATCTAAATGAAAGGAAAAATGCAAATGACACTGATGGAAATTAATTTTGAAAAGGGGTAAAGTTAATCAAGAAAGTAAATGTGCGGCTGTTACGTTAACAAATAACTAGCGGTAATTAGATATTTGAGATTTGGGGGAAATTACGGTCGCCAGTCCTAAGGACAATTACTATATTAACTGAAAAAGAAAGGTTATTACACATATAATTATCACTAGAAGCGTGGCAACTGAAGGTTGACACGTGTAGTGTGAAAACTGAAAGTTTGTCAGAAGTAATAAATTTCGCTACACTCTGACTTAATTTAGCAAAAGAATTAATAAAACCGGAAAATCGCAAGTTAATTTAGTGACTGAAGTTAATAGTGAGCTTTCTTCCTGAAGCACATCGAAATTCAGTAAAATACGGTTAGTCTTGGACTACCTCAACAATCATTTCAAAAGCTACTTGAATCCACGCAATTTAGAAATAAGAGATTTAACTTTGAACTTGAATTAAATGATTCTGAACAATAGTAAAATTTAGTACGTACCAAGCTGAGCTGCAGTCACAGGTAAGCTAAAATACGGTAACAAAGCTCGCACTCTTAATTCGTGCTTGTGTAATCTAAATATTGTAGCCAGCTATGAATGCCTTAACTGAACTTTGAAATTAAATCAGTGAAATAGAATTAGCTATATTACTTTAATGCTGGCGTTTGAATTTCAACGACACTAGGGTTCATTTCGGAAAAGGAAGGGACCCTTCTTGGTAATGCAACTGGGACAATGAGCAACAAAGGTTCATGCTACGTTGCTGTAATTTTGTGATTTGAACAGTTTTAAAAGCTGAGGTCTGCCATACAGTTCTAAAACTTTACGTGCGTCCAGTCTTCCTTGTTGGTTGATTGAAGGTTTGAAGCCGTCGATCGAGGAGGTTGCGACAGTCACTCATTGTCGGCCGTCGCTGTTGCAGAAGCTGGATGTTGGCGCGCCTTCTTCTCGACACGGTCACCAGACGAAACGGGCTCTTGATGTGCGCCAGCTAATGCTTCCCGTCCGCGACACCATGTCAGAAACTATCATCGCAAGTCGAGCGCAATTACACGCTGCCAAACCCCGAAAGCGTGGCAACTCGCGGGAGCTTCACACAACACACCTGCTCCACTCGATACTCCAGCCAGACTCTCTCTGCCCGCGCTCCACGCGCCAGAGTTAACACTACCAAAGATCCTACACACTTTGATTCTTCACACGACCAATCGATGTAATCGTCCGATAGCAGTTTTCCCTAGGCAAGACCCAGCGGAAAAATACAAATAATATTTACGAAACAAACCAATTATACATCGACATAAATGCATAAATATATATATACAAATAGTAAAACAATTACAATATACGAAGACACAGAAATGTTATATATTCAGGTAACAAAAATAAGGAAAACAACTTTATAGTACAATAAATGGAAATAGGAGGATATGCATTTCCGGCGTTACAAACTGGTTCAGCATATACAGCGCTTATCAGATGCCCCAACAGGCAAAAATGTATGAGGTTTACGTCCGCTGAGCTAGCAGAGAGGGCCTCCGTGTCCTATCCGACGTCTGGAAAAGATGTTAAGGTCTCGGCGAACTGTAAGGCGGAAGTGGGGTGGTGCCCCGTCACGCAGAAACCACATAACCTGCCGTACTGCCAAAGGCACATACTCAAGCAAACCAGGCGGAGTATTCCGCAGGAAGTCCAGGTACGAACCCCCGTCGAGGCTTTGTGAATAATAACCGGTCGCCACGTGCCCCTGCCACACACTGGTGCTGAAGCGATGCTGACGTGACGCCTCAGTCATTCCCTGAGGATTGTCTGTAGCCTACAGACGACGATTATTCAGATTGGTGATGTCAATTCTGACAATGTTTCGTCGGCCATAATTGTAATGGTGGGGTGCAAAAACCATAGACAAAGTCTTTGCCGTGGAGGGAAATCTGCTGCTGATAATCCTTGCATTCGTTGCAAGTGAAATGGATAGTAGCGATTGACTTGCAGGATATACATAATAGTACTCTGGCTTACACCACGTTGGCGGGCCACTTGCCTGGAAACTTGCACTGGGGTTAATCTCAATGTCCAGTAGAATTTGGTGCTCCAAATCTGTTGCACGGACAGTCCGCCTCCTCGCTGCACGTTCACCTTTCTGGAAGGACCGATGATCACACAGTCGCTCAAAAAGGGCTTGAAATTTTGTGTGATGTGGTTGGTGTCTCCCGTGCTCTCTCTCGACCGCTTCCATCTGCTTGGCCGTACACGAACACCATCTCGGCTTGTTCCCGACTTGAACACCAGACCACTGTGCTTACAGTTCGCTGCATCAATCATCCAGCCTGCAACACCCAAGGAACAACCGGCATGTGGTCAGAAGAAATTTCATTCATCATCGATGTATTTCTGGACACATGAAGGGCTTATTTCAATAGTGGTACAAGTCCATTTTTATTCATTCTGAGATACAGAGTCCTAAAGTTAAATGAGCGCTAAAAAATCTGCAGGTGAGATAATAGAAATTCTCAACTATATATATATAATTGAATATTTCTGGTATCTCAACTGCAGATTATTCAGCGTTCATTTAACTTTAGAACTCTGTATCTCAGAATGAACAAAAATGGAGTCGTACCACTATGGAAATAGGCCCTTCACATGTTCATAGGACCTTTTTTTCTCCATTTCTAGTCAGGAATTCGTCCATGTGTTTTGACAGTTCTATTAATGTTCACCCTGCATGAAAAACATCGACAGGGAGGAGGGAACATATATATAGACATCAGATGTATTTCCATCGTACTAGACGGTGCTGTAGAGTGTAGAAGCTACAGAGGAAGACAAAAAAAACTGTTCAACCTGAAAGACTGGGTTTAAAGGATTGTGCTGTTGGCAAGCGACGGAAATGGAGTTGGTGAAACTTTACTACCTTTCCGTCTAAACCACCGCGAGCTGCAATGGTTTGGCGAAACCTTGAGGATTCACTTCTTGGTCAGGTATGTGGTATCTATACGTTTAGTGAACAACGTTAAATATACTATGGCGATGCAGCACACTAGTGCATGTATAGGCTACAGAGAGTGTATACTGACGATATCCTTCTCATAACACCCTGTAAGGTGTCAGGCAAATCCAACACCTTCCATGAAAACCCTGACATGATAAGCAAATCCAGTAGTATGTCACATAGCTCCGAATAAATCCTGACATTAAATTAACCAAAGTAATACGATCAACGAGTGAGCAAATGGATTACCACAGACTAACACAAGAACGCCTAAATGCATGTCATACCTTCCCACTGTGAAACAGACGCAGTTCCGAGGGGAGAAACGAGAACAGAAGCCGAGAGCAGAACTGTGTTAAGCTGGAAGGCCCTACGATAAGGGATGGACACCCACGTCGCCAGCTAACGGCTAGGACCACCCCCCAGCCCATGTTAAAAGCTAGAGCCCTCCAGAAGAGCAGTATAGATCTTACGATAACACTAAAAGGACCACACCAGCCGCAAGGTTTAGCGTGAGACTTTTTCGCGTCTCTGTTACGTTGCAAACTTTAAAAACATTGCACCATCACGAAAAGTATAACGTTTCTCATTGGTTGGACAGACTTTTTGTAGGCGGTGCTTAAGGTTAACATTGAGACCCTGATTGGTCAGATGAAAACATAGCCAGATAGTATTTTTAAACCAACTTCGGTAAATTGTAGTAACGAGAAGTTAGGAGAGAGTTGCTTCCGAGACGGCGAGATGAGCGGAGCTGTGCTGTTCGCCGCCCCCTGACGAACACCGACAAGGTAATGAACGCAAGCGATGCCGCATTTTTGAGCGCATAAGGCTTCACTCAGAACTGCAGAAGTCTCATCTGTTACATCCCATTTTTGCGTAATACTAGTGTCGATCGTCAATTGAAGCTCATGCTATTCACATTTACTACATAAGTTAAAATCTGAAACACATGATTTTTCTGTTATATAATTATTGAGAAACCACATCAGCCACTGTAACGACAAGTTAGATAAGGAATTAAAGGTAATTGAGGGTCACTGTAGACCATTTTGATAGTTTTCTCTTTTGTGAAACTTAATTTAAACGAAGATTATAGATGTGATATGGCATAGATCATCCTTCGAGCCATTGTAGAACTTGGAAACCCATTCAGGGAATATTCGTTCACATTTTTGTTGAACGCAGTTGGTTTTTACCATCCTGTATTAAAACATTTCCTTTTATCAATAGTGCAATTTATAAACAATGCTTTGTGAGTAGGATAAAATTTCCAATGGTAAACTTAACTGCTTTTTCGACGTTATTTTACCAGCTAACTAAAAATAGGAAAGCCTTGAACCCCTTCACTAAATTTAGTTAGTATTAAGATTCCTTTACAGGTAGTGCAGTGGAGCTGACGCTGAAATCATTAAGTATTTGGTTATATCATCGCTAGTCTTACTGAACTCTTCTGAACTCTACATGTCATGTGTGGTCTGGCGTCTCCTTACCAGCAACAGGTCCCAGGTTCAAACTAGTCAATTCCCTAAAAAACACACTCAGAACGTCGTTGCGCGAAAGTGGTAGGGAGACACGATATAGAACAAACAGACACCACACAGAATGTTAGAAAATGGCGACCCTGCCAGGACGGTAAAGCACCATGATTGAAGGTCGACCACATGCCTAACTAGATCAGAAAAAATCCTGTTAAAAAGTATTCGTAAAAAAAAATTTTTTTTGAAAGGCATAAATAGTTGAAAACAGTAGCTGCAGCGATAGATAGTGAGACATTCTAGCAGAGACAATAGCATAATTAAGTTATGAATTATAAAAATTGTTAGAATTAAGTTTTCTCCTCGATGCAAGCGCACAGGTGGCGGATACATCGTTGACAAGTTGGTTCTGACCCAACAAGTAAGTGAATGGATTGTCAGTGTTGGGTATAATAAGTGTCAAGTCGTGTGTGCAAAAAGTTTATGAAACGCGTGAGATCGTATGAGCGCATGTTGACTTGAAGTAGGGCGCGTGAATTGCTTTTAAAACAGAAAATAAGGGATTCGGAAAGGTTAGCAATGGCAGATCGAGACCTTGACCGAATTGAGGTAGAGACCCAGCATGAAAATGGACAGAGAATAGAGGACAGTACAACAGACGATGCAGTATCGCGAGAAATAGGATAAATAACGCACCATAACGAGGATAATGTACGTCAAGGCATAGAAAACATAAGTCAGCATACGACAGAGGAGCAGGAAAGTAGAGAGACAGTCGATGAGGATTCTAACTTGCGTCTTGAATACGTAGAACCCATAGTACAAGTAATCAGAGGTCCCTCACCACAGAGTACAAGGAATGCGAGCAGAAACGTGACACAGCACAGTTCAATGCAATCGGTTGCGAACCAACACTTGGGCGAAAACACAGAGCGTAGGACGTAGGAAGAAAACGCAATAGGACCCACCAATCTGGCAGAATTATTACAACAAATTACGGAAACCATGACAAGGCAAAATAAAGAAATAGCGAACCAAATTAAAATTCAGAATGCCGAAACCACGAGACAAATGCGTGAGATTAAAGAACAAAACAAAAAAATTCAGTTACACCTAAGTCATATTGAAGACGAGGCAAAAGAATCTCGAGAAGTGATAGGAAACTTAATAACAGGTCACAGTCAATTGAGAACAGACATTGACAAGGTACAAGTGGACATACAAACATTGCGTAATGACATTCAGGACGAGATCAAAACATTACGTAACAATACCCAGGGAGAAGTCAAGAAACTAGAGAAACAGATACACGAAATTACTAGACAAGCAGCAGGTACAGCGCGTGAAATTGTTGAAAACAGTGTTTTACACAAACGGATCACAAAAACAGCGCTGAAAAGATATGATAACAGCATAGTCAAAATAGAAGCGCAAACGAAGCGACAATTTCAGAAATTGCGAACAGAGTTGTTGCAAACAATTGAAAGGCGTAGTGAACAGGATCGAACAAGCACAGAGTCTGTAACCACATCCGTATCTGTAACACCACCGGAAAAACAACCAATTAACGAAGATATTATGCATTTGCGATTCCAATCACAGGCGGAAAGTAACATACGTGAAATCAGACAGCCTGCACAGCAACAAACACGTTTCGAAATTATTGATGAACAAACGTCATCACAAACACATGTGGAACCACAAATGTATGTTTCAAGACAGTTTGGATCGTGCAATGAAGCAGCAAGGTTAGCCAGACAAGATACCGAACCAATACCTGACAATGGAAAGCCAGGTCGCGAAGAATACAGTGCAATGCATTCAGCTACACGTTCACAACCGATGGAAGAAAATTATTGCGTACCACTCCAACGACACTACGCAAAGGTAGGCGAAAGTTACAGTGGACAATATCCAATGGATCTACCACAACCGGAAAGAACGACGGGAGAAGTGATCAGAAACAAAAGTGGTGAAGAATCACGAATATCATATGGAACTATGACGAAGTACGACAACGATCATTTCATCACAGTCAGAAAATTTCAACACTTTCGAGAAGGAAACTCATTACATCCACGAACTTTTATTGATCAATTCCGAGTAGGATTACCAGAACACTCGACGCTAGCACAGACTTTATATGTGCACACATGTCAGGAACAGTCGCAGAAACCATGTAGAATGTTGCAGCGACATGCCGATCGTACGAAGATTTCAGAGAGACGTTTCTCTCACGATATTGGTCCAGCGAAGCACAGAACAGAGTGAAGTACGAATTACTACAGAACCCATATTTTGAAAATTCAGGAGAGAAGAGTCCCATGAAATTTTTCGAATTAATGGCAAAGAAAAATCAATGCTTAGATGTACCATACAGTGACGGAGAGTTGATTAAATTATGCGCGATGAAGCTACCATTGAAATACCAGCAATCATTAGTAGGTCGCGGAGGCAATGACGTCGAAGCATTTAATGGTATTCTAAGGGAATTACAGTTCATATTTTCGGAAGATGACGCAAGAAAAAGACGAAGCGCACGTGAAAACGAAAGCAAAAAGTAGTGGAATCCACAAGACACAGTACGAAGAAACAATAATTACGAACCCTGTGATAACTTTGCACCAATAAACGACAATAGATTTCAACAAAGAACCGGTTATGGATTTAGAAGAGAATATGGCAATAACTATAATTCACCCAGGAACGGCAACAACTATTACAGAGGGAATAACGACAACCGGAACGGGTACTGGAGAACCAATAGACCGACAAATTATCAACAAAGAAACCACTATCAAGAAGCTGAACAAGAAAAGAGAATACAGATAGAAGAGGTGGAGGTAAGACCACCAAACCCCGATAAACGTTCGAATTGACAGCTAAGCGCCCATGCCAAAGAGAATGACGCACCGACCCAGGACAATTGCAGCACCTTGAACAGAGAAGTAAAAATCTTATCACGAGAAGAGAAGAAGGAAGAAACAAATCCGCAGGGACCGGATGAAAATGAAGACAATAAAATAACAATATCGTGTTGGGACGAAATTAATTGGGAGAATACTGACGAGGAAGATGAATTACCAGAGGCATGCACAACGAATGTAGGAAGAAAGGACGAAGTAATGAGTATTGCAGAGCTATTTGAGATGGAAACCAGGGAAAGCGAATTCAATGAGGATAATGCGCAGTCGACAGAAGTTGAAAATAAGTTACGAGTGGGCACACAACCAAATGTATAATGAAGGAAGTTATGAAGCGATAATTAGAGCATTTAGATGCGATTATGTGGAAGTAGCGACGAAGAAGGAGAAGATAGACGAGGATGAGGAAAAAGTTGAGGATGTTGTAAAAAGCGTAAATGAAGGAAGAAATATAGCAGAGGAAATAAAAGAGAGAGAAGTAGCAGTCGAAGCTTATCCTACAGAAAGTTCGAATTCACAAGGGAAATTCCTGAAAAGACTCATGTATGATTCAGTGGAGGATTAGTTGATGCAAGAAGAAGAAGAACAGAACCAACCCTTTCAAATTCAACCAATTGTGAAGGTCATGGTAAAGCATATCCGAGTCAATATTGAAATTGATAGCGGAAGTGAACTGACTGCGATCTCAGAAAATTTATTCATGCAGTATAATGCCAATGAGGAATTGTGAGTTCTGAAAACACGTAAGATTAAAGTAAGAAGTCCTATTAGAAACAATTCTGTGGAAGTTACGAGACAAACAAGGTTAACTCTTTCGTGCCAAGGTCAAAAGATCGAAGCCAACTTCGTGATTATACCTAAACTAACTGCAGATTTGATTATAGGTGCAGATTGTTTGAATGAGAGACGAGCGATAATAGATATGGGGAAAGGTAGCGTAACATTCGGGAATGTCACACTTCTCTTTGAGCAAAAGCTAAAATTAGAAGAAATACCAGTTATAAACAAACAATTAGGAATGATGCGAGATAAAGAGGACGAAGAATTAGAATGGTACGCACAAAAGGGGGAATCGCCTCAAGTCATGTTAGAAGTTCATAAAGAAATCGACGAAAAATTGCAAGAAGTTCAAGGTATTTCAGAACACAGTAAAAGAGAATTAGAGGGTATTTTTCGAGATAAAGCAGAGGTATTTTTACCTAACACTGGCAGTATTAAACACTTTCAGTACAAGTTTGAAGATTAATTTTATTACTGGAAAATAATCAGCACAATATTTCAAGATTATGTTGCAGATAAGATCGTCAGGAGAAAGAAGAATGAAGAGAGAGGAGGGTGGGAAAAAGAAAGTAGTTTCAATAAAAACAAAAACAAAAATAACACCAATAGTACCATAGATTAAGGTGAAGGGATAAAGTGTAGATAGTCTAACAGCACGAAATACTAAAATACTATACACCACGACACTACACAAAAAATAAAAAAACTAATTTGAGGATTTTTGTAGAAGTTAAGACTCAAAATATCTTAGAATTGTAACATGGAAAGGGTGCCGAAATTTGTAAAGCTTTTTAAGAAGGCGTAAAACAATGTAGGTACTAGACATATGTTAGATGATTATAAGTAAAACTTTTTGTAAGAAACATTGTAAAAAACTCCAACAAAAAACCAGCTGCAACGACCCACAAGTTGCAACGAGAGAAGTATCAAGAAAGGAAAGGACGTAATTAGCAAGACATGATTCCTACAACGCAGAAGCATCGAGAGAAGGGTCAGGACAGTGAGACCAACAAAGGACACTTGTAAATCTACTGTTGAAGCGACCGGTGTAGGGACTGATAAGCAAACACCAGACTTTCACCGCTAGTAAATCCCGGGACGCCCCGACTCAGTGGAGCGAGCAAAAAACGGCCCGACGAGAAGACCACTTGGGCAAGGCACCACTGGCAAAAAAAATATGTGTAAAAGTCACACTACTGCTATTAAACAGCACGCTGATGCACGAAACTGAAGAAAACTTCCACAAAGTAAAAATGACATGCCCAAACAGTTTATCAAACTGTTAATTAGAGGAGAACTTCAAAGCGACTAGTTATCAATAAATATTTCCATTCCAGAGAAGAACCAAGAAGCAAGTAAGAAGCAGAGAAAAAGCAGGATGAACAGAAGTTGAAGATTCGCAAGATTGAGACCTAGAAAGAAGATGGGTGAAGAATAGACGACATACCTTCCCAAATCCCTATCCTATTGTAAACTAGTCGTCTGCGAAGTATTACTACAAAAACGACCGCTTTCAGCGACACATAACGATGACTTTCACGTATACAAAGCCAGTAAACAACGAGATTCTGCACTCACAGCTCCATTCAATTATGGGATCTCCACAACAGCAACACACACTTGCAAAGCCAACAAGGAACGACGAACGAAGCTGAACAACAAATACTTGCCCACATCCATCTCGCTCAAGTCCATCACCTTCGTGCAAAAAACATTCGCCAACTTCATGCTTAAAAATTCATAGGTTTGTGTGAATGTGTGAAATCAAATTATGTGATGTAGGAATTGTGCAAAAGAAACGTGTGAAAAACTAAATAAGTTAAGCACACCACACTATCGATAAAAATAAGTCATTAGTTCTGAAATGGGCAGTATATAAAGAACGAAGTAAGGCATAATAAACACTAAAACTATATGCCACTTATTTTCTCCTTATAAAAACAAAGAATAAAAAATTATCTTGTTGGATGTTTTCCCTCTTTTTTAACATTTGTACCATTTGTTAGGATAATGTCTCAATACTTATGTATGTATATTTCTTTGTCAAAGCAATTCTTGGAAACAAATCTTATTCGTTAGTGTAACAATGTTGAAATGAGTGTCTAGTAACAAAAACATTTTACTTGTACATGATATTTAGAAAATGTGTTAGGAATAGATTTTACTTAATTACTACATTTATAAAAACAATATTTCTAAGAAAATCGATGTGAATGACTCCTCACTTTCGATAACAAACTTCTTAAAAAACAAACTTCACAATTAAATAAAGAAAGAAAATAATTAAAAAATAATAATTACAATAGAATAAAAATATTCTTCCCTTGTCAATATAAACGTATTTTTGATAATAATGCGGAAGAATATAAAAATATAAATTAGTAATACAAACTAGCATAGAACAGAATAACATGGCTGAACAGTAGGCAACAAAATGTAGATAACGGAATAATTTTTGACTGGCTTAGACAACAATTCAATTCTTGCCTAACTTCAGTACAAAAATTAAGTTCGAAGGGAGGTGATATGTAAGGTGTCAGGCAAATCCAACACCTTCCATGAAAACCCTGACATGATAAGCAAATCCAGTAGTATGTCACATAGCTCCGAATAAATCCTGACATTAAATTAACCAAAGTAATACGAGTAACGAGTGAGCAAATGGAATACCACAGACTAACACAAGAACGCCTAAATGCATGTCATACCTTCCCACTGTGAAACAGACGCAGTTCCGAGGGGAGAAACGAGAACAGAAGCCGAGAGCAGAACTGTGTTAAGCTGGAAGGCACTACGATAAGGGACGGACACCCACGTCGCCAGCTAACCGCTGGGAGCATGGGAGCACCCCCACCCCCCTCCAGCCCATGTTGAAAGCTAGAGCCCACTAGAAGAACAGTATAGATCTTACGATAACACTAAAAGGACCACACCAGCTGCAAGGTTTAGCGTGAGACTTTTTCGCGTCTCTGTTACGTTGAAAACTTTAAAAACATTGCACCACCACGAAAAGTATAACGTTTCTCATTGGATAGACAGAATTATTGCAGGCAGAGCTTAAGGTTAACATTGAGACCGTGATTGGTCAGATGAAAACACAGCCAGATAGTTTTTTTAAACCAACTTCGGTAAATTGTAGTAAAGAGAAGTTAGGAGAGAGTTGCTTCCGAGACAGTGAGGTTCGCCGCCGCCGCCCCCTGACGAACACCGACAAGGTAATGAATGCACATGTGCCGCATAACAGCGCATAAAGCTTCATTCAATACTGCAGAAGTCTCATCTGTTACACCCCTTTTTGCGTAATACTGGTGTCGATCGTCAATTAAAGCTCATGGTGTTCACATTTGCCACTTGAAGTAAAAATCTGAAACGTGATGATTTTTCTGTTATATAGTTATTGAGAAGCCACATCAGCCACTGTAATTTACGACAAGTTAAATAAGTAATTAAAGATAATTGAGGGTCACTGTAGACCATTTTGATAATTTTCTCTCTTGTGAAACTTAATTTAAACCTAGATTATGGATGTGATACGGCGTAGGTCATCCTTCGATCCATTGTAGAACTTGGGAACCCATTCAGGGAATATTCGTTCACATTTTTCTTGAACGCAGTTGGTTTTTACCATCCTGTATTAAAACATTTCCTTTTATCAATAGTGCAATTTATAAACAATGCTTTGTGAGTAGAATAAAATTTCCAATGGTAAACTTAACTGCTTTTTCGACGTTATTTTACCAGCTAACTAAAAATAGGAAAGCCTTGAACCCCTTCACTAAATTTAGTTAGTATTAAGATTCCTTTACAGGCAGTGCAGTGGAGCTGACGCTGAAATCATTATGTATTTGGTTATATCATCGCTAGTCTTACTGAACTCTTCTGAACTCTACATGTCAAGTGTGGTCTGGCGTCTCCTTACCAGCAACGCGTCCCAGGTTCAAACTAGTCAATTCCCTAAAAAACACACTCGGAGCGTCGTTGGGCGAAAGTGGTAGGGAGAGACGATATAGAACAAACAGACACCACGCAGAATGTTAGAACCCGTCTTATTAATTCTGCTTGTAACGAAGAGATTTCGGTTGTACTAGGAGTACTAAATACGCCATTACCCATTCATAAATATTAAGTCTTCTTGAATAATGATATGACCGCTGGGCAGCTGCATTAAAGAAACGCATGTTAATGCCCCATTCGAGACTGTGTAGCACCGGCCGTTTCAATAAGGACAATGGAATTCACCATATCCAGATTATAATGAGGGAGAGAGGAACTGGACGTACATGCATAATATCTAAATCCTGATTGTGACATCCAAATAGCAGGTTGACAAATGGTGTACGTGTAGTATGATCATTCACTGCAGATTTTCTCCTAAGAAGATCACATCAGTTTCTGAATCATTAGAGGTGGAGAACTTGCCTCCATTGTCGAGGTCGCAAACAAAGCCTTGTGAGGTGGCAATGGACTTGTGAGAAAGTTTTCGGTGTGCGGCCTACATCGGTAACTTGCTTTGCTATCAATATTGTCTGCTTGGGGGGAGTCTCTCATTGAGGTGACGTGACAACGCATGGAGACGCTCTCCACCAGGTGGCAGCGGAGTGGCCAGTGTGCCAATGTAGAGGAGGTATGAGCCGTATGAAGTGGGAAGCTGTGGCACCACGCCGAAATGTAATGCGCTGCCTGATGTAAGGAGATGACATCTGGCTTCCACAACTGTGGTGGACGTGTTGATTTTGGACTATACCTAAACAAATGGGCATTTTGGCAGCCGTGATCGAAGCCTGTGCATGTCGCTACGGCAGTTACTATTTGAAAGTGCCTTAACGTTCAAACATTGAAAGGATGGTGCCTTAACTAACTGCCAATGCTCCCGGTTAACGGTGAACAGCTTTCTTGGTGAAATTCAAGTGTTTGTGTGGATTGTAACTCACCACCCAGGTCACCTAGTGCCTGATTGTGGGACAAATTTGCTTCAGCATGCAAACTCTTCTCCGCGTCTGTGAATGTAAAGAAGGCTGTGCGTATAGCACAAGGGTACATAGATATGTCTGCCATATGATTAGGTTGCTCGTTATTGAATGTAGTCGACAAATGCCGCTGCCTCGATGTTTTGGTGGCAGGAGATCTTTCTCCAGATTACGAAATAAACGCATGAAACGGGAAAGCGGCGAATATTTTCGGGACGCTCCAGACAAGAGTATGGGACAACAAACGCCTTACAGTAACCAAAAACACGCTCCCTATCAAGCATACGTACCGAGCACCCTCTTGTATCGTTGCTTTGGCGTATGATTCACCTTTTCTCTCATATTACGCGACTCGCCGTCTTGTGACGAACTTCGGTACTTATCCATTAAGCCATTTACCACAAAATGTTACGTGTTATTTGATGCACGAATTATTCAACAAAAAATTAGCGAATGTCATGTCAACACTAACACCAGTTCTGTTATACAGGGCGGTCCAGTGATCGTGACCAGCCAAATATCTCACGAAATAAGTGTCAAACGAAAAAACTACAAAGAACGAAACTTGTCTAGTTTGAAGGGGGAAACCAGACGGCACTATGGTTGGGCCGTTAGATTGCGCTGCCACAGGTCAAACGGATATCAACTGCATTTTTTAAAATAGGAACCCCCATTTTTTATTACTTAGTCATGTAGTACGTAAAGAAATTTGAATGTTTTAGTTGGACAACTTTTTCCGCTTTGTGATAGGTGGCGCTGTAATAGTCACAAACATATGGCTCACAATATTAGACGAACGGCTGGTTACAGGTAGGTATTTTAAATTAAAATACAGTACGTAAGTACGTTTGAACATTTTATTTCGGTTGTTCCAATGTGATATATGTGCAGTCATGCTCAAAAGTATCCGAACGACCTGAATTGTATTTCGCCTGATTCGCATGCAACCCGCATACCGCAGCTATCTAACAGGTCCTCTAATCGCTCCTTGGTACAGTCGTTTGACTAATGAAAATGGTCCCAACAGTCACCACTAGAAAACTCTGCTCTGTATAGCAAGAACTCCAGATGTAAAGTAATACCACGATACTACAAATATCAGAGAACACCTCATCACAGATAAGACTGTCCTTAAGGCTTGTAAGCTCACATTTATTGCAATAAATGACATACCTGAAATATTACCACTCTCGTTATTACTTCAGATAGGTAATGCACGTCGTATTCGTCGTTCGTCGTATTCATGACTTCCTCTTCAAAGTAACATACCGTACTTGTTATTTAACACAAAATGACATTAAAAATTTAAGTTATTCACGACCAGCTAGTTGAGAATATGTATGAGCTTCAAATGTCACGACGAACCGTCTCGTTCTGCATATTCAAACCCAGGTCATGCAGACTCAGATTTCGTGACTGACGGAAACTAACAGTCATTCCTGACTAGGCATAGAGAGAGTGATATACCTCGATTTTAGACAGTATCAGTTAGCGAATATCAACTTTAAATTACATAATGTAAACATTTTTAACGGACGCGAATTACTACCCAGCAACTATTGTCCCTGTTAACGAAGTACGAGAGATGTTAGTATTGCTTCTTCACAAGTAACTTACTTGAAATGCCGTGCGCTAAAGCTTTGTGTTGGACAGGGATTCGAACTCAGAACCTAATCGGATTGTTATCGAAGCATAATCAACTGTGACATATCGGATTTTCTCGGCAGTAGCTAGATGTTTTAACTGAAATGACGAGACGAAACATTAATTTTTTCCTTCCCACGACTCCAGCCCTGCACCTATCGCTGTTATATTCCAGAGAAAACGAACGTTAAAAATGCATTTGTTACACCAGCAGCGACATGTGAGCATGTTTGAACTAGAAATATTATGACGAAGAGTTCAGTGCTGTCTGGGAATCGAACCCAACAGATATCGTTGTTGACTACACACAAAGAGACGTCAGCTACCGAATTTTTCTCCACCAGCAGCTCGGAATAACGTCCTTGAGCTTCCAGTGACCTCTCAAATAGTTCTGTGTCTCACTGGGACTCAAAACCGTCAGATATCGTTAGTGTTGACAACGAATGAAAATGCATTAAAGATCAAAATTATTATCCACCAGCAGATGGGTACTCTCATGCTGGAGCCTGGTAATACAGAATGAAAACATTAGTTCCGGGCCAGGATTCGAACCCATTCACGCGCAATATGTGGACATGTTGAGGAATCTGCAGTTTTGAACAAATTGTAGTCGACCTGTATTGTCGCGAAGGAATCAAATTCCGCACTAAGGGCGGTCTGAGTTGCATTCCAAGCTCATAACCAATTTTACTGACATACAGAAGCTCAAATCAAAGATGGAATAAGTGTCCTGTGACCCTACATAGAGTTTGTTTCGTCACTAGAAATAAATAACTAGTATACGAAAGGCTACTGGTGATAGAGTTCCCACATTTCGCTACTCCTGACTATATTGTGGTTCAGCGTAACGTAGAGAAGGAATATCATGTTTAATGTGATTTTCATACCACAATGCCATTATACTTTCTTCACTTGGCGTAGCCAGAAGAGAATAGAATCTGTCTCTCCCTATTAAAAATCATCGGCAGAAGCTGGAATAGAACCCAGACCGCCATGATAGGAACCTATCATCAATCCAATATACAACCAAATGTTCTTCTCGGAGACTCATTTTTCTATCATAACACCGTTGCGGCACACTAGATGCGAATTCTGACACACAGGCTCCCTGTGGTGGTCTGCAGCATGTTCAGTATGTGGAGCGGCGAGTGAGTTGTGAAATAAAGTTTGTTATTTAAATGTGGGAAAAACACTGCACTTCCCGGCTTTTGGAATGTTGTATAATGCTGTCTTTCGCCGTTCTCAACACTGGCTCTCTCTTTACTTCTTAGCACCCAGAAAGTGATTTAACGAAACGTGGAGCCTGTAATGAGAGTTCCTAGTGCCCACTTAACCTGAGAATATTATTATAGTTGCAGCTTATAGCTCTGAGGAAGTAGGAGATTGTTCGGGATTTCTAATCAAAAAACGATTTTCCAAATTAGTTGAGTATATTCTGAAATTCACTGATCACAACACAATTATCCCAATGACCTAACAAACAGAGCAGTTCAGAGTCTACTGCGCTGATGCAACTACAAACGTCCGAATTAAAATTCAAAAGAATGCTCGCCAAAATTTGATGAGAAAATCTCATCAAACGCCACGCTAAAATGATTGGTAGAATGTCTGTCCCGCGACGGCACGTGAAAATACAACAACACGCAAACTGAAGCTAGATAATGAAAATCATTCCAAAAATAATCCTTCATTTGAAATGTTTTCACAGTTACGCGTATACATCGTAACTCAATACGGCACCCGAGGCAGTTTGTAGCAGCGCTACCGTAGCGAAGCGACTCCCGACACAGCTGACGTGCTATTCAGCGTCTGGAGAGAACTGGGGCCTTCCTTACTCGCGCAGTGCTCTTATATATATAGCCTCGGTGCGGACGGCTAAGAGAACGCCGGCTCTAACTTGGCTCTCACGACTGGCCGCTGGGCTAGTAACGCACCACTTCAAGTTACATAATAATTTATAGCTTCTTTTGCTGATGGCTTATGAAGCTGTTAATTTAATCGTGCATTTAGCACGCAGGTAAGTATTTATAATAAAATTATGACGTGGCTAAGTTAAATATCTTGGGCGAGAGAAATAATTAAGTTACGCTGCACGCAGCCTATGAGCTCTGAACTGGCCCTTTGGAGATCCGCTATCGCTATAATTTTATAGGTATTCAAAAGGAACTTTTCACATCTTCATAGTCATAGCGGACCTCCAACCTATTTAAATCTAAACATCCTAGTCTTATTCATTAGCCTACTTAATCTATCTTGCTTCCTTCAGTTTTGAGATGAAAACCAGAAAATCATGAATTTCCACTAAAGTCTTAACCTGTGAAATCCAAAGCACTGTTTTTATTAAATCATTATGAAAGATGAGTCTAAATATAAATTTTGAAGTCTCTAGCTCCTTTCTGTTGCGCCAATTATTTTTTTAGAAAAACGTCCAAATTACAAAAATGGCTGAAGTTATCGAACTGATATTTAAAACACATTAATTTAGTATTATTCCTTACATGCTGGAAAAGTTTCAGATCATTTGCTTGAATTTTAAGGTATTGCGCAACATTTATGACGTCAGAGCTAGTTACAGCAGACTGGCTGGCACACAATGGAAACTGATGTGAATTTACTACAGCGTGAGTAGGCTGCTTCCCTACATCACCCTCTACTTAAATTTTTTTTGTTTATGAATGTTAATGAATGAGAAAAAAAATTTAATTACAAAAAGGGAAGCAAGAGTACAATTTAACTCCCTATAAAAATCAAAATTGAAATATAAACATGTAGAAACATTAAAGAAAACTGATTATCTACATTAATTATTTAAATTGTGGGCATGTTCACTGCCTTTTAAACAATGTCAGTACTCAAAATTTTAAGCGAAGTCACTGAAATATTTCGGCATACATATTGCCTTAGACCAACAAACACATAATAATTGAAAAATTATGAAAATCTTAGATCCATTAAATACATTAAATACACTTTTACATACACAAATTCAAAGAAAATAACATGATACATAAACAGATGATTATCTCTTAGCAGTCTTTTCTAAACCTGAAAGAAAGTTCACAAATAATTTTTACACACGTGGTTGTAGCCGCTTTGGCTGGCGTCCTACACTTCCATTCACAAGGGTAGAGGAGGGGAAGTTGCTATGGTGTGCGTCCTTCACGTTCTCTCTAACTTACATGGGGGAAAGGGGAGGGTCACTGTGAGTTGTGTCCAAGTCACTCCACGCTTTCACGCAGCTACCGGGCTGCCATTATCTGGTTTGTCCTGTAGAACAAACAAAAGAGTGCCTCAGACTCTGTTCACTTAATATCTAAGGGTGGGTCACAATGAAATGGGGATATATACATTTTAACTTCCAATATATTACTGGAACAAAGTTAACAGAACTTTTTTTTTCAACATTACTCTTGCGGTTACTTAATTGTCATAAAATCGGTAAACAAATGGCTCAAAACGCCGTTAGTCACGTACTAGAGAAAATCTATGCTCAAGGCATACAATCATGAATCCTATTTAACGTCAATTTATTATTTATGGGCCGGAACACTGAACCAATGCTCGGTACATTCCTGATACATTTGTATATTAAGCACTTAACTGAATCATCCTTGATTATCTTATTCTTAGAGATAGTATGAGTATGATTAGTGGTTGTTTTCTCAGCTTCTTTGTATATGTGAGTAACTTTTGGTAATAGTACCGTTCTGAGTGTTCAAAACACACTACGTTTAGTTGCCTACCAAAATCCACTTATTGGTCCTCTGCTGTTGTCAGTTCCACATCTGCAATTAGGGTCTTACTTACTTTGAAGTGTATTTATGCTGAGCTAAAATTACTGTTTCACGTCTGCTATCATGTTTCTTATTTATATTGCTAGTGTATGTACTTATTTACCACTCACTCTATTAATATTTAAAGCATAGGATAGCACATTTATTTCATATTCATAGTGTATTGCGGCTGATTAGTTTGCTCACGTGGCAATCCATTTCCACTCGATCGGATGCTGAAACCTCAGGTAGTCTCTCTCGGACCTACCACTAAAGTGCATCAAATAATTATGGACGAGCGTAATGCTAAATTCCTTAAACCTATAGGACACCATGAGCTGCTCTGTCTCATCTAACATAAGGGTACCTATGGTCGCATTCACGCTTCCAACTCATAACCTCAATACGCGTAGGTGTATCCTGTCACACACTACACTAAAATAATGGCCAGCTCCAACCTTATAAATACTTCAGGGACGTGTCCTTCACGACTCAACCACAAACACTGCTCACTTCTATTACACTGCCTTTCCTTGCTACATCAGGTGAGTTTAAACTTACAACTTATCTGCATATTTTTCATAACACTTAGCAATCTCTTTCTTATTATTTATTAGTTAGCTCTAATGTATCCACTAGGTTTCATTACCACTTCAGATTCTGCTTATACACGAATTCATACATCTTTTTAAATTACTGTTGATGGACCATTTCCAACCAAACAACACTTTGTACTTACTATATTACCAGGGTACTACACATACTTGTTACTCAAATACATTTGTATCTTAATTACGTCATACTTCTCTATTGTTTGTCACTATTAGGTTTGTCACATTAGGTATTTTTCTTCACTAATCGGTAGATAGAATGGTTACATAACTCATGGCTTGATAGCCATGACAGAAAAATTTCATGTCTGGAAAGAAGAGGTCGAAATATTTTTTTTTTTTTTTTTTTTTTTTTTTTTTTGTGGATAGGAAAGATGAAGAATGAGTGAGACCTGAAAGGGAAAGAAGATCTCACACAGCTGGGACTGCACAGCTGCCACACTGTGTAGAGGTTACAGAACAACCTCCTCCCTACAGCCTTCATTGGCTGAATGCTGACTTGATAACCATAACGGAAAATTTTGTATTTGAAAAGAAGAGCTGAAATTTTGGTGGATAGGAAAGATGAAGAATGAGTGAGACCTGAAAGGGAAAGAAGATCTCACACAGCTGGGACTGCACAGCTGCCACACTGTGTAGAGGTTACAGAACAACCTCCTCCCTACAGCCTTCATTGGCTGAATGCTGACTTGATAATCATAACGGAAAATTTTGTATTTGAAAAGAAGAGCTGAAATTTTGGTGGATAGGAAAGATGAAGAATGAGTGAGACCTGAAAGGGAAAGAAGATCTCACACAGCTGGGACTGCACAGCTGCCACACTGTGTAGAGGTTACAGAACAACCTCCTCCCTACAGCATTCATTGGCTTAAGGCTGTATTGATAACCATACCGGAAAATTTAGTAATTGGTAAGAAGGGGTCGAAAATTTTTGTGGATAGGAAAGATGAAGAATGAGTGAGACCTGAAAAGGGAAAGAAGATCTCACACAGCTGGGACTGCACAGCTGCCACACTGTGTAGAGGTTACAGAACAACCTCCTCCCTACAGCCTTCATTGGCTGCCTATGAATCTGCCACCTCGATCTGAAAATACTTTATGATGCCTCTTTAGAACCTGTCTCAGTTCTTCCTTCTGATTGTCTGAAATCTTATCTATTTCCTGCAATTTAGCTTCTATCTTGCCTAAAATAATTGCTTCTTCTTCTTCTTCTTCTGTGTTCAGCTTACTGTTACTAAGATTAATACCTTCGTCCCAATACCTCCTATTTTTCAGAACTCGTATAGGCAGCTCCCAAGTTTCATCATCAGTTACTACATGTTTATCACTAAAAGGGACTGTAATTACTCCGGTTATTGGCAAGACCATTTTTAACTGGCTTCTTTCAAAGTCAACAACACTCTGATATTTTGACAAGAAATCTATGCCAATTAAAACCTCAATACTGAGATTGTTTACAATTAAACATGGATGATCAATTAAATTACCATTAATGTTAAAGGGTAGTAAAGCTTCTTGCTTTACTGTTTTTGAAACCTTGCCAGTAGCACCAATTATTCTTAGTCCTGATACCCTCATTACTGTAAGCTTGTCTTTACCAGGTAAAGCATCAAAGAAGGACTGAGATATTGCACTCACCTCACTTCCACTGTCTAAGAGACAACGTACATTGATGCCCAACATATTCACTATTATTATAGGGTGGCTTATTCTAGGTTGTACAGGTGGTTCCTCAAATTCATCTAGTAGTTCCTTTTGGATTTGTCTCCAACTAAAGTGATTGACATCTGTCTTCATTACATTTAGGTCACAGTGTGTAGGGGTTTCCGGAATTACATTTTCAGCTGCCTTTTCCAGTCGGTCTATTAATTTTAAATCGAAACACCGCACGACTTCATTACATTTAGTTTGCTGAACATAACCCAAATTACTGTAGTCTGAGCGATTCTGCGTCTCCAGACCGGGCATAACACTAGTTACAGCTAAACTACTTTTACCATTATCGTCGGTTTCCTTCTCAAGTGACAACTGGTCACAGCTACTGGGTTCATCGACCCTCAACAGCCTACCCTCTACATTCTCACTTATCTCCTGTCCTAAGTCTATTAGTACATTATCAACATCCTGCACAGGCACTTTAGATAAGAGCACATCATCCTCATCGTAAATATAAGCATGAATTTCTTCTGCTTCTTCACCTGTCAATTCAATATTTTGTAGCTCTTCCCTATTGTTACACTGCTGCGCCTTCTCTTTCTCTTCCCACTTAGAAAGCGTTTCTAACACGGTATCTATCAAATACTGTGAGTGATCTAATATTTCTGTTGTATCTTTAGATGCTACCGACTCTTCATCCACATGTTCAGTTTGAGTATTCTGATCTGTCTTACCAATTCCCTTAACTACTGGCTTAGGAAAAGTAACCGCCTGGTGAGCGCCAGTGTCCTCATAGACGGGAACTAGTTTTCCTGCCTCGGCCTATTGCTGTTTTCTTTAGTTTCATTATAATTGACTGGCACAGCATTGCTTTCCGTACTGTTGTTTACATGCATATTTCTGTTCGGAACAAAATTATTATCTCTTGGACGCCATTGTTGGTTCTGATAATTATTTCCCCAATTCCTACCTCTCTTAGGATGGCGAATACCTACTGTTCTGATGTTTACATTACCATTTTGCTCATTCCTAAAATTACTATTATTGTTAGTGGCATTTCTGTTATTACGTGCCTGCTCCTCATTGGCAGCAACACGTTCTACACGTTCCAAATATTCAATGAAACGATCAAGATTGTCTCTAGGGGCTGATATAATTCTGGTTTGCCAATACCATGGCAGTTTGGCTTCAAGACCTAGTATAATCATTTCTGGTTTTAGTTTTTCCGTCAAATGTGACAAACGTGAGATCCATGACCTAGCAAATTCTTTAATTGATTCCTTGCCTGCACTGAAGCGTTTTCCACTCCAAAATTCTCTTAACACTTCATTTTGCTTATTACTAGACCAATATTCATTAATGAAAGCTGTTTTAAACTCCGCTAAAGTTTTACACTTCAACATAACATCAGCGGACCAACGCAAGGCGTCACCTGCTAAATGGCTTTTAATAAATGAGATTTTCTCTCGTTCAGACCAATTTGGTGGAATTACATCTTCAAAATCGTTCCAGAAATCTAACGGGTGGATATTTTTATCTGGATCAAACCGCAAGAACTGCCGACACCCGATAAAAGCGGCGTTTGTAGCTACAACTTGTTGTACACTACCATTACCAGAAGTTACTGAAGCTACTTTACTCTCAATGTTAGCAATGTTAGTACTAATATTTTCTACTCTCATTTCAACATTATCTACTCTTTGTACAATATGAGTAGTATCACTTTTGAGTGCATCTACGTCTGCTTGACATATGTTTACTTTTATGTTAACATCTTTAAATCTGTCTGAGCAAAGTTCAGATTCCGCCTCGATCTTTTCTGTTAACTTGTGCTCCAGCTTCGCATCTTCCATTTGGAAGTCTTTGCGAACCTCAGCAACTTCGGATTTAACTGTTTTATACATTTCAGAAAATTGTTGAGCAACCTTTTTCTTAATATCCTCATGATTGTAGTCAATTTTATAATTCAAACTGTCTAGATCCTCTTTCAACTTATTGCAACCAGCCTTGAAGGTATCGTCCATTACCTCCAATCGTTTATTAAAATTAGTTTGACTGGCCACAATCCTGTTATTTACCTCAATTATATCAGATTTTAATTCAGCATTACTGTTTTTGACCTGTTCACTTATTTCAGACTTTAACTCAGCATTATTGGATTCTAATTTATTGTCCATTGCCTCAAACCGCATATTAAAATTTGTTTGACTGGCAGCTATTGCTTGTAATATAACATTTAAATCAACAGCCCCAGTATCTTTGGGTTGCTCACGAGCTGGCTTTTTATCACACTCAGGTGACGAAAAACTAGCTCCAATACCAGAATCATCAAAACTAAATGAAACTTCTGATTGATTAGTCCTATTTAACTGCTCTTTCTTAAACTCTACCATCTCTGAAGACTGTTTCAATTTTAATTCACCAGAGAAACCATCATCCAATAAATTCACATTTTCTAATTTCTGTTTTACTCCAGGGGTCTCTATTATCGAATCATTTTCCCTTCCCACACTACTGTCAGGAGACAATACTTCATATTTCACTTTAACATTACTACTTTCATGCATATTTACATTTGAAACGTTGTCTGGATTTACAGTTTGCTCAACAGACATAGGTTCTGATTTAAGTTTAACCCCAGTTTCTTTTGGCGGTTCCATCGCCGACAGTCTCTTAGTGCAGGTTAGTAAAATTTTAAACAGTTTTTCACTTAACTTAGTTCCTTCTGCACGACGTTGTTGTTGCCGGCGCGGCGTACCAGGATTCCTGATGCGACGTGGCACGTTGAACTGCAGACGGCACTCCGACGGCTGTTCTGTGTTCGCGTGGCCCGTAACTGCAGGCGCGGCCCAGGCTGCTGTGGCGGACGACTGCGGTACGGCGAAACTGGCTTCTCGCGATGCCGGCAGCACCGCTAAACTCAGTGCCAGCTCCGTCAATCCAGATGCGTTGTTAATTCAACTGCGTTGCCCACATGCCCACGTAACACTTTCACTGTTCTATACTCAGTTGCGTGTCGCATTTCACTCGCGAATCCGAATAGTTAAAATCACTTTCACTTAGTTAATTTCCCGGCCGATGCACCATATGTGGGGCGGCGAGTGAGTTGTGAAATAAAGTTTGTTATTTAAATGTGGGAAAAACACTGCACTTCCCGGCTTTTGGAATGTTGTATAATGCTGTCTTTCGCCGTTCTCAACACTGGCTCTCTCTTTACTTCTTAGCACCCAGAAAGTGATTTAACGAAACGTGGAGCCTGTAATGAGAGTTCCTAGTGCCCACTTAACCTGAGAATATTATTATAGTTGCAGCTTATAGCTCTGAGGAAGTAGGAGATTGTTCGGGATTTCTAATCAAAAAACGATTTTCCAAATTAGTTGAGTATATTCTGAAATTCACTGATCACAACACAATTATCCCAATGACCTAACAAACAGAGCAGTTCAGAGTCTACTGCGCTGATGCAACTACAAACGTCCGAATTAAAATTCAAAAGAATGCTCGCCAAAATTTGATGAGAAAATCTCATCAAACGCCACGCTAAAATGATTGGTAGAATGTCTGTCCCGCGACGGCACGTGAAAATACAACAACACGCAAACTGAAGCTAGATAATGAAAATCATTCCAAAAATAATCCTTCATTTGAAATGTTTTCACAGTTACGCGTATACATCGTAACTCAATACGGCACCCGAGGCAGTTTGTAGCAGCGCTACCGTAGCGAAGCGACTCCCGACACAGCTGACGTGCTATTCAGCGTCTGGAGAGAACTGGGGCCTTCCTTACTCGCGCAGTGCTCTTATATATATAGCCTCGGTGCGGACGGCTAAGAGAACGCCGGCTCTAACTTGGCTCTCACGACTGGCCGCTGGGCTAGTAACGCACCACTTCAAGTTACATAATAATTTATAGCTTCTTTTGCTGATGGCTTATGAAGCTGTTAATTTAATCGTGCATTTAGCACGCAGGTAAGTATTTATAATAAAATTATGACGTGGCTAAGTTAAATATCTTGGGCGAGAGAAATAATTAAGTTACGCTGCACGCAGCCTATGAGCTCTGAACTGGCCCTTTGGAGATCCGCTATCGCTATAATTTTATAGGTATTCAAAAGGAACTTTTCACATCTTCATAGTCATAGCGGACCTCCAACCTATTTAAATCTAAACATCCTAGTCTTATTCATTAGCCTACTTAATCTATCTTGCTTCCTTCAGTTTTGAGATGAAAACCAGAAAATCATGAATTTCCACTAAAGTCTTAACCTGTGAAATCCAAAGCACTGTTTTTATTAAATCATTATGAAAGATGAGTCTAAATATAAATTTTGAAGTCTCTAGCTCCTTTCTGTTGCGCCAATTATTTTTTTAGAAAAACGTCCAAATTACAAAAATGGCTGAAGTTATCGAACTGATATTTAAAACACATTAATTTAGTATTATTCCTTACATGCTGGAAAAGTTTCAGATCATTTGCTTGAATTTTAAGGTATTGCGCAACATTTATGACGTCAGAGCTAGTTACAGCAGACTGGCTGGCACACAATGGAAACTGATGTGAATTTACTACAGCGTGAGTAGGCTGCTTCCCTACAAGTACATTCATTTACTTGGTTGACCAAATCGCCATGAACTAGCTGCCTTGGCGACCCAGTGCATATATTCGACTTCATTTTGTAATCATCGAAATAAAATCACGTTGCCACCTACACAGAACTGCCAACAGTGTAGGATGCAGAAATTTAAGTAGGAAGAGTTCCTTTCCATTTGATGAAAACGTCGTGCAGTGCAAAAGAAAATCTGTAACTGTCTGTCTCTCAGAAGTCTAGATCCGGCCATATGCATTATATCACAGCACTGTGGAATGCGGAAGTTCCGGAGCAACTGTTCTTGACTTCTGGAGGCGGTGTAGCTACATGGCAGATACTACCGTAACGGTGAGCGTCGCGCACTGTGGATATGACGTCGCGAGTTCTATTACATTCGTTGTTACATTTTTAAAAAGCAATTCTGCTGTCTTCTGAAGTTATCAATTTAATGGAACTTTGAACATAGTTCCCTTCACCTCTCAACCGAAAATAGCCGCATGTGGTAAAATGGCTAACTTCTGCGACATTTTGTTCTTTCCAGGTTTAATAGACGGTCAGGCAGCAGATGCATCTCGAAGCTTTTGTATTATGTATCGGGCGAGCGCATAGTGTCAAAATAGTCAGATAACTATTTTCTACAGTAGCAGTCGTCTGGTAGTGGCATTTTATTCTTCTTGAAACCTTGTTTGACTGCTTTAACTCAGATCAAGTTTTCTACAGGCATGTAATCAATAAACTGCAAACCGGCCGCAGTGGTCGTGCGGTTCTAGGCGCTGCAGTTTGGAACCGCGATACCGCTACGGTCGCAGGTTCGAATCCTGCCTCGGACATGGATGTGTGTGATATCTTAGGTTAGTTAGGTTTAACTAGTTCTAAGTTGTAGGGGACTAATGACCTCAGAAGTTGAGTCCCATAGTGCTCAGAGCCAACTGAACCAATAAATTGCATGTGCATTGTAAGTCTGTTATAGATAACATCAGAGAATTCACATATATCGTTGATAATTAATTTCTCTCTCATGTTTAGTATTGTTTTAACAACGCTAAAAGAAGCCTTGCGAAAATTGTGCACTTTATTATAAGAAATGAAATAAAACTACCCACGATAACCTTACGACGAAAGTCTTTTTCGATAAAACTGAGTATCTGTACACAAGCGTGACTCTATCGGCACGAATTAGTACAATACTACTCACTTACATTTCGAATGGGTCTGTGTTTAATTGGTATGCTGTGTCATACTCCACAGGTATGCAAATGTGCCATTTCATAGATAAAGTTATGTATTCCTAGAAATCCAAAATTTGCTTGTCAGCAGTGAAAAGAAGCGTTACCTGTTGTGCAGCATTGTAAGCTTGTCACCATTGCACAATGAGCTGAAAGTATTTTCTTTCGATTTCCTTATCTATGTTTGATCTGACTTCATATACACTCCTGGAAATGGAAAAAAGAACACATTGACACCGGTGTGTCAGACCCACCATACTTGCTCCGGACACTGCGAGAGGGCTGTACAAGCAATGATCACACGCACGGCACAGCGGACACACCAGGAACCGCGGTGTTGGCCGTCGAATGGCGCTAGCTGCGCAGCATTTGTGCACCGCCGCCGTCAGTGTCAGCCAGTTTGCCGTGGCATACGGAGCTCTATCGCAGTCTTTAACACTGGTAGCATGCCGCGACAGCGTGGACGTGAACCGTATGTGCAGTTGACGGACTTTGAGCGAGGGCGTATAGTGGGCATGCGGGAGGCCGGGTGGACGTACCGCCGAATTGCTCAACACGTGGGGCGTGAGGTCTCCACAGTACATCGATGTTGTCGCCAGTGGTCGGCGGAAGGTGCACGTGCCCGTCGACCTGGGACCGGACCGCAGCGACGCACGGATGCACGCCAAGACCGTAGGATCCTACGCAGTGCCGTAGGGGACCGCACCGCCACTTCCCAGCAAATTAGGGACACTGTTGCTCCTGGGGTATCGGCGAGGACCATTCGCAACCGTCTCCATGAAGCTGGGCTACGGTCCCGCACACCGTTAGGCCGTCTTCCGCTCACGCCCCAACATCGTGCAGCCCGCCTCCAGTGGTGTCGCGACAGGCGTGAATGGAGGGACGAATGGAGACGTGTCGTCTTCAGCGATGAGAGTCGCTTCTGCCTTGGTGCCAATGATGGTCGTATGCGTGTTTGGCGCCGTGCAGGTGAGCGCCACAATCAGGACTGCATACGACCGAGGCACACAGGGCCAACACCCGGCATCATGGTGTGGGGAGCGATCTCCTACACTGGCCGTACACCACTGGTGATCGTCGAGGGGACACTGAATAGTGCACGGTACATCCAAACCGTCATCGAACCCATCGTTCTACCATTCCTAGACCGGCAAGGGAACTTGCTGTTCCAACAGGACAATGCACGTCCACATGTATCCCGTGCCACCCAACGTGCTCTAGAAGGTGTAAGTCAACTACCCTGGCCAGCAAGATCTCCGGATCTGTCCCCCATTGAGCATGTTTGGGACTGGATGAAGCGTCGTCTCACGCGGTCTGCACGTCCAGCACGAACACTGGTCCAACTGAGGCGCCAGGTGGAAATGGCATGGCAAGCCGTTCCACAGGACTACATCCAGCATCTCTACGATCGTCTCCATGGGAGAATAGCAGCCTGCATTGCTGCGAAAGGTGGATATACACTGTACTAGTGCCGACATTGTGCATGCTCTGTTGCCTGTGTCTATGTGCCTGTGGTTCTGTCAGTGTGATCATGTGATGTATCTGACCCCAGGAATGTGTCAATAAAGTTTCCCCTTCCTGGGACAATGAATTCACGGTGTTCTTATTTCAATTTCCAGGAGTGTAATTCTTTCACAGAAGGGATAAAAAAGTCACAGTCAGCGAGACTGGAACCGCGAACCATTTCATAGGTCACCAGGTCCCCACAGACCTAGCGAAGAGGTATGTGTTGCGCCTTCAACTTACAAGGTCAGTAGGGACTACAACTCGTAAACCGCTATTTAAAGGACGATATTAGTTGCGATTTCCACGTGCAACGGCTTTCTTGGGCTGATAACGGTAAATTTACAATCTTTTGTTACACCTCAAGCGATAATAAATTTATAAGTGCAGATTTCCGCGAACGGCTACCTCCTACTCTGCTCGACGGTACTCCAATACCATATCAGAAAACAGTTAAGAACTTTGGTGTAACTTTGGACGAGCATCTCAGCTGCGCGGAGAATACAGTCGGAGTGTGCCGGAAGACGTCTGCTTGTCTCTATGCTCTCAAAAAGTTTCGGAACATATTTCCACAGGACTTGAAACGCCAGCTCGTGCAAGCACTCGTTCTACCGAACCTCCACTATTGTGATGTAATTCAACAAGGCATGAGTAGTGAAAACAAAAGACGGCTAGAACTAACCAAGAATGCCTGTGTGCGTTACACGTGCAACATTCGCCGATATGATCACGTTAGTGCTTCATACTACGAGCTAGGGCGGCTGCGGCCGGACAAATTGCGTGACCACCACACTCTATGTCTACTTCGCCGACTCCTCGTCGCGCAAGCACCCCAGTACCTTGCTTCAGAGATAAAAAACCTGTCATGCCATCATAATCGAAACACGAGGTCACTCTTATTGCGTATCCTAACTGTGCCCCCTCATAAAACAAAAACTTTTGCAAACTCCTTCTCAGTTGCCGCTGTCCGCCTCTGGAACAAACTGCCCCTTACCTTGCGCAAAGTTCAATCTCCTGCTGCTTTTAAGAAGAAGCTGAAGCATTTCCTATTATCACCCTCATAACGTTCTCCACAAAATTAATGTACAAGGCCAATCCTCTTATCTGTCAAATAGCAAAGTTAGCGTCTCCTATCTTGCTCCTGAGATGCCTTCCTCTTCATCTATCTCTATTAGCCACACAATCTATTCCTTTATATTTCCTTAATTATGTTTATTATGTCTCTATTCTTCTCCTCCCTTCACCATCAGTCTCCCTCATACTTCCTGCTGCTAGCACTCCTATCTAAAATCTGCCTCTTCAATAATGTCTAACTATAACAGTACTTGTGATGTACGAATATAAACTCTGTATATATGTATTTTTCCAGGTGTGCCTTTGTAATTGTTTATTTCACTTTTTGTACTAGATGTAGTTTAACATGCCTACTAAAACATATGAATGTAAAATAAGTAGAATGCCTGGTTAGATGTAAGAGAGGGCCTGATGGCCCTCATCTTGCCAGGGTACATAAATAAATAAATAATTACTCATGAACCATGGACATTGCCGTTGGTTGGGAGGCTTGCGTGCCTCAGCGATACAGATGGCCGTACCGTAGGTGCAACCACAACGGAGGGGTATCTGTTGAGAGGCCAGACAAACATGTGGTTCCTGAAGAGGGGCAACAGCCTTTTCAGTAGTTGCAGGGACAACAGTCTGGATGATTGACTGATCTGGCCTTGTAACATTAACCAAAACGGCCTTCCTGTGCTGGTACTGCGAACGGCTGAAAGCAAGGGGAAACTACGGCCGTAATTTTTCCCGAGGACATGCAGCTCTACTGTATGATAATGATGATGGCGTCCTCTTGGGTAAAATATTCCGGAGGTAAAATAGTCCCCCATTCGGATCTCCGGGCGGGGACTACTCAGGAGGACGTCGTTATCAGGAGAAAGAAAACTGGCGTTCTACGGATCGGAGCGTGGAATGTCAGATCCCTTAATCGGGCAGGTAGGTTAGAAAATTTAAAAAGGGAAATGGATAGGTTAAAGTTAGATATAGTGGGAATTAGTGAAGTTCGGTGGCAGGAGGAACAAGACTTTTGGTCAGGTGATTACAGGGTTATAAATACAAAATCAAATAGGGGTAATGCAGGAGTAGGTTTAATAATGAATAAAAAAATAGGAGTGCGAGTTAGCTACTACAAACAGCATAGTGAACGCATTATTGTGGCCAAGATAGACACAAAGCCCATGCCTACTACAGTAGTACAAGTCTATATGCCAACTAGCTCTGCAGATGATGAAGAAATAGATGAAATGTATGACGAGATAAAAGAAATTATTCAGGTAGTGAAGGGAGACGAAAATTTAATAGTCATGGGTGACTGGTATTCGTCAGTAGGAAAAGGGAGAGAAGGAAACTTAGTAGGTGAATATGGATTGGGGGGAAGGAATGAAAGAGGAAGCCGCCTTGTAGAATTTTGCACAGAGCATAACTTAATCATAGCCAACACTTGGTTCAAGAATCGTAAAAGAAGGTTGTATACCTGGAAGAATCCTGGAGATACTAAAAGGTATCAGATAGATTATATAATGGTAAGACAGAGATTTAGGAACCAGGTTTTAAATTGTAAGACATTTCCTGGGGCAGATGTGGATTCTGACCACAATCTATTGGTTATGAACTGCAGATTAAAACTGAAGAAACTGCAAAAAGGTGGGAATTTAAGGAGATGGGACCTGGATAAACAGACTAAACCAGAGGTTGTACAGAGTTTCAGGGAGAGCATAAGGGAACAATTGACAGGAATGGGGGAAAGAAATACAGTAGAAGAAGAATGGGTAGCTCTGAGGGATGAAGTAGTGAAGGCAGCAGAGGATCGAGTAGGTAAAAAGACGAGGGCTAGTAGAAATCCTTGGGTAACAGAAGAAATATTGAATTTAATTGATGAAAGGAGAAAATATAAAAATGCAGTAAATGAAGCAAGCAAAAAGGAATACAAACGTCTCAAAAATGATATCGACAGGAAGTGCAAAATGGCTAAGCAGGGATGGCTAGAGGACAAATGTAAGGATGTAGAGGCTTGTCTCACGAGGGGTAAGATAGATACTGCCTACAGGAAAATTAAAGAGACCTTTGGAGAGAAGAGAACCACTTGTATGAATATCAAGAGCTCAGATGGCAACCCAGTTCTAAGCAAAGAAGGGAAGGCAGAAAGGTGGAAGGAGTATATAGAGGGTTTATACAAGGGCGATGTACTTGAGGACAATATTATGGAAATGGAAGAGGATGTAGATGAAGACGAAATGGGAGATAAGATACTGCGTGAAGAGTTTGACAGAGCACTGAAAGACCTAAGTCGAAACAAGGCCCCTGGAGTAGACAACATTCCATTTGAACTACTGATGACCTCGGGAGAGCCAGTCATGAAAAAACTCTATCATCTGGTGAGCAAGATGTATGAGACCGGCGAAATACCCTCAGACTTCAAGAAGAATATAATAATTCCAATCCCAAAGAAAGCAGGTGTTGACAGATGTGAAAATTACCGAACTATCAGTTTAATAAGTCACAGCTGCAAAATACTAACGCGAATTCTTTACAGACGAATGGAAAAACTGGTAGAAGCGGACCTCGGGGAAGATCAGTTTGGATTCCGTAGAAATGTTGGAACACGTGAGGCAATACTGACCTTACGACTTATCTTAGAAGAAAGATTAAGAAAAGGCAAACCTACATTTCTAGCATTTGTAGACTTAGAGAAAGCTTTTGACAGTGTTAACTGGAATACTCTCTTTCAAATTCTGAAGGTGGCAGGGGTAAAATACAGGGAGCGAAAGGCTATTTACAGTTTGTACAGAAACCAGATGGCAGTTATAAGAGTCGAGGGGCATGAAAGGGAAGCAGTGGTTGGGAAAGGAGTAAGACAGGGTTGTAGCCTCTCCCCGATGTTATTCAATCTGTATATTGAGCAAGCAGTAAAGGAAACAAAAGAAAAATTCGGAGTAGGTATTAAAGTTCATGGAGAAGAAGTAAAAACTTTGAGGTTCGCTGATGACATTGTAATTCTGTCAGAGACAGCAAAGGACTTGGAAGAGCAATTGAACGGAATGGACAGTGTCTTGAAAGGAGGATATGAGATGAACATCAACAAAAGCAAAACGAGGATAATGGAATGTAGTCAAATTAAGTCGGGTGATGCTGAGGGAATTAGATTAGGAAATGAGACACTTAAAGTAGTAAAGGAGTTTTGCTATTTGGGGAGTAAAATAACCGATGATGGTCGAAGTAGAGAGGATGTAAAATGTAGACTGGCAATGGCAAGGAAAGCGTTTCTCAAGAAGAGGAATTTGTTAACATCGAGTATAGATTTAAGTGTCAGGAAGTCGTTTCTGAAAGTATTTGTATGGAGTGTAGCCATGTATGGAAGTGAAACATGGACGATAACTAGTTTGGACAAGAAGAGAATAGAAGCTTTTGAAATGTGGTGCTACAGAAGAATGCTGAAGATAAGGTGGGTAGATCACGTAACTAATGAGGAGGTATTGAATAGGATTGGGGAGAAGAGAAGTTTGTGGCACAACTTGACTAGAAGAAGGGATCGGTTGATAGGACATGTTTTGAGGCATCAAGGGATCACAAATTTAGCATTGGAGGGCAGTGTGGAGGGTAAAAATCGTAGAGGGAGACCAAGAGATGAATACACTAAGCAGATTCAGAAGGATGTAGGTTGCAGTAGATACTGGGAGATGAAGAAGCTTGCACAGGATAGAGTAGCATGGAGAGCTGCATCAAACCAGTCTCAGGACTGAAGACCACAACAACAACAACAACTCAAATTATAATTGAATTTGGAGATTATATTGAATAATTATTCAATGGAAATACCAAGAAAAATCAAGTGAACTTCGAGGCTTAATTCCGTGCACACCAGGAAGTAACTCGTCGATTACAGAGTTGCCAAACATACCCTGCCTTGTTGCCAAATCTCAGTTACAGTACCAACAGGAAGGAGACGAACCGATGTGATCCTACAACGGGCTGGGAAGTGACCATAGCTGGCGTCTCAAAGACGCGGCTGCTACGGCCTGGAATACGTAATGTATCTGATTCGCAATTCTGTAACTAGGTTTAGAGACTGGAGCGCAGTTACTAATAATACTCAGAACTGACTGCAAGCTAAGCATCATAAATCACTAACTCTCATTGTTGTTTTTTATATTTCTTTCGTAACTGTATTCAAAACTAAGAAACCGATTCACGGACGTTTTCGTGCCTCGCTGATATTCGAGCACATCAAACAAATAAAAATAAAAAAAGAAAGTGTGTGTGTGTGTGTGTGTGTGTGCCTTGAGAGAGGGAGAGAGAGAGAGAGAGAGAGAGATAGAGAGAGAAGAGAGAGAGAGAGAGAAAGAGAGAAGAGGAAAGAGAGAGAGAGTGACAGATCAAAATAAAAAAGAGTGAGAGAGAGGGTAAAAATTGTTGTAAAGGAATTGAATACCGGTATGTAAGGAAATCTTTCATTAGAATGACACATTCCACATCATGACGAAATGTCGTATTCATAATCTATGTAAAAGTATTAATCTAATCTAATCATATTGCTGACTAGCTGCGAAGAGTCATAAATTACCGAAACTTTCGCCAATGATAGTACCCAAATCTAAACTTGAAAATAAAAGACAACAGGTTTTGTAATAAACCGGGACTATATACCTCCATTCTGCAGAAACAAAGTGTGTAAGCATTTAAAGATGAAGTGCATGATGTGAAGTTCTGTGACGGAGATACGAGCGCAACACGTAATCGGATTAACTAAGTAAAATCAATTGTTACGTATCGGTTTTTCTTACCAGCTGCTAGGTCTTTGAATCTAAAATAAGGATACAAATTTTTGAGCCTGAGCGACAATCGAACCGAACTCCTATCGTTCTTTTTTATCGTCCACGAATATAGCTTAAGTATCAGTTGCTTACTCACCAACAGTAAGATGTATGCGTGTTTGACCAGAAATTGTTGGCAACACATGAAGAGACATTAAAAATGCACGTTAATTTTCACCAGCAGGCCGGTGTGCACGTCATAAGGCTTGAAATGAAATTATGAATATTTTTGTACTGGGATAGGAATCGGACCCACATACTTACCTTTGGAGGATATCTAGAGACGATTGCAGTCTTGGAAAAAGGAACGAAATGATGGAACTATAGTGTTCCGAGAGATTCAGATCCTCGAAAGAGTCCAGTTCCTTTAAATGGCTATCGGTTCATCAAATAAAATAAAATTTTCTATGTAAGTAAGTTTACTGGCGACAGTATTTCTGTGCCGGCCGTAGTGGCCATGCGGTTCTAGGCGCTGCAGTCTGGAGCCGAGCGACCGCTACGGTTGCAGGTTCGAATCCTGCCTCGGGCATGGATGTGTGTGATGTCCTTAGGTTAGTTAGGTTTAATTAGTTCTACGTTCTAGGCGACTGATGACCTCAGAAGTTAAGTCGCATAGTGTTCAGAGACATTTTGAAGCCAGTATTGCTGTTTACCATGACCTCCACCTACGTCATTTCGCAATGTAAACCGGCTCTGACCAGTTGGGAATGAAGGAACGTGATGTTTAATGCGGAGTCTGTATTATAATATCTTTCTCTTGAGGTTACGAGAGGTAAAGTAAATCTGTTTGTGGCTCTTAAAAGCAAATGACTGAATCCACGCATTGCACTTGTGATAGTTCGTTCCACCAGACCATTGTGGCCACATTTCCCAGCCCCAGGAGAGTGCTGTAACAGATGATGTGCTTAGATTACAAAATTAGTCACGGTGGAAAAAATGCGAGTCTATTAAATGGTTAAGAAGAAGCAAGCTTCTGAAGCGGAGATTATGCTATTCTCATGTCAACAGGATGTAAAGACTCTTCTAGGCAACATAACCTCGATATGAAGCCCTTTTAAAATTTTCACTAGTTCAGGAAATTTCTTAGTTCGAGAAAATCCACTGTGAAGTGTGAAGTTACCGGATAATTCGATTATTACCGTCATTATTACTATCATTTTCTTCATACCGCTGCTGGAACACATGTGCTTGAAGATCATTTAAGACGTTTTGGTCATTATAGATTAGTTGCCCAAGAAGAGGTTCTTTCCCTGTCTACGGAATCCTTTTCATGTTAATATCAAACATCAGCAATTACTCGTAGATTACATTAAAACTAAAGTAACTGATGAAGTCGTTACTTGATAACAAAAACAGGCTGCCTTTATTCATTTACTTGCTCCTAGAAATGGCTGTCGAATACTGCGAAAACAAACGTGAACGTTGCTGCAAAAGACTATTTAAGAATAAACTAAATTCCTTCAGCTAGACCAATGTTTAAAGAAATCGTCTTAACGGCACTAAATCGTGGTTTGTGAATCGTGTACCGACCATACTCTACCACATTTCGCTGGCTGGAAGGCAAAAAGCTTACTGACAAATTTCACAGAAGGAAAAGGGGGACGAAGCGTCTCCCACTGGAAGGTGATGTTGTTTTATTTAAATGATTACAAAATCACGTAAAACGAACAGTGAAGTTGTCAGTATAAGCACATTACTGTTGTCAGTACGAAGTTGCACCGCCCAGGGCCTGTAATGATAAAGAGCCCGTTTAGGTCAGGCGTATTGTGTACAGAAGTGTATGGAAGAGCACCACTAAATTCTACAATCCGTATGCATTGCATACACACAGAAATTACTGTTACAGTGTACTTATGGAGCCCAATGAGAGAATAGCATATTTTCGGGTGAGAAAGAGCACTGGCAAACAGTCTTCGCTACTTTAGGTTACTTAAACTGGTGTCAGTATGAGCTAGAATTTATGGTCAGCGACTAAGTGTAAGGACAATTAGTCGGATGCGGGTTTTGCAACTGTGAAAAACTTTCCTACATTATAGAAGCGAATATTAAATTTCAACTAATATTGCGAACATTTTGGATTTGGACAGTTTAGAATGAAAAACTTTCTGTTCATTGCAAAGGAAAACAATTGATTTTCTAAAACATTCTCTGTCATACACAACATGAAAGAGGCCACGTCGACCAAATCATATCGAAGAACTGACAGCGACGTATGTCGGAAGGCAGTAAGATCCCTTGGCTATTGGTTAGGCAGTATTCGACAGCCATTTCTACGGGCAAGTAAATGAAGAGAGGCAGCGCGTTTTTGTTACCAAGTAACGTCTTCACCCATTACTTTAGTTTTAATGTGTTCTACGAGTAATTGCTGATGTTTGATATTAACATGAAAAGGATTCCTTAGACAGGGAAAGAACCTGTTCTTGGGCAACTACTTCTATAATCACCAAAAGGCATTAAATTATCTTCAAGCACATGGGTTAAAGCAGCGATATGAAGAAAATGTTAGTAATAACGACGGTAATAATCCAATTATCAGGTATCTTCACACTTCACAGTGGATTTTCTCGAACTAAGAAATTTCTTGAATTAGTGAAAATTTCACTAATCATCGAGGCTATGTTGCCTAGAAGAGTCTTTACATCCTGCTGACATGAGAATAGCATAATCTGCGCTTCAGAAGCTTGCTTCTTCTTAACCATTTAAAGGACTCACGTTTTTTCCACCGTGACTAATTTTATAAGCTAAGCACATCATCTGTTACAGCACACTCCTGGGGCTGGGAAATGTGGCCACAATAGTCTGGTGGAACGAACTATCACACGTGCAATGCGTGAATTCAGACATTTACTTTTAAGAGGCACAAACAGATTTACTTTACCTATCGTAACCTCAAGAGAAAGATGTTATAATACAGAATCCGCATTAAACATCACGTTCCTTCATTCCAAACAGGTCAGAGCCGGTTTCCATTGCGAAATGATATAGGTGGAGGTCATGGTAAACAGAAAAACTGTCGCCAGTAAACTTACTTACATTAGAAAATTTTATTTTATTTGATGAACCGATAGCCATTTAAAGGAACTGGGCTCTTATTTTACTTGTATTTGATTGAACTAGAGACGTTGAAAAATTTGGTGCTGGACAGTGATTCGAATTCGTGTCTCCTCTTTCGAGGATCTGAATCTCTCGGAACAGCGTTGTTCCATCACTTCGTTTCTTTTTCCAAGACTGCAATCTTCTCTAGGTCTCCTCCAAAGGTAAGTATGTGGGTCCGATTCCTGTTCCAGTACAAAAATATTCATAATTTCATTTCAAGCCCTATCACGTGCACACCGGCGTGCTAATGAAAATTAACATGCATTTTTAATGTCTGTTCATGTGTTGCCAACAATTTCTGGTCAAACACGCATACATCTTACTGTTAGTGAGTAAGCAACTGATACTTAAGCTATATACGTAACATTTGATTTTACTTAGTTAACAATCCTATTATGTGTTGCGTTCGTATCTCCGTCACAGAACTTCACATCATGCACTTCATCTTTAAATGCATACACACTTTGTTACTGCTGAATGGAGGTATATCAGACATCTTTCGTGGTTAGTTAACAGTGATGAAAGGGTCTTGATAGGCGTCCAGGCTTATTACAAAAACTGTTGCCTTTTATTTTCAAGTTTAGATTTGGATGCTGACATTAGCGAAAATTTCGGTAATTCATGACTCTTCACAGCTAGTCAGCAATATGATTAGATTAGATTAATACTTGTTACATGGATTATGAATACGACATTTCGTAATGATGTGGAATGTGTCATTTTAATGAAAGATTTCCTTACATACCGGTATTCAATTCCTTTACAACCATTTTTATCCTCTCTCTCACTCTGTTTATTTTTATCTCTCTCTCTCTCTCTTCTCTCTTTCTCTCTTTCTTTCTCTCTCTCTCTCTCTCTCTCTCTCTCTCTCACACACACACACACACACACAAACACACACACACACTTTCTTTTTTTAATTTTTATTTGTTTGGTGTGCACGAAAATCAGCGAGGCACGAAAACGTCCGTGAATGGGTTTCTTAGTTTTGAGTACAGTTACGAAAGAAATATAAAAATTACTATGAGAGTTAGTGATTTATGATGCTTAGCTTGCAGTCAGTTCTGAGTATTATTAGTAACTGCGCTCCACTCCCTAAACCTAGTTACAGAATTGCGAATCAGACACATTACGTATTCCAGGCCGTAGCAGCCGCGTGTTTGAGACGCCAGCTATGGTCACCTCCCAGCCCGCTGTATGATCACATCGGTTCGTCTTCTTCCTGATCGTACTGTAACTGAGATTTGGCAACAAGGCAGGGTATGTTTGGCAACTCTGTAATCGACGAGTTACTTCCTGGTGTGCACGGAATTAAGCCTCAAAGTTCACTTGATTTTTCCTGTCATTTCCATTGAGTAATCTGAGTTATTATCGCTTGAGGTGTAACAAAAGCCTATAAATTTACGGTTTTCAGCCCAGAAAAGCTGTTGCACGTGGAAATCGCAACTAATATCGTCCTTTAAATAGCGGTTTCTAGTTCTAGTCACTATTAGCCTGGTAAGTGGAAAGCACAGCACATACCACTTCGCTAGTTCTGTGGGGACCTGGTGACCTATGAAATAGCGTCTGCTATGGTTCGCGGTTCCAGGCTCGCTGACTGTGACTTTTTTTATACCTTCTATGAAAGGGCTATATGAAGTCATATCAAACATCGATAGGGAAATCGCAAGAATATACCTTCAGCTCATAGAGCAATGGTGAAAAGCTTACAATGCTGTACAACAGGTAACGCTTCTTTTCGCTGCTGACAAGCTAATTTTGGATTTCTAGGAATACATAACTTTATCTATGAAATGGCACATTTGCATACCTGTGGAGTATGACACAGCATACCAATTAAACACAGACCCATTCGAAATCTAAGTGAGTAGCGTGCCGATAGAGTCACGCTTGTGTACAGATAATCAGTTTTATCGAAAAAGACTTTCGTTGTAAGGTTATCATGGGTAGTTTTATTTCATTTCTTATAATAAAGTGCACAATTTTCGCAAGGCTTCTTTTAGCGTTGTTAAAACAATACTAAACATGAGAGAGAAATTAATTATCAACGATATACGTGAATTCTCTGATGTTATCTATAACAGTCTTACAATGCACATGCAATTTATTGACTACATACATGTAGAAAACTTGTTCTGAGTTAAAGCAGTCAAACAAGGTTTCAAGAAGAATAAAATGCCACTACCAGACGACAGCTACTGTAGAAAATAGTTTTCTGACTATTTTGGCAGTATACGCTCGCCCCATACATAATACAAAAGCTTCGAGATGCATCACTGCCTGACCGTCTATTAAACCTGCAAAGAACAAAATGTCGCAGAAGTTTGCCATTTTACCACATGCGGCTATTTTCGGTTGAGAGATGAAGGGAACTATGTTCAAAGTTCCATTAAATTGATAACTTCAGAAGACAGCAGAATTGATTTTTAAAAATGTAACAGCGAATGTAATAGAACTCGCGACGCCATATCCACAGTGCGCGACGCTCACCGCTACGGTAGTATCTGCCATGTAGCTACACTGTCTCCTGAAGTCAAGAACAGTTTCTCCGGAACTTCCGCATTCCACGGTGCTGTGAGATAATGCATATGGCCGGATCAAGACTTCTGAGAGACAGACAGTTACAGATTTTCTTTTGCATTGCACGACGTTTTCATCAAATGGAAAGGAACTCTTCCTGCTTAAATTTCTGCATCATACACTGTTGGCAGTTCTGTGTAGGTGGCAACGTGATTTTATTTCGATGATTACAAAATGAAGTTGAATATATGCACTGGGTCGCCAAGGCAGCTAGTTCATGGCGATTTGGTCAACCAAGTAAATGAATGTACTGAACATGCTGCAGACCACCACAGGGAGCCTGTTTGTCAAAATTCTCATCGAGTGTGCCGCAACGGTGTTATGATAGAAAAATGAGTCTCCGAGAAGAACATTTGGTTGTATATTGGATTGATGATAGGTTCCTATCATGGTGGTCTGGGTTCTATTCCAGCTTCTGCCGAAGATTTTTAATAGGGAGAGACAGATTCTATTCTCTTCTGGCTACGCCAAGTGAAGAAAGTATAATGGCATTGTGGTATGAAATTCACATTAAACATGATATTCCTTCTCTACGTTACGCTGAACCACAATATAGTCAGGAGTGGCGAAATGTGGGAACTCTATCACCAGTAGCCTTTCGTATACTAGTTATTTATTTCTAGTGACGAAACAAACTCTATGTAGGGTCACAGGACACTTATTCGATCTTTTATTTGAGCTTCTGTATGTCAGTAAAATTGGTTCTGAGCTTGGAATGCAACTCAGACCGCACTTAGCGCGAATTTTGATCCCTTCGCTACAATACAGGTCGACTAAAATTTGTTCAAAACTGCAGATTCCTCAACATGTCCACATATTGCGCGTGAATGGGTTCGAATGGCCCGGAACTAAGTTTTCATTATGTATTACCAGGCTCTAGCATGAGAGCACCCATCTGCTGGTGGATAATAATTTTGATCTTTAATGCATTTTCATTCGTTGTCAACACTAACGATATCTGACGTTTTTGACTCCCAGTGAGACACAGAACTATTTGAGAGGTCACTGGAAGCTCAAGGACGTTATTCCGAGCTGCTGGTGGAGAAAAATTCGGTAGCTGACGTCTCTTTGTGTGTAGTCAACAACGATATGTGTTGGGTTCGATTCCCAGACAGCACTGAACTCTTCGTCATATTATTTCTAGTTCAAACATGCTCACATGTCGCTGCTGGTGTAACAAACGCATTTTTAACGTTCGTTTTCTATAGAATATAACAGCGATAGGCGCAGGGCTGGAGTCGTGGGAAGGAAAAAATTAACGTTTCGTCTCGTCATTTCAGTTAAAACATCTAGCTACTGCCGACAAAATCCGATATGTCACAGTTGATTATGCTTCGATAACAATCCGATTAGGTTCTGGGTTCGAATCCCTGTCCAACACAAAGCTTTACCTCACGGCATTTCAAGTAAGTTACTTGTGAAGAAGCAATACTAACATCTCTCGTAGTTCGTTAACAGGGACAACAGTTACTGGGTAGTAATTCGCGTCCGTTAAAAATGTTTACGTTATGTAATTTAAAGTTGATATTCGCTAACTGATACTGTCTAAAATCGAGGTATATCACTCTCTCTATGCCTAGTCAGGAATGACTGTTTGTTTCCGTCAGTCACGAAATCTGAGTCTGCTTGACCTGGGTTTGAATCCACATGCAGAACGAGACGGTTCGTCGTGACATTTGAAGTTCATACATATTCTCAACTAGCTGCTCGTGAATAACTTAAATTTTTAATGTCATTTTGTGTTAAATAACAAGTACGGTATGTTACTTTGAAGAGGAAGTCATGAATACGACGAACGACGAATACGACGTGCATTACCTATCTGAAGTAATAACGAGAGTGGTAATATTTCAGGTATGTCATTTATTGCAATAAATGTGAGCTTACAAGCCTTAAGGACAGTCTTATCTGTGATGAGGTGTTCTCTGATATTTGTAGTATCGTGGTATTACTTTGCATCTTGAGTTCTTGCGATACAGAGCAGAGTTTTCTAGTGGTGACTGTTGGAACCATTTTCATTAGTAAAACGACTGTACCAAGGAGCGATTAGAGGACCTGCTAGACAGCTGCGTTATGCGGGTTGCATGCGAATCAGGCGTAATGCAATTCAGGTCGTTCGGATACTTTTGAGCACGACTGTACCTTTGTGAACTTATCATTTCTGAGAAAGCATGCTGTTACAGCGTGATTACCTATAAATACCACATTAATGCCATAAATGCCCAAAAAGATGTCAGTCAACCTCAATGCATTTGGCAATACATGTAACGACAGTCCTCTCAACAGCGAGTATTTCGCCTTCCGTAATGTTCGCGCACGCATTCACAATGCGCTGATGCATGTTGTCAGGCGTTGTCGGTGGATCACGATAGCAAATATCCTTCAGCTTTCCCCACACAAAGAAATACGGGGACGTCAGATCCGGTGAACGTGCGGGTCACGGTATGGTGCTTCGACGACCAATCCACCTGTCATGAAATATGCTATTCAATACCGCTTCAACCGCACGCGAGCTTTGTGCCCGACATCCATCGTGTTGGAAGTACATCGCCATTCTGTCACGCAGTGAAACATCTTGTAGTAACATCGGTAGAACATTACGTAGGGAATCAGCTCACATTGCACCATTTAGATTGCCATCGATAGGGGGACAATTATCCCTCCTTCCATAATGCCGCACCATGCATTATCCCGCCAAGGTCGCTGACGTTCCACTAGTCGCAGCCATCGTGGATTTTCCGTTGCCCTATAGTGCATATTACGCCGGTTTACGTTACCGCTGTTGGTGAATGATGCTTCGTCGCTAAATAGAACGCGTGCAAAAAATCTGTCATCGTCCGGTAATTTCTCTTGTGCCCAGTGGCAGAACTGTACACGACGGTCGAAGTCGTCGCCATGCAATTCCTGGTGCATAGAAATATGGTACGGGTGCAATAGATGTTGATGTAGCATTCTCAACACCGACGTTTTTGAGATTCCCGATTCTCGCGCAATTTGTCTGCTACTGATGTGCGGATTAGCCGCGGCAGCAGCTAAAACACCTACTTGGGCATCATCATTTGTTGCAGGCCGTGGTTGACGTTTCACATGTGGCTGAACACTCCCTGTTTCCTTAAATAACGTAACTATCCGGCGAACGGTCCGGACACTTGGATGATATCGTCCAATATACCGAGCAGCATACATAGCACACGCCCGTTGGGCATTTTGCGAAAGAAGTGGTCCAACTAAAACATTCATATTTCTTTATGTACTACACGAATACGTAATAAAAAATGGGGGTTCCTATTTAAAAAAAAGCTGTTGACATCCGTTTGACCTATGGCAGCGCCATCTAACGGGCCAACCATAGCGCCATCTTGTACCCCCTTCAAGGTAGACGAGTTTAGTTCTTTGTAGTTTTTTCGTTTGATGCTTATTTCGTGAGATATTAGGCGCGGTCATTATCAATGGACCACCCTGTATAAAGGAAAGTGGAATTTAATGCGGCCTTTGACTGATAACACACAATAGACAGTTGCATATGACAGCTGAATCTGTAACCTTTAAAATTCATGTCTTCAAGGCTGATAGCAAATCTTGACGATGGCATGTACTGTGCATGAACAGCGTGCTATGATTGTTTTTTATATGTATCTATTACTTGTTTCAATGAAGAAAATCTCTTCTGTGTTCTATGTATCTATTCTCAGCCCTCATTTACCTAGTTTCCGTTTAGTTGTTAATGGGTTCAGAGAGTAAGAGTTATTATTGAGGGGTATTTACTGAACTGTCTTTCAATTACCTGCTTTAGCTAAGCCTGAGTTCCGCTCATATCAGTCTTTATGTCAAGAAGCGTAAATGTTGTTTTCTTTTTACTCCGTAAGGTTTCTGAGATAGAGAAATGCCTAACAGTTCATTTTTGCGCCGTAGAACTAGTCTGTATATTCTTTGAGGTGAAGGATAACAGACTTTCGCTTTGTCACTGACGTCTTTGAGCCGCTTTTACACGTAAATGTTCTTGTTACAGGCTGAGTAATATGATGGAACTGTAAGAATTAATACCACTTCTGTATTTTGCCAGCTTTAAAAATTTTTTTGGGGCTGCTACTAGGTCAGATTTAAAAATATTTTGCGGCCCTCTCTATTTTAAAGGACTCGCGTCATCATTTGCTACTTTTTCCTTATTTTGAAAATTTTGTATGGTCAATTATTTAAAAGATTTACTCCTGGTGTCCATCAAAATTTAATGTAGTGGATTATTATTTTTTTTAAAATAAAGAAGTGTTAAATGAGATTGTTTTCTGTGGGGCTACCTCAAATTCATAGTTTCCCAAAAACAACCCCAAAGTTTTCTACGTCTAGTGGAGGTGACGTTCCAAATAATTGTTACCGCTCACGGGGAGTAATAGAAATCTTCAGAAATGCGGTCAATGATTGCATCAACGAATATGGGTCCTCTCCATGTAACACATCGCTTAAAATTGTTAGTAATGAGTGCATTCGTTTATTTCGCTTGAATGAAAAGATTTTATTGCACTTTTTGTGTTATGATGGGGGAATCAACCCCAGTATCTGAAACGCTTTTTCGATATCCCAGCTACCAACTGAAGGGGCAAGAAACCTGCAAACGTAGTGATACGATTCGACAATGTGAAGTGGAATACAGCGTCAAAAGTCCGGAGAACGATGAAAATGATCTAAGGAGAGGAAGTGTTATAGTATCCACAGAAATCGGGTGGGATAAAGATAAAACAAAAAAAAAAAGTTCGGCTAAGAAGTTTTAACGCAGCCAAGGGACAACTGGCACAAAGATGTACAAGGGAAGGTTCTTCTACTCTCCATTGATGAAAGAATCGGAAAGGAGCCTTAATAGGTGGTCCAATAGAGGATACATTTTTTAGAAAATTTTGAAGATAACGAGGATAAATTTCAGGGAGCGAAAATTGTGTACAGAAACTTAGCTGCAGTAGTAAGTGTTGAAGGGCATGAAACGGAGGCAGCAGTTGAAGAGGAAGTGAGACATGATTATAGCCGTCTCTCTGTCTCTCTCCCCCCCCCCCCCCTCCCTACCCAAGTAATCCAGCTCTACCTCGAAGATATAGTAAAATAAACCAAAAATAAATTGTAGAAGGGAGAAGATCACACTTCGTGTCCTTAGATGATTCCCATTGTTCTCAGGACATTGGGCGCCGTATGCAACTTCACATTGTCGAATGGTATCGCTACGTTCGCAGATTTCTTGTTCCTTTTGTTGGTATCTGGGATATCGAAATCGCGTTTCAGATATTGGGATCGATTCCCAGATTACTAACATTAACGTCAAAGAGTAGTCAGTGGATGTCAGGTTGCAGAAGTCCAGAGATGAGGAGGCCTTCAGAGGATGTACTGTCGTGGAGATCTCAGCATGTAACCATTCTTCGGACCGTCGGTCACAGCAACACAACGTGTCCTCCCTGTCAGAGATACATCAGAGTAAGTAACGCAGTATAAACGTAGATAATAACATGCAGTGCATGATGACTACGGTGGTGGGTAAATAAGGAATTAAAAACAAGGCATGAGACAAGCGAGGGTTCTATTAAACTACACTACTGGCCATTAAAATTGCTACACCAAGAAGAAATGCAGATGATACAACGGTATTCATTGGACAAATATATTATACTAGAACTGACATGTGATTACATTTTCACGCAATTTGGGTGCATAGATCATGAGAAATCAGTACCCAGAACAACCACCTCTGGTCGTAATAACGGCATTGATACACCTGGGCATTGAGTCAAAAGGAGCCTGCATACCGTGTACAGCTACAGCTGCCCATGCAGCATCAACACGGTACCACATTTCATCAAGAGTAGTGACTGGCGTATTGTGACGAGCCAGTTGCTCCGTCACCATTGACCAGACGATTTCAGTTGGTGAGAGATCTGGAGAATGTACTGGCCAGGGCAGCAATCGAACATTTTCTGTATCCAGAAAGGCCCGTAAAGGACCTGCAACATGCGGTCGTGCATTATCCTGCTGAAATGTAGGCTTTCGCAGGGATCGAATGAAGCGTAGAGCCACGGGTCGTAACACATCTGAAATGTAACGTCCACTGTTCATAGTGCCGTCAATGCGAACAAGAGGTGACCGAGACGTGTAACCAATGGTTCAAGTGGCTCTGAGCCCTATGGGACTTAACATCTGTGGTCATCAGTCCCCTAGAACTTAGAACTACTTAAATCTAACTAACCTAAGGACATCACACACATCCATGCCCGAGGCAGGATTCGAACCTGCGACCGTAGCAGTCGCACGGCTCCGGACTGAGCGCCTAGGACCGAGAGACCACCGCGGCCGGCTGTAACCAATGGCACCCCATACCATCACGCCGGGTGATACGCCAGTGAGGCGATGTCGCCAACCACGGATGCGACCATCATGATGCTGTAAACAGAAGCTGGATTCATCCGAAAAAATGACGTTTTGCCATTCGTGCACCTGGGTTCGTCGTTGAGTACATCCTGTCTGTGATGCAGCGTTAAGGCTAACCGCAGCCATGGTCTCCGAGCTGATAGTCCATGCTGCTGCAAACGTCGTCGAACTGTTCGTGCAGGTGGTTGTTGTCTATAAAACGTCCCCATCTGTTGACTCACGGATCGAGACGTGGCTGCACGATCCGTTACAGCCATGCGGATAAGATGCCTATCATGTCGACTGCTAGTGATACGAGGCCGTTGGGATCCAGCACGGCGTTCCGTATTACCCTCATGAATCCACCGATTCCATATTCTGCTAACAGTCATTGGATGTCGACCAACGCGAGCAGCAACGTCGCGATACGATAAAGCGCAATCGCGACAGGCTACAAGGCGACCTTTATAAAAGTCGGAAACGTGATGGTACGCATTTGTCCTCCTTAGATGAGGCATCACAACAACGTTTCACTAGGCAACGCCGGTGAACTGCTTTTTGTGTATGAGAAATCGGTAGGAAACTTTCCTCATGTCAGCAGGTTGTAGGTGTCGCCATCGGCGCCAACCTTGTGTGAATGCTCTGAAAAGCTAATCATTTGCATATCACAGCACCTTCTTCCTGTCATTAAATTTCGCGTCTGTAGCACGTCATCTGCGTTGTGTAGTAAATTTAATGGCGAGTAGCGTAGGAGAAGGCTAATGATTAAAAACGAAAGTTTTGATTAGGCTGAGTATACGGAAACACCAATTGTAAAATTGAGTAGTAGCTGGAATTTGCTTTTGTGCCTTCCTGTACTGTCTGAGAGAGGAAGAGAGGACCGTGTTTGTGTTGCGTGTTGCCGTTGTGCAGGGGAAGCACCGGCGCAGGAAGAGCGGAGTAGCCATGCGTGGCACGGCGTGCCCTCATGCAGTATTCAGCGCCTGTGGCGGGATTACCGAAGTGCCCGTCCACCTTACTGCGCCCACTTTGTCCCGGCCCCTGGCGCACCTTGGAGGCGTCCTTAGGTTTCTATCTGCGTATTCAGCTCCGCCGAAGCCACCTAGATAACCCTAACAAAAGCAAAAGAGTGCACTATACGGCTGCTCTTTTGCGTCTGATAGCAACCGGTCTGCTGGAACATGTTTAGGAAAGGCTTTTAGTACAGTAATTCCGCTGATGTTGCTTTCAAGGCACTGGTACTTTGTGCTTAATGCCAACGTAGTTCACCGGACGAAGTGCACTCCTGGAAATTGAAATAAGAACACCGTGAATTCATTGTCCCAGGAAGGGGAAACTTTATTGACTCATTCCTGGGGTCAGATACATCACATGATCACACTGACAGAACCACAGGCACATAGACACAGGCAACAGAGCATGCACAATGTCGGCACTAGTACAGTGTATATCCACCTTTCGCAGCAATGCAGGCTGCTATTCTCCCATGGAGACGATCGTAGAGATGCTGGATGTAGTCCTGTGGAACGGCTTGCCATGCCATTTCCACCTGGCGCCTCAGTTGGACCAGCGTTCGTGCTGGACGTGCAGACCGCGTGAGACGACGCTTCATCCAGTCCCAAACATGCTCAATGGGGGACAGATCCGGAGATCTTGCTGGCCAGGGTAGTTGACTTACACCTTCTAGAGCACGTTGGGTGGCACGGGATACATGCGGACGTGCATTGTCCTGTTGGAACAGCAAGTTCCCTTGACGGTCTAGGAATGGTAGAACGATGGGTTCGATGACGGTTTGGATGTACCGTGCACTATTCAGTGTCCCCTCGACGATCACCAGTGGTGTACGGCCAGTGTAGGAGATCGCTCCCCACACCATGATGCCGGGTGTTGGCCCTGTGTGCCTCGGTCGTATGCAGTCCTGATTGTGGCGCTCACCTGCACGGCGCCAAACACGCATACGACCATCATTGGCACCAAGGCAGAAGCGACTCTCATCGCTGAAGACGACACGTCTCCATTCGTCCCTCCATTCACGCCTGTCGCGACACCACTGGAGGCGGGCTGCACGATGTTGGGGCGTGAGCGGAAGACGGCCTAACGGTGTGCGGGACCGTAGCCCAGCTTCATGGAGAGGGTTGCGAATGGTCCTCGCCGATACCCCAGGAGCAACAGTGTCCCTAATTTGCTGGGAAGTGGCGGTGCGGTCCCCTACGGCACTGCGTAGGATCCTACGGTCTTGGCGTGCATCCGTGCGTCGCTGCGGTCCGGTCCCAGGTCGACGGGCACGTGCACCTTCCGCCGACCACTGGCGACAACATCGATGTACTGTGGAGACCTCACGCCCCACGTGTTGAGCAATTCGGCGGTACGTCCACCCGGCCTCCCGCATGCCCACTATACGCCCTCGCTCAAAGTCTGTCAACTGCACATACGGTTCACGTCCACGCTGTCGCGGCATGCTACCAGTGTTAAAGACTGCGATGGAGCTCCGTATGCCACGGCAAACTGGCTGACACTGACGGCGGCGGTGCACAAATGCTGCGCAGCTAGCGCCATTCGACGGCCAACACCGCGGTTCCTGTTGTGTCCGCTGTGCCGTGCGTGTGATCATTGCTTGTACAGCCCTCTCGCAGTGTCCGGAGCAAGTATGGTGGGTCTGACACACCGGTGTCAATGTGTTCTTTTTTCCATTTCCAGGAGTGTATTAAGAGCTCCATGAACGACACACCAGTCAGTTCTGAGCTATACAGATGTTGTAGACGTTCTATGCAGTAATGTGACCCTCCATTGCTAACGGAGGTCGTGGGAGTGAGGCAGTGCGAATGAGTCGGTCGGTTGGTCGATTTGGAGACGGGGATCAAACAGCGAGGTCACGGGTCCCATGGAATTGGGGCGCGATGGGGAAGGAAGTCAGCCGTGCCCTTTCAGAGGAACCATCCCGGCATTTGCCTGAAGCGATTTAAGGAAAACACGAAAACCCTAAATCAGGATGGCAGGACGCAGTTTTGAACCGTCGTCCTCCCGAATGCGAGTCCAGTGTGCTGACCACTGCGCTAACTCGCTCGCTAGGTCGGTTGTACTGATTCAGTGAAGTGAGATGGCTTCATGTACAGACGTGATAAATCGCGTAAATGGGCTGTCCCGTTTGGATATTCCTATAGTCAACCCTTTAATGAATTTACCCGGGATGTTGGTGCATCAACGTGGACTGTCCATGTGACAACAAAGAAAGGTGTACCACTTGCGGCTATGTCACAGAAACCCGACAGGCACTGCTGCTTTCAATGAATACGGGTGTATCTCATCCAGTTTACGAGCGAACGTTGTAAGAGGAACTGCAAGCAGTGGACATTTACAGTCGGTTACCTCTCAAAACAAGGCTTCGGGAGTAGACTACATTTCGTCAGAGGTACAGGTAGTCTTGGCTGAACCAGCCACGACAAAAGTCTTCCATTTGGTGTGCAAGATGTACAGGACAGTTGAAACATTCTCACACCCCAAGAAGAATATTATAATCCAAATTACAAAGAAAGTAAGTATGAATATTTTCGAACTATCAGTTTAATAAGTCATGGTTGCAAAATATTTACAAGAATCCTTTAAAGAAGAATGTAAAAACTGACAGAAGTTTATCTCGGGGAAGCTCAGTTTGAAATCCGGGAAATGTAGGAACACACAAGACAATACTGATTCTACGACTTATACTATGTGATCAAAAGTATCCGGGCACCTCCAAAAGCATACGTTTTTCATATTAGGAGCATTGTGCTGCCACCTACTGCCAGGTACTCCACATCAGCGGCCTAAGGAGTCATTAGACACCGTGAGACAGCAGAATGGGGCGCTCCGAATGTGTAATAGGCAGAAATCTATCCAGGCCATCACACAGGAAATTCAAACTGCATCAGGATCTACTACAAGTACTATGAAAGCTAGGCGGGAGGTGAGAAAACTTGGATTTCATGGTCGAGTGCCACACATTAAGGCGGTAAATGCTAAACGACGCCTCGCTTGGTGTACGGAGCGTAAACATTGGACTATTGAACAATGGAAAAACGTAGTGTGGAGTGACGAATCACGGTACACGATGTGGCGATCCGATGGCAGGATGTGGGTATGGCGAATGCCCGGTGAACGTCATCGGCCAACGTGTGTAGTGCCAACAGTAAAATTCGGAGGGGGTGGTGTTATGGTTTGGTCGGCTTTTTCATGGAGGGGTCTTACACCTCTTGTTGTTTTGCGTGGCACTATCACAACACAGGCCTACATTAATGTTTTAAGCACCTTCTTGCTTCCCACTCTTGAAGAGCAACTCAGGGATGGCGTTTGCATCTTTCAACACGATCGAGCACCTGTTCATAATGCACTGCCTTGGCGGAGTGGTTACACGACAATAACCTCTTTGTAATGGAGTGGCCTGCACGGAGTCCTGACATGACTCCTATGGAACACCTTCGGAATGTTTTGGAACGCCGTCTTCGTGCCAGGCCTCACCGACCGACATCGATACCTCTCCTCAGTGCTGCACTCCGTGAAGAATGGGATGCCATTCCCCAAGAAACTTTACAGCACCTGGTTGAACGTATGCCTGCTAGAGTGGAAGCTGTCATCAACGCTCAGGATGGGCCAACACCATATTGAATTCCAGCATTACCGATGGACTACGCCACAAACTTGTAAGTCATTTTCAGTCAGGTGTCGGGATACATTTGATCACATAGTGTATTTCAGAAGATAGATTATGGAAAGACAAATCTACGTTTATAGCATTTGTTGACTTAAAGAATGCTTCTGACAATGTTGAGTGGAGCATTCTCTTTGAAACCTTGGAGTTAGCAGGGGTAAAAACCTAGAGCGAAAGGCTGTTATCAGCTTGTACAGAAACCTGACGCCAGTTATATGAGTCGAGGGGCATGAAAGGGAAGCAGTGGTTGAGAAGGGAGTGACACAGGTTTTTAGTCTGTCCCCGAAGTTATTCAGTCTGTACGCTGGAGAAGCAGTAAAGGAAACCGAAGAGAAATTTGTAGTAGTAATTAAGCGTTAGGGAGCAGTAACAAAAAAATTTGAGGTCAGCCGATGACACTGTAATTCTGTTAGAGACTGCGCAGGACTTCGAAAAGCAGTAAAACTGAATGGACATCGTCTTTAATTAAGGATATAAGATGAACGTCAGCAAAAGCAAAACAAGGATAGTGGAATGTAGTAGAACTAAATCAGGTAAGCCAAGGGAATCAGATAAGGTAATCGGGCAGCAAAATAATTGATGATGGCCAAAGTAGAGAGGATATAAAATGTAGACTTGCAATGGCAGTACAGAGGGGCCGAACGGGTGACGCCTCTGCACGATGTTAGGAATCGTCTGGAAGCGCTCGTGGCGCTACGAAAACTCGATTAGTCAGTGAATCGTTTATTGTGAAACTTTAAAAAGGGTGGTGCACTGTTGGCTGTGATTGCCTCCTGCCCTGGTCACGGACAGACTCTGGGTGTCGGACATTGCGCCACTCCTTGCGCCTGCGTCCTAGGGAGACGTCGTTCCTCTTACGTCGATATGGATGTTTAGCTCAGCCTGGTACAGCACGGATAACTGCTACCGGCTGAGGAAGTGTATTCGATTCTACTCCGTGCCTCTTATTCCCTGGACTTCTTCGCCGGACCACCCCATCCGCGGTGTGATGTAGGGTGCAGATGTTGAACCCAGAACTGCCGGGCTGATAGGCCCCGCACTCAGATGTGCTTAGGTGTACCAGACGGTGGTCAGCGAGGGACCCTGGTCATCGTCGTCTTCCATCCCATACTGAGATAGTAGGGCACCTTGTACTGCAGTTTCTTTAAAGTCAGTACCGCCATTATACTTAGACAACTGTCATTCAGTCAAGATGGTATACTCAATGATAAAACAAAGCAGTAGGCTTTACCAGAAATATCGACCCTTAGACAATGTGTCTAATAGTGTATTTTAAGTACGACAGTATGCCATCTTAGTCACTGTATAACAGTTAAGGGGCTCCGGAAAGGCTCAAAATCATGAAAAGTTCAATTGTTACTTTTTTGCATTTTCTGAATCTGCAGACTATTACCTTTTAATAGATATGTGTTGTGGCTAACCTGTGATGGTTCAATATATATCGCTGGTGTGATTGTCGATTGTTTCATGTTTATTTACTCTGTCGTTATTAATTCTGTTTCTTGAGTCTCTGTTTTGTTGAAGTATAATAATGAGTAAAAGTAAAGTTATTAGAAATCGTCTGAAGGATGGCAATATTGTAAGGTGCAAGGTATTTAGAAATATGGGAATGAAGGTAGGTTCTAACATGGTACGAGCGATGCTTGCTTTAGACAAGGAACGCCTTCGGGCTGCAGACAGGGCTGTAAAGAGTCTAGAAATACAAGCAAGAGTAAACAGGAGGAGGAACAAGAGGAAGCTGGAGGAGGAGTTTGCAGAGGATGAAGATAATCCATCCTATGGACCTGGAATGCACTAAAAAGTTAGTCCAATCTTTGTCGCTCGATTCCAAAAACTTTTATATTCTCATACTAATTACATGTTTTCTAAGGATCTTCCAAACATATTTGTTTCAAACTTTCAGTAAATGTTACACAGTACCTTCTGCATAATTTAACACAGCCTTTTTCCAAAAAACTGTATATTTTTGAATATGTAAATAAAAAATTGCAAAAAAATGTTGTGAATTTTCATTAAAATTGAAAAAAAATCATCTTTAATAACTGAACTAAAATTTTGTAAAATCCCTGTGTTAAGTTGTAGCCCATATTCCAGTATAATCTGTAAAAAGTTCAACTTCCTACCTCAAATACTTTGTGAGGAAAGATGTAATTTATAAGCGTTATTTTAACATTGCAAGTATAGGGCGTTCCGGAGCCCCTTAAAACACTTGATAATGGTACTTTGAAGCCGATATCATGATCGTGTAAATTTAACACTGCAAATAAAAAAAATGTCTAATGGCGGTACTGACTTTAAAGAAATATATTGTGACTGTGGCCCCACATTATGAAAAAATTATTGTATGAAACTGCAATGTTGCTGGTAGTTCATCAGCTCCCCCATCAGTAGTGGGTGGTGTGACGCATCATGAAGTTTGTCTGTGGATTTTAGCTGCGTGGCACTCCACGGGTGGCTGGTACTGCGCTGGTTGATCTAAGACTTAGCAAAACACCCAACCTGAATCGTTCTCCCCTACCTGGTGCTGGGGCTCAGGTACAGGGCTATTACAAATGATTGAAGCGATTTCATAAATTCACTGTAGCTCCATTCATTGACATATGGTCATGACACACTACAGATACGTAGAAAAACCCATAAAGTTTTGTTCGGCTGAAGCCGCACTTCAGGTTTCTGCCGCCAGAGCGCTCGAGAGCGCAGTGAGGCAAAATGGCGACAGGAGCCGAGAAAGCGTATGTCGTGCTTGAAATGCACTCACATCAGTCAGTCATAACATTGCAACGACACTTCAGGACGAAGTTCAACAAAGATCCACCAACTGCTAACTCCATTCGGCGATGGTATGCGCAGTTTAAAGCTTCTGGATGCCTCTGTGAGGGGAAATCAACGGGTCGGCCTGCAGTGAGCGAAGAAACGGTTGAACGCGTGCGGGCAAGTTTCACGCGTAACCTGCGGAAGTCGACGAATAAAGAAAGCAGGGAGCTAAACGTACCACAGCCGACGGTTTGGAAAATCTTACGGAAAAGGCTAAACCAGAAGCCTTACCGTTTACAATTGCTACAAGCCCTGACACCCAATGACAAAGTCAAACGCTTTGAATTTTCGGCGCGGTTGCAACAGCTCGTGGAAGAGGATGCGTTCAGTAAGAAACTTGTTTTCAGTGATGAAGCAACATTTTTTCTTAATGGTGAAGTGAACAGACACAATGTGCGAATCTGGGCGGTAGAGAATCCTCATGCATTCGTGCAGCAAATCCGCAATTCACCAAAAGTTAACGTGTTTTGTGCAATCTCACGGTTTAAAGTTTACGGCCCCTTTTCCTTCTGCGAAAAAAACGTTACAGGACACGTGTATCTGGACATGCCGGAAAATTGGCTCATGCCACAACTGGAGACCGACAACGCCGACTTCATCTTTCAACAGGATGGTGCTCCACCGCACTTCCATCATGATGTTCGGCATTTCTTAAACAGGAGATTGGAAAACCGATGGATCGGTCATGGTGGAGATCACGATCAGCAATTCATGTCATGGCCTCCACGCTGTCCCGACTTAACCCCATGCGATTTCTTTCTGTGGGGTTATGTGAAAGATTCAGTGTTTAAACCTCCCCAAGAAACGTGCCAGAACTGCGAGCTCGCATCAACGATGCTTTCGAACTCATTGATGGGGACATGCTACGGCGAGTGTGGGAGGAACTTGATTGTCGGCTTGATGTCTGCCGAATCACTAAAGGGGCACATATCGAACACTTGTGAATGCCTAAAAAAACTTTTTGAGTTTTTGTATGTGTGTGCAAAGCATTGTGAAAATATCTCAAATAATAAAGTTATTTTAGAGCTGTGAAATCGCTTCAATCATTTGTAATAACCCCGTATTTAAAGAGCTCTGCTTCTTGAGGCATTCCGCCGCGCGACCGAGCGTGAGTGTTACTTTGCTCAGTCGCTGTCCTTTTCTGTTTTCCCGCTACGTGTGCTCTCTCTCATTCAGCTACTGCAGTGTTTCAGACTATGCTGCCCGTCTGTCTTGCAAAACTGCAAAAATTCTGAGAAATCACAATGGCACTTTTAGCTATGAATTGAACAAGTTATATCCTGGTTCTGGAATGTGAAGTTACCTTTCAAGGATAGGATTCGCTAATTAAATTTCTATACAAAGTTTAAGATGCTTGTTCCCTTGGCAATATTTGCAAATTAAGCAGTAATTCGCACATTCATCGTAAAGCAAAACCAGTCGGATCAGCTTAATCACGGCACTATGGTGTGTATATTGAGACTTCAGTACGAAGTATCTTAGAAAAGCTACAGAAGTTGTGGTGGCACTGTAAGTGATTAAAATTTCAAAAACTATTATCAGTTAATAAGTCTAGAACATTTCATGTGATTTTTCCAATCACAGTATTGGATAAATAGCTGAGGACACATCATTGAAACCCACACGGCTGTATATATTTTATTTATTGAATTAGTCCATGTTTTGCGTCTTTTTAATCATGCTAATATGTCACAACGTCATATTCTTGACACTTACACGTAAAGTGAACGCAACATGACATTGCTTGTATCTTTATGCATGCAACCATGCATGTGTAATTTATTAAGGAATTACTTTCTTCTCTAATAAAATGTTAATTCGGCCTATAACGAAGACATTCATCATTTGGAAATGGAAATATATACATAAAATCTGAAACCAGAGTTAAATTGAGTGCAAAGAAATGATTCTAATGAGCCGACCGTCTTTTCTGATTGCGATGTATTAATAATGAATTCTTTGACATTAATACTGATAATGTCTACACAAACTTCATGTTTCAATTAACTTTAAAATTATTAGACATAGGACAATATTTACGATCTGAGGATGACCAACGGAGGCAGACACTTCTTTTAACACATTTATTGTATTTGTGAATTGTATTTATTTCAAATGCTGGTTACTTTTATGTATTTTTGTAAAGTAATAGTTTTTGGATGAAAACTGGCATGAACTGTAACTTTCGTTCATACTTAGAAGAATTTCGCGTATAATGTGACTTAGAATCTTTGAACCAGTTGAGACTGTAACACTTCGCAAGTGTTACGCGATGGGCAGCATTAAACTCTTGAATTGTTTCATATGGATTTTGTATTTATTAGTAGTTAGCCTGTTGGGATCCACTTGTGATTATAAGCGAGTTTGAATATATTAATCACTGCAGGGATCTTTATACAGGGTGAGTCACCTAACGTTACCGCTGGATATATTTCGTAAACCACATCAAATACTGACGAATCGATTCCACAGACCGAACGTGAGGAGAGGGGCTAGTGTAACTGGTTAATACAAACCATAAAAAAATGCACGGAAGTATGTTTTTTAACACAAACCTACGTTTTTTAAATGGAACCCCGTTAGTTTTGTTAGCACATCTGAACATATAAACAAATACGTAATCAGAGCCGTTTGTTGCATTGTAAAATGTTAATTACATCCGGAGATATTGTAACCTAAATTTGACGCTTGAGTACCACTCCTCCACTGTTCGATCGTGTGTATCGGAGAGCACCGAAATACGTAGGGATCCAAAGGGAACAGTGATGGACCTTGTAACTACTATTTACTATTGTTAATTGTTCAGAATCATTTAATTCAAGTTCAAAGTTAAATCTCTTATTTCTAAATTGCGTAGATTCAAGTAGCTTTAGAAATGATTGTTGAGGTAGTCCAAGAAGCGAAATTTATTACTTCTGACAAACTTTCAGTTTTCACACTACACTTGTCAACCTTCAGTTGCCACGCTTCTAGTGCTAATTATATGTGTAATAATCTTTCTTTTTCAGTTACTATAGTAATTGTCCTTAGGACTGGCGACCGTAATTTCCCCCAAATCTCAAATATCTAATTACCGCTAGTTGATTGTTAACGTAACGGCCGCACACTTACTTTCTTTATTAACTTTGCCCCTTTTCAAAATTAATTTCCACCAGTTTCATTAGCATTTTTCCTTTCATTTAGATGTAACCCTTTCCTCCCTCTTTACCGACAAATTAACCTTGGTGACGATTGCTTTTCCCAAATTTCCATTAGGTACACGCGGTTTAATTTTTCACTGTCATTAAGGTCGATAAGTGAGGGGGAGGTTACAACCTTAGGTACAGAAGACACTGCAACAGCACATTACGTCTACATTCTAGGTGACTCACCCCGTATATCTGTGAGCTGGCGATTATTTTGTGTACGTTAGTGGACTGGGACTTAATATTACCTATCGAAACACCGACGTTTAGTTAGTATTTGGGGTATCTGCTATTACTTAACATCCAAACACGCAGTCGTATTAGGAATTTGTTACTGTATTCTGTGCTTAGATAGATACGAAGCCCAAGCCTACTGCAGTAGTACAAGTTTATATGCCAACTAGCTCTGCAGATGACGAAGAAATTGAAGAAATGTATGATGAAATAAAATAAATTATTCAGATAGTAAAGGGTGATGAAAATTTAATAGTCATGGGTGACTGGCATTCGGTAGTAGGAAAAGGGAGAGAAGGAAACGTAGTTGGTGAATATGGATTGGGGCTAATAAATGAAAGAGGAAGCCACCTGGTAGAATTTTGCACAGAGCATAACTTAATCATAGCTAACACTTGGTTCAAGAATCATAAAAGAGGGCTGTATACATGGAAGAAGCCTGGAGACACTGACAGGTTTCAGATAGATTATACAGTATAATGGAAAGATAGAGATTTAGGAACCAGTTTTAAATTGTAAGACATTTCCAGGGGCAGATGTAGACTCTGACCGCAATCTATTGGTTATGGTCTGTAGATTAAAACTGAAGAAACTGCAAAAAGGTGGGAATTTAATGAGATGGGACCTGGCTAAATTGACTAAACCAGAAGTTGTACAGAGTTTCATGGAGAGCATAAGGGAATAATTGACAGGAATGGGGGAAAGAAATACAGTAGAAGAAGAATGGGTAGCTCTGAGGGATTAAGTAGCCAAGGCAGCAGAGGATCAAGTAAGTAAAAAGACGAGGCCTAGCAGAAATCCTTGGGTAACAGAAGATATATTGAATTTAATTGATGAAAGGAGAAAATACAAAAATGCAGTAAAAGAAGCAGGCAAAAAGGAATACAAACGTCTCAAAAATGAGATCGACAGGAAGTGCAAAATGCCTAAGCAGGGATGGCTAGAGGACAAATGTAAGGATGTAGAGGCTTATCTCGCGAGGGGTAAGATAGATACTGCCTACAGGAAAATTAGAGAGACCTTTGGAGAAAAGAGAACCGCTTGCATGAATATCAAGAGCTCAGATGGAAACCCAGTTCTAACAAAGAAGGGAAAGCAGAAAGGTGGAAGGAGTATGTAGAGGGTCTATACAAGGACGATGTACTTGAGGACAATATTCTGAAAATGGAAGAGGATGTAGATGTAGATGAAGATGAAATGGGAGATACGATACTGCGTGAAGAGTTTGACAGAGCACTGAAAGACCTGAGTCGAAACAAGGCCCCGGGAGTAGACAACATTCCATTAGAACTACTGACGGCCTCGGGAGAGTCAGTCCTGATAAAACTCTACCATCTGGTGAGCAAGATGTATGAAACAGGCGACATAACCTCAGACTTCAAGAAGAATACAATAATTCCAATCTCAAAGAAAGCAGGTGTTGACAGATGTGAAAATTACCGAACTATCAGTTTAATAAGTCACAGCTGCAAAATACTAACGCGAATTCTTTACAGACGAATGGAAAAACTGGTAGAAGCCGACCTCGGGGAAGATCAGTTTGGATTCCATAGAAATGTTGGAACACGTGAGGCAATACTGACCCTACGACTTATCTTAGAAGCTAGATTACGGAAGGGCAAACCTACATTTCTAACATTTGTAGACTTAGAGAAAGCCTTTGACAATGTTGACTGGAATACTCTATTTCAAATTTTGAAGGTGGCAGGGGTAAAATACAGGGAGCGAAAGGCTATTTACAATTTGTACAGAAAACAGATGGCAGTTATAAGAGTCGAGGGGTATGAAAGGGAAGCAGTGGTTGGGAAGGGAGTGAGATGGAGTTGTAGTCTCTCCCCTATGTTATTCAATCTGTGTATTGAGCAAGCAGTGAAGGAAACAAAAGAAAAATACGGAGTAGGTTTTAAAATCCATGGAGAAGAAATAAAATTTTGAGGTTCGCCGATGACATTGTAATTCTGTCAGAGACAGCAAAGGACTTGGAAGAGCAGTTGAACGGAATGGATAGTGTCTTGAAAGGAGTATATAAGATGAAAATCAACAAAAGCAAAACGAGGAGAATGGAATGTAGTCGAATTAAGTCACGTGATGCTGAGGGAAGTAGATTAGGAAATGAGACACTTAAATTAGTAAAGGAGTTTTGCTATTTGGGGAGCAAAAGAACTGATGGTCGAAGTAGAGAGGATATAAAATGTAGAATGGCAATGACAAGGAGAGCGTTTCTGAAGAAGAGAAATTTGTTAACATCGAGTATAGATTTTGGTGTCAGGAAGTCGTTTCTGAAAGTATTTGTATAGTGTAGCCATGAGTGTAGCCATGTATGGAAGTGAAACATGGACGATAAATTGTTTGGACGAGGAGAGAATAGAAGCTTTCGAAATGTGGTGCTACAGAAGAATGCTTAAAATTAGATCGGTAGATCACATAAGTAATGAGGAGGTACTGAATAGGATTGGGGAGAACAGAAGTTTGTGGCACAACTTGACTAGAAGAAGGGATCGGTTGGTAGGACATGTTCTGAGGCATGAAGGGATCGCCAATTTAGTATTGGAGGGCAGCGTGGAGGGTAAAAATCGTAGAGGGAGACCCAGAGATGAATACACTCAGCAGATCAGAAGGATGTAGGTTGTGGTAGGTAGCGGGAGATGAAGAAGCTTGCACAGGATAGAGTAGCATGGAGAGCTGCATCAAACCAGTCTCAGGACTGAAAACCACAACAACAACAACAATTCTGTGTTTTTAGACATATTTGTTGAACCACCATTTTAATAAATTATGTGTTTTTAGCCATTGAATAAACCATAAGTTCGTTTAATCTAAACCATCTGGTGTTGCCTACAATTAGTTATTCGAAACAAACCAACCTATTTACAATTATATTAACATTTCATTTATTTCAGCTTGTATTTTATTTACTTTCGCGTAACTTGCCAAAACTGTTTCAGTGTTACACCAAATCCAAATAAATGGAAAGTGCAAGAGTAGAATGGGTTGCTCGTTAGAATTACCTGTTGTACACTTCTCTCCAATAGCCTAACAAATTTTCTTCAGAGACGTTAGCCTCGTCCAAAATTCATTAGGGATTCATGATCGTATTGACCGGTTAGTAAGGGGCGAAGTACAGATTGGCGCTCACATGTTTTCTGCGTTTACTTACAACTGAATGTTTTTTTGATAGGTCCGCCTTGAGTAAACACAGTTCTTCATCTACCTTACCCAGACACGTTTCGCTGAAGCTATATCACCTTCAGGATTTCTTTTTTTTGTATCAAGTAAGACGAAAAACTGTTCAGTTTTCTTGTAATCCATTCACAAAATGAAACAGGATTACTTATTTTCTTTGACAGCTTGTTAGCACATGCAGTAGGTTCTTTGGCCTTCTATACTTTGCTGTACTGTGTAACTGTTATTCTTTTATAGTTTGTGATCTGCAACCATAGAGAACTTAACACAGAAAACATAGGCATATCGAGAATTACCCTTGAAACGTTAAACTGTTGCGATTTACACTATTCGATTCTGTTTGAAAGGCTGTACGTCTATGTGTGTTTGTGTGCGTGTATCCAATACGTTAACACTTACTTTTGTAGATCCTCGCGTTGCTTTCTCTGAGAAACTGAAGTAACTCACACTGTTTCACTTTTTACGAAATACGAAAATAAGTTGGTGAGTTTTTAATCTTGTTCTACCTCAGACTCTGAAAGTCGAATTTCTGTACGCGTATACAGTTCTCAAAGCTTCCTGGCCAGAACATATGCAGCTGTTCACCATCTTGTTTTCGTATCTTGCAAACAGTGAGGAAGCGCGATAAAATTGCATTTTCACAGAGTAGACAATCTGGAAACCTGTAAAAATAAGTGTAAACACTTTTTTGCGTATACACACACACACACAAATACACACACACACACACACACACACACACACATACATGTGCACGGACACACTGTATTTCACATAGAATAAAATAACACAACAGTTGGGCGTTATTTCCGATGTAAATAAGCTTTCTATATTAAGTTCTCTATAAAACTTGCATGTACGAGTGTTTTCCAGTAAGTAAGTTCCGATCGGCAGGCAATGGACACCGCAGGGAAAAAACGATGAAGATTTATACAGAAGAGTTGGGTAGTGTCTCTAGTATGCCCGTCGATCGCATCAAGACGCTCTTTTCAGTTGTGAGCGCACTGTGGGTGAGTGAAGGTGCCTAGAACAACGGTGTCTCCCGCCAAGTAGGAGGACCCGCTTAATGAATGCAGCCCGCCTAACACAACTGCCACGCACTTCCTTCTTCATGCCAGTTCTCAGCCGCACTCTGCAGGGGCAGTGAAGACGTTCCTGCAGCCTTTTCGATGGGAAGTGTTCGACCACCCACAACACAGCCCTAATTGGCTTGTCCTGAGTATCATCTCTGTTCACATGAAACGCTGGATACGAAGACTTGAGTGCAGGCTACGCGCTATAGACCAGCTAGAGAATTATTGGAAAGCACACGCGGCTGCCTTCTACACTCCTGGAAATGGAAAAAAGAACACATTGACACCGGTGTGTCAGACCCACCATACTTGCTCCGGACACTGCGAGAGGGCTGTACAAGCAATGATCACACGCACGGCACAGCGGACACACCAGGAACCGCGGTGTTGGCCGTCGAATGGCGCTAGCTGCGCAGCATTTGTGCACCGCCGCCGTCAGTGTCAGCCAGTTTGCCGTGGCATACGGAGCTCCATCGCAGTCTTTAACACTGGTAGCATGCCGCGACAGCGTGGACGTGAACCGTATGTGCAGTTGACGGACTTTGAGCGAGGGCGTATAGTGGGCATGCGGGAGGCCGGGTGGACGTACCGCCGAATTGCTCAACACGTGGGGCGTGAGGTCTCCACAGTACATCGATGTTGTCGCCAGTGGTCGGCGGAAGGTGCACGTGCCCGTCGACCTGGGACCGGACCGCAGCGACGCACGGATGCACGCCAAGACCGTAGGATCCTACGCAGTGCCGTAGGGGACCGCACCGCCACTTCCCAGCAAATTAGGGACACTGTTGCTCCTGGGGTATCTGCGAGGACCATTCGCAACCGTCTCCATGAAGCTGGGCTACGGTCCCGCACACCGTTAGGCCATCTTCCGCTCACGCCCCAACATCGTGCAGCCCGCCTCCAGTGGTGTCGCGACAGGCTTGAATGGAGGGACGAATGGAGACGTGTCGTCTTCAGCGATGAGAGTCGCTTCTGCCTTGGTGCCAATGATGGTCGTATGCGTGTTTGGCGCCGTGCAGGTGAGCGCCACAATCAGGACTGCATACGACCGAGGCACACAGGGCCAACACCCGGCATCATGGTGTGGGGAGCGATCTCCTACACTGGCCGTACACCACTGGTGATCGTCGAGGGGACACTGCATAGTGCACGGTACATCCAAACCGTCATCGAACCCATCGTTCTACCATTCCTAGACCGGCAAGGGAACTTGCTGTTCTAACGGGACAATGCTCGTCCGCATGTATCCCGTGCCACCCAACGTGTTCTAAAAGGTGTATGTCAACTACCCTGGCCAGCAAGATCTCCGGATCTGTCCCCCATTGAGCATGTTTGGGACTGGATGAAGCGTCGTCTCACGCGGTCTGCACGTCCAGCACGAACGCTGGTCCAACTGAGGCGCCAGGTGGAAATGGCATGGCAAGCCGTTCCACAGGACTACATCCAGCATCTCTACGATCGTCTCCATGGGAGAATAGCAGCCTGCATTGCTGCGAAAGGTGGATATACACTGTACTAGTGCCGACATTGTGCATGCTCTGTTGCCTGTGTCTATGTGCCTGTGGTTCTGTCAGTGTGATCATGTGATGTATCTGACCCCAGGAATGTGTCAATAAAGTTTCCCCTTCCTGGGACAATGAATTCACGGTGTTCTTATTTCAATTTCCAGGAGTGTACGACGATGGTGTTGGAAATTTGGTATAACGCTCTGCCAAATATCTAAGTCGGAGCGGCGACTATGCGGAGAAGTATCTGAAAAGAGTAGCTAACTGTTGCAAATAAAATGTTTCTGATTTTCTCTGTGGTTTCCATTTAGCGACCAATCGGAACTTACTTTCTGCATAACCCTCGTATTATGAATGTGGAACACTGCGACTGGATGAATTAACGTTTCCAGAAATAACTGCAACCAGTCACCTTTTGTGATGTTTCAGTCTTTATTTACCATGATCTTTTTCAAATCACCTAGCGGCCCATCATTAAATGCTACGCTGTTTTGGAAGTTTACAGCATTTATGGAGGTCATGTAGAGTTCTTAGCATTCGTGGGTTTATTCCTGGTGCACACACTACACTGAAAAACATTATCTATGTTTATGTTTATAGTTTTCTTTTTCTTTTGTTGTGCTTCCACAATGTCTGAGTCTGAGACGTAGGGTGTTTCAGACCGAGAGGCGATTATATCCTTGTGAAGTTGCGCGGTTTAGGAAGGGCAGTGTATCTGGTTGCGAGTGAGGGGAATGGATCATGTTTTCAATGTGTAAAGTTGCAATTAGGGACAGCCACTCACGAAGGACAGAAAAAAGTGTCACGATAGTATTATGTTTCCGTCCTTGTCGTCTGTGTTTTGTGTGACTGATAAGGGTGAATTATGTCACTGATGATACCATAGGTGGTGGAAACGTTAAAAATTTTGGCCACCTAATTAGCCGAGTCGCGAGCAGACAATGCAAATATGCCTAAGGAAATAGTTGCTGTAGGAGTAGACTGGGCAGATATGGCAGCGAAAGTAAATGTTATGGAAAGAAACACAGCTTTGCACAGTAAGTAACTCCGGAGCATGTGGAGAAGAGGAAAAGAAATTGGACGACAGGTTGGTTAATAACGAGCGTTGGTTGTTTCTCCGGCGCTAAAGAATATGAGGAAAGGAAGGAGAAAGAAGTTGATAGTGCAAGTTTTGCTTCTGCACCATATAATAGCATTCCAGAGATTAACGAGAGTACTGCAGAATTATCAGTCCAAGATCGTGTGAAATGCCGAGTCTGAAGTGAATGTGCTCTGCACTGAAGCAAAAGGATATGTGAGTAGCGAAATCGACAATATTGAATTAGGTTCAGTAGTCTCTACGTACAAGAATAATATATCGAAGAATGGAAAAGAAAACTGAAAATGTGTTACGTGACGATCAGTTTGGCTTTAGGAAAGGTAAAGACACCAGAGAGGCAATTCTGACGTTCCAGTTGATAATGGAAGGAAGAATAAAGAAAAGTCAAGCACGTTCATAGGATTTGTACACCTGGAAAAACCGTTCGACAATGTAAATTGGTGCAAGATGTTGGAAATTCTGCGAAAAACAGGGGTAAGCTATAGAGAGAGACGGGTAATATACAATATGTAAAATAGGCAAAACGGAATAATAAGACTGGACGACCAAAACCGAGGTGCTCGGATTAAAAAGGGTGTAAGACTGGGCTGTACTCTTTCACCCCTACTGTTCAGTCAGTACATCAAAGAAGCAACGATGGAAATTAAAAAAAAAATGTTCAGGGGTGGAATTAAAATTCAGGGTGAAAGGCTATCAATCATACTATTCCCTGACAACATTGCTATAATATGTGAATGTGAAGAATAAGTACATGATCTTCTGAATAGCATGAACAGTCTAATGAGCACAGAATATGGATTGAGAGTAAATCGAAGAAAGACGAAGGTAATGAGAAGTAGCAGAAATGAGAACAGCGAGAAACTTATCATCAGGATTGATGGTCTCGAAGTACATGAAGTTAATGAATTCTACTACTTAGGTACAAAAATAACCCATGACGGACGAAGCAAGGAGGACATCAAAAGCAGAATAGGACTGACAAAAAGGGCATTCCTAGTCTACTAGTATCAAACATAGACCTTAATTTGAGGAAGAAACATCTGAGAATATACGTTTGCAACACAGCATTGTATGGTAGTTAAACATGGATTGTAGGATAACTGGGCCATCAACAAGTGTCGCGTGCGAACCATTCAACGAAACATCATTGTTAAGGGCTTTCGGAGCCGGAGGCCCACTTGTGTGTCCTTGATGACTGCACGACACAAAGCTTTACGAATCGCCTGGGCCCGTCAACAAGGACGTGGGACTGTCGATGACTGGAAACACGTTGCCTGATCGGACGAGTCTCGTTTCAAATTGTATCGAGCGGTTGTGTACGGGTATGGAGACTGTCTCATGAATCCATGGACCCTGCATGTCAGAAAGTGACTGTTCAAGCTGTTGGAGCATTTGTAACGGTGTCGGACGTGCACAGTTGGAGTGATATGGAACCCCTGATACCTCTAGATACGACTCTGACAGATGAGACGTACGTAATTAACCTGTCTGATCAGCTGCAGTCATTCATGTCCATTGTGCATTCCGAAGTGGTTGGGCATTTCAGCAGGACAATGTGACACCCTACACTTTCAGAATTGCTACAGAGTGGCTCCAGGAACACTATTATGAGTTTAGACAGTTCCATTGGCCACCAGACTCCCCAGACACGAACATTACCGAGTATATCTGGGATGCCTTCCAACGTGCTGTTTAGCAGAGATCTGCGCCCTCTCGTAATCTTACGGATTTATGGACTGCACTGCAGGATTCAGATGGTTCAAATGGCTCTGAGCACTATGGGACTTAACTACTGAGGTCATCGGTCTCCTACAACTTAGAACTACTTAAACCTAACTAACCTAAGGACATCATACACATCCATGCCCGAGATAGGACTCGAACCTGCCACCGTAGCGGTCGCGCGGTTCCCGACTGTAGCGCCTAGAGCCGCTCGACCACCCCGCCGGGCCCTGCAGGATTCATGGTGTTCATTCCCTCCAGCACTACTAAGAGTCCATGCCATCTCACTTTGCGACACTTCTACTTGCTCGCGATGTCCTGCAAGATATTAGGCTCGTGTACCATTCCCTGATTTCTTAACAGGTGTCCTATCATCCTGTCCCTTTTCCTTGTCAATGTTTTCCTTTCCTCTCAGGTTCTGCGCAAAACCTCTTCATTCCTTACCTTATCAGTTAACCTAATTTTCAACATTCGTCTGCAGCACCAGGTCTCAAATGTTTGTATTCTCTTCTATTCCGGTTTTCCCACAGTCCGTGTTTCATTACCATACACTGCTGTGCTCCAGACGTACATTCTCAGAAATTTCTTCCTCAAATTAAGGCCTATGTTTGATACTAGTAGACTTCTCTTGACCAGGAATGCCCTTTTTGCCAGTGTTAGTCTGCTTTTGATGTCTTCCTTGCTCCATCAGTCTTTGGCTGTTTAACTGCCTAGGTAGCAGAGTTCCCTAACTTCATCTACTTCGTGACCATCAATCCTGATGTTAAGTTTCTCGCTGTTCTCATTTCTGTTACTTCTCATTACTTTCGTCTTTCTTCGATTTACTCTCAGTCCATATTTTATACTCATTACACTGTTCATTCCACTCAGCAGATCTTGTAATTCTTCTTCACTTTCACTCAGAATGGCAAAGACATCGGCGAATTCCTAAAGCCAAACTGATCATCATCTAGCACATCCTCAATTTTCTTTTTCATTCTTCTATATAATATTCTTGTCAGAAACTTTGATGCATGGGCAGTTAAACTTTTTGTGCGATAATTCTCATACTTGTCAGCTCTTGCAGTCACTCGAATTTTGTGGATGATATTTTTCCGAACGTCACATGGTATGTCGCCAGACTCGTACATTCTGCACACCAATGTGTAAAGCCATATTGTTACAACTCTTTCCATTGGTTTTACAAATTCTGTTGGAATGTTATCCATCCCGTCTGCCTTATTTGATCTTAAGTCCTCCAGAGCTCTTTTAAATTCTGATTATAACACTGGAAGCCCTTTCTGGTCCAAATCAACTCCTGTTTTTCTTGTATCACATCAGACAAATCTTCCCCCCCCCCCCCTCATAGAATGTACGTTTTCATTAGGAATTCCTGGGCCCGCTTTATGATGTTCTTGGGAAACGCAGTCACTTTAACGGCAATAAGATTATTTCCTTTTCTGGTTTGTAATTTGCACTGACGTGACAGAGGACATGGGATGGCGGCATGCACAGATACAGATGGCATATTATCACGTAAACAAGGCATAGAAGGGCAGTACATTGGCGGAGGTGTTATTTGTACGCAGGTGATTCATGTGAGAAGGTTCCCGACGTGATTATGGGCACAGGATGGCAGACTTTGAACGCGGAATGTTAGTAGTAGCTAGACGCACGGGCTATTCCATTTCGGAATTCAGTATTCCGAGGTCCACAGTGTGAAGAGCGTGCCGAGAATATCAAATTTCAGGCATTACTTCTCACCATGGACAACGCAGAGGCCAACGGCCTTCACTTAACGACCCAGAGCAGCGACGTTTCCGTGGAGTTGTCAGTGCTATCAGACAAGTAACGTTGCACGAAATAACCACAGAAATCAGGACTGCGCCCCGAAATTTAGCGTTAATGCGTTATGGTAGCCGACGACGGACACGAGTGCCTTTGCTGACTGCACGACATCACGCGCAGCGCTTGTTCTTGGCTCGTGACGATACTGGTTCGATCCTGGACGACTAGAAAACCGTGCTTGGGTAGATGGGCCCCAACTACAGTTGGTAAGAACTGATGATGGGTTAGAGTGTGGCGCAACCCCATGAAGCCACGGATTCAAGATGTTAACATGGCACGGTGTGAGCTGGTGGTGGCTCCATTGTAGTGTGGGCTGTCTTTACATAGAATGGACTAGATCCTTTGGTCCACCCGGATCGATCATAGAATTAAAGTGGTTTTGTTCGGCTAACTGGAGACCATTTGCAGCCATTCGTGGACTTCATGTTTTCAAACAACGATGGAATGTTTATGGATGACAATGCGCCACATCACTGGGCCATAGCTGTTCGCAGTTGATTTGAAGAGCATTCTGGATAATTCGTGCGAATGATGTAGCCACTCAGATCGCCTGACATGAATTCCATCGAATATTTATGGGAGATAAGCGACATACGCCACCCGCCCGGTTAGCCGAGCTCGCCAATGCGCTGCTTGCTGGACTCGGGTAGGCGCGCTGAGCCGGATCGCATCCACCTGGCGGATTAACGAGGAGGGCCAGTGTGCCGGCTAGCCTGGATGTGCTTTGTAGGCGGTTTTCCACATCCCACTAGGTGAATACCGGGCTTGTCCTCACGTCCCACCTCAGTTACACGGCTCGCAGCCATCTGAACACTTTCACACTATTCCATGGATTACACTCGTCGCAGACAATTGGGGTACACTAATTCCTTACTGGGGATATGTGATGGCGGCAGGAAGGGCATCCGGCCACCCCTTCAACTAACATTGCCACATCCTATTAACCATGCCGACCCTGCATATCCGCGGGGGAAACGGCACAAGAAAAAGAAAGAAAGAAAGAATAAGCGACATACGCCGGCAACACTTCCGCAGTTATGGATGGCTATAAAGATGGCATCACTCAATATATCTGCTGTGAACCCTCAGCGTCTATTTGAATTCGTGCTGCGGCGAGTTCCTGCAGTCCGCCGGACAAAAGAAGGTATCACATGATTTTGGTCACCTCAGTGTATAATCCTTGCAGTGTACATGGCTCACGAGGATTGCACTGGTTACCATAGGTTGCATATGTGGGATAGTATACCAGTGAATAAAACGTTCTGCCAAATCTCAGTAGATGCAGTCAGTGTAACGTAGGTGTAACATTCTTTTTAGGTTACCAAATAAGCAGCAACCAGTCGCAAAATCATGTTTTCTTTATTTACTTTTGCAAATCGATTTCAACTGATTAACAGCCAATTGTACAACTTCGGAACCACGTGGAGCCCACCATTCAGAATTCTTTTAGGTTTTGCTACTACATAAACATACAGACCTTCAAAAGTCTTTGAGGCGACAACTATATCGTTGGTTGGCACTGATGTAAACGTAAGAAAGTATTGAAGTTTTTGATAGGTGAATGGCAGCTGACTCGTTAGTCAGTGAACAGAGTTCTGTGGGAGTGTTAAACATCACCAGTATTCACAAACGTTATACTGTGACATGTGTAATGGGTGTCACAAACAGTGGGATTCATTAATGATGTTACAAACTTTCGGGGATGATGGAGAGATGTATCAATCTGAGGTAAGGGGGCCTGGGTGAGAAACGATCAAGTCGGAAGCTATAAGTGAAAATCCTGCTGATAATTCTGACAGTGGACTTCTTCTAATGGAATGTCTTTGCTTTCCGTCGCTAGAGAGGCAGTAAAGTTGAACACAACAACAAAATATGTCACTGATTGCTAAGTTTGTGAAGCTGTTTCTCTTGAATAAATCATCCAGTTTTTCGGAAATTATAGTTAGTTGTTCGCTACCGACTTTCGTCCCACAGGGAAAAGTCCTTCGTTGTGCGTCGTTTTCTTTCCCTTTTTCTGTCTTAGAGTGACATCGGCTGGTAAGTAATCTTCAGTGTCAATAAAATTCACCAACAGCCGTATACTTTAAGATATCCTATTTTATTCTGAAAACAAGCAGTTTCGGCATTTCATTCTGTCATCTTCAGGCCCCATAAGCTTCTGTCCGAATAAACTAAGTTGTCGTATAGCGATATAAATCACTGGTTATCGTGAATTCCAATCGTTATTCAATTGCTTCTAACGAAGACGTGACAGCAACTCCAGTGATCTATGGCGCTATACGACAGTGTTATGTTATGGGGACGTTCTCCTGGACTTCCATGGAACCTACGGCAGTAATAGGAGACACTACGACAGCTTGGATTGCGTGAATATCGTTAAGGATCACCTGCAACCCCTCATGCTTGATGTCTTCCCCGGCAGCGTTGGCATCTTTCAGCAGGATAACTGTGCAAGTTACAAGGCCAGTATCGTGCTGCAATGGTTTCGGGAGCATGATGATGACCTCACATTGGTGCCTTGGCCATCAGAATCGGCTTATCTGAATGTGATGTAATCCAACTGGGACTCTATCGGGCGCCAGCTCCACGCCCACAAACCAGCCGCCCGTAAATTACGGGAAGTACGTGACCTGTGTGTTGTCATCTGGTGCCACAAACCTCTGGATACCTATAAAGTACTTGTCAAATCCATGGAATGCGGAATCACTGTTAAATTGCGTCCCAATGGTGAACCAACACACTTTTAAGTAAGTGGTCATAATATTCCAGCTCATCAATGTAGATGTTATGGGTAAAAGACGTTCCATGTGTAAGGTACACATCGAAATTGAATGGTATGTCAGGGCCGAAAAGTAGGCTTCATGCATACGTTCAGGAACGTCTTCTGTAAAGAGCACGCTGTGGTGCGCTGTAGACGTGATACATTTTTCACCAGGGAGCCATCTGACCTTCCACTTCTCAGGTAATTCATGGTGTTTCGGTCCCAGATGGTTGTTTGCAACCAGCACAGTGACATGGATCGCCATGGAGCCCTGAGAAACGGGTTCTAATGTTTGTACGTGGTCATGACCACACTGTGACAGGAGTTGCCCTTTTTATTGGTCCATCAATGCATACTCTCCAGTGCGTACCCAGGCCATGTAACACAGCGATGAATAGTAGTCGTAAGAACATCCTAAGAGAGAGGTATGGGAGACGAGAATCACGCCTTGTCAGTGGCGGTTAGTTTCGCATCCAACAAGAATTTCTGCTGTTAGTGAATGAGTATCCACGTCAACCTGTTTCTAAGCAAACGTTAAAATGAACATTTAGATTTGGTATCTCACAAAAGGTCATCGTGCACAGAATCACATGAAAGTGGACGTCTCGAATGGGCCAAACAAGACAGAAACTTGACAGTCTTTTACCTGGCTGGAGGCATGCAGTGTAGTCTGACAAGTCGCAATTTTGCTTCTTTTAAAATGATGTGAGACGCTGAGTGCATCGGGACCCAGTGTGAATCGTCTTATTCAGGATGAAGATGGTTCAATTGTGTTTTACAGTAGTGTAAGTTGAGCCCACAGACTGCGGTTCCCTTGATCCTAAACTAGAATTTTTTTGACATTCTTGGTGACTTCTCTTCGACAACTTGAAGTTGACAGGCCCTTACAAACATTCGGACATTCTGCAGCACCTTGACAGACCCACGTAATAGCTAAATCATAATCCGAAATACATGGTGCACTCGCACTAATGTGACCACTACCTATGTTCGAAGTCAGTATCGAGTCATGGACGCAGGTGTCAGCACTAGCAGCTGCCTCGGCCACACGGGGTTCGGCTGACCGCCATGCTGCAGGGCACTCGCCACTCGGCGGCCCTGGCCATGGAAGACAGGCATGCTACGACAACGACTCGGGCTGAGGACACAGCACCTTCTGTACGACGCAAACGGAAAACATCGAAGGACCCGGTCCCCGACGGTGGCCCTGGGGCCAACGTCCCCCTAGACTGAGATCGGGAACCAGGCAAGGTAACGCGAGCTGTCACTTTAGAGCCCTACACTAAACCTGCATCAACATTTACACTCGGCTGACAGCGGACGATTTGCAAATCACTGTAGAAGACTATAGGAGGCGCGTCCAACAAGCGAGGGAGCTTGCCTCTAGGCGCGGACAGAAAACACCTGAAGTGGATAATAACTACCCGTCACATGAGGACAGCAGACGCAGCCCGCCCCCTGGCTTCGGAAGCGAAAAATTCCTTAAGAACTTGAACATTCCAACAAGTGCCAACACCCGATTCCCACATGAAACCAGTTCGACCAGCTTCCAGTGTAGGGTGAGCAGATGGAACTGACGATGCAACCAGCTGCAGAGGAAACTGCCGCCGTCGCCAACTCAGACCACCCACAATCATCGGCAATGCCAGCAGCAAAGAAACCACCAATCACGATTCAGTATATGGGCAAATACCTGCCCGATAGAGGCCACATGTAAGGGGAAAACAGATACCACTTTAAGACTACGGAAGACCAATTTCTACTTCTTTAAATACACGAACCCATTTTTAACTCCCCAGCAGCCCAAGGAAAAATCTCAAAATGTGGTGATCAAGCACCTACCGGTAGAGAAGAGGAAAAGGAAGTATACACAAGAGGCTTTTCCCAAGCCTCTGTCCGCTAATTCAAGTCTAGTGATGAAAAAATACTCAGTTGGTAATCTTGTTTATTGGGTCTCCCTGCCTGCAGTACCAACAAGTGACAAGATCTATGACCATCGCCATATAATGGATACGCGAATCAAGGTGGGAACATACCGAGCTCGGGATGGCCCTCCACAATGCAAGCACTGCCTCAAATTTTTTCATAGGACTAATTGTTCAAGCTACTTGACAAGTGTGTTCGGTGTTGGGACAACCACCAGCTGCAGTCCTGTACCTAGCCAAGCAATCAGAATTCAATGTTTACAGTGATGGTGATTATCCAGCTACCTACAGAGGCTGGCCTACGTTCCAACAGCCCTTCGCACATATATGGCTTAGGGGCAGGCTTGCGAGCAAAGGAGCACCAAGCCACCAAAACTCCAAAACTCCAGCAACACCGAAGATTTTTGAAACCAACGTATATCCTTCATTGCCACAATGCCAGTCTCCAGCTAACGAATCCTCTACCTCCATTCGAATCCCACAGGGCCACCAACCAATGGCAACTCAGGTGAGTGCTCAAACTCTCGGAAGGCTCCGACCTCTCAGGACTTTTCACAACTATGAACGACTTCATTAATTCCTTGTAACTACAGGACATCTTCACATGCTCTACAAAAATTCAGTGTCCCACCAAACACCCTCATGAAACTCTTGGTCCTGTTCAAGGGAGCCATGTCTCTGATTGACCTGAATCGTTTCCCATGAAGTTATCCAGATCAGAGACCTCTCACTATGTGTTATTAACACTACTGTAATTTTTCATCAAGAATTGGAACTATAAGAATTAATACACGAGCGTCGGATCGGCATTCTACTAGTGACTGAAACATACCTCCATCCAACTGAGACATTTAAACTAAAAGACACAGCAGGCTACAGGATGGACTGGGCAAATGGCCATGGGGGCAGGACAGCCTTGTGCATGCTGCTCTCCCCCCTCCCCCAACCCCGCCTACCCCCCTCCAATGGAGACTCCGAAAGCCACTGCAATTACGTTTTCCACGTCCTATGGAATTATTGATTTCCTCAGTGCTTATCAGAGTTTTCAGAGTCCCAGAGCACAACAATTTGCAGCTCATTTTCGACCGATTCCCCAAGGTGTTGCTAGGTGGAGACTTGAGTGCCAAACATTTCGTCCATAATGGAAGAGCGCCTGGAGAATATAACCCTTGGCCCAGAACACCTGAAGCACATTCCAGCTAAAATAACCTGCAGCGCAGATGTCCTGGACATTGTAAAGCTCAAGAACCTGCAACTAGATCTTCAGTTACATATGGTCCCCGACGTAATATCTGACCACATGCCATGCTTCGTGTATTTCTGAGGCCCTGGACTGCTTTCCAACACCATTGTCTACTACTGCATATTGAAACCAACTTGCTCGATGGTTCAATAATAACGTCAGTTCCACCAACGACATGTCAGCTGCTCATCACTTCGATGAAACCTCTGAAATTTGACAGGGAAGATCAAGTGTTCTTTCCAGCATAGTACACAAGGTCTCCCACTAAAATACGTTCTCCCCACTGCTGCAAGAACTGAAATACCTCAAGAACAGGGCGCGAAAGCGCTGGCAACGGTATAGGAATCTGGGTGATCACGGACAGGTAGAGAGGTTCTCCAGAGAACTCCAGTGCCCTAGTGTAGAACACTGTAAGGAAATGTGGGAAGATGAAATGACCTCCGTTGCAGTCCAGGCTAGCGACCAGTGGAGTGTGGTCAGACATCTTCGTCAACCCCAGCCATCAAAACAGGCAACGCTTCAGCGTTAAATGCCTTTGGGAAGGTCTTCCACAGGTCTCTGTCCTATCTCCAACACTTTTCATCGTTTATGTTAATGGCTTAACCATGCTGCTCCAAGTCGTCCTAGCTTGGTTAGCGGACGACACATCTTTACTCACTGGTAGCTGGTGGATTACTGCAGCAGTCGGGAGACTGCAACGTAAACTCAAGCTGATGGAACAGCGGGCATCACATAATCTCATTCGTCTCAACGCCAACAAAACTAAAGCTGTACTCTTCACTCGCAAACGCCCTGACTTGTGGGACAGGCTTACTCTTCCATCAAGAACTTGCATAGATGAACAAAGTGAAATTCTTGTGGGTAACTGTTGCGTACATAGTTCCCTGTAGTCAGCGCGTACACAACTTTCCCACTAGAGCGCACCCCACGCTAAGCACAACAGCCCAGGCGCAGAGCTTGTCCATCTCCACACTACAAGATGGCGCTGCCATAGAGACGGACCAAATTCTGCTTCCGCCGATCCGCGTATTAATATGCAATGTAGCCAATGAGATTGCTGCTAATGTAGAACCTTTTCTCCTCGCGGATCACACTCGCGCAGTGATACCTGAACGTGCGAGGTATTATAACGAGTGTACAGACCTCCGATTAGTCCGTCTGCATTTCTCTGCACCAGTCTGTACCAGTATGCATCAGTCTGTACCAGTCTGTACGAGTTATACATTTGTCTGTACTAATCTATAGTCAAGTTTCAGTCTGCGCCTAATATGATTACCATATTCCTGTACATAGTCATGAAGATAAATGTATAGACACTTTTGTCAAGTATCAGAGATATATGTGAAAATAAGATTAACGTACCAATACCAAAGGAACTTCAGATTGTCAATTGTAAATAGCATCCAGAACCAAGTTAAGTAATTTTAATGCTTGTTATTATTTTAATAAATGTGTGTGAAAATTAATCAAGTTCTGTTTAAAGTTGCTCATCGTCAATCTGCTACTCTAAGCGTGCAAATGGCATTTCTATCGTCTGACCTAACGGCAGTAGATAAACACACCATGATAAGACCATGAGACATATTGCTGACACTCGCCCACTTCGTTAGAGCGACAAGTCAAATAATCTGATGGTGTGTGGACTGAAGGTCTTGCAGTACGCACACCACAGTAACCATGGATAGTAAACTCCTTTTCAAACGCCATATCCACAACAAGAGGGTTTAAGTATTATACCTGTTACAATAATTATGCCCGTTGTTGAGCAGTTGCCAGATGAATGTTCGAAAGAAGCTTCAGCTATGTTGAGCGACAGTTCCACTTGCACTTTTTCGTGGCTACTCCACATGGGGAAATACCAGCCTGTTTAATCTTTGGCTACTACATGTCATTCAAAACAGATGCCCTCGCCCCCTCATAGAAGCTCCAAGATAGGTCCAGATTACCTACCTTCACACTGAACTGAACATCCCATGCATCTCTGATCACATCACATCTGCAATGCAGAAACTCCTCCAAAGGGTTGATGAACTCAGGCCCACTGCCCAACACCTGGAATATGCCATCTCTATCGCCCCACAATGATGGCAATGAGTGTGGATCCCTCATGCAATCATTGACTCCTCCCCCCCCCAATAAATGGATCCAGCTTTAGTGCAGCCAAGGGCTACGAGACCCCACCCCCCCTAGGCTTACATCTGAATACAGCTAGAATAAATCCTTATACCTAGGCATCCCAGAAGTCCAGCATAAAGCAAGGTACTACTTTGGCTCACCACACATCCACCGACCCACCCAGCCACCTAGCCATCCATAAACCCACCCACTCACCCACTCACCCAGCCACCCACTCACCCACCTATTCAAACGCACACACACACACATACACACACACACACACACACACACACACACGCACACACACACACACACACACACACAGAGAGAGAGAGAGAGAGAGAGAGAGAGAGAGAGACAGAGAGATAGAGAGAGAGAGACAAGAATTGGAAAACAGTCAGTTGCTGACACAATGCTCAAACGGAGTGATTTACCTGACGTCCGAAAGGGCACGATCATTGCCTTTTAGGCCAGGGGTACAAGCATTTACGAAATGGATAAATATTTGTAAACTATTCGCGTGCATCATGGTTAAAGTATAGCGTGCGTGGCAAAATGGCGCTATCCAAAATCGGCACCGGGGCAACTATGGTGAGCCACAGGCCATAGATGGCAGGGGTGAACGACGGCTGTGGAAATGTGTACGCGTGAAAAGACATGCAACTGTTCAGCAACTGACCTCGCAGGTGAACCAAGAGGCTGCAAACAGTGTCTTCTCAACAACTATTTAGCGAATGCTGCTCCACATGGGACTCCGCTGCAGGCTCCTGGTTCATGCGCCCATCATGTACGAAGTCTGGAACTTGCACGACAATACCGCTGCTGGAAGTCCACTGAGCGTCGAGAGGTGGCGTTTTAGGATAACACATATCGTGTGTGGCGTGAAATTGAGACAATCGTCGGAACGCTCCAGAACAGAGGAGAGAGGAGAAAGAAGTGGCATCTGAGGAATGTTTTAGTGGCATTCCCTGGGTGATTCTAGAAGGCACAAAGGATCTACACAAATACACTCCTGGAAATGGAAAAAAGAACACATTGACACCGGTGTGTCAGACCCACCATACTTGCTCCGGACACTGCGAGAGGGCTGTACAAGCAATGATCACACGCACGGCACAGCGGACACACCAGGAACCGCGGTGTTGGCCGTCGAATGGCGCTAGCTGCGCAGCATTTGTGCACCGCCGCCGTCAGTGTCAGCCAGTTTGCCGTGGCAAACGGAGCTCCATCGCAGTCTTTAACACTGGTAGCATGCCGCGACAGCGTGGACGTGAACGGTATGTGCAGTTGACGGACTTTGAGCGAGGGCGTATAGTGGGCATGCGGGAGGCCGGGTGGACGTACCGCCGAATTGCTCAACACGTGGGGCGTGAGGTCTCCACAGTACATCGATGTTGTCGCCAGTGGTCGGCGGAAGGTGCACGTGCCCGTCGACCTGGGACCCGACCGCAGCGACGCACGGATGCACGCCAAGACCGTAGGATCCTACGCAGTGCCGTAGGGGACCGCACCGCCACTTCCCAGCAAATTAGGGACACTGTTGCTCCTGGGGTATCGGCGAGGACCATTCGCAACCGTGGGCTACGGTCCCGCACACCGTTAGGCCGTCTTCCGCTCACGCCCCAACATCGTGCAGCCCGCCTCCAGTGGTGTCGCGACAGGCGTGAATGGAGGGACGAATGGGGACGTGTCTTCAGCGATGAGAGTCGCTTCTGCCTTGGTGCCAATGACGGTCGTATGCGTGTTTGGCGCCGTGCAGATGAGCGCCACAATCAGGACTGCATACGATCGAGGCACACAGGGCCGACACCCGGCATCATGGTGTGGGGAGCAATCTCCTACACTGGCCGTACACCACTGGTGATCGTCGAGGGGACACTGAATAGTGCACGGTACATCCAAACCGTCATCGAACCCATCGTTCTACCATTCCTAGACCGGCAAGGGAACTTGCTGTTCCAACAGGACAATGCACGTCCGCATGTATCCCGTGCCACCCAACGTGCTCTAGAAGGTGTAAGTCGACTACCCTGGCCAGCAAGATCTCCGGATCTGTCTCCCATTGAGCATGTTTGGGACTGGATGAAGCGTCGTCTCACGCGGTCTGCACGTCCAGCACGAACGCTGGTCCAACTGAGGCGCCAGGTGGAAATGGCATGGCAAGCCGTTCCACAGGACTACATCCAGCATCTCTACGATCGTCTCCATGGGAGAATAGCAGCCTGCATTGCTGCGAAAGGTGGATATACACTGTACTAGTGCCGACATTGTGCATGCTCTGTTGCCTGTGTCTATGTGCCTGTGGTTCTGTCAGTGTGATCATGTGATGTATCTGACCCCAGGAATGTGTCAATAAAGTTTCCCCTTCCTGGGACAATGAATTCACGGTGTTCTTATTTCAATTTCCAGGAGTGTATGTATCTATCCTTGCAGACCATGTTCACCCCAACATGCAGTTTGGTTTGCGTCGACACAATGTCATCTACCAGCAAGACATTGCAACTTGTCACACAGCTCGCAGTGTCTGTGCATGGCTCGAAGAGCACCAAAACGAGTTTATTGTAGTTCCCAGGTCACCAAACTCCCTGGATGAAATCGGGAATAAGTGGGACCACCTCGAACGGCTGTTTGCGCCGTGGATCCTCAATCGAGAGCTGGCCACGGCACTGGAGTGACCATGGCTCCACATCCCTGTCGGCAGCACCTCACTGACTGTCTTCCTGCACGTTCGCACTGCAAAACGTGGTTATTTAGGCTTTTGATAGGCGACCACAGTAATGTTACTGGCGAGTGTAGAATGTCTGGGCATGTTCGAAACAGTGGGTGAAAAGTAGCGGTCAACATTGCTACAGTTAGATACCTCTACAAGGTGTAATCATCGAGAAGATTGTTTGACTGGATGATGCGAACCTGAAGCAACTTGTGGATTGAATTCCTCGCAGAACTGATGGCATAATCAAGCACAAAGACTGTTTATACGACATTAGTGAGATGACCCCTAGAGGTGAATCGTTTTTGGTGAAATATGCTTACCTCTGAGACTACTGTATGTGAGTTAATGAATCGGAAGCTCAGCTCAGACAGGAAAAGCACAGTGTGATCACGTGCCACAGGTTGTCGGAAAAGTTCTGTCAAAATGAGTCAAATGGCTCTAAGCACTGCGGGACTTAACATCTGAGGTCATCAGGCTCCTAGACTTACAACACACTACTGGCCATTAAAATTGCTACACCAAGAACAAATGCAGATGATAAACGGTTATTCATTGCACAAATATATTATACTAGAACTGACATGTGATTACCTTTTCACGCAGTTTGGGTGCATAGATCCTGAGAAATCAGTACCCAGAACAACCACCTCTGGCCGTAATAACGGCCTTCATACGCCTGGGCATTGAGTCAAACAGAGCTTGGATGACGTGTAGAGGTACAGCTGCCCATGCAGTTTCAACACGATGCCACAGTTCATCAGGAGTAGACTGGCGTATTGTGACGAGCCAGCTGCTCCGTCACCATTGACCAGACGTTTTCAATTGGTGAGAGATCTGGAGAATGTGCTGGCCACGGCAGCAGTCGAACATTCTATATATACAGAAAGGCCTGTAAAGGACCTGCAACTTGCGGTCGGGCATTATCCTGGTTAAATGTAGGGTTTCGGAGGGATCGAATGAAGGCTAGAGCCATGGGTCGTAATACATCTGAAATATAACGTCCACTGTTCAAAGTGCCGTCAATGGGAACAAGACGTGACCGAGATGTGTAATCAATGACACCCTATTCCATCACGCCAGGTGATACGCCAGTATGCCGATGATGAATACGCGCTTCCAATGTGCGTTCACCGCGATGTCGCCAAACACGGATGCGACTACCATGGTGCTGTAAACAGAACCTGAATTCATCCGAAAAAATGACCTTTTTCCATTCGTGCACCCAGGTTCGTCGTTGAGTACACAATCGCAGGCGCTCCTGTCTGTGATGCAGCGTCAAGGGTAACCGCAGCCATGGTCTCCCAGCTGATAGTCGATGCTGCTGCAAACGTCGTCGAACTGTTCGTGCAGATGGTTGTTATCTAGAAAACGTCCCCATCTGTTGACTCACGGATCGAGACGTGGCTGCACGATCCGTTACAGCCATGCGGATAAGATGCCTATCATGTCGACTGCTAGTGATACGAGGCCGTTGGGATCCAGCACGGCGTTCCTTATTACCCTCCTGAATCCACCGATTCCATATTCTGCTAACAGTCATTGGATCCCGACCAACGCGAGCAGCAACGTCGCGATACGATAAACCGCAATCGCGACAGGCTACAAGGCGACCTTTATTAAAGTCGGAAACGTGATGGTACGCATTTGTCCTCCTTAGACGAGGCATCACAACAACGTTTCACCAGGCAACGCCGGTCAACTGCTGTTTGTGTACGAGAAATCGGTTGCAAACTTTATTCGTGTCAGCACGTTGCAGGTGTCGCCAACCTAATCATTTGCATATCACAACACCTTCTTTCTGTAGGTTAAATTTGGCGTCCGTAGCACATCATGTTCGTGGTGTAGTAATTTTAATGGCCACTAGTGTACTTAAACCTAACTAAGGAGATCACACCATCCATGTCGGAGGCAGGATTCGAACGTGAAACCGTAGCACCACGCGGTGCCGGACTGAAGTGCCTAGAACGGCTCGGCCACAGCGGCTGGCCAAAGTTCTGTCATTACAGAGCTGTTTTGAAAATAAGCTATTTCCTGTCATCTGTACAGTGGCTCGACTCAGTGGACAGCCTCGGACGCGTAGGCAGCGGGAAAGGCGTGTGGTGGCCACGGGGGCACCTCGCAGCTTGACCGCGGCGCGGCGCTGCTGCGTCGGCGACAGCCTGTTGTTCCTGGGGAGGCGTGCTGCGGGATGCTGAGCCGGAGATGCCGCCAGTGCGCGATGGTGTTTCGCGCGGGCAGGTCGCGCCTGCCGGCTGTGTTGGGTGCGGCTCGCGGCAGTGCGGCGGCGCGGCGTCTCTGATACGGCCGGGCGCATGGACGCGGCGTGGTCGTGGTCGGCGCCCTGGTCGTGGGGCCGGCGCCAGCGCCCCCTCAGCGTGGCTGCCGTCGCCCTGCTTCACCTCGCCTCCATCATGTGCCACGGTCAGTGCAACTCGTCTTCTCCATCTCATATAGCGGCAACTGAGGATACGTTTGCGGGCGAGCATTATGTCCGTATGAGCCGCATAATTTATCAGCCTCAAATATTTCTTGTACCGCTGTGTAACAGCCACAGGCGTAATTAATTTACAGACTAACATCGTTTCCACCAGGCTGTTAGCTTAAAAGATTAAGTTATAAAGCAGTACTAATCTATTTCGAGCATCTGCTTATTCACAGAGTTGCACGATTTCTGTGGACACGTCGCCCTTGTAAGCAAGCTGTCCATGACAAGGTCATCAGTGGACACGACCATTGAACAGGTGCCCTCAAATTCCTACGCATACGCAGCTAAACACAGTTGTGTGACACGGCCAGCATATCATTTTATTTCTGCTTTATCACTTGAGAATGAAGATGTGCTCTAAAGTAGAAGAGTGCTCAATAACAGCCTGAAAGACAAAATGTTCTTCTTCCGATTTCCCTTACCATTCTTTTATAGCAAAATACCAAATTTGGGAATGTTTTGCAGTATCTAGCGTCTGCTGAGATCAGAATTTGGGCAGGCAAGAAAACAGGTAATTTGAAGTAAATATGTTGACAGCAATTGGAATAGAACACTTTCAAATATTTATTTCAAAAAATGGTTCAAATGGCTCTGAGCACTATGAGACTCAACATCTTAGGTCATAAGTCCCCTAGAACTTAGAATTACTTAAACCTAACCAACCTAAGGACATCACACATACCCATGCCCGAGGCAGGATTCGAACCTGCGACCGTAGCAGTCCCGCGGTTCCAGACTGCAGCGCCAGAACTGCACGGCCACCGCGGCCGGCATATTTATTTCCATTTGAACTCATTACATTTATTCTTTTACTTGTTATATATTAACAGACACTGATTATAAATTTAGAAATATTCCTAACATTTTCAACAGATCGCACTAAGTTTTCGATAATCCGAAATTTATAAAAAAAATTGTAGATCATAAATAGTTCTACGCCTGTCAAATAAACTGTTTCAAGTAACTACGCAGTCAGTTTGTATTTTAATTTTCCCTGCCAGGAGATCAAGTTGTTCTGTGTCTCTACATTTACGAGGACGAAAGCATCTCTCCTACGACCCAGTATATCGTCTACTTATCCATGTCTCTATGCACACATCTCTCTTCAGCCAACTCGTACAAAAAGATATATGTAAATATTGGCGACCAGGTAAATTTACTACTGCATTAAATCAGCTGGTAATGGACTGAGCAGCCGAGAAATTCTGCCATACATATGGTACGGTAGGAAAAGAATCGATCATACTGGAAGTGTATTGCGATTCGTGTAGTTTCAGAAACGCTCTCCTATAGTTCCACACTATGATGAAATATGAACGTTCGGCACGTTATCCTTTTCACGAAGAAATAGGAAGAAAGGAAACGTGATGATTCATAATGCGACGTCTCAGAAAAAGCCCACGATAGTCTTCATAAATAGGGGGAACATTCAAGTCTCACCATTTGAGTAAGGTGTTATCTAAAAAATTGTGATATTTCTAGCAACCATTTGTACAACGAAATAAGTATTTTTCCATATATTACCTTATGCTCCAATCATGTCACTTGCAATTATTCGCACTCATTCCATCGCAACAGCCAGCGGCACGGTAGGACAGAACCAAAGAGCTCCATGGCGTAGACGTTCAGAGAAAACAGAATAGTTAGTTGAAATACAAACATCGCACCACTACCGAAAAATAGTTGTACACGAAATGACTACTACTTCAGAAACAGCTGAATCAATAGATGATTTCTGTAGCTGCCAGGAACATTGGTCTTTCCTCTGGTGCACTCTGCATAATGGAATCTCGTAAATGTAGCTAAGTAAATATTTGAAGCAAGTACAGTTTTTTTAATGGTATATATAATGTATTGTTGTTAGTAGATGACGTGGGTCCTCGTAAGATGAGAAATTCTTAAATCAGCTACTTGTCTCTTAATTGATGTAGTATCTTAATAACATAGTTCATTCTAGCCAATACTGATAGTTTTGTATCTGGTAATATTACATTTATAAGCATAAGAAGCCAATAATTCCTTTTCACGGTTTTTGGCAGTATCCTACAAGAATAAAAATATTATAGTGAAATCCATTGCCACTCAAAAACACAGTACACAGTTGTAGATGTAGGACTGATGTTCTTAATGGATATTGACACTGTTTTCGTTGCACTGTGTGTCAAAATATGGCTTTGCAATTCCAAAATTAAATGATAGATTGTTTTCATTCGTTCCTTTCGCTTTCACCTCATGTTATATGTTATGGCTACTGAGAGAGGGTGTAGGAGTAACATACATTCACAGGGAAAAAACACGTCAGCATCATTCAGAACGTTAGAATGTAAACTGTTTGCACAAAGGTATTGCAAAGCAAAGACCTGCTATGTTAACATGAAGCTCCTGATGGATGTGTACGTTTCAGGACGTTTATCATGAAAGGAGAAATACAATAATATGGTCATTGAATGATACGCGAGATTAATCGTGAATACTGTAAATGCAAGGTCTACATCTGTCGAAGGAGCTTACATACAACCATGTTTCCGGAAGCCTACGTGAAAACACAGCTGAAATTGTGCTATTCCTCCAAAAAGTTTAATTACAGTCTATGAAACAAGTTGTACTAATCTTTTCGAACGCTCTGCGAAGTCACAGATATAAATCATAGATTTATTACAGACTACATTTGCTTCAGTATTTAAGTGAGCAGATTAATACAATAATTATTACATGTTTAACTATGTTCATGGTTCGATCTCTGCGAAGGTAGTATTTTCCATAATATCTTCTTATATTACATGTTTTAACTTTCACTTAAGCATTACATTTTTCAGATTTTTTTGGTATTGATTTTTCATCATTATGAGTATGAGGAATCCTCTATTGCGCTGACTTTATTCGTTTGTTTCGTCATATTCTGAGGTCATAATCACAGATCATGGAGTATTCTGTTATATTGGTCGGCCGGGGTGGCCGAGCGGTTCTAGGCGCTACAGTCTGGAACCGCGCGACCGCTACGGTCGCAGGTTCGAATCCTGCCTCGGGCATGGATGTTTGTGATGTCCTTAGGTTAGTTAGGTTTCACTAGTTCTAAGTTCTAGGGGACTAATGACCTCAGCAGTTGAGTCCCATAGTGCTCAGAGCCATTTGAACCATTTTTTTTTAGTATTCTGTTATAGGTTTTAATATCGTTCAACTCCACATGTTGTTCATCTCCACATATTGTTCATCTCCACTGCATTTTAGATACTTGACGTTGAGAGATCTCACTAGGGATAGTGCATGTCAAATACCGATATAACACATAATTCTGTTGTATGATTAAAATCTGAAGTTAAACAGAAAAAAGTGACATGAAGGACATGTTAGTTTATCCACATGAAACTATATTTCGATAAATATAATGAAAAATAAGTTATCTTCATGTTCTGCTGCGTTATTACATTGGATTTCTTTTATCTGAATCCGGGACTGTACGGGTCAACTGGGACATCTGGCTACTCTAATCGAAACCCGTCGCAATGTGGTTAATTGAAACAAAATAAACAATGAGACGTAACTGGTATTAGAGCATAACAATCTTAACGATCTTGATCGGAATAGGATGTAATTACAGCTAGATGATAACGGGTATCGGTCAACCAGTATGAATTCTTGCCTTTTATGCTTACCCCATAACTGCTACCTAAATAATATTGACAACTCACGCCTAGCAACGACGTAGATGTGGATACCACTGTACGAGGTATCAATTACAGTGAGGGAAGGATGCAAGGACGGTTGGTAGCCAACCGAAACAGGTTATCACCTAGCTGCAATTGCGTTATATTGCGCTCAAGACTTTAGAATGTATAATAAATAATACAGTCTCACCCTCACTTGACAACGTCAAGTTTTGCACATAATCAAATTTTTGATGTGTAGGTTGACATGTCATTCACAACTTGCTATCCGCATAATATAGTCAGAAATAATATACAGATATTTGGGAGGCTGGTAATTTCAATTTTTGTATATCTTTTTTATATACACGCCCAAACGCGGCTGCGACTATCAGCTGTCACCCCATGATGACCGAAGACCTCGAAAGCCAGTTCGGTACTAAATAAATTGCTACACTGCATTTGAAATGATTGTCGACTAGTGTAATGTTAGCTCAGTATTTGGTGTTACGTTCAAAAGAGAAACTGCTTACGCCCAATTAAGGTAGCCTGTGGGTAATGTGTAGAGCAATAATATATAACATAAATAATGGGACAGAGATAATAAGAAACGAACAGAAGCTATAAGATAAGAAAGGAAAAAAAGTCCATGGAAATCTCTTAAAACATTTGAGTGAGATATCTTCTGAGGCGCCGCAGAATAATTTTTATGACAATACAAAAAGCATAGGAAAGGAAAAGTGGAAGAGCATACTAAAATTATAATACATAAGGCAAATACCCGAATAAAGCTTGCTGTACGAAGAAATGAACAAAATCCAGAAAACGTTTATCTTAATGAAAAAATAGAATGAATAAATGTTCCAAATGCATTCAGAGTGATTTATAAAGAGGTTGACTATGGATGTGACAGTAAAAGGGGGGCGGAAGAGGAAATAGCAGTTACTATAGAGCTCATAATATCAATAAAGTTTTCAATTTTTACATGGCTCAGCTCCATTTTAAACAATGTAAATAATATGTAAGTTTCCAATAATATCACTAATTTACAAAATGAGTCGGAAATACATTACTTTGTCATAGCATATTTTAATTCTTTATTTACGCTGCAACTTGTAGGTTAGGCTCTTTCCAATTTCAGGCAAATGAACACCATTTTGAGTCAAAAATCTACCAAGATCTTAAGGAAGAAGATACTGTGTGCATACTATCTCCAGAGCTTGCTAAAGGACTGACGAAATGCTGCATTCATCTGGAAATGGCATTAGTTTATTACTTACCCCGTGGGAAAATTAAAATTCCCATAGATACCAGAGGTGGAAGTTCAAAGTCCTTAGTCATTAGGATCCTCTACTATCTCTAATCTGGAATAATGTCGCTCAGTCTATGTGGTTTGCGGTGCGATCTTCAGATTTATTCTTTAGGCTCTCGTAGTGAGGGAGGCAATGGCAAACCACTTCCGCTAGGACCTTGCCTAGTACAGCGGTGCGGGTCTCCCGCATCATCCCTTATGCTCTGTCAAGGAGTATGGGACTTCATCATCAGTGAATATACATCGTTAAAACAATCAAAATGTGTCACAGATAACTGAGCCTCATGCTTAATTCATAATTGTTGACACGCTTCTTAACTGGTTTTTTGCTACTAATGGCCAAATTTATGTTGTTTTGGCACACACAAGAGAAGATTAAAAATTCGACACACATATACACGAGTGGTGGTGATCAATACAGTCGTACATGATATTTGTTTCATGTCAATGGATGATATATGACGATATGTTTTACGTAAACTGTCAGCAATTTATGCTGATTTTTTAAAATGGTGCCGCGAAATGCGTTTCTCTTCTCATGGACACTATGTAATTTACATGTTTGTGACTCTTTTTATGGAATGCACGTAGCTGGAAGTGTTTTGAATTTCATTTAACAGCCCTAGAAGTTTACACGGATGAGCGAAATGAATTCTACTGACGCACGCGGAACAACATTTTTTTTGCCTATGCATATAGGAGCGATACTCGAAACACTTCGTATATTCGTATCCTCCAATATTACGCAGAAAATCGGTTGTAACTCGCAGTAAAATAGTTACTCGGAAAGTAAATAATGCGGTAAAAATGCCTGGAGAGATAAACGACACAATACATCCTTCGGTGACAATCCAAACAAGAGAGTGTTAAACACTTCGGAAGCTCACGACAACTGTATTTGATTGAAAAAAGTTAATTAACTGATATTTATTTCTTATTCTTTTAAAATGACCTAATATTTACGAGTTTCATTCAGAATAATCTCGCAGCGTAAATCGACTTACGTCCAAACTTCGACAGTTTTCTGATTATTCGGGATGTCATTTGTTATTGCAAGTTCGAGTCCCAGAACAAAATAATGAGCCATTCAGATAACTACTAAAAGTATTCTGCGAAGCTCTAAATATCTACATAAACTACTATTGGATATACTGTACACGACTGACATTTATACCGAGCGAGGTGGCGCAGTGGGTAGCATACTGGACTCGCATTCGGGAGGACGACGGTTCAATCCCGCGTCCGGCCATCCTGATTTAGGTTTTCCGTGATTTCCCTAAATCGCTCCAGGCAAATGCCGGGATCGTTCCTTTGAAACGGCACGGCCGACTTCCTTCCCGTCCTTCCCTAATCCAATGAGATCGACGACCTCGCTGTCTGGTCTCCTCCCCCAAAACAACCCCAACCCCCAACTGACATTTATGAATCGAAATCTGGCTTGAAACAAAATGTTTATATTAAAGGAAACAAATGGTAAACAAAATAGGAGGAGAATGGAACAGTCACTACAGTATGTCAGATTATGTTAGATATGGGTCAAAGCAAACGGTGATACTTTAACTCGTTTAACAGATTTTGCTGTCTGTTTACATTAGCTTTTCTGTGTTAAAATGGCCGGTTCCGGTTTCACACGAATCATCCTCAGATCCAATTATGTCGATTACTTAAGCAGCCAGTCCACATCATCAGCAAAATTAACATGTTGTGTCGCTGAATTTTTTTTGTCGTCTAAGGCAGGATGTAAATTTCGCTGGTAATGTTGACGGTTTACTCGCGCTATCGTAACAACCTTTGAAAACGAAATCAATCTAGACGGACAACAAAATCTTGTTTACACCTAGTGCTTGTCGATTTCCTCCGAAGCCAGTCTGTTAGTTTTTGCAATCTGGACTCGTTTGTTGCACATTTGCTATTGATATTTTGTAGGAAGTAGTTTATGATGCACCTGATGTAAGCCCTACATCTAAATACACTGAAGATCCGAAGAAACTGGTACACCTGCCTAACATCGTATATTCCACCCCTCCCCCCTCCCCCCTCCCCCCCTCCCCCCTCCCCTCCCTCCCCGAGAAAGCAAAGGTGCTGCAACACGACTGGGCATGGACTCGACTAATGTCTGAAGTAGTGATGGAGAGAACTAACACCGTGAATCCTGCAGGGCTGTCAATAAAACCGTAACAGTACGACGGGGTGGAGATCTCTTCTGAACAGCATATTGCAAGGCATCCCAAATATGCCCAATAATGTTCATGTCTGGGGAGTTTGGAGGCCAGCGGAAGTTTTTATAGTCAGAAGAGTGTTACTGGGGCCACTCTGTAGCAATTCTGGACTTGTGGGGCGTCGCGTTGTTCTCCTGGAATTGCCCAAGAATATCGGAATGCACAATGGACATGAACGGATACAGGTGACGAGGCAGGATGCCCAACTACGTGTCACCTGTCAGAGTCGTATCTAGACGTATCAGGGGTCTCATATCTCTCCAACTGCACGCGCCCCACATCATTACAGAGCCTCCACCAGCTTGAACAGTCCCCTGATTACACGCAGGGCCGATGCATTCACGAGGTTGCCTCCATGCCCATACGCGTCCATCCCCTTAATACAATTTGAAACTAGACTTGTCCGACCAGGCGACATTTTGCCAGCCATTAATAATTCAATGTCCGTATTGACGGGCCAGGCGAGACCTAAAGCAGGAGTCTCATATCTCTCCAATTGCACACGCCCCACGCCATTACACAGCTTCCACCAGCTTGAACAGCCTCCGAATGACACGCAGGGCCCATGGATTCATGAGGTTGCCTCCATACCCGTACGCGTTCATCTGCTCGATATAATTTGAAACGAGACTCGTCCGAGCAGGCGAGATTTTTCCAGCCATCAATAGTCCAGTGTCGATATTGACGAGTCAGGCGAGGCGTCAAGTTTTGTGTCGTACTGTCATCAAGGCTCCGAAACCCCATTTCGATGGTCTTTCGTTGAACGGTTCGCACGCTGTTACTTGTTGATGGGCCAGCGTCAATATTGCAGCAGTTTGCGGAAGGGTTGCACTTCTGTCACACTGAACGATTCTCTTCAGTCGTCGTCGGTCCCTTTCTTGCAGGATCTTTTCCTGGCCGCAGCGACGTAAGAGATTTGATGTTTTACCAGATTCCTGATATTCACGCTACACTCATGAGATGGTCGTACGGGAAAATCCCCACTTCATCGCTACCTCGGACATGGTGTATCCCATCGCTCTTGCGACGTCTATAACACCACGTTCAAACTCACTTAAATGTTTCTAACGTGCCATTGTAGCAGCAGTAACTGATCTAACAACTGCGCCAGACGCCTGTTGTCTTACGTAAGCCGCGCGGAGTAGCCGCTCGGTCTCCCGCGTCGGAAGTTATAGTCCTCCCTCTGGCAGGGGTGTCTTGTCCTTAGCGTAAGTTATTTTAAGTTAGATTAAGTAGTATGTGAGCTTAGCGATAACTTTCCATCAGAATTTCTAAAATCATTGGGAGAAGGGGCAACAAAACGACTATTCACGTTGGTGTGTAGAATATATGAGTCTGGCGATATACCATGAGTCTGGCGATATACCATCATCCACACAATTCCGAAGACGGCAAGAGCTGACAAGTGCGAGAATTATCGCACAATCAGCTTAACAGCTCATGCATCGAAGCTGCTTACAAGAATAATATACAGGAGAATGGAAAAGAAAATTGAGAATGCGCTAGGTGACGATCAGTTTGGCTTTAGGAAAAGTAAAGGGACGAGATAGGCAATTATGACGTTACGGCTAATAATGGAAGCAAGGCTAAAGAAAAATCAAGACACTTTCATAGGATTTGTCGACCTGGAAAAAGCGTTCGACAATATAAAATGGTGCAAGCTGTTCGAGATTCTGAAAAAAGTAGGGGTAAGCTGTAGGGAGAGACGGGTCATATACAATATGTACAACAACCAAGAGGGAATAACAAGAGTGGACGATCAAGAACGAAGTGCTCGTATTAAGAAGGGTGTAAGACAAGGCTGTAGCCTTTCGGCCCTACTCTTCAATCTGTACATCGAGGAAGCAATGATGGAAATAAAAGAAAGGTCCAGGAGTGGAATTAAAATACAAGGTGAAAGGATATCAATGATACGATTCGCTGATGACATTGCTATCCTGAGTGAAAGTGAAGAAGAATTAAATGATCTGCTGAACGGAATGAATAGTCTAATGCGTACACAGTATGGTTTGAGAGTAAATCGTAGAAAGACGAAGGTAATGAGAAGAAATAGAAATGAGAACAGTGAGAAACTTAACATCAGGATTGATGGTCACGAACTCAATGAAGTTAAGGAATTCTGCTACCTAGGCAGTAAAATAACCAATGACGGAGCAAGGAGGACATCAAAAGCAGACTCGCTATGGCAAAAAAGGCATTTCTGGCCAAGAGAAATCTACTAATATGAAATACCGGCCTTAATTTGAGGAAGAAATTTCTGAGAATGTACGTCTGGAGTGCAACACTGTATGGTAGTAAAACATGGACTGTGGGAAAACCGGAACAGAAGAGAATCGAAGCATTTGAAATGTGGAGCTATAGACGAATGTTGAAAATTAGGTGGACTGATAAGGTAAGGAATGAGGAGGTTCTACGCAGAATCGGAGAGGAAAGGAATATGTGGAAAACACTGATAAGGAGAAGGGACAGGATGATAGGACATCTGCTAAGACATGAGGGAATGACTTCCATGGTACTAGAGGGAGCTGTAGAGGGCAAAAACTGTAGAGGAAGACAGAGATTGGAATACGTCAAGCAAATAATTGAGGACGTAGGTTGCAAGTGCTACTCTGAGATGAAGAGGTTAGCAGATTTCCAAAATTGTCTTACATAGGCGTTGTCGACCACAGCGCTGTATTTTGCCTGTTTACATACCTCTGCATTTGAATACGCATCCCTATACGAGTTTCTTTGTTCAGTGCAGTAACCCATATCCATCGTAATTGTAAATGAAGGCCCTCCACACAGTGCGATGGGATAGGACCTGTCTGTCATGGGCGAATACAGTCTGGAACAGGTATCTCAACAAGTCTGTGACATGCACGAGTGCGTCCCTCAGTCGCACAGAGACATAATCTGTTGTCACAACTGAAGGCAATAGAGAGCCGTTCCGTTCTCCAGTCCTCTCTTTCACGATACCACAACAGCCGCAAGCCGTGTCTGGTGTCAGCGTTAGCCTGGTCAGACTCACACCTGCTCCAGGTAGTTGCGTCCCACTGATGGCTGATAACACAGCAGGTGCAACAAGTGCCCGGATTTCGTCCCTGGATGATGGTCGGTGGCCACCGCTGCTAGCAAAAAATTTGGAAATTTGCGGTAAGTTCTTATGGGACCAAACTGCTAAGGTCATCCGTCCCTAGGCTCACACGTTACTTAATCTAACTTAAACTAACCTACGCTAAGGACAACACACACACACACACACATGCCCCAGGGAGGACTCAGCAGATCTCCGACGGGGGCAGCCGCGCGAACCGTGGCAAGGCGCCTAAGACAACACGGTTACCCCGCGCGGACCGCTGCTAGAAGAATGCGTTGATCTTTACGCGCGTCTGTACTACGTGGACGTTCAGAGCTTGATCTACAGGTGTGGAAATGTTAGACAGATCACTATTGAAAGCAACGGCATACCACGGATACACTGTGTTCAACATGTGCGGCAGTCCGTCGAAGCGCCGATCCAGCTTCCCGCAGGTCTAAAATTCGATCCCATTCAAACGACTGAAGCTGTTCAAAGGTACTACGTATTCGTCTGTGGGGCTTGACTGTACCTTGAAATAAAGGTTGCAAACGCTGTTCTCCGCTATAATCAGTATAGTTACTGCGTGAAGAGTAAAAAAAGAGGGCGCGTCAACAGGTCGTCTAAGTTCCATCTCTTCGCGAATGACCATGACCCATAAATCACATACAACCGCTCACTATGCACATATTATAATCGGTGTCACTGAGGACAGTGCTCGTGTGTGCTAGTGTAAATGCGATGTTCACTTAGAGTCGGAAACGCCGCAAAGGCTAGTGATCACAGTTACACATCACCTATTCAGTGGACTATATGGCACAGAATGTGGACAAGAGCTGACTCGAGACACGTACACATGTCCCGAGCCGGCCACTGTGGCCGAGCGTTTCTGGGCGCTTCAGTCTGGAACTGCGCGACCGCTACTGTCACAGGTTCGAATCCTGCCTCGGGCATAGATGTGTGTGATGTCCTTAGGTTAGTTAGGTTTAAGTACACTCCTGGAAATTGAAATAAGAACACCGTGAATTCATTGTCCCAGGAAGGAGAAACTTTATTGACACATTCCTGGGGTCAGATACATCACATGATCACACTGACAGAACCACAGGCACATAGACACAGGCAACAGAGCATGAACAATGTCGGCACTAGTACAGTGTATATCCACCTTTCGCAGCAATGCAGGCTGCTATTCTCCCATGGAGACGATCGTAGAGATGCTGGATGTAGTCCTGTGGAACGGCTTGCCATGCCATTTCCACCTGGCGCCTCAGCTGGACCAGCGTTCGTGCTGGACGTGCAGACCGCGTGAGACGACGCTTCATCCAGTCCCAAACATGCTCAATGGGGGACAGATCCGGAGATCTTGCTGGCCAGGGTAGTTGACTTACACCTTCTAGAGCACGTTGGGTGGCACGGGATACATGCGGACGTGCATTGTCCTGTTGGAACAGCAAGTTCCCTTGCCGGTCTAGGAATGGTAGAACGATGGGTTCGATGACGGTTTGGATGTACCGTGCACTATTCAGTGTCCCCTCGACGATCACCAGTGGTGTACGGCCAGTGTAGGAGATCGCTCCCCACACCATGATGCCGGGTGTTGGCCCTGTGTGCCTCGGTCGTACGCAGTCCTGATTGTGGCGCTCACCTGCACGGCGCCAAACACGCATACGACCATCATTGGCACCAAGGCAGAAGCGACTCTCATCGCTGAAGACGACACGTCTCCATTCGTCCGTCCATTCACGCCTGTCGCGACACCACTGGAGGCGGGCTGCACGATGTTGGGGCGTGAGCGGAAGACGGCCTAACGGTGTGCGGGACCGTAGCCCAACTTCATGGAGACGGTTGCGAATGGTCCTCGCCGATACCCCAGGAGCAACAGTGTCCCTAATTTGCTGGGAAGTGGCGGTGCGGTCCCCTACGGCACTGCGTAGGATCCTACGGTCTTGGCGTGCATCCGTGCGTCGCTGCCGTCCGGTCCCAGGTCGACGGGCACGTGCACCTTCCGCCGACCACTGGCGACAACATCGATGTACTGTGGAGACCTCACGCCCCACGTGTTGAGCAATTCGGCGGTACGTCCACCCGGCCTCCCGCATGCCCACTATACGCCCTCGCTGTCGCGGCATGCTACCAGTGTTAAAGACTGCGATGGAGCTCCGTATGCCATGGCAAACTGGCTGACACTGACGGCGGCGGTGCACAAATGCTGCGCAGCTAGCGCCATTCGACGGCCAACACCGCGGTTCCTGGTGTGTCCGCTGTGCCGTGCGTGTGATCATTGCTTGTACAGCCCTCTCGCAGTGTCCGGAGCAAGTATGGTGGGTCTGACACACTGGTGTCAATGTGTTCTTATTTCATTTCCAGGAGTGTAGTTCTAAATTCTAGGGGACTGATGACCTCAGATGTTAAGTCCCTTAGTGCTCTCAGCCATTTGAACCATTTGAGGTGTCCTGATTTTTCCTCTTTCCCAAACGTTTCGAGGCGTCGAGTGCAATTTTTGAACCAAAGAGCGATTAACCCGCAGTTTACGCACGGTGTACTTTAGGCTAGAGGTGTCAGTGTGGTATTTTGGGGGTAATAGGCAATCTGGATGAGTAATTGAAATATGATTGAGGCAGAAGAAAGTAACAGTAAGGACATACCATTGGATCTACATAAAACTAAAGAATAAGTAAGATGTAGTACGATACGTGAAAATAAGTTATCTTCATGTTCTGTACATTTGCTCACAAATAGACTTTTCAGTTTTGTAGTCCCTCATGCAACTCGCAAGATGCAGGAGATTATATGGAAATCTGCAACTGTGTTCCTTTGTCTTACTGTGTTCCTTTATGTGCTGCATACCTGCTGTTCCTGCCGTCGCGACAAACTCAGATCAAATGAAACTGGAATGTCAAAGTAAAGAGTCGTCAAACAGTCGGATAAATACACAGTGTATAGCGCCCCCCCCCCCCCCCCCCATATCTGTCAGCAAAGCATGCGTGTATTCTAGCATGGAAACGATCATAATGATATCGAACGGCATCCTGTTATACAAGATGTTTCTGTAAGAGCGTGCAAAAATTTCACAGGACGTGGAGGATGCTCAACTGAAGAGTTTGAGGTAGGTAGTCTGGAGTCGGATATGCCAACTTAAAGAGATAATACGTAGAAATAAAATCACTTTCCTTTTTTATTTACTTTAGTTACAGTTCACTGCAAATACCATCATTAACACTATGAACGTACCATTTGTACCGTATCTTACAAAATGTGCTGGAACTGACGGCGATCAACTTCAATGCAAGCTTGACACCGGCGAACAAGGTTCTGACGCACACTGACAAACATCCCTGGTGTGTTTCGAATCACATCACACGCGGCTACAGTTCTGGTAACTGATTCCATCTCCGTATCCACTGCGGTTTCATACACATTTGACTTCAGATATACACGTAGGAAATAATCAAGGAGACTCAGGTCAGGTGACCTTACAGGCCATGGAATAGGACTCTTCGTTCCAATCCAGCGACATAGAAATACAGCACTGAGATGGTTTCGGACATCCGCACCGGAGTGAGACGATGCACCGTCAAGTTGTATCGTATTTACGTTATCTCATGACACAACGTGCCATGAATCAAGGATACAACAGAGCCACGTTATGGACAAGTAAAGCAAACGATACTTGCATTTCCCATTAAGCAGGCTCGTCCTTCTTTCCTTGCATGAAATAAGAGTGTACATGTAAACGAACAGTACGTATGAACTTGTAGACATGCTCGTTGTAAATAAGCTGCTAGTCAAAGCGGCAAGTTTACTTCGATATCTCTTTAAGGGGAGGTTTACTATCTTTGGCCCGATAAAAGCATGTACTTTGAGATTCGTTTCTCGTGAAGTGTTATAGATATCAATGTCAAATTTGGTCAAAATGTTTATTGATATTTCCTCTACAAACTGGAATGTTTTCGACCAGAAATGTCGAAGAGCAAAGGTGGAAGTGCCGTCGCAACGAAACAAAGTTTCGATGTAGACCTTCACGCGTGGTATGTCACAGGTCATCCGGGTCGTCGGAAATCAAACTTGAGTTCACCTTAGCGACGTACATACGATTCTTTAGGAGTTGTACCTCGCTTAAGTTATTTGAACCATAGAAAACAAAATGGCGGCCATTTGAAAAAGGAGGGTATTTTTCAGCGACTTTTCGACTTCGTCGGCCAAGTAAAATTATTTATAGTTGATGGATCGGAATAAAAGTGGTACAACTCCTAGACAATTTAGTTAGCTTCGTCGGAAACAAAGAATCATGCCAATCGGTTCAGTAGATTTGAAGTTACCATACCGCGCCATTAAAAAAAAAGTCATTTCGAGAAAAACGCGTTTGAAGCTTTGACAACATATAAATGCAATATTGTGCAACTTACGTTCAATCTGCTGTTTCGGGTCCATATTCTCGTCCTTCCTCTTCCTCATAGAGGGCGTTCTGCTCGATCTGGGCCATCCTGCGGTGCTCCAGAGCCGCTCGTACGGCCGGTGACAAGCGGTTTTCGGCGGCTTGAATCCGGTGGTCGTCCGAATACTTGGCGAACTGCGTCGAACATAGTCCTAGGGTGACGTCCATAGTTGTCATGGTCTTCAGAATTGCTGAATACCCTTCACTGAAGCTGCTCACTGCCAGGAAAGTCGCAATCTCCACAGTCTTCGCACCAGAATGCAAATGCTTAGGGGCTAACTTCCAAACACACGCGTTCAGACTTTAATTTGAATTTTGTGTGTTTCCTCCCAAGCACCGGTACAACTACTCATCCTTCGAAAGAAAAAAACTGGTGTGCGATAAAGGCCGATTTCAGGCAGGTGCATTTTGTTGTTCAACCGCGAATAACAAATATTTCCGCTCAGTTTTCGGAAAAACCGTTTCAGCGGTGGATTGTAAACACTTTTATGGATCCAAAAATGCAATGTAGAAAAATTGATTTTTTGAACCAAAAGACAGTAAACCTCTCCCTTGACTTGGCTTCTCCACCCCCATGTTCTGTACCTCAAATTTTTCAGTGGACCATTCTCTAGGTCCTGTTACATTTTTTTCCACGTCCTTACGAAAACACGCTGTAGAGTGCGCGAAACGGTCTGTGTCAACGTTCAGACCAGTTATACTGGATTACCGTTGCTGACCTACCAAGAAAGTGCGCAAATTTAGCACTGCGTGAAGATTCATAACGAAATTCAGTTAAAAACCATCCAGTGCCACACGTAAGTCAATTCAATTATCCAGGCATTGGATGTTTTTCAATTGAATTTCGTTATGAATCTTCACGCAGAGCTAAATTTACACACTTTCATGGTAGTTCAGCAACAGTAATCCAGTATAACTGGTCTGAACGTTGACACAGACCGTTTCGCGGCCGAATGCGGATAATATTTTGCTAATTTGTAACGATCAGGGGTACTTTGTCTTATTAAAGCAGTTATGTTATCTCGATAAGCTGAAATTAATTTATATTAGTACGGTTCACACTAATTAGCGTTTCTTATTTCATTTGTATCTTATATTTATGTGTTGTGGTTCAAATGGCTCTGAGCACTATGGGGCTTAACATCTGAGGTCATCAGTCTCCTAGAACTTAGAACTACTTAAACCTAACTAACCTAAGGACATCACAAACATCCATGCCCGAGGCAGGATTCGAGCCTGCGGCCGTAGCAGTCGCGCGGTTTCGGACTGAAGCGCCGAGAACCGCTGGGCCACCGCGGCCGGCTTTACGTGTTGTGCTTAACACACTAATCGGCACTAATATAGTCTTACACATGAATGAAAACAGCCTGACAAAGTTCAGATAGTTTGACAATTTCACGCCTGTGCATAGTATGTTGGTAGCACTTCGTCGCCTTGCCTGTTATGCTGTGTGGCAGACTTTAAAGCTGTGCGGATCAGCATAACAGAAGGCGAGGGGTCTCGTTCGTTTTGTCCACGACTGTACGTTGTACGTAATTGCATTAAGGGTCATCGCGTCACAGTAATACTGTCCACCGCTACACAGAAAACGACACTGTCGTGCCAGTCCCAGAAGTTTGGTGGCCCACGGACAGTATTTCTGTTCTGGCTTTTTCCGCACTCGAACGAACTTGTAACGCGGTGCGGCGTCCTGCACTTGATCCACATAACACTGAGTGAGGGTGGAAACTAATATTCAAAAACTAGCAACTCTGGCCTACTAGTCGCCAATAACCTCCGAATGAGGCGGTACATTGCTGTGCCGTCTGTTGACAAGACGTAAGAAAGTATCACAGTTCCTTCTACTTGATGTATAGCGCAACGAGCGTTGAACTGAGCATAGCAGTCGTTCCACTCCTCTTGTTCATTGTTCATTGAATGCTCGGAACGGTGGAACGCACTGATGTGGCTGGCTGTTGCGGAGGAATTGATGCTGCAGCAGCTTGTGAATTAATGAGCTACTGGACTGCTCTCAGCAACTGTGACATTTGGTGGTTCTAAAATTGAATAAACTGCACTAGATGATCAAAGCCAGCAGCAACCGGAGGCGTAGGCGCAGGTGGTGTGGAGAGCGGGTTAGAGGCCATTTTAACGAGAGAAGCGCCAGAACAAAGTACTTATACGCAAATAGCGAAAGCGTTGTAGCTAGTCTTCATGGAAGAACACAATCAGCAGCAATGCAACTCTGAAAGAGAAGAGAGTATTAGTGACACACTGTGACAGAGCGGCAAAGAGCGAAGGTAGCGTTGTTTCTGTAACCCTCGTCGCCAGATGCTGTGTTGGCTACTGTGGGCTGTCAGCACTGGCACAAAAAAGGAGGGAGAAAAGACGCGATGGCCGGTGGCAGGAATCCAAAATGATCTGCACATTAAGGGGGGTAGGACGTCAAACGGGCCGACTTGGAGCAGGAGAGGCACCACAGGACATTTTAATTTCCACTGTCTATGCTTTTACAAATAAATTCATAAAACTTTGTCATCATGACCAGGAAGGATTCAGAATTCACACTCATAGCAGTGGTAGTTCTTAAACATAACGAAGTAATTTTTTTACATGTGAAATTTCATCATTTTTTTCACTTACTAATGGCAGAATTTGTTGCTATAAGTACACTTTTCTTCATAAGTAAGAGAAATAGTTCGATGAATTTTGCACAGAATACAAACCATGCATAAAAGTGTATGAAACTCTAGAATTTTCCAAATCTATTAAAAACTGTACTAAAAATTGAGGTAATTACCTACAAAATTTGTGTTTTTTCTAAACATGAAGTTTAAAATACAACAGATCATTCGTTTTCTCATAAATTAAATAAATTCTAGAGTTTCATACACCTGTAAGTATGGTATGTATGCTGTGCAAAATTCATCGAAGAATCTCTCTAACTTATGAAGAAAAGTGCACCTAGAGCAACAAATGCAGCCATTAGTAAGTGAAAAAATGATGAAATTTCACACGTAAAAAAAATTATTTTGCTATGTTTTAGAACTTCCTCTGCAATGAGTGTGAATCCTAAATCCTTCCTGGTGATGCTGACGAAGTTTTATGAATTTATTTGTAAAAGTATAGACAGTGGAAATTAAAATGTCCTGTGATGCCTCTCCTGCTCCAAGTCGGCCCATTTGACGTCCTACCCCCCCCCCCCCCCCCTTTAAAAGGACACTTTATTTCTAAAAGGACAAGAAACTTAACTTGCTTCCTGTGCCGCCTACATGCAAGTACTTTAACCACTATTGGTACCCGCAGAAGGCTGGCTAAATAACGTCCTCTTATTACTCAGTAGTGATGATGCTCTGCTACCAAACTGGGCCGACCACCGATGAGCGGCTGGTTACGTCAGCGTTTTTAGTGGGCGCTGAACTCTTGTCTTCCTGGAGCTGTGGCGCTGCCTGCTCTTTCCACTGGCTGGCGGTCAGCGCCTTCTTGACGCCGTTGCGCAGAGCTGCGCTTGTCAGTGTTCATTAGATGCGTTAGGACTGCACAACTGATGGCCCTGCAACTACTGGAAAGGCTGCTGTCCCTTTTCAGGAACCACAAGTTTGTCTGTCCTCTCAACAAATACCCCTCTGCCGTGGTTGCACCTACGGTACGGCTATCCGTATCGCTGAGGTACTCAAGCCACCCCAACGACGGCAGAGTCCATGGTTCGTGGGGAGAGAGCGGGGCATAAATTACTAGCTAGGGATCGCGATACCGCCCTTACCCCTATCAGTTAACGCCTGTTGGCTTCTGTCTTCGACCGACGTTAGCTCGTCGATTGTTCCGACATTTCTCCAGCGTGAGAGCCAGGAATTTTCATAGCTTCACCCTCCACGTGTTTGTGGTGGACTGGAGTCGAACTCACGGCCGCAGCGTGATTCAGCTGCTCCCATCGCTGACGTTTTATGCAACCCGTTATTGGGATCCGTTTTCGCTAGAGGCAGTAGTTTTCTAGATATTCAAGAAAATCGGACAAAAGTGACCCTCGAACGCACCCCCACACTCAGCCCTCATCGTTCAGAACTTCTACTATGTTGCTCAAGGCATTCCCTTCCTACCACTGTGCAAATATTCGCGAAAGCACGAATTATTTCGCACATTCCACCTTTTTCGGTCTTCATTGACTTGCCTTATTACCCCACCGGCTTAATCGACCTCATGCAAATTGTAAAATTACATTTGTGTGAATTTCACCTAACAACGTTGTTAATTTCAACAGCATAAGATAAACAATAATGTCATTTTATTCGTCAGGCCTTCTGGTACGAAACTACAGTGCCTGTAAAGATTAATGTTGTATTGAAATGTCAGTGTCATTTGTTTTAGCGTACCGTTTACAAAACTCGTTTTTCTTTCATTACGCTCAAGGCCACGTTTAAATTAATAATGTTAACTAAGTAGCCGACCATGCTGGTGGCGTAACAGCCCAATCAATAGAGACCAAAAAATGTCAAATATATAGAATAGTCTAAAATTTTTGTACAGTGAGTGCTACGAAGAACATACTAGAGATCTTGAATGATGAGGGATGAGTGTAGGATAGAGGTGGGCTTGAAGGTCAGCCTTGCACGTTTTCTTGAATAGCTCGACCACGCTGTTTAGCGCCCGTAAACTTCAAACACACACACACACACTTGAATAGCTCGAAAACCTTGACCTCCAGTACTAAATTTCCTACAAAAACTTCCTGTTCATTTCTTCTGAGGGACTAACAGCTTGTGCGTAGCGACAGAGAGAATAGAAAACTCTCGTACGTGGTTTATGAAGACCGGATATATCAGTGTAGGTCGCAGTAACGACAGCGGTAAGGGCAGTTGAATCGCCTTGTATGTACCTGGTGCAGCAACATACGAGAGCTTTTCTTGCCCATTACCACTGCTGTTCTCTCGTTGCTCCCTGCAACAGTCGTTCGCTGCAACAAGGGAATCCAGGATCGGCTCACCTTAAGGCATTCCTCTTCTCTGTTGAAGCTGTTGCTCTGTTCGTGAATATGTATAGTTTCGGCCACCGGAACTGGGGTGAAGCTTTGACAATGCCAGCCACTCGTGGTGCTGAACCGCCAGAAAAATCGTTGAAAAAGCGTCAGTCGAAGATTCCGATACAGAAGCCAACAAGTGGTTTAGCAACAGGTGACCACAAAGGCCTTAATAATTTTGTATTTACGCACATTGCATTATTAAGGTTTCCCATTAGCAGTAAAAATTTAAATACATTACTGGCCATTAAAACTACTACACCACGAAGATAACGTGACGCGAAATTTAACCGACAGGAAGAAGATGCTGTGATATGCAAATGATGAGCTTTTCAGAGCATTCACACAAGGTTGGCGCCCGTGGCGACACCTACAACGCTCTGACCTGAGGAAAGTTTCCAACATATTTCTCATACACAAACAGCAGTTGACCGGCGTCGCCTGGTGAAACGTTGTTGTGATGCCTCGTGTAAGGAGGAGGAATGCGTACCATCACGTTTCCGACTTTGATAAAGGTCGGATTGTAGGCTATCGCGATTGCGGTTGATCGTATCGCGACATTGCTGCTCGCGTTGGTCGGGATCCAATGACTGTTAGCAGAATATGGATCGGTGGGTTCAGGAGGGGAATACGAAACGCATGATGGTCGCATCCGTGTTTGGCGACATCGCGGTGAACGTTCATTGGAAGCGTGTATTCGTCATAGCCATACTGGCGTATCACCTGGCGTGATGGTATGGGGTGCCATTGGTTATACGTCTCGGTCACCTCTTATTCGCATTGACGGCACTTTGAACAGTGGACGTTACATTTCAGATGTGTTACGATCCGTGGCTCTACCCTTCATACGATCCCTGCGAAACCCTACATTTCAGCAGGATAATGCACGACCGCATGTTGCAGGTCCTGTACGGGCCTTTCTGGATAGAGAAAATGTTCGACTGCTGCACTGGCCAGCACATTCTCCAGATCTCTGACCAACTGAAAACGTCTGGTCAATGGTGGCCGAGCAACTGCCTCGTCACAGTACGCCAGTCACTGCTTTTGATGAACTGTGGTATCGTGTTGAAGCTGCATGAGCAACTGTACCTATACACACCATCCAAGCTCTGACTCAATGCCCAGGCGTATCAAGGCCGTTATTACGGCCAGAGGTGGTTGTTCTGGGTACTGATTTCTCAGGATCTATGCAATCAAAAAGCGTGAAAATGTGATCTCATGTCAGTTCTAGTATAATATATTTGTCCAATGAATACCCGTTTATCATCTACATTTCTTCTTGGTGTAGCAATTTTAATGGCCAGTAGTGTAATAGAGTCAGTTGCTGGAGCCCCCATCTTGCAGAAATTTTGTGAAATTAGAACACACTGGACATTGCACGGTAGTCCGAGTCTCAAATCATGTCTATAATTGCTGCCAAGTCATCCAGTGTACTTTAATCCATCACAATAACTTCAGTGTCTTCAGTAGTATGGTATCATGAGACAAAGTGAGATCCGCCCAACCCAGAAGAATAACATCGGATATGAATGTATCACCGTTTATATTATAGGTTTGAGTGCGACAGCCTGCGTGTTTAATACGTTCCAAAACGCCTCGCAGAAAAACAGGATTTTACAGTGTTCATGACTTAGATTCTATTGGTTATAAAGAGGTAGAGTCAAATGGCTTGGATAGCCCTTGGGATAAGGAGCGTTTGTATAACCAGTACAGATCAAAAGATTAATATTACAAATTTCCTCCTGCTTAGTCAAATGGAGCAAACCCGTTGGTTCTTTTTGCATTTGATATAGTCTAGGTAGGGCTTTATGGGACTTATGTAGTCACTATTAGTTCATGGGCGCTTCCTCAGAGGTTCAAAGCTATCATACTTCTCCACGTCATTGTGAGGTAAAATGTAAATAGTAAATAATAGCAGCGAATTTCTCAAATTTTATAGGGATATTCTCGAGGCATTAATCTGGAAGAGCCTGTGACCTGGTATCGCAGGACAGAGTGGATCAGGATAAGGTTAACGAAAGGGACCAAAATCAGTTACTGTTAGTTACACAAGAACACACAACTTTATTCCTCGAAAACCAATGCACAGTTTTCTCGTTAAAACAACAACGATCAATTCAGGGCTGAGGGCCCACATACGTCTCAATAATAAAGTTTAAATAATTCATTTTAAAACACAAGAATTTAGACAAACGGCCGAAGGCCTTAATTAAGTAAAATTAAAATATTCGTAAATAATTCCTTTTAAGGCACAAGAATTAAGACAAACGGCTGAAAGGCCCAAATAATATTTCAGATTCGCAAAGGAAACTGTTTGAAAAGCAAGCATTTACAAATTTCGACTAAAAGCCAGACTAAGGAAAATTTAAATTAATTCCTCTGATGAAATCCCAATAATATTTCAACATAATAAAAGGGAAACTTTAAAGACAAGCATTTACACAGTACAACATAAAACCATCTTAAGAAAAATTGAAATATCTTGACGGCTGAAGGCACAAACAATTACTCAAAATAATTAAAGCCAACCTTAAGATACACATTTACACAGTACAGCTGAAAGCCACTTTAAGAATTCAAGATAATTAAAGAGAAACCTTGCAGGCAAGGATTTACATATTACGGCTGAAAGCCACAGACTTTGAAACAAACGCGGCTGAATGCCTAAATACAGAGTAAGAAGAATTCTAAATAAAACACGGCTGAAGGCCTAATCTGAAAATACTTGACATAGGGTTCGGCTGATGGCCATATACTAAACATGTTGATGTTGTTGTGGTGTTCAGTTCTGAGACTGGTTTGTTGCAGCTCTCCATACTACCCTATCCTGTGCAAGCTTCTTCATCTCCCAATACTTAGTGCAACCTATATTCTTCTGAATCTGCTTAGTGTATTCATCTCTTCATCTCCCTCTACGATTTTTACCCTCCACACTGCCCTCCAATGCTAAATTTGTGATCCCTTGATGCCTCAGAACATGTCCTACCAACCGGTCCCTCTTCTTGTCAAGTTGTGCCACAAACTCCTCTTCTCCCCAGTTCTATTCAATACCTCTTCATTAGCGATGTGATCTACCCATCTAATCTTCAGCATTCTTCTGTAGTACCACATTTCGAAAGCTTCTATTTTCTTCTTGTCCAAACTATTTATCGTCCATGTTTCACTTCCACACAAATACTTTCAGAAACGACTTCCTGACACATAAATCTATACTCGATGTTAATAAATCTCTCTTCTTCAGAAAAGCTTTCCTTGCCATTGCCAGTCTACATTTTATATCTTCTCTACTTCGACCATCATCAATTATTTTGCCCCCCCAAATAACAAAACTCCTTTAGTACGTTAAGTGTCTCATTTCATAATCTAATTCCCTCAGCATCACCCGATTTAATTCGACTACATTCCATTATCCTCGTTTGGCTTTTGTTGATGTTCATCTTATATCCTCCTTTCAAGACACTGTCCATTCCGTTCAGCTGCTCTTCCAAGGCCTTTGCTGTCTCTGAAAGAATTAAAATGTCATCGGCAAACTCAAAGTTTTTATTTCTTCTCCAAGGATTTTAATACCTACTCAGAATTTTTCTTTTGTTTCCTTTACTGCTTGCTCAATATACAGATTGAATAACATCGGGGAGAGGCTACAACCCTGTCTCACTCCCTTCCCAACCACTGCTTCCCTTTCATGTCCCTCGACTCTTATAACTGCCATCTGGTTTCTGTACAAATTGTAAATAGCCTTTCGCTTCTTGTATTTTATCCCTGCCACCTTCAGAATTTGAAAGAGAGTATTCCAGTCAACATTGTCAAAAGATTTCGCTAAGTCTACAAGTGCTAGAAACGTAGGTTTACCTTTCCTTAATCTATTTTCAAAGACAAGTCGTAGGGTCATTATTGCCCTCAGTATTCCAACATTTCTACGGAATCCAAACTGATCTTCCCCGAGGTCAGCTTCTGCCAGGTTTTCCATTCGTCTGTAAAGAATTCGCGTTAGTATTTTGCAGCTGTGGCTTATTAAACTGATAGTTCGGTAATTTTCACACCTGTCAACACCTGATTTCTTTGGGATTGGAATTATTATATCCTTCTTGAAGTCTGATGGTATTTCGCCTGTCTCATACATCTTGCTCTCCAGATGGTAGAGTTTTGTCAGGACAGGCTCTCCCAAGGCCGTCAGTAGTTCTAATGGAATGTTGTCTACTCCCGGGGCCTTGTTTCGACTCAGGTCTTTCAGTGCTCTGTCAAACTCTTCACGCAGTATCGTATCTCCCATTTCATCTTCATCTACATCCTCTTCCATTTCCATAATATTGTCCTCAAGTACATTGCCCTTGTATAGATCCTGTATATACTCCTTCCACCTTTCTGCTTTCCCTTCTTTGCTTAGAAGTGGGTTTCCATCTGAGCTTTTGATATTCATGGAAGTGGTTCTTCTTTCTCCAAAGGTCTCTTTAATTTTCCTGTAGGCAGTATCTATCTTACCCCTAGTGAGATAAGCCTCTACATCCTTACATTTGTCCTCTAGCCATCCCTGCTTAGCCATTTTGCACTTCCTGTCGATCTCATTTTTGAGACGTTTGTATTCCTTTTGGCTTGCTTCATTTACTGCATTTTCATATTTTCTCCTTTCATGAATTAAATTCAATATCTCTCCTGTTACACAAGGATTTCTACTAGCCCTCGTCGTTTACATACTTGATCCTCTGCTGCCGTCACTACTTCATCCCTCAGAGCTACCCATTCTTCTTCTACTGTATCTCTTTCCGCCACTTCTGTCAATTGTTCCCTTATGCTCTCCCTGAAACTCTGTACAACCTCTGGTCAGTTTATCCAGGTCCCATCTCCTTAAATTCCCACCTTTTTGCAGTTTCTTCAGTTTTAATCTGCAGTTCATAACCAATAGATTGTGGTCAAAGTCCACATCTGCCCCTGGATATGTCTTACAATTTAAAACCTGGTTCCTAAATCTCTGTCTTACTATTGTATCTATCTGATACATTCTAGTATCTCCAGGATTATTCCATGTGTACAACCTTCTTTTATGATTCTTGAACCAAGTGTTAGCTATGATTAAGTTATGCTCTGTGAAAAATTCTACCAGACGGCTTCCTCTTTCATTTCTTAGCCCCAATCCATATCCACCTACTATGTTTCCTTCTCTCCCTTTTCCTACTCACGAATTCTAGTCACCCATAACTATTAAATTTTCGTCTCCCATCACTACCTGAATAATTTCCTTTATCTCATCATATATTTCATAAATTTCTTCCTCATCTGCAGAGCTAGTTGGCAAATAAACTTGTACTGCTGTAGTAGGCGTGGGCTTCGTGTCTATCTTGGCCTCAATACTGCGTTTACTATGATGTATGTAGTAGCTTACCCGCTCTGCTATTTTTTTTATTCATTATTAAACCTGCTCCTGCATTACCCCTATTTGATTTTGTATTTATAACCCTGTATTCACCTGACCAAAAGTCTTGTTCTTCCTGCCACTGAACTTCGCTAATTCCCACTATATCTAACTGTAACCTGTCCATTTCCCTTTTTAAACTTTCTAACTTACCTGCCCGATTCATGGATCTGACATTCCGCGCTCCGATCCGTAGAACGCCAGTTTTCTTTCTCTTGATAACGACGTCCTCTTGAGTAGTCCCCACCCGGAGATCCGAAAGGGGAAATATTTTACCTCCGGAATATTTTACCCAAGAGGACGCCATCATCATTTAACCATACAGAAAAGCTGCATGCTAAACATAGAACAGACAAAATTAATACACGGCTGAAGACCTGGCGCCGGCCGCGCTGACAAAGCAGTCCTAGGAGCTTCAGTCCGGAACCGCACTGCTGCTACGGTCGCAGGTTCGAATCCTGCCTCGGGCATCGATGTGTGTGATGTCCTTAGGTTAGTTACGTTTAAGTAGTTCTATGTTCAGTGGACTGATGACCTCAGATGTTAAGTCCCGTAGTGCTCAGAACCATTTGAAGCCCGGTACAGTAGCTGCGACCACATAAAATGACAGTCACAAACAACAAACAGTGGTGCTCAGAAGTGTTCCAAGGGTCGGCCTGGCGGGGAAACTCTAACATAAACGACCTAGGGACGGCTGAAGGACCATCCAAAAATCTAATCAATTTCCTTCCACCCAGCCAACGGCACGACAACCGCAAATGTCAGCGTGGGCGAAGATACCAGGAGCACTACGTCTTCAAATATCGGCGTCTAGATATAGCCAAGACACAATAACCACTGAAAAGTATGAACAAATACCAATGCTGTGGAATTACACCCCATGCCGGACAGCATCAAAACGGTGAAGAAACGCAAACACGCTATTCTCTTTCACAACCGACCGACTGGCTACTCCAGTACGCAGACAGCCTTAATTTGGTCAGTGGAAATCACAGAAGCTACACAGAGTTCCACGTAAACACACTTGCACCAAGAACTGCGACAATCCTAAAAACCAATCACCATGGAACAATAAGGAAAAATGACAAGTCGACACAAACAGGGTTTCCATAAGCGGTCGGCGATCGACTACACGTCGCCCGATTAGAAGACCGACCGAACGAACAACCAAGGTCGTCCCCACTCAAGTTATGTGCGTCGGCAGCGGTCGGGCGAGGTTTGGCTGTCCGGAAGTTACAGCAGCTGCAACCTGACTCAACTCGATGTCCATCCGGATCTCTGAGACACGGCGACCCGGACACACTGGCTCGGACCCAACCGTGCAGAGGTAACTCTTGCCCATTAGCGACGACATCTCTGCACAAAGAAGGAACCGACCCACGTCCGGCAAGATGACCAGCTGACGAGGCCCAATAACGGTCAAAAAACCAAATACACGTCGCGCGATGGGACGACCGACCGAACAACCAACCAACGGCCAGTTCCCGCTCCAGTCTGCTTCCGTCGGACAATGCATGTGCGTCGCCAGCGGTCGCAGAGTACTGGCTGTCAGCACTTCCCTGGCGCTCAGTCCCCGACTCACTTACCGACACACGACAAGCCGGGAATACTAGCGGTCGCTCCAGAGATACTACGACAGTGCACGTATCGACAAGCGCTGCTGCTGTTTCTCACGGGCAAGCAAACAAGCAACTTAGTGACGTCAATAAATCAAATAAGGAGGGAGGCGACAGTACCATAAAAAGGAGATGGCGAGCAATAAACGGCATGAGCGCGAGCCGCGCACGGCTCAGAGCCATCACCCCGTTTTCAGAAATCCACACATCAAACAAAGTTTTGCATCACCCCGGTTACCAGAACTCCTAAAGATAGACGTTAACTGTGGATATTGTATCACAGACACAGTGCCTTTGTCTGTTCAGAGATATTACTAAATCCACCCAAAGATGTAGACAACCAAGCATGAGCAGCGCCTTTTAGACGGAGGGGGGTCCGACAGCCGATCAGTTCCAGTCAGCCGGCCGTAGTGGCCGAGCGGTTCTAGGCGCTTCAGTCTGGAACAGCGCGACCGCTACGGTCGCAGGTTCGAATCCTGCCTCGGGCATGGATGTGTGTGATGTCCTTGGGTTAGTTAGGTTTAAGTAGTTCTAAGTTCTAGGGGACTGATGACCTCAGATGTTTAGTCCCATAGTGCTCAGAGCCATTTGAACCATTTGAAGTTCCAGTCATTCCACCAGGAAGGAGGTACACGGCTCGTGTTATCTGTAGTTAACCACGCCTAGACGGTCAATAACGGGGTTCGATCGCGTCCGCAATTTTACTTTGTGACAGGAAGGGCTCTCAACAAGGGAAGTGTACAGGCGTCTCGGAATGAACCAAAGCGATGTTGTTCGGACATGGAGGAGACACAGAGAGACAGAAACTCGATGACATGCCTCGCTCAAGCCGCCCAAGGGCTACTACTGCAGTGGATGACGTCTACCCACGGATTATGACTCGGAGGAACCCAGACAGCAACGCCACCACTTTGAATAATGCTTTTCGTGCAGCCACAGGACGTCGTGTTACCAATCAAACTGTGCGGAACAGGCTGCATGATGTGCAACTTCACACCCGACGTCCATGGCGAGGTCCCTCTTTGTAACCACGACACCATGGAGCGCGCTACAGATGGGCCCAACAACATGGCGATTGGACCGCTCAGGATTCGCATCACGTTCTCTTCACCAATGAGTGTCGCATATGTCTTCAACCAGATAATCGTCGGAGACGTGTTGGGGGGGCAACCCGGTCAGGATGTACGCCTTAGACACACTGTCCAGGGAGTACAGCAAGGTGGAGTTTCCCTGATGTTTTGAGGTGGCATTATATGGGGCCGACGTACGCCGCTGGTGGTCGTAGAAGGCGCCGTAAGGGCTGTACGATACGTGAATGCGATAGTGCAACCACATCGGCAGCATATTGGCGTGGCATTTGTCTTCATGGATGACAATTCGCGTCCCCATTGTGCACATCTTGTGACTGACTTCCTTCAGGATAACGACATCGCTCGACTAGAGTGTCCAGCATGTTCTCCAGACATGAACCATAACAAATATGCCTGGGACAGATAGAAAAGGGCTGTTTATGGACGACGTGACCCACCAACCACTCTGAGGGATCCACGCGGAATCGCCGTTGAGGAGTGGGACATTATGGACCAACAATGCCTTTATGAGCTTGTGGATAGTATGCCACGACGAATACAGTCATGGATCAATGCAAGAGGACGTACTAATGGGTATCAGAGGTACCGGTGTATACAGCAACCTGGACCACCACCTCTGAAGGTCTCGCTGTATGGTGGTACAACATGCAACGTGTGGCTTTCATGAGCAATAGAAAGGGCGGAAATGATGTTTATGTTGATCTCTATTCCAATTTTCTATACAGGTTACGGAAATCTCAGAACAGAGGTGAACAAAACTTGTTTTGATGTGTGTATTTATCCATTATCTAGAAACACCCCAAAAACTTTTTTGTACCAAAACCCAGCCGCGGAATCACAGGCGGCCATGCACAGCAAATGGCTGTAATTTTTTTAAGTTTTACAAGTGTTACTAAGATTTTGATCCATGACTATCTTGTAAATTTTCTTCATATCTTTATACGTTTGCGAGATTCGAAAATGTAGTTTATAAGCTACGTAGCACGCAGAAACGTGTTGTTAAGTGTCTCCGTTGTATATGGGAACCTCATTCTGTAGTACTGAAGTATGTGCCAATTTTTTTGCACGTTAAATGCGATCTGAGACGTAAAATTAGTTTCGCGTTATTTCAATTTCACGTAGGTAAACTGACCAACACATTTCTTTTCGTATGAATTACATGCCCTACTGCAGAAAGGAAACGAGAAGAACCGGCAGAAGAATGCAAAATGCCAACATGTTCCTGTTTATTAAGACTTGGACTGAAAAGGAGAGGTAGAAATCATCTCATTCTACCTTCCTCAGAATCTTTAGAAGTTTTGCTAAATAATTTGGCATGAGACCATATCCGCGCTTTCTTATGTTGAGAGAGAAGAAGACAATGGCAGCTGCAGTGTGTCGGGAAAGGAATGAATACTGGAAGATAGACGACAGTGATTGTGTAAGCGAAGGAGTCAAGGGCAGAGTGAGAGAAAGAGAGGGAACACGTTGGCAGCGGAACAGAGTTGAAAAACACAGAGCAGTGCTAGGAAAAGTCAAAAGGAGACAGAGCTAATGGGTGGAAGAATAAAAAGAAAGTGGAAGTAGGTGAAAGCCAATGATAATGAGAGACATCGTATATGACAATGGAGAAGATTGAGAGATAGCGACAGTGAGAAGAGACAGCATCAGTTGGAAGAAAGGAACGAGATATTAGCGATAAGAGAGAGACAGTTACAGTGAAAGAACACAACAGTAGTAGGACAGAGCGAAGAGGACTGTTGCTTCGACCCAGGAGTTAGTGAAAGAGAGACACAGAGATGATGACAATGAGCTGGGCTGAATGAGTGAGTGAGAAAGGGCACCTGGTAGTGGATGGGTTAGAGCAACTTATAGCGATGGACTAATGGGTGTGAGTGAGTCACAGTTAGGGGAGATCGTGGGATTGCATGTTGCATGTTAAAAAAAATGAATATATTCGCATGCCAAATTTTTGGAGAATTTTTAAAGTGCTGATGAAGGCAGAATGAGGCACCAGGTACTCCATTTTCCAGTAAGAGTCTTTTAAGTAAACAGAACCACTTTTTTGTGCTCCACCTGGCGCGTTTTTCCGCTGGTATAGACCTGCTGCTCCAGCAAACGTGATTCGACTTAATAGAATTCCGACTGTCGATACGTTTCACGGCTTCAGTGTTCACAAACTAAATAACAGGATGTTAGTTCCTGGTGTAGGTTGCTAGCAGCCTCGTGAAATCCTCCCACGGCACCTGTTCAATTGTCCGTGCATCTATCTCGAAACCGCCACCTGTTGCATATTCGGCGCACTTTTGCTGACATTCATACTAACCTGCAATCTATTTGCGGTATGTTTTGCTGTTCTTTATTAGGGATTTGTGTTTCTCAACTGCGTTCCCTCATATATCTCTGCTATTTGCAAAATACCCAAAGTGATATGGGTTTCATTTTCATAAATCACTTCAGGCGAATGCAGGATGATCACTAATTAGTCAATGGTGAATTTCCTTTACATTCATTGTTCAATGGACACCGGAGACGCAAAGGCCTAAATAAATTACAAATATTACCAAACACGAATTATAGTGCTACAAAGAACTCAATTTTTTTGGTTAAATTTCACTTTGTTGTGAAAAGCTTTAGAAATTCTGGACTATTTGGAAGTTTTCACTGTTGTGTTCTGATTGTATACAGATATGAAAAATAAAATCAATCAACTGAATAGCATCATAGTTCTAGAAATGTTTGTACACCAATCACATGTATTAATATTTTACTGTAGGTTCTTTTTGGTTTACTGGTTAGTTAGTGAAGTAAGGAATTGACACCTGTACTGTTTAAGTCAGCAATTATCGAATCGTTGAGGTCCTTTTTCACTACGTTTGGAAGAAGGAAATGACTGCTAATAATCCAGTAAGATCAATTGTTTGTTAACGTGATATGAATATTTTTCTTTCATAGTACTGATGCCTATAAATATCGAATTCTATAATCTTCCCAAGGATAAATGTGCTGGCTGCTAGTTTATATTCTGCTTCTTTGACTTATGTCACTCTGTTTGAACAGGCATTACGTTTACGAACATTTGAATTAGAGAAAAAGGATGCAAAGCGTAAAATTTGGTCATACAGTGTTTAGCCATTGCTTTACTTTGATTTGTTTCGTCAGTTCCTTGAAATTTATGAGATTTAGTGAAGACCGAAAAGGAAAAAAGATTGATACATGCAATTCATTCGACGAATGGTTTATTAAAAATTGCTTACTAACTGGAAGTATCAAGTTGAGAGTAATTTATTTTGCTGTGACCTTGAATTATTTAGACAAGTTACTGGAAACAAAAATAGGGATGAGCGATCCCTCTTGTCAGGCCACTGTACCTGGGAGATTTCCTTGAATTTCTCTGCTTGTCCTGCCTTCTCCAGTTCCTCTTCTCTCTGCGTACACGCGTGTTCAGTCGCACTCTCATCTCGCACACCCATTCACAGAACTGGTCGAGAGCAAACACGAGTACTCCATCATAGCCATTCAATCCTGTCGTGAATATACACATGCCTTAAGGACCCTGTTACTACTGTAACAATACGCTCTGCGTAGCAATGTGCAAACACACGCACACACACACATACACACACACACACACACACACACACACACACACACACACACACACACATATATATATATACACACACGCTCAAACACATATACACATACAAATTTGCGTCCACGCTCGCCTGTGGACTGCATTCAAATGACAGTCCACTCCATTTATTTTAAATAATCGATGTCACAGGTTTTATTTAGGAGAAAGGTGGAGAGAGATCCAAGTAACAAACTGAGTTTTGAGGATATTGTTTGGGGTTGTGCATCAGCACTCATGTCTGAAATTGTGACAAAATATCGTCGGGTTAAGATTTGTGACATCGCATAGATGCTAGACATATAATGTTAATGAACATGTATGATCCTGAGTTAAGTTCTGCTTCTAAACAACTCGATGGGCTGCACTTCTGTTGGCTCCAAATCAAAGATGCTCGAATAAACATGTTTATAAATTCGTTCAATTCCACGATCTGAAAGACTTCTGGCTTCGTTGTGCGACTGGAGAGGGTACATTACACAAGAAAGAAGACAAATCATCAGTGGAAAACTTCCGTCCCATTTCATTATTGACAATAGTTTCAAAAGTGTTTGAAAGGGATATGTACGATGGACTTTATAAACACTTAGTACGGAAAAATATTCTCATTCGCAATCAGTTTGGATTTCGGAAAGGACTGTCAACTGATCAAGCTATATTCACTTTTTCAGATCATATATTAGAATCAATAAATCAAACGTTATTACCACTTCGAATATCCGCCACCGGTAGCTGAATGGTCAACGTGACGGATTGTCAATTCCTCTGGGCCTGGGTTCGATTCCCGGCTGGGCAGGTGAATTTTCTCCGCCCAGGGACTGGGTGTTGTGCTGTCAAGATCATCATCCTATCATCCTCATCGACTGCAGGTCACCGACGTGGCGTCACATTGAAAGACCGGCACCCGGCGAATGGCTTGCCCGACGGGGGGCCCTAACCATACGATTAAAGAAAAATAAAACCCCTTGGAATATTATGTCATCTGTCTAAAGCTTTTGATTGTGTTAAGCATGATATCCTTATACAAAAGTTAAAATATTATGGGATAACAGGAATAGTAGGCTCATGGTTCTCATCCTATCTTTTTAATAGAAAACAGTGTGTGTCTGTATCCGGCTTACCACATAACAATAGTCATTCAAAATATGAAACCAACAGGGAAGGGGTGCCCCATGGCTCTAATTTAGTTTGTTGTTCCTATTATATATCAGTGACCTTCTATATGCAGTGTCACAAATTTTGTCTTATTTGCAGATGATACAAGTATTGGTATAAAAAACAGTACCCGTGATCTCACTGAGCAATGAGCTAATGAAATATTTGCAAATACCAATGGGTTGTTCACAGCAAATGGATTGTCACTGAATTTTGACAAGACCCAGTACATAAATTTTAGTACCTCACAAAGAATACCTGACCCAATAAGTATAATGTATTTAAACAATGAAATTAAAGCTGCAGACAGTGTCAAATTTTTAGGGCTATAGATTGACCACAACCTAAATTGGAAAACTCACACTCTAGACTTAATGAAGCGCCTTAGTTCAGCTACATTTGCAGTACGCATGTAGCAGAAATAGGTGATTTAAAAATGAAGAAGTTAGTTTATTCGGCCTACTTCCATTCACTAATGAGCTATGGAAACATCTTTTGTTGAAACTCCTCTCACAAAGAGAACATTTTCAAAATTCAGAAACGAATCATTAGAATGGTATCTGGTGTCAGCCCTAGATCATCATGCAGAGACCTCTTTAAGAAACTTGATATTCTAACTACTACGTCTCAGTAAATATACACATTGATGTCCTTTGTCATTTCCAACAAGTACCTTTTTACAAAAAATAAAGCAAAACATAATTATAAAACCAGAACCAAATTCGATCTGTATAAAGGCTGTAAAAGCTTAACATTAGTACAAAAAGGAGTCAAATACATGGGTACTCACATATTCAGTGACTTACCAGAACATATCAAAGGTCTTGTAAGTGATAATGATCGGTTTTAGAGTGAATTAAAGAAGTTTCTGTTGGCCAACTCCTTCTACTCCATTGATGAATATCTTCACAAGGATTATAGCTCATAACTCTGTATGCATTAGAATTGTTCAATATCCATGTATCTGAGTTTTAAAAAAACCTTGACTCTTTCCACATCCCAGAGACTCCTCTGCAAGGGATCCATGGAAAACGATAAATGTAATGTAATACAAGCGAACGTTATGATGCCCACTATTCACGACTAAGAGTCATAATCAATAGTCTGAAAAAGATTCAGCAGTGATTGAATTGTCTTATTGTTGGACCATCTGAATTGTGAGATAAGCAAAAAGCGACGATATTGTCTCACAAAGCACCTGCTGATCCTTCTATTGCTCTGATCACAAAATTGTGCGAAAGCTGTTTTTAAACAGTTCCCCGTACAATCTACACTCTAATTAATAGATATTTGAATCGTGTTAAGTTTTTCTGTACTCTGAGAGAAAAAAATCATGTGTGGAAGAAAACATTTTGTAATAAAAATGATTCCTTTGGTAAATGAGTATGCAGAAATGGAAACGACTGATACATCTTTCATTACAATCTAACGTACTACTTTTCTTTACCCAAGGTTCACACTCATTCCCTGTCACACATCGACTGTGTGGTCGGACGAGCTGTACTCAGATCACAACGAAGTTTGAAATACCGTGCGGTTTACTGCAGCCTGTACATTGGCCGGACTATAGAGGTATTTTTGAATGACGTGTTGAATGTTGTGTTTCATCCACTTGTGAAACATAATAAATGTTCTATAATGGTCTGGGATGGCAGATGTGGCGACCAGCAGTCACTCTGAAGGGAAACGTTAGTGGAACGTCTGTGACTCTAAATCTGCTTCCTAATAACCCCACTTGGGAGACGCCTTCACCCATTACCAACGTACCTTAGAAACCTGAAAAGACCTATTGCATTGTATTGTATGTTAACCGGGTGTCTAGAAACGACGGAGAGGCTCCGTCCCCGCCGCAGTGGTCCACAATTCCACGATGACTACCGCAGTCCACTTCACCCCTCCGCCGCCTCACACCGAACTACTCTTTCAGGGTAATTGTGCGGTTCGGCCCCGAGTGGACCATCCCAGGGAACGTCTCTACACCAGACGAGTGTAACCCCTATGTTTGCATGATAGAGTAATGGTGGTGTACGCGTACGGGGAGAACTTGTTTGCGCAGTAATCGCCCACATAGTGTAACTGAGACGGAATAAGGGAACCAGCCCGCATTCGCCGAGCCAGATGGAAAACCGCCTAAAAACCCATCCACAAACTGGCCGGCTCACCGAACCTCGACGCAAGTCCACCACAAACCGGGCGGGCTGAAAAGACCTAAGCTCTACAAAGAACCGTGCTCTGATTATTAAATATCCCGTTCCTTTCATAAGGAGACGGAAAGTAACGTATTAAAAGAACAATGTGTAGCAACCTCTTTTCTTTCTGTATTTAGTTATTTGTTTTAATAAATCCTAAATCTGGGTTTAGCTTTTTTTTGTAGAAGTTTGAGTTTAATTAAACAGATTGCACCGCAGGTCTGTTCTTTGGCTTAACCCCGCTGCCATGCGAAGATAACTTTACCGTGCCTTTTTCGCAGCAGCATAGGACATCAATAATGTGGTGCGCCAATGGGTTCAAATGGCTCTGAGCACTATGGGACTTAACATCTATGGTCATCAGTCCCCTAGAACTTAGAACTACTTAAATATAACTAACCTAAGGACAGCACACAACACCCAGCCACCACGAGGCAGAGAAAATCCCTGACCCCGCCGGGAATCGAACCCGGGAACCTGGGCGTGGGAAGCGAGAACGCTACCGCACGACCACGAGATGCGGCCGTGGTGCGCCACAACGAGATTTTTACTCTAAAGAATAGCTTAGGTCCGCTGATTCGCTCGCGTAGTTTTTAATCATATTTTTGAGTTTTTCACAAATTGCAAAACCTTCGAAACTTTACTCGCTAATTAAGGCCATAGAAGTACTTTTTTTTCCAAGTGCACTTCTGGTGGTTCATGGTGTGGGTTCCTGGTATCATGTCCTAGTTTATGAACCACGGGCAACGTATGAGTGGCCAAGTAAGTGGTCCTGACAGTCGGGATACCATTTACTTTGGAATAAGGCTGGGCATCTCGGACGTATTCCGAGTCGTGGCCACCTTTGTGCTCAGACGGCAAAGACTACCAAATCCACCGGTTAGTCCCTCAACCGTTAGGGGTAGAACTCAATGGGACCCTGGGTTAGTAAGGCTAGCATCCTGCTTCCCTGGTACTATAAATATGATGCTGGCAACAATCAGAGCAAAATGCCTCGGACCTTTGGAGGTGATGGAGTCCCACCTCTAATTGACAAACCAGGGACTCCTAAGATACGACTCGGCAAACGAATGGTAACCAAATGGGGAGCTATTAATATCAATGGGGGCTACTCTGGGAAGAAGGTAGAGCTGGCAGAGGCTGCAAGTAAGATGGAGTTGGACGTTTTAGCTTTTAGTGACATTCGGGTAAGGGGTGAGAAAGAAGAGGAAGTGGGAGAATACAAGGTCTACCTGTCAGGAGTCAAAGCGGGAATAGCACAATGGGGTGTAGGGCTTTTCATCAGAAAGAAATGGAACCCAGCAATAATTTTGGAAACTTTCCCCTATGTTAGCGTAGGGTTTGCGCCGAGAGAACTACGAAGGAAAGGGAACTAGTAAATAACTGTCCTATTACCTCGTGAAAAGTAGGACGTTTTGGTCAACGCGTATAGTCTCTGGAGCAGTGCCCAGGTAACCGAGGCCTTGGAAAATCGCAAACCATTTAGTTTTGATGCCTACGATCGCTTCTCGGTCCTCTTACAGTTTCTGGAATAGCATGAGTGTGTGTCCAGTACTTTGATAACATGCAGTCACGTCCACAGGACGTAGCTGATCGGTCCCCGCGAGAGGCTCGTGCGATATGGTGATAAAGCAGAGAGAATCAAGCTAGATTCATACTTTTATTGTTTTGGTCTTGCCAGTAGTCCTCTCCACCACCGAATACCGGTGCCAACATAACTGTTGAGTAGTAGGAGATAGCACACTTGTCCGTTTATATAGAGACATTGAGACTGAGTTTGCTTCTGTAAAGTTGGTAGAAAAAAAAATAGACCGAGCAGCCGCGGAAAATTGTTCGTTGGTGGATCTCAGGTCACTTCCTTTTTTCCAGAAATCTGGAATGCATGACCTGAGGAGCTGTGTCGATTACCAAATTATGCAGTACATTGCAGAGAACTAACGAAGTTGGAATATTAATTTTCTTTACATGTTGAATATCTGAAGCCTAATCTCATAATAAAATCATCCAATAAGCTACGTACTAACATACGATAGCCATATGGCTTTTTATTCTAGTTGAACACATTTTGTAAATCCGTGCTGAACTTCTTTATAACTGAAATCTGTCAGTATGTTCCACTATGAAATAGCAAAGTCGAAGCCTATTCTGCTGTGTCAAGGAAAGACAAGCATTTTGAAATTTTCGACTACCTTAATCTCTTAGACATTTGAAAATAAGATAATAACTCTTAGGAAACTTGTGAGATGTAATATCTCCTGTGTCCTTCTGACACCACTTGTTACGACTTCTGCACCGCTTGTTAGCAGCAGACACAGTGGCTGCGCCAAAGACTGAGACGGCGTGGAGTTTTACAATTATTTATTAAACTTTCTTTACAATTTCTCCCTCGTCGTCGCTGCCCAGCCCTGCGGATCCCTCCGCCTGGCTGCTGCTGTGTACATTCTCCGACAATGCACGCAACGCTCGCCGCTGATCGCACTCGGGAGCTCCAGGCCGCTGAAGCCAGGATGCCCTGTGGTTGAGATGAACTCGTCGCCGTGATGTCAGCCTGCACCGGCGGATGGGAAGCCGTCAGTCGCGATGCCCGCGAGGTCCCGTCATGGACGGACCATGCACTGTGGGGCCGAGTTGTCGTGAAGTCCGGGCGTCAGTCCCGGCGGCGCCTGCGATCGGGACCACACTGCGTCCGGCCCTGCTGGAAGTTCTCGCTGTAGTTAAGTCAGCCATGGTGCCGACCGAACTCGGGCCGACCTCCAGAGCTGAATTTGACATCTGGCGGCGAACGGATGACTCCTGCGAGCTGGAACAGACTTCCGAAATAGTCACCTACGAAGATTGAACATTCGGACACGGACCACATCCGTCCTCAGATCTGAACCGCTTCCTAATGGCTTCTGTCTGTTGCTGCCAGCTCTCCACTATTTATATCCGGCAGTTTTTTACCCTCAGTGGTAGCTTTTTGTTATTGCTCCCGCAGTATATTGCAGCATAGCTTAGCGTGCTGGTCTCACTTCCCCTTACTCAGCACTCTCCACGCTTCGCTCGGTGATCGGTCTGTGTGCATCCTTGCGTCAGTCTGTTGGTAGACTGCTGCTGTCAGCAAGGCTATCTGTGCCTGCCTCGGTCGCTGGCGTGCCTCTGTTTTGCCATTCTCCACTGCGTGAAGCAATGCTTACTACATGTGGCCGCAGCAGATGTTATACATCTGATCAGTAGTACATTGATATGACTATTCGAATTTAAATCCTTTTAAGGGGCTCCGGAACGTCCTATACTTGCAATGTTAAAATAACGCTTATAAATTACATCTTTCCTCACAAAGTATTTGAGGTAGGAAGTTGAAATTTTTGCAGATTATTTATTGGAATATGGGCTACAACTTAACACAGGGATTTTACAAAATTTTAGTTCAGTTATTAAAGATGATTTTTTATCAATTGTAATGAAAATTCACAACATTTTTTTGCAATTTTTTATTTATATATTCAAAAATATACAGTTTTTTGGAAAAAGGCTGTGTTAAATTATGCAGAAGGTACTGTGTAACATTTACTGAAAGTTTGAAACAAATATGTTTGGAAGATCCTTAGAAAACATGTAATTAGTATGAGAAAATAAAAGCTTTGGGAATCGAGCGACAAAGATTGGATTAACTTTTTAGTGCATTCCAGGTCCATAGGATGGATTATCTTCATCCTCTGCAAACTCCTCCTCCAGCTTCCTCTTGTTCCTCCTCCTGTTTACTCTTGCTTGTATTTCTAGACTCTTTACAGCCCTGTCTGCAGCCCGAAGGCGTTCCTTGTCTAAAGCAAGCATCGCTCGTACCATGTTAGAACCTATCTTCATTCCCATATTTCTAAATACCTTGCACCTTACAATGTTGCCATCATTGAAAGTCGCAACAGCATCATACACACCAAAGTGAAGTGTTTCTATTCCAACAAATATAGTCTTGGGGAATTGATTACGAATATTTTCGAGATAACGACAGAGTAAATAAACATGAAACAATCGACAATCACACCAGCGATATATATTGAACCATCACAGGTTAGCCACAACACATACTTTATCTCACATCACTAAAATGTACCTGATGAACACGGACGTTAATAATAACGCCGTTTGACAGCAGTTTAACAGCGCCACAGTGGGTCACGCCCATGTAGAACACATTTCAAAAAAAATTTAAAAATAGTTGTAGTCTTCGGAATTGAATAAATTATATATCTATTAAAAGGTAATAGTCTGCAGATTCAGAAAACGCAAAAAAGTAAAAAATGAACTTTTCATGATTTTGAGCCTTTCCGGAGCCCCTTAATTGCCATGAAATTAGTCAATCCAAAATGTAAGAACAAGTGTTCTGCATGCATTCCCCAGACATTCCTTCCAGTTGTTCGTTCCTACTCTTGCTTCGTTCTCTACACTGTACAGTTCTCATACCACTGAAACTTTTGAGCTAGTACGTGGCAGTGTAACATGTTGTGCAACACGTGTGAATTTTCAGGGAAGATGAGGTTGTGAGAATCGCTCTTTAGGCCCCTTCCTCGCGTCCTCGCCCACCGACGCACCCTCTGTCTTGCGTCCTGAGTCTCGGTCCGCGCTGGAGAAGCGCCGTCCGCTCCATTGCTCGGTGCGACGCGCGGAATGAAGATAAATTGAATCCCAGCAGGGGGCGGCCGCTGTTAATCTCCCATCGCGTGTTTGCCTCGGCCGGCCGCCGTCACCACCGTCTCGGATCACCTTGAATTCTTCTCTCAATCCACTCAGCTTGTTTTCGCCGCTAACTTAGTGTTATTAAAAAAGGCCCGCACAGTCATCGTTTCTTCTCGCACTGCACCGTCTATAGCAAGTGACGCTTTAAAAGCGTACATCGGCAATTACGTATCGTATCTCATCGTTTAGTACACTACACTAAAACAGGCGAGTAGGAAAGTGAAAAATGAATTCCCTGAATAAATACTGTCACAAGAAGTTTCTTTTTTGAAAGACATCATGTTTACGCCAGTGACTGTTAAACTTTTTATTTCCACTGTTGCAATTTCGGCCTTAGACCATTTTCAAGTGCAGATGTTTTGACTTTAAGCCATGTCAACTTTATACACGCTGACATATTTATATGGTGTTGTCATTTGCTGTTATATACATTCGTAACGTTGCTAAGACAGCACAGTCTGTACATCCACATGTTTGTTCCACCATCATCCCGGGTATTCATTTTTGCCAGTTTTCCTTTACAAACCAAACCTTATATGTTTTCCTGCAGTAGACTCGGTGTGAGATGATCCCGGACATTTTCTGTACGTCGGATGAAGCGGCGTCGCGTGTCTGCAACGCGATTTTATAAACTTCTCTGTGGCAACATATCTTCACAGTTCTAGAAACGGCAATTGTTTTCGCCTTCATCCGTTTGTGGTTCGCAGTTGGAAACTGTCGCAAGCGCTGCCAGGTGTCCGGCAATTGCTTAAACTAAATTCATTCGACCGTAGGAGTGTCTTACTAATAAAGATTAATAATTTAAATGGTCAAGCTTGATACCCTATTTTTATCACGCATCTCAATGTTTATAACATCATATATCTTGATGTATGTGTCGTGCAATGAGGTATTTGTGTAGGTACATTCAGCAACATGTGTGCATACTATCTGCAAAATGTGTTGCGAATAAATTTAGTAGCGCAGTAGTAGTAAATATAAATGTTATGCACGATGTGTCAGTTTTTCACTCATCTCATTCCATGTGATGTCAGATCTCCCGAACTATGATAGGTAGCTGGTTCTTTCACCTACAGCGATTATTTTCTGACGCTAAGCGATATGTCTACAAAGTTTGTTGACATCAGTCCAGTGGTTTAGGAGGAGCTGTGTAACTAACTAACTAACACACACACGCACACACACACACACACACACACACACACACACACACACACACACACACAAACATACATGCAATCCATTTTTATAACGAGGATGGATATATAGCTTAGCCGGCCGCGGTGGTCTAGCGGTTCTAGGCGCTCGGTCCGGAACCGCGTGACTGCTACGGTCACAGGTTCGAATCCTGCCTCGGGCATAGTTGTTTGTGATGTCCTTAGGTTAGTTAGGGGACTGATGACCACAGATGTTAAGTCCCATAGTGCTCAGAGCCATTTGAACCATTTTTTTTGGATATATAGCTTACTGTCCGATGCTTCGGAACATAGACTGTACGGACTGTTGAGACTTTTTTTGTTTTTATTTAATAAAATTTTTATGTGGTTCACAAATAGCTAAAAGCTTCAAAGCCTTTCAGGCTAATTAAGGCCACCTTGAAAATGGCATTTTCAGAATGTACTTCTGGCCATGAAGCGAATCTGGTAGCTGGAGCCTGAAGTTTTTGTTAATCATGCCTTTTGCGTTTTTGTGGAGATATTTCCACAGCATTTTCACCCCTAACAAATTTTTCTTCATGTCTAACCGAGAAGTGAAATACCGGTTTCATAAATTTAACTTTAATTTTTTTTGTAGCGAAATATTTTCTTAAAGATTTTCGTCCCCTTTTGAACTGCCTTAGGGGCTGAATTTCCAGAAACCCTGAAGCACGTATTTTTTCGTTTCAAAACGAGAGGTCAAATACCAAATGTCACAGATGTAGTTTTAAATATCCCCCGGTAGTTCTTTATCAATTATTTGTTTTCCAAAAAGTTCTCACTCAGTATTTTATCCTCTTAGTGGCTGAATTTCAAAAAACGCTGAAACATGTATTTTTTTATTTTCTGACTGAGAAACCAAATTCCAGTTTTCGTAGCTCTAGCTTCAAAATTCCCTTAGCAGCGACATACTTTCAAATAGTCTTTCATCCCCTACTTCACCCCCTTAGGAGTAGAATTTCAGACAATCCCTTCCTAAACGATGCCTACAGTGTAAGATACACACTCACACACCCTCTTCAAATTTCAAGTTTCTATCCTTGACGGTTTGGGCTGGACGCTGATGAGTCAATGGATTAGTCTGACGCTATTTCACCACCTCAGGGGCCGAATTTCCAGATACATGTATTTTTTAATTTCTAACCGAGAAGCGTGAGATTTAGATTTAAAAATGCTTTCGCAATGAAATATTTTCATAAAACGTTTCACACTCTATTTCACCCCCCCCCCCCCCCCCCAGCGGTTGACCCGCCAAAAACAGCGACACGCCTATGTTTTACTTCTGAGAAGCCAAATTTAAATGTAATAGATTTAGCTTTAAAAATGCTTTCATAATGAAATATTTTCATAAAACGTTTCACACTCTATTTCACCCCCTTAGCGGTTGACTCGCCAAAAACAGCGACAAGCCTATGTTTTACTTCTGAGAAGCCAAATTTAAATGTAATAGATGTAGCTTTAAAAATGCTTTCATAATGAAATATTTTCATAAAAAAGATCTCTTCCCCAATTTCAACCTCTTAGGCGTTTAAGTTCCGAAGATACCGAAGCACTTAACTTTTTTTCCTTAAATGCGAACATTTTAGGTAGGCTTTACCGTGACTGTTATTGACATTAAATGAAACAACAAGTTAACTGTTGCCAGTCACTGTTTATTTATATCCACGACGCGTTTCAAAGGCTTACACCTCCCTCATCAGGTGGATTTACATTTGTTAGTATGACATTTGTGTGTGTGTTGTGTTACGATTTTTTTTTTTTTTTTGAGGAACTTGTAGCACCGTCTAGTGGAGAAGCAAAACAGTGTTCCAGTACATAGTTTTGCGTTTCTTTTGGCAAAAAATTAAACGTATATCTAACGGTAAACATACAATAACTAAAATAGAATGCCTCCAGTGGTCTCAGGTTAATTTCCCTATCGTAACAAATCACATGTATACTGTCATATTTTGTAAACAAATATGGCGTCAGGAAACTATTCGGTGCAAGGATCATATACCAGAAGAGAAAGCATTATCGCAAAGTACAAAGAATATACATCGTAACAACACTATTACATGATAATTTTTTAAAAAAATTAAACAGACAACATAACAGAAGTACATAAAGATCCAACAGCCAGAATACAAAAAGAGATTAAACATCTTTCAAACAACATCAGCTTTCTACTTACCATCAAAGAAGCAAGAAACATCGTAAAATTGAGCCCAAAAGCACCGTACCTTAGTTAACAACCAAAGATACACACAAATAGGACCCCCCTCAGGCCTATAGTGAACTGTAGGAATAGCCCAATATTCAAATCCAACAAAATAGTCTTCAGAATTCACAAAGAAGCATACACATTCAATTATGAGACAACACTTAAAAACACTGCAGTTTACACAACATGTCAAAAACATGGAAGTACCTGATGGAGCCACACTTCCCTCATTTGACATACAAAACTTTTATTCCTCTGTGCCAATAGAGCCCACACTACAGATAATCAATGCCAACCTACAAAACCACAAAAAATCCTTTCAACTCACATTACTGAACTAGTGGACCTACTTGAATTCACACTTTCACACAACTATTTTAAATTTAAGAATAAAATCTACATACAAACTGAAAGTCTGGCAATGGGCTTGAATCTTTCTGAATTACTAGCTGAAATATTTATAAGTAACTCAGAACACAAAATCCTGAATTCCAGTCAACACCTCTTCAAAAATACCATCTACTACCGCAGATATGTAGATGATACCCTCATTTTAATCAAAGGCACTAAAGATGACACCAGTGAGTTGAACCAGTTATTCAAAAACTCCCGTGAAAACATAAAATTCACCTACCACAACACATACTACAATACACAACTCCTCTTGTCACCCCACAGTCCACAAAATGGCAGCATTCCAGTAGATGATCAATAGAGCTATCCAACTACCACTCTCTGAAGACGAATGTGATCAAGAAATTGAAATAATAAAGCAAACAGCTATAGAAAATGGTTATATCATCTCCATAGAGACACAATAAAACACTCAATAATGGCAAAGCAATCACGACACAAAAAACAAAAAGAAAATAACATCTTCCATACAATCCCCTTTCTAGGTAACATTTCATATCAGACTGCCAATGTCTTAAACATAAGCATGTCCTTTACCATAGACAACAAGATTTGACAAAAGTTACCCCACAACATCAGCACACTAAACCCACTTCATCGTACAGGTGTGTACAAAATTGAATGTTTGGACTGTGACTGCTTCTACATAGACCAGACAGGCAGGTCATTTGAGTTTAGATTCAAAGAACACAGGGCAGCATTAAAAAGAAAAAATACCACACATCAGTAATAGCCACCACCTGCATGAAACAAAACACCATGTTAAAAACACTGGTATCAGCATCCTACACATCCAACCTAAAAGCAGAAAACTAGATATCCTTCAAACACTCCAAATATACAAAAACCAAACAAAATAACCTGAATCCATCTTAAATGACAAAATTACAATATTTACGGTAGTATCATCTCTGTTTTCAGCAGCTGCCTACATAATTAAAATTGTACACACACACACATACACATATGCACACACACACACACACACACACACACACACACACACACACACCTTAATATTTACCATCTGCATGTTTTAAAGCATTAGTCAATGTATTACCCCAAACTTTAGGCAATTATTACAAGTAACAGATATAACCTGAAGACCCCTTACCCTATAAAGTGTGCTCTCATAAAATAAGTCTTTCCACCCTCTCTCCCTCATTTATCTTTCTCTTCCTCTCTCTCTGCCTCAAGCCTTTCATATCTATCTATTAATCCCAATCAAAATCGTTATTTATGTATAATATTACCACTGTAGACAATATGATTATTGTACTTAAAGTGTGTAACATTTCACCTGATTGTAAAACAAGTATGAAGTTTAAGCTATTTTAACATTTTTCTCTTCAGCTATACGATCCTTACATCCAGTAGTTTCCAGACAACATATTTGTTAACTAAATATGACAGTATACATGTGATGTTTTACGATGGTGAAAGGAACCTGTGACAACTGGAGGTACTCTATTTTAGTTATTGTATGTTTACCGTTAGATATACGCTTAATTTTTTGTCAAAAGAAAGCCAAAGACAAGTTCTGAAGTAGCGTTTTGTTTCTCCATCAGACAGTGCCACAAGTTACTCCAAAAAAAAATCGTAACTTTAAATCCACCTGGTGATGGAGGTTTAAACCTTTGAAACGCGTCGTGGAGATAAATAAACAGTGACTGATAACAGTAAACTTGTTCTTTCACGTACTTTTTTATTTGTACCTGGGAATTCAAATAGCAGTGTTCTGTGCAGGGAGGAGACCCCCCAAGAGGGATCACTGCCGACAAAATTTTATTAAATAAATTTTCCATGCATAATGTTCGGCATACTGGGCATAATGGGCATACTGTGGTGGAAGGCGCTGGGCGGAAGACCATGGTCGGCACACTCCTGCCACGTGCTCCTCGGTCAGACTCAAGTCCCACGGGTTGGTTGCGCTGACGGGGGAGCACGTGGCAGGAATGTGCCGACCATGGTCTTCCGGCCAGCACCTTCCACCACAGTATGCCCAAGCCGGCTGCGGCCGAACATTACGCATGGAAAATTTATTTAATAAAATTTTGTCGGCAATGATCCCTCTTGGGGGGTCTCCTCCCTGCACAGTTCATAAATGTAGCCTTGAAAATAGTTTAGTAATTCCTTAATAATGATATACTGAAAAAAAGCCTTCACCACGTGTTCAATCACATAGGCCTAAATTTCCAAAAATGTTGAATGAAACGTATTTCTTTACTTCTGACCTCGAAACCAAATAGCAATTTTCGTAAGTCCAACTTCAAAATTACCTTAAGAGCGACATTAAACACAGCAATATTCACCTCCTATTTCACCCTTTTAGGGTCGAAACTTCGAAAAATCCGTTCTTGAACCACGTTTACAGTATAAGATCAACAACTTCTCAAGATTTCAAGTTTCTGTGCTTACAGGTGTGGATTGGGCTAAGATGAGTTAGTCAGTCAGTCACGAAATTGCCTTTTATATACAGAGTTTAGATTTTATATTGAAAATTTGTGACTTTCCCCGTAATGCTACAGTGACCGTAACGTAATTTGTAGACTAATTACATCGTAATGTACTTACAGACTAATTATCTCAGAATACAGTGGGGACAGCACTGGTGCAGTAGCATTTATATCCCAACCATGAAGAAATGAAGAAAGTATAGAAGTAATGTGTCCAAACGATTTTGCCCGCATCTCGTGGTTGTGCGGTAGCGTTCTCGCTTCCCACGCCCGGGTTCCCGGGTTCGATTCCCGGCGGGGTCAGGGATTTTCTCTGCCTCGTGATGGCTGGGTGTTGTGTGATGTCCTTAGGTTAGTTAGGTTTAAGTAGTTCTAAGTTCTAGGCGACTGATGACCTAAGATGTTAAGTCCCATAGTGCTCAGAGCCATTTTGAACCAAACGATTTTGAAAACAGAGTCTAATTGTGTCAGTGATCCTACAGCAGAATACTGCTGCAGTTCACACACGAGGCTTCTATCAGACGCTGAAATAGCTCTTATACAACAAATACACTATCAAAAATTTGTCTAGAAAGTGTCATTTTGCTGTCTACTTCCACAATAGTTCTATCTGCATTAGTAGTAAAGTCGCTCCAAAAGAAAATGTTAGTGCAATATTTATTCTTGAGTATAGAATTCCGTAGTGTGTCGTGATCCGTGTTGTAAATTTGAAGAAGTCTCCTCCAGAGCTTGCGAACAAGGTGCTCTGTTTCACCTGCAGTGTGGTTGTGAACTCTTGTGTCACTCCTGTGTTGTTCACGATCTGTGGGAAAAATAAGTAAATGGAAGGAGAGACCCACAATCGTTGGTTTTAAGTTGTAGATTATTTACTCTCAATTTGTTAATATACACAGCCAGTGCCGATTGCACAGTACTGATTAGTCATATTCCACACTTTGGCGAATAGAACTCGTTCCATTATTTAACTTGTTATGAGAGAAATTAGAGCTCGTACAGAGAGGTTCAAGTGTCTTTTCCCGAACGCAATTAGAATGAGAAGCGGCAGAGAAATAGTCTTGAGGTAGTTCAAAGAAACCTCTGCCAGGAGCTTGAGTATGAATTGCAGAACAGTCTTGTAGATGTAATACTCGCGCCTTTCTTTTACCCATCCACACTCATATCCCAAGCTTAATTTCATCAACACTTTTGCATCCACTCCTACTTCATCCGTCTTCGTTGCTGTCACTGCTACTGTCCACTGGCTCTGGCGTTCCTTCATCCAGGCGCGTCCACCTACATCGCACGTCGTAAACACGTGAACAGCCCGCAGGCTTTGAGAGTGACAAACAATAAATCATGCACCAGTCACGTGATATATGCCCATAATTGTGACTGGAGGCCTGGGGGACTTCGTCCGTTCACTTATGTAAGAAAATGAAACACCTACAGCCGTCCTTACGATGTCATTTATTTTATGGCCACCAGTTTCGGTGTTTTATTTCACCTTATTCAGGCCTTAGCTGATGCTGAAGGGGTTAACACCATCCGTATACACGATGGTGGCCAACATGTCCAAACCGGTTTTCGCAGACTACCTATATCAGCGATGTCGTCTCTCCAACCATCAGCTGTCAACTATCGACTATCGATAGTTGATGGTTGCAGAGACAACATCGCGGTTACAATTAATCTGCGAAAACCAGTTATAGATGATGGCCACTGATGCATCGTGAACACGAATGGTGTTAATCCCTTTAGCATCAGCTAACGCGTGAAGATGGTGTACTGAAACACCGAAACTGGAAGCCATATAATAAATGACATCGTAGGGACGGCTGCAGGTGTTTCTTTTTCTCACATTCATGAGATCATCCGAGGAGCGTAGTACAATGGTGTCCAAAATTAACGCAACAATCGGAAATTTTGGGACGTTTGTGTTACATTGCCACAAAAAACTTTGTACATGTGACAGTAAGCAGAATGAGATTTTCACTCTGCAGCGGAGTGTGTGCTGATATGAAACTTCCTGGCAGACTAAAACTGCGTGCCGGACCGAGACTCGAACTCGGGACCTTTGTCCCGAAAGAAAGGAGTGCTAGTTCTGCAAGGTTCGCAGGAGAGCTTCTGTAAAGTTTGGAAGTTGGAGACGAGGTACTGGCAGAAGTAAAGCTGTGAGGACGGGGCGTGAGTTGTGCTTGGGTAGTACAGATGGTGGAGCACTTGCCCGCGAGAGGCAAAGGTCCCGAGTTCGAGTATCGGTCCGGCACACAGTTTTAATCTGCCAGAAAGTTCCATATCAGCGCACAATGCGCTGCAGAGTGAAAATCTCATTCTAGAACCGTCCCCCAGGCTGTGGCTAAGCCATGTCTCCGCCACATCCTTTCATTCAGGAGTGCTAGTTCTGCGAGGTTCGCAGGAGAGCTTCTGTAAAGTTTGGAAAGTAGGAGACGAGGTACTGGCAGAAGTAAAGCTGTGAGGACGGGGCGTGAGTCGTGCTTGGGTAGCTCAGATGGTAGAGCACTTCCCCGAGGAAGGTAAAGGTTCCGAGTTCGAGCCTCGGTCCGGCACACAGTTTTAATCTGTCAGGAAGTTTCATGTGACAGTAAAGAAGAAACAATGTAAAGAATAAGAATGTAACCAACTGCAACATGCATTTTGTTTTGCGTCATCAGTGTTCTGACTGTACTGATGCGGCCCACCACGAATACCTCTCCTTCTACACCCCAGAGTAGCATTTGAAAGTCTTCAATTATTTGCTGGATGTATTCCAGTCTTTGTCTTTCTCTACAGTTTTGCCCTCTACAGCTCCATGTAATACCACGGCAGTCATTCCCTGATCTATTAACAGATATCCTGTCATCTTGTCCCTTCTCCTTGTAAGTGTTTTTCGGTGAACCACGTCATTCCTCATCTCATCAGTCCACCTAATTTTCAACGTTCGTCTGTAGCTTCTCAAATGCTTCTCTTCTCTTCTGTTCCGGTTACCCCGCAGTTCATGAGTCACTACCATACAATGCTGTACTGCGAACGTATTTTCTTAGAAATTTCTTCCTCAAATTATGGACTCTATTAGTCTTCTCTTGGCCAGCAATGACATTTTTTTACGTGCTAGTGTGCTTTTGATGCTCTCCTTGCTCCGTCTGTCACTGCTCATTTTGCTGCCTAGGTAGTAGAATTCTACTTCGTGACGACCAATCCTAGTGTTAAGTTTCTCGCTGCTCTCATTTCTACTACTTCTCATTACTTTCGTCTTTCTTCGATTTACTCTTAGCCCATATTCTGTACTCATTACACTGTGCATTACATTCAGCAGATCATGTAATTTTTCTTCACTTTCACTCAGGATAGCAATGTCATCATTGAATCGAATCGCTGACATCCTTTCACCTTGAATTTTAATTTTACTCCTGAACCTTCTTTTATTTCCATCATTGCGTCTTTGATGTACAGATTGAACAGTAGGTGCGAAAGACTACACCCTTCTCTTACACACTTCTTATCCGACCACTTCCTCGTCTTCCACTCATTATTCCCTCTAGCCTCTTGTACATATTGAATGTTACCCGTCCCTCCCTACAGCTTACCTATATTTTTCTCAGAATTTCTAACATCTTGCACCATTTTACCCTGTCGAATTCTTTTTCCAGGCGACAAGTCCTATGAAGGTGCCTTCATTCTTTCTTTAGCCTTTCTTCCATTATCGACCGTAACGACAGAATTACTTCTCTCGTGCCTTTACCCTTCCTAAAACCAAACTGATCATCATCTAACACATCCTCAATTTTCTGTTTCATTCTTCTGTATATTATTCTTTTAAGCAACTTGGACGCATGAGCTGTTAAGCTGATTGTGCGATAATTCTCGCACTTGTCAGCTATTGCAGTCTTTGGAATAGTGTGGATGATCCTTTTCCGAAAGTTATATGGTATATCGCCAGACTCATACATTCTACACACTAGAGTGAATAGTTGTTTTGTTGCCACTTCCCCCTAATAATTTTAGAAATTCTGAGGGAACATTATCTATCCCTTCTGCCTTAGTTGATCTTAAGTCCTCCAAAGCTCTCTTAAATTCTGATTCTAATACTGGATCCCCTATTTCTTCTATACCGACTCTTGTTTCTTCTCCTATCACTTCAGACAAAGCTTCCTCCGCATAGAGGCCTTCAATGTACTCTTTCCACCTATCCGTCCTTTCCTCTGCATTTAACAGAGGAATTACCACTTCACTCTCAATGTTACCACTCATGCTTTTAATTTCAACCAAGGTTGTTTTGACTTTCGTATATGCTGAGTCAGTCCTTCAGACAATCATTTCTTTTTCGATTTCTTCACATTTTTCATGCAGCCATTTCGTCTTAGGTTCACTGACATTCCTTTTTATTTCCCTGCTCAGCGATTTGTATTTATGTGTTCCTGAATCTCCCTGAACATTTTTCTACTTTCTTCTATCATCGATCAACTGAAGAATTCATTCTGCTACCCATGGTTTCTCGCAGTTACCTTCTTTGTACTTATGTCTTTTTCTCCAGCTTTTGTGATTGCTCTTTTTAGTTATGTACATTCCTCTTCAACTGTACTGCCGGCTGGGCTATTCTTTATTGTTGTATCTACCGCCTATGTCGTCATTTCTTAGTACTTTATCCGACTTCTTTGCGTATTGTTTCTTCCCGACTAATCTCTTAACTTTTAGACTACTCTTCATCACCACTATATTGTGATCTAACTACACTCCTGGAAATTGAAATAAGAACACCGTGAATTCATTGTCCCAGGAAGGGGAAACTTTATTGACACATTCCTGGGGTCAGATACATCACATGATCACACTGACAGAACCACAGGCACATAGACACAGGCAACAGAGCATGCACAATGTCGGCACTAGTACAGTGTATATCCACCTTTCGCAGCAACGCAGGCTGCTATTCTCCCATGGAGACGATCGTAGAGATGCTGGATGTAGTCCTGTGGAACTGCTTGCCATGCCATTTCCACCTGGCGCCTCAGTTGGACCAGCGTTCGTGCTGGACGTGCAGATCGCGTGAGACGACGCTTCATCCAGTCCCAAACATGCTCAATGGGGGACAGATCCGGAGATCTTGCTGGCCAGGGTAGTTGACTTACACCTTCTAGAGCACGTTGGGTGGCACGGGATACATGCGGACGTGCATTGTCCTGTTGGAACAGCAAGTTCCCTTGCCGATCTAGGAATGGTAGAACGATGGGTTCGATGACGGTTTGGATGTACCGTGCAGTATTCAGTGTCCCCTCGACGATCACCAGTGGTGTACGGCCAGTGTAGGAGATCGCTCCCCACACCATGATGCCGGGTGTTGGCCCTGTGTGCCTCGGTCGTAAGCAGTCCTGATTGTGGCGCTCACCTCACGGCGCCAAACACGCATACGACCATCATTGGCACCAAGGCAGAAGCGACTCTCATCGCTGAAGACGACACGTCTCCATTCGTCCCTCCATTCACGCCTGTCGCGACACCACTGGAGGCGGGCTGCACGATGTTGGGGCGTGAGCGGAAGACGGCCTAACGGTGTGCGGGACCGTAGCCCAGCTTCATGGAGACGGTTGCGAATGGTCCTCGCCGATACCCCAGGAGCAACAGTGTCCCTAATTTGCTGGGAAGTGGCGGTGCGGTCCCCTACGGCACTGCGTAGGATCCTACGGTCTTGGCGTGCATCCGTGCGTCGCTGTGGTCCGGTCCCAGGTCGACGGGCACGTGCACCTTCCGCCGACCACTGGCGACAACATCGATGTACTGTGGAGACCTCACGCCCCACGTGTTGAGCAATTCGGCGGTACGTCCACCCGGCCTCCCGCATGCCCACTATACGCCCTCGCTCAAAGTCCGTCAACTGCACATACGGTTCACGTCCACGCTGTCGCGGCATGCTACCAGTGTTAAAGACTGCGATGGAGCTCCGTATGCCACGGCAAACTGGCTGACACTGACGGCGGCGGTGCACAAATGCTGCGCAGCTAGCGCCATTCGACGGCCAACACCGCGGTTCCTGGTGTGTCCGCTGTGCCGTGCGTGTGATCATTGCTTGTACAGCCCTCTCGCAGTGTCCGGAGCAAGTATGGTGGGTCTGACACACCGGTGTCAATGTGTTCTTTTTTCCATTTCCAGGAGTGTATATCTGCTCCCGGGTCCGCCTTAGAATCAAGTACCTGATTTCGAAACCTCTGTCTGACGATGATGTAATCTTTGAGATTTAAAACTTTTCCTGCGTAAATCTTGTTCCACAAAAGTTCGGATGTTTGTAACTTTCTACCACAATATTTCGGCGCAGAGTCTTATGGTCATCTTCAGGTGATACTGAGCTCTGGTATTTAAGGCCCCGCCGGCACATGCGTGGTGGACTCACTTGGCGTTGCGCGTGCGCTACTTGATCGCGTTCGATTCCTGCACAGTACGCGTCGTTTGCCGTATATAAGATTTGCCGCATTCACACGGAATACTGTAAACACCTGCCTTGCGCAGATCAAGGTCGTCTTTGACAGATGCCAATAGCGACGAAATTTTTGCAAGAGGGCGCAATAATGCTTTCACTTTACATTTTCTTAGTATTCTGCCTATTTGCGCTGCAACATTACTAATATATGGTAAATAGGCAGTCGTTTTAAAAGCCTCTTCCTCTTTTTCCTCCGTCGTTTACGGGTCTGTAGCGCTCTCTTCATTTGCTGGGACGAATACCTATTCTTCAGAAATACAATCTGCAGGTGCTCCAGCTCTGTTCGCAAACTATCGGGGTCAGAGGTGACGTGGTCTCGGTGAATCAATGTCTTCAAAACAACCATTGTTTAGGCCGGATGGTGGCAACTAGAGGCTTGTAAGTAAAGGTCTATGTGAGTGAGCTTTCTATACACCGAATGACCAAGTGTGCCATCGCTCTTACGTCGCAGCAAGACTTCTAAAAGCGGCAGGCAATCCTCCTTCTCCAGCTCCATAGTACATTTTATGTTTTCGTGTATGGAGCTCAGATGTTGTAGGAACTCTCGCAGTCGATCCAAACGATGAGGCCAAACTATAAAAGTATCATCAATATATCACCAAAATACTCTTGGTTCAAAAATGGCTGAAGCAAGTGCTAACTCCTCAAAATTTTCCATTAAAAGTTTGGCCACCAGGGGAGACAACGTCTGTTTGCTCATAAAACGCGTTGTTAAATAAAAAATATGGCGGGGAGAGGATGCGCTTAAACAGCGCTTTAATGTCAGCTCCAAACCTATTGCCAATGATATGTAGTGAGTCCACAAGAGGTACATTTGTAAAAAGTGAAACTACGTCAAAACTGACCGCATTGTGGAACATCAGCGGCATACTCAACTTCTTCAGCCTTGTAAGTCTGCCATCGCCGAACACTGTATTTCCACTTGGCATGTCATGAATTGTCTTCTTTCCATTTCACTTCACTAACCCCTCCTATATCGTGAATTAGACACAGAAGGGGGGAATAGCGGTTTTTTTGCTTTAATTTTGGACACAGAGGTACTAAACTGGACAATTTAAATTTTGTCGGCAGTTTTATAATGAAACGGCTACATCAGAAGGGGTACTGAGGCGAATTTAGGTATTCATTTAAATGTAAAGAATTTTAATTATCTCTACATTAATGAGAATGTGAGCTGACGTATGAAGTCTCTGGCATCATAGTCACTTAACATTATGTAAGGATTCATGTAAATCCATACTTCACACTGATCTCAGGTCGTTAGGAACGACTCTCTATCAAAGTGTGGAGTCGAATTTTACAATCTTAGAAGTTCTCACGTGATGTAAATCGCTGTGTACGACGCACGGTACCTCATATTCATCGAAGATGTGTCCGCCCCGATTGCAGAGTGGTCAGCGTGACGGACTGCCGCCCTACGGTCCCGGGTTCGGTTCCAGGCTGGGTCGGGGATTTTCTCCGCTCAGGGACTGGGTGTTGTGTTGTCTTCATCATAATTTCACCCCCATCCGGCGCGCAGGTCGCCCAATGTGGCGTCGAATATAATAAGACCCGCACCAAGGCGGCTGTACCTGCCCCGCAAGTGGCCTCCCGGCCAATGACGCCCAACACTGATTTCCATTGTAGATGTGCTGCTATAGTTCTTGAAGACCGTGCGTCCTCTTATTTACTGGAAGATTTGGCTTCGGCGTGGGGGTGCATCTGTCCAACACGTGGATAGAAAGACTAACGCAATTAGGTCTCAGTTCTATGAATGTATAGTTACATGTTTGTATGAAGTCGTTATGGTATGAAACCTCAATAGCATTGTATCTGTCTATGCCTCTATTCCGTAAACACTTAAAGTACACGTGTTGAGATCTGGCTAAAGCAAGGTAGTATAGGTAACAACAGCACTGTAAAGGACAACGTACGCAAAGCTAACTGAATAATGTGCTGCACATGTGTCCCTTGTACTGAAACACGATCCTGCACTCGTCCTGTAAATTTTTCACGCGCGCGGCGTGGAATAGCGTGGGTGTGTCCCAGTCCGCTGTGATCTGTTCGCCCAGATGCTGCGCAAAACCGAAACATAATATTTACTAATTCGTGCATAATTTGTTACACAATAAATATTTATAGAGTTGCCGCATTATTGAATTGCTTTCTATCCTCTCTTTGTAAACCAGTCCGTATTGCGCTGAGCTAACGTAACGCAGCGTCTGAGGCACTGGCCTCAAATTCGGAAAGACCATCTGGACATCCAAATTTAGATTTTCGGTAGTTTCCCTAATTCGATTATCGCAAGTGTCGGGTGGGTCGTTTTTAATTGACAATCTTTCTCCTAATAGGCAGAAAGTTTATGGTTTAGTTTCCCAATGACGACTAGGCCATTAAAGATTGGGTAAAACTAGATTTGGAGAGGGCATTCGACTGTGACCTTTCAAAAGAATCGTTGTGGTTTCTGTCTTAAGCGGTTTGTGGAAATCGCGGGAAACATGCATCGGAAAGGACAATCAGGAATTTCAAAGGCCGTCTTTAGGAACGCGAGACGAATGACTTAATACTCGCTGGTTTCCCTCCCATCTGTCCTCATTCCAAGCTTATCCTTTGATTGTCATGTTGCTGACGGGACGTTAAAACCTAATTTTTCTTCCTTCCTTGTTGGTTTTGCATGAAGAGGAGTATATTGCACAGATACCAAATCGGAAACACGTCAGATTAACTACAATTGACCTGAAAAACACTCAGTCGGAATGCTTGGGCTGTTTCACACACTCGTATGATCGATATGAGGGACGTTTTTCAGTATCGAATTTAGAAACACCGTACCAACATTGAAAATACAAAACCTAGCAGAAACAATCTGAAATATTGTACCTGTAACTAACGCAACTGCCCCCGTCTGAAGTAGGTGTGGTCGAATGTTTTCCTACCGAGGCAGAGGTATCCAGTTTCCTGCAGCTGAACTAAAGGTGCGGGTATCTCATATAAATGGAGAGAGCTGACTTGCTTTCTGTTTCAGTTAAGCTTAAGATTTAGTTGGTCATAGGAGAGTTTTCCTGTCAGAGAGGAAGTAGATGCTACAAGCGTTGAACCAGAACTAACAGGATAGCACTTTGTTCTGGCGTGGAGAGTCGCGCGGCATTAGCCGAGCGGTCTAGGCGCTGCAGTCATGGACTGTGCGGCTGGTCCCGGTGGTGGTTTGAGTCCTCCCTCGGGCATGGGTCTGTGTGTTTCTCCTTAGGATAATTTAGGTTAAGTAGTGTGTACGCTTAGGGACTGATGACCTTAGCAGTTAATTCCCGTAAGATTTCACACACATTTTTCATTTGGCGTGGAAAGCAGGAAAAAAATACGAGAGCCAGCAATGCAAATAAATTACGATCAACTAGATATACAATGTCTCTCTCAGCTCAGCTATTTTTTTAAGTCACTCATATAAAAACTTTTGCCTTTCGCGTGCAGTGATCTTACCATCTGTGAAGTCCAAGCAAGACACAACATGACTTACGTCAGTACCTACTTTACAAATTGAGGGAGAGGCTCTCCTCAGTCCATAGCTGGATTAGCATTCCTGGAAGAAAGGATATCCTGAAGAAATTGCTTATTCACAGCCTAATTATTGATCCCAGAATAAATTCACAATGTGCTTTGTTGTTTTGAACCTTCCCTGCAGATGAATACTGAGTGGTAGCCTATGACTCCAACACGAAATCTCCTCTTTTACAAGAAATTCTCTTTCTGAGGATGCAAAATAGCGTTTCTTGACTCACATCCTTTGACCTACACTCCCCGGTTCGAGATTCTTGTTCCGTGGGATGAGTGGGAAGACATCCTTCAATCTTGTAATGACGTAGATGTTAAACAATGGAAAAAGGAGCAGTCCTCTTGCTAAACGATGCCTCTGAATGAAATTAACGATTTTCTATGTGAAGGTGAACTAACTTACAAGATCATGGTGAATTATTGGATAAAAATTTTCCGTATGAATATGAAACCAAATAATGTTCTTTTCAAATAGGAGAACATCTTACTATAAATATTTTTCGCATTAAACTTAGAGTTTTAATCCTCTTGGAATAAATCATCTTAATGTAGACCTTTTAGGGTAGACGAAAAGTCCTCTTGACCACTCCAATCCCTTTGTCAAATAATTCATCTTGGTAGCTGATATGCACAAAAATCTCTTCTTTAGAAATATCTGTTAGCCACCCTAATAATAGTAATGAAAGAGCCTTCTTCAAAGGTGGATGATCAAACATCAATATTGTCTTGTGCTGGTGCTCTGTATTTTATTAGCGAGGAGTCAATTCAGGATGGGTTCATAAAATGATGTCACCTGTTGTTCAGTCTCAGAACCCCTAAAGCTATTTTCAGAAACGTTTGCAACTGATCGCTATATTTCTGTCCACATCAGTTAACTGTATCCAACGTTGTGCTGTAATAGCATCAGCCTTCAGTTCTGAGTTGCTGTAATAATAGAAAAGACAGGTTAACCACGCGCAAATGTCGTTCCTGATCCTTGGATAAATCCTCCATTCTGCTGTGAGCACTGAGCATAACACTCCACTGGTTGGCAAATACAGTTTAAATTAATGGGTCAACACTATCATTTTTGTAGCAAATGAGCAATATGTTGTTGGTGTGGTCTTCAGTCGGAAGACCGGTTTGATCATGCTCTTCGCGCTGGATTCTGTTCTTTGCAAGTGTCTTCATTCCTGCATAATTACTGAAGCCTACGTCCATGTAAGTCTACTTGCTGTATTTAAGCCTTGATCTCTCTCTGTCTCTCTACAATTCTTATCACCCAAACTTCCCTCCATTACGAAATGCGCTACTCCTTGATGTTGCAGGCTGCGTCCTATCAACGAATCCCTTCTTTTAGTGAGGTTGTGCACAAATTTCTATTTTCCTCAGTTCGATTCAGTACTTATTCTGGCCTTCTAAGCACTATCTAGCCTTCTAATCTTGAATGTCATTTTGTAGCGCCACATGTCAAAAGGTTCTACTCACTTCTAGTCTGAACTGTATATCGCCCATAAGAGACTACACTCCAAAGACTTCCTAACATTTCTGTTTACATTCGATTTTATAGAATGTCTCTTTTTCATAAATATTTTCCTTGTTATTGCATCTCCACTTCGGCAACTCGGCCTCCATCAGTTGTCTTCCTGCTCAACTAACAAAACTCACCTACTGCTTTTTACGTTTAACTTCCTAAACTCCTTGGCTAGGTCAATGACTCATGAGATCCGAGCAATAATAATAATAATCCAGAATAACTATTTCATCCTCCAACTTAGTGCGTGTTTCCCCGCAGATTAAACTTCTATGCCGAACCGGGACTCGAACCCGGAAGATTGCCCTTTTGGCAATGTGAGGAAGAAGTTGACTGGAGAAAGGAAATAATTGAGTAATCTTAGCAGATATGAGAAAGTATGGGTAGCTTAAAATATGGCGGAGATAGTGGTTTCCTGTTGGGCAGAAGGAAGACAGCTGAAATAAACACATGCTGGAGGTAACAGATAGTGCTTTAATCTCATGGCAGCTGTGTGACATATACGTCTGTGTGAGTCTCCTCCCCAGAGTGGCACAGTTGATTTAGGTAGGATTTAGGTTACAGTGTACTTTGTTCCACAGCCATATTTCTGAAAAGGAGGATATGGAGACTGATTTGATGTGCAAAGGAACTGCCAAAATGCTAGACGCATCTAATCTGATGTTGTATTTACGGAATAAAGATAGGTATTTGATATATGAGGAAAGGTACTGACGCCGGTTGCTGTGGCCGAGTGGTTCTAGGCGCTTCAGTCTGGAACCGCGCTGCTGCTACGGTCGCAGGTTCGAATCCTGCCTCGGGCATGGATGTGTGTGATGTCCTTAGGTTAGTTAGGTTTAAATAGTTCTACGTTCTAGGGGACTGATGACAACCTATGTTAAGTCCCATAGTGCTCAGAGCCATTTGAACAATTTATGATGTCCTTAGGTTAGTTAGGTTTAAGTAGTTCTACGTCTAGGGGACTTATGACCTCAGATGTTTAGTCCCATAGTGCTTAGAGCCATTTGAACCATTTTCAAAGGTACTGTCGACACTAGACTAGGAACTCGATGACGTAAATAGAGAGTGTAATAATTACGTCGACTTCCCGGTCGCATCACATATTTTTCAGCATAGGCGTCAGTAATGCGATAAAATCATATGTGACGCACGTATCATAGGCAACTAATCACAGTTATCGCGAGTCTACTAGAGGTTTCACAATTTTTTGTGTAACTAAATCACCGCATTAAAATTAGAAACGAGGAATAGAGCAATTTTGGATTAAAGTGATGTGGAAATAATTTTCTAAATCTATAATGAGATATTTTCACTCTGCAGCGGAGTGTGCGCTGATATTAAACTTCCTGGTAGAGTGAAAATCTCATTCTGTAAACATACCCCAGGCTGTGGCTAAGTCACGTCTCCGCAATATCCTTTCTTCCAGGAGTGCTAGTTCTGCAAGGTTCGCAGGAGAGCCTCTGAGAATTTTGGAAGAGCCGGCATGTTAGCTCAGCGTGTTCAGTCAGAGGGTTAGAGGACCTCTGTAATAATAATAATAAAAAAACAGAGTTATTCGCTCAACGATAAACTTGAACAAACGTCATCGGACGTCCGTCCGCACAAATAAAATGAACGAAATCGTACAAAATGAGATTACAAAATAAATGTCCAACACAAATAAGAAAAAAAAAGATGGTAGAGCACTTGTCCGCGAAAGGCAGAGGGCCCGAGTTCGAGCCTCGGTGGGGCACACAGTTTTAATCTGCCAGGAAGTTTCAATTTTCTAAATTTTTGGATATAATTTTCTAAATTCTTGTTCTGAATGTAGGCAGGAGAGATATTTTCTACATGTTGCAACAGTTTATTTCTCCTAATTTAGCTGCCCTGCCCCCATGAACCATGGACCTTGCCGTTGGTGGGGAGGCTCGCGTGCCTCAACTATACAGATGGTCCTACCCCGGTGCAACCATAACGGAGGGGTATCTTTTGAGAGGCCAGACAAACATGTGGTTCCTGAAGAGGGGCAGCAGCCTTTTCAGTAGTTGCAGGGGCAACAGTCTGGATGATTGACTGATCTAGCCTTGTAACACTAACCAAAACTGCCTTGCTGTGCTGGTACTGCGAAGAGCTGAAAGCAAGCGGAAACTACAGCCGTAATTTTTCCCGAGGGCATGCTGCTTTACTGTATGGTTAAATCATGATAGCGTCCTCTTGGGTAAAATATTCCGGAGGTAAAATAGTCCCCCATTCGGATCTCCGGGTGGGGACTACTCAGGAGGACGTCGTTATCAGGAGAAAGAAAACTGGCGTTCTACGGATCGGAGCGTGGAATGTCAGATCCCTTAATCGGGCAGGTAGGTTAGAAAATTTAAAAAGGGAAATGGCTAGGTTAAAGTTAGATATAATGGGAATTAGTGAAGTTCGGTGCCAGGAGGAACAAGACTTTTGGTCAGGTGAATACAGGGTTATAAATACAAAATCAAATAGGGGTAATGCAGGAGTAGATTTAATAATGAATAAAAAATAGGAGTGCGGGTAAGCTACTACAAACAGCATAGTGAACGCATTATTGTTGCCAAGATAGACACGAAGCCCATGCCTACTACATTAGTACAAGTTTATATGCCAAACGGCTCTGCAGATGATGAAGAATTTGATGAAATGTATGATGAGATAAAAGAAATTATTCAGGTAGTGAAGGGAGACGAAAATTTAATAGTCATGGGTGACTGGAATTCGACAGTAGGAAAAGAAAGAGAAAGAAACTTAGTGAGTGAATATGGATTGGGGGAGGGAAATGAAAGAGGAAGCCGTCTGGTAGAATTTTGCACAGGGCATAACTTAATCATAGCTAACACTTGGTTCAAGAATCATAAAAGAAGTTTGTATACATGGAAGAATACTGGAGATACTAGAAGGCATCAGACAGATTATATAATGGTAAGACACAGATATAGGAACCAGATTTTAAATTGTAAGACATTTCCAGGGGCAGATGTGGACTCTGACCACAATCTATTGGTTATGAACTGTGGATTAAAACTGAAGAAACTGCAAAAACGTGGGAATTTCAGCAGATGGGACCTGGATAAACTGACTAAACCAGAGGTTGTACAGAGTTTCAGGGAGAGCATAAGGGAACAATTGACAGGAATGGGGGAAAGAATTACACTAGAAGAAGAATGGGTAGCTCTGAGGGATGACGTAGTGAAGGCGGCAGAGGATCAAGTAGGTAAAAAGACAAGGACTAGTAGAAATCCTTGGGTAACAGAAGAAATATTAAATTTAATTGATGAAAGTAGAAAATATAAAAACGCAGTAAATGAGGCAGGCAAAAAGGAATACAAACGTCTCAACAATGAGATTGACAGGAAGTGCAAAATGGCTAAGCAGGGATGGCTAGAGGACAAATGTAAGGACGTAGAGGCTTATCTCACTAGGGGTAAGATAGATACTGCCTACAGGAAAATTAAAGAGACCTTTGGGGAAAAGAGAGCCATTTTTATGAATATCAGGAGCTCAGATGGAAACCCAGTTCTAAGCAAAGAAGGGAAAGCAGAAAAGTGGAAGGAGTATATAGAGGGTCTATACAAGGGCGATGTACTTGAGAACAATATTATGGAAACGGAAGAGGATGTAGATGAAGATGAAATGGGCGATACGATACTGCGTGAAGAGTTTGACAGAACACTGAAAGACCTGAGTCGAAACAAGGCCCCGAGAGTAGACAACATTCCATTGGAACTACTGACGGCCTTGGGAGAGCCAGTCCAGACAAAACTCTACCATCTGGTGAGCAAGATATATGAGACAGGTGAAATACCCTTCGACTTCAAGAAGAATATAATAATTGCAATCCCAAAGAAAGCAGGTGTTGACAGATGTGAAAATTACCGAAGTATCAGATTAATAAGTCACTGCTGCAAAATACTAACGCGAATTCTTTACAGACGAATGGAAAAACTGGTAGAAGCCGACCTCGGGTAAGATCAGTTTGGATTCCGCAGAATTGTCGGAACACGTGAGGCAATACTGACCCTACGACGTAACTTAGAAGAAAGATTAAGGAAAGGCAAACCTACGTTTCTAGCATTTGTAGACTTAGTGAAAGCTTTTGACAATGTTGACTCGAATACTCTCTTTCAATTTCTAAAGATGGGAGGGGTAAAGTACAGGGAGCGAGAGGTTATTTACAATTTGTACAGAAAGCAGTTATAAGAGTCGAGGGACATAATAGGGAAGCAGTGGTTGGGAAGGGAGTGAGACAGGGGTGTAGCCTCTCCCCAGTGTTATTCAATCTGTATATTGAGCAAGCAGTAAACGACACAAAAGAAAAGTTATTAGTAGGTATTAAAATTCATGGAGAAGAAATAAAAATGTTGAGGTTCACCGATGATATTGTAGTTCTGTCAGAGACAGCAAAGGTCTTGGAAGAGCAGTTAAACGGACTGGACAGTGTCTTGAAAGGAGGATATAAGATGAACATCAACAAAAGCAAAACGAGTATAATGGAATGTAGTCGAATTAAGTCGGGTGACGCTGAGGGAATTAGATTAGGAAATGAGACACTGAAAGTAGTAAAGGAGTTTTGCTATTTGGGGAGTAAAATAAGTGATGATGGTCGAAGCAGAGAGGATATAAAATGTCCACTGGCAATGGGAAGGAAAGCGTTTCTGAAGAAGAGAAATTTGTTAACATCGAGTATAGAGTTAAGTATCAGGAAGTCGTTTCTGAAAGTATTTGTATGGAGTGTAGCCATGTATGGATGTGATACATGGACGATAAATAGTTTGGACAAGAAGAGAATAGAAGCTTTTGAAATGTGGTGCTACAGAAGAATGCTTAAGATTAGATGGTGAGATCACGTAACTAAAGAGGAAGTATTGAATAGAATTGGGGAGAAGAGAAGTTTGTGGCACAACTTGACTAGAAGAAGGGACCGGTTGGTAGGACATGTTTTGAGGCATCAAGGGATCACAAATTTAGCATTTGAGGGCAGCGTGGTGGGTAAAAATCGTAGAAGGAGACCAAGAGATGAATACACTCTGCAGATTCAGAAGGATGTAGGTTGCAGTAAGTACTGGGAGATGAAGTAGCTTGCACAGGATAGAGTAGCATGGAGAGCTGCATCAAACCAGTCTCAGGACTGAAGACAACAACAACAACAACAATTTAGCTGCTTATTCAAGATCATGTCGAGACTATTTGACGTATTGTAACTGGATGCCGTTGGAGAAACTGTTCGATGAAAATGTGTGCTGATCTGTGTGGTAGATAACTCTTTAACGGATGATGCCTTTACTGCAATTGTGGTAAGCAGGTTTCTATAATTACGTGACTGCACAATAGAGACAGGACTTCTGTCTTTCTCGAGCACTTGGGTTTTCACAATGTTTTATTCTAATTGAATTAATTACAGGACATTATTTTTGCAAATCACCCATAAAACATTTAGCTCGTGCCAGGTAACTAAAAAATTTCATTAATAATTTCATGGGTTGCATTTTGTAGAGTTATTTCTTCCCCTGGCGTTTCGCATCTTCTCCCACAATAACAGCGCTTATCTTTGCGTAATTTACTTAGTTCTATAAAAATGTAATAATAACCAGACTCACAGTACCTTATCATCCGTCGCTATTTCACCCAGAAAGACAGGACAGCAGAACTTATTGTTTAGAATCCTGCTTCTTGGAAATGATACTCTATCAAACCATTATCAATTCGGTGCATTCAGGACGTCTTAGGATATCGAACATGGAATCGAGAAATTCCCTGCACGTCTGTGTGTATGGATTTAACAGTGAAGTAAAAGCTTATCTTCATGTAATGTGTTATATCTTGTGTGCGCTCTTTTTTTCTACTATGCATTTCAATGAAGTCTTCTGTTTACATGCGTCTACAAATTTATGTGCTACCTCCAACTGTCATGTCCTCCACTACATACTTCTCATAATTCCTACAGCAAAATCCATAAAATTCTCATGGTGTTACTTGATCAAGGGTTCAAACTCGTGATAGTAAACCTATCCACACCATGTTTCCCCACAAAAAATTATGATAATATATACTGTTTTTAATGAATTATTTTACCAGATTACGTAAATGTTTCAAATTATTCAGTTAAAGTTAACTCTAAAACTACAATTTTGGTAGTAGATGCCACTTTACCCAATGAATGTTACATTCAGTATTTTCATGTTCTGGACCTTACATACACATCACTGTCTCTTTAAAAATTATGTTGTGAGCGAAAGCTAACAACAGTTAACGAACAGGTTGATTCTGACTTGCTAAGTGGCACATGTTGATTATGACCGTTGCTTAGGCTTACTTTGCAAAGTGCGTTTTGTCACTGTGATGCTCGTTACTGACATCAGTCACTTGCAGTTCAGCCTCAGTAGATCATACTTCAGAATGAACCAGTTGGTTCGAATCTAGTCGCCAAACATATGTACTGCAACTGCAACAGATTTTTTAATAAACTCTTCATCAAATATTAGAAAAAAGGTTGCTGGCCCTTCAACAACAAAATAGTGAAAAAAATTAATCGTTGCGAATGCTTCGTCTCGTCTGTAGGCGGGGGGAAGGGGTGGGGGGAGGGGGAGGGGGAGGGGGAGGGCATTTCCTTGGATCTTACAGTGATACTGCCTTACAGCTATCTTTATATGGAATGGATGGAGATTTGGCTCCTCTAACGTACCCTAGTGTACACACACCTGTATGTGTAGAAGCCTTTCATACACGGATACCAGAATACACATTAGGAGTCACGCGCAGGCTTTCTGTGATCCCGCTCGCCACACCGGACTGCACGGAAGCTTATAGGCACACGGTGCACATGTGCGCAAATGTACGAGGATATGAATATAATCAAGATTTTCAGTGTCTTAGTGTATTTATTGTTACTACACTCCTGGAAATTGAAATAAGAACACCGTGAATTCATTGTCCCAGGAAGGGGAAACTTTATTGACACATTCCTGGGGTCAGATACATCACATGATCACACTGACAGAACCACAGGCACATAGACACAGGCAACAGAGCATGCACAATGTCGGCACTAGTACAGTGTATATCCACCTTTCGCAGCAATGCAGGCTGCTATTCTCCCATGGAGACTATCGTAGAGATGCTAGATGTAGTCCTGTGGAACGGCTTGCCATGCCATTTCCACCTGGCGCCTCAGTTGGACCAGCGTTCGTGCTGGACGTGCAGACCGCGTGAGACGACGCTTCATCCAGTCCCAAACATGCTCAATGGGGGACAGATCCGGAGATCTTGCTGGCCAGGGTAGTTGACTTACACCTTCTAGAGCACGTTGGGTGGCACGGGATACATGCGGACGTGCATTGTCCTGTTGGAACAGCAAGTTCCCTTGCCGGTCTAGGAATGGTAGAACGATGGGTTCGATGACGGTTTGGATGTACCGTGCACTATTCAGTATCCCCTCGACGATCACCAGTGGTGTACGGCCAGTGTAGGAGATCACTCACCACACCATGATGCCGGGTGTTGGCCCTGTGTGCCTCGGTCGTATGCAGTCCTGATTGTGGCGCTCACCTGCACGGCGCCAAACACGCATACGACCATCATTGGCACCAAGGCAGAAGCGACTCTCATCGCTGAAGACGACACGTCTCCATTCGTCCCTCCATTCACGCCTGTCGCGACACCACTGGAGGCGGGCTGCACGATGTTGGGGCGTGAGCGGAAGACGGCCTAACGGTGTGCCGGACCGTAGCCCAGCTTCATGGAGACGGTTGCGAATGGTCCTCGCCGATACCCCAGGAGCAACAGTGTCCCTAATTTGCTGGGAAGTGGCGGTGCGGTCCCCTACGGCACTGCGTAGGATCCTACGGTCTTGGCGTGCATCCGTGCGTCGCTGCGGTCCGGTCCCAGGTCGACGGGCACGTGCACCTTCCGCCGACCACTGGCGACAACATCGATGTACTGTGGAGACCTTACGCTCCACGTGTTGAGCAATTCGGCGGTACGTCCACCCGGCCTCCCGCATGCCCACTATACGCCCTCGCTCAAAGTCCGTCAACTGCACATACGGTTCACGTCCACGCTGTCGCGGCATGCTACCAGTGTTAAAGACTGCGATGGAGCTCCGTATGCCACGGCAAACTGGCTGACACTGACGGCGGCGGTGCACAAATGCTGCGCAGCTAGCGCCATTCGACAGCCAACACCGCGGTTCCTGGTGTGTCCGCTGTGCCGTGCGTGTGATCATTGCTTGTACAGCCCTCTCGCAGTGTCCGGCGCAAGTATGGTGGGTCTGACACACCGGTGTCAATGTGTTCTTTTTTCCATTTCCAGGAGTGTATTATTAAGCTTTACATTACTTAGATTGTTTCTTCTACTGTCGGTGAAATTCTAGGTTAAGGCCCCCGTAGGACGCCAACCTCTTTCCCCACCTCGGAGCACACTGCTTTTATTTTCTGGGGAAGAGGCCCACACCGGCTGGGATCTCATACAGGGATAGTACGGAGAAACCCCACGTAATTCTGTTTTACACTCTTTTACTGTATTAAGAGGTTTCCTTTTTCTATGCTAGAAAGATATATTACAACTTTTATCATTTTTTAGTTTTTGCCTTTGTTCTCTGTTAGTTTGCTTTCTATCTACGTGTTTTTTTTCCGTTTTGATATCTTTCATTCGGATGAAAGTGCGTGTCCTTACGAAACACATTACAGTAAAGTCCTGACGTGGTCATCTTAAATTCGCAGTGTTTGCAGTCGGGTTGATTGTCATAATAATAATCATAATAAGAGGAAAGTCGAATTGTTGTAAATATTGTTTGCTGTCTTTTACGGAAGCCTGGCAGCTATATTTGTGGGCAGCCAGAAAACTATGGATGTTCAAATGTGTCTGAAATCGTATGGGACTTAACTGCTAAGGTCATCAGTCCCGAAGCTTACACACTACTTAACATAAATTATCCTAACACTCACACCCATGCCCGAGGGAGGACTCGAGCCTCCGCCAGGACCAGCCGCACAGTCCATGATTGCAGCGCCTTAAACCGCTCGGCTAATCCCACGCGGCGGAAAACGATGGAGTACACACTGGTCATAGTTCCCATATTGCGAGTCCACATTCTCGTCCAGCCCACTGAAGGAAATGTTTCTATTCTCTATTTGCACAGAGTGATCAAGTCTATGATTATAAATGAAGATTTTGAGTTCTAATTGATACATATATCTGGTAAATTTTCACACGCACGGCGTTATAATACTTATTATGTTCATACTGACAGTAAATCTCTCTGTCCTAAACAGCACTACGAACAGTTATGAGCCAACCTCTACGGTAAGTTCCTACTAAATGGTCTTTCGCCCTGACTAATGATAATAAAAAATAATTCTCACCAAAAAAGGGGAAAATAATTGTCACTACTTTCCACACGGGTTTGTTAACATTACGGGCGGCACACTAACAGTTACTTTTGCGAAATCTAAGCGACACAGGACGGTGAACAGTAATCGCGAGTTCACTATCTGTTAATACTGAAAATAAGCGTTTTGTAACAGCCTGTCGCTGACGTCATTAGGCAGTGCGCACTCCGGTGTTTGACGCGGACCTTACGGCAGCTGGATGCGAAGTGAAGTGAAGCCTTGCCTCTGCGTTCAAAATTGTTCAAATGGCTCTGAGCACTATGGGACATAACTTCTAAGGTCATCAGTCCCCTAGAACTTAGAACTACTTAAACTTAACTAACCTAAGGACATCACACACATCCATGCCCGAGGCAGGTGTCGAACCTGCGACCGTAGCGGCCGCGCAGCTCCAGACTGTAGCGCCTTTAACCACTTGGCCACCACGGCCGGCCTTGCCTCTGGGGCTGTACTAATATACAGGGTGTCCCAGCTATCTTGTCCACCCAAAATATCTCTGGAACAATAACAGCTATTGGAAAACGACTTTCACCGATATCAATGTAGGGCTGGGGCCAATGAATTTACATGTTTGGAAACATTCTAAAACGAAAGAATATGTGTTTTTTAACACAAACTTATGTTTTTTTAAATGGACCTCCTATATTTTTTCTTCAGCAATCCATAGCATGACAAAGCACGTACACAATGGTGTTGATTGCACCGCAATATTGCCATTACATCCCGAGATATTAAGACGCGAAGTTGACGCTTGAAACACCCGACATGCGCTGCTAGCGCACGTCCTGAGGCTCAGGCGTGAACCCCATGCTGCCCGTAATCGCGATGTGATTGACATGCGTAATCACACTTCCATATTTATCAAGAGGTCCGAAACGAATAATACGGTCTGCTGCATCCTGAATTAACGTCGTACATTCCAGCAGGTATTTATCCCATAGGCTAGGGGTGATGCGGTTCTGTAACATATCTGTGTACCGCAACGTTTGTCACAAAGTTAACTTCGCTTATCATTAATCCGTTACTAAAAAGGTAATGCCGTTCAACGTTAAAACTTTACATTACTGTAGATCTAGCGCAAGTGACAGTTAATCATTCACCCGTAATAGTAAAATTCATGTTGATGGTTTTAGTGAAACGAGCAAGTGGACTAAAAGTTTTACCGTTGTTTAGGTAAAACTGTTTTGATTTGGGAAGTTCAGGTAGGACATAGAAGATGAATGTAAACTTGTTTAACCAATTAGTTTTAGTATTACATAATTATCAATGTTATGTTTATCTAATGCGTTAAATGACAAATTGTTGCAAACAAATGTTTCTTAACATCACTGGGTAAAATGGCCCTTTGTAGAAAATTCCACTGTGATAGCAGCACTACATACCAAACATAGCGTTTACATCTCATGCTCAAAGTGATGCCCATTGGCTTGCATACATAGGGTGACTCTGCGGATCAAGGATGCCCTACATCGTGCTACTGTCTCCTCTTTGATGGCTGTACAAGCATCAATAATGCGTTGCTTCATGTTCTCTGGTGTTGTTGGTTCCTGTTGGTAAACAGCATCCTTCACTGCTCCCCAAAGAAAATAATCCAGCGGTGTAAGGTCCGGAGGTCGGGCAGGCCTCCTAACTGGGCCACCTCGTCCAATCCACCTACCAGGGAACTTACGGTTCAGAAGTCGTCGTGCTCGTAAGGCGTTATGTGCAGGGCATCCGTCATGCTGATACCACTTGACCATTCTCCGGTTCAGACGTACGGTGTCCAAGAGACACGGGAAGATTGTGTCGTATAAATCTGGAGTATTGTCTGCCATTTTGGATGCCATTTATAAAGAAAGGTCCGATAATGGTATCTCCAATAATCTCACACCAAACATTAACTTTCTATGGACATTTTGGATTGTCTGCGGACCAATAATGCATATTCCTCATATTGACAATTCCTTTGTTGGAGAATGATGCCTCGTCGGTAAAGAGAACATCTGCAAAAAAATTTGGATTTGTCAGAAGTTTTTGCTGAGCCCACCGACAAAATGTTACCCTATTGCGGAAGTCATTTCTATGAAGATCCTGGTGTAAACGAACATGGTAAGGATGAAATTTATGACGTTTAAGAATACGCTGTGCATTTGATTTCGACACACCAACTTCACGTTCAATTTGACGTGTGCTGATTTGAGGATTCACAGCTATGGTAGCGAGCACAGCAACTTCAGTACGTTCATCTGTGCGTGTTCTAGGACGATGTCGAGATCTTGGATTTAAGCTTCCCGTTTCACGTAGACGAGATGTGAGACGACCAAACATCCGGCGCGAAGGCGATGGCTTGTCAGGGAATCGTCTTCTGTACAGTCGTTCTGCCTGAACAGCATTTCGTCCACCTACAACAGGGTACAGTACAGGTATGTAGAGTAGGGTAGAAAACAGACATATTAACTTAATAATCATAATGTTCGCTAACAGTACTATCAACAAACAAGCAATCTCATAACGTATTTCCCGTCAACGTACATTCTCCACAGATCAGCAGCATTTCTACCATATCTTCATGTGTGTACATTATACTGTACAGTATAAGTTCCACAACACAACGTTTATTCACAATGTGTACTACCTCCGTGCCGTCACTAGATTACTCTGACGCACGACTACACTGGCAAGCGGTGTACTGCACGCCAAAGCAACAACAAATGGGATGCTCGGAGGGTGGTGGAGTACAGGAGTTTGCATGGGTCGCAAATCATAAACAAGACAAAGTGGTAACTGTGGCAGTAGTGGGAACTACGTTGGACACTTGACTACGTAGAGCCAGGCCCTGCGCGACAGGCACAATGGGTCATATAACGCATTAGATAAACCTCATTTTGGGTGTGTAGGATAAATAAGACAACCTGACGGGTGTACACCGATACGTACTGGTTCATATTGTGTACGTAGATACGTAAAACGTGCAAGAGGCAAACCATTACTTGCTTATGAGAGTTGATGGCAGCAGACCGTATTATTCGTTTCGAACCTCTTGATAAGTATGGAGGTGTGATTACGCATGTCAATCACATCGCGATTACGGGCAGCATGGGGTTCACGCCTGAGCCTCAGGACGTGCGCTAGCAGCGCATGTCGGGTGTTTCAAGCGTCAACTTCGCGTCTCAATATCTCGGGATGTAATCGGAATATTGCGATGCAATCAACGCCATTGTGTATGTGCTTTGTCATGCTATGGATTGCTGAAGAAAAAATATAGGAGGTCCATTTAAAAAAAAGCATAAGTTTGTGTTAAAAAACACATATGCTTTCGTTTTAGAATGTTTCCAAAAAATGTACATTCATGGGCCCCAGCCCTACATTGATACCGGTGAAACTTAAAAATTTGCTCTAAGAAATCTCTTAATATACTGATAAATATGGCGTTATTCTCTACTCAATAGCCAGTTACTAATAAAAATTCGGACGGCCGTAAACAACCTCGTTTTCAGAATGAGATTTTCACCCTGCAGCGGAGTGTGCGCTGATATGAAACTTCCTGGCAGATCAAAACTGTGTGCCGGACCGAGACTCGAACTCGGGACCTTTGCCTTTCGCGGGCAAGTGCTCTCCCAACTGAGCTACCCAAGCACGACTCACTCCCCCTGTCTTCACAGCTTTACTTCTGCCAGTACCTCGTCTCCTACCTTCCAAACTTTACAGAAGCTCTCGTGCTTCGCAGGCAGAAGTAAAGCTGTGAGGACAGGGCGTGAGTCGTGCTTGGGTAGCTCAGTTGGTAGAGCACTTGCCCGCGAAAGGCAAAGGTCCCGAGTTCGAGTCTCGGTCCGGCACACAGTTTTAATCTGCCAGGAAGTTTAAACCTCGTTTTCACTCGTAATCGTAATTATCACACAGTACGTTATGGCAGTTGCGGACCACTGAGCTCTGACTGGGTTCAGTCTGACGTCAGCAGCATGGCTTGCTACTGCGCATACCCCGCGTGGTCCCTAACGTGTATTCTAGTATCAGTTCTTTCATATGTAGTGCACACCTAATCCAGTTCTTAACCACGTGGCGCAAGTCTAAGAAGTGGCAGACTGAAAGTATTTTATCCTTAATGGATCAGAGAACCTGTGCAGTCTCCAGTTATGACCATCTATTCGCCGTCCGCTGTGGCCGAGCAGTTCTAGGGCCTTCAGTCAGGAAGCGCGCGACTGCTACGGCCACAGGTTCGATTCCTGCCTCGGGCCTGGATATGTGTAATGTCCTTAGGTTAGTTAGGTTTAAATAGTTCTAAGTCTAGGGGACTGATGACCTCAGAAGTTAAGTCCCATAGTGCTTAGAGCCATTTGAACCATTTGAACCCATCTATTCGACCAGAAACAAATCAGTCCTGAGGACGATGCTACAGACTATGAGGTACGTTGAAACTACGTGAGCAAAGTCTGTATTCTGAACCTTCTCTGCTAGTCGGTGGAATATGACTCTCGAGCCCAGACGACAGACATTGTTTCTCCCAACATGTGCCACTACCTGCAGTTAGCTTTACCTTCTTCTGTCTAAGGATGCCAGGATAGCCGCTTCAACATACTGAATGGGACCCCTAGGCATACTCTCCGAGTGCGTCTGTTATTCTTTCACATCCCTTGCTGCCATTTCCCTAAGGGCTACCATTATTCACGACACGTTTGAAGTTCGACAATTAATAGCCTCTACCTTTCGGTTTTGTCTCCTCTTGACAAAGGGATGGGTGTAACATCCCGAGTTCCTCCCTGGCGCCTGTCTTGTGCGTGCAGGGCGCCTAGATATACCACTGACATACCGCTCGTAATCAAGTGGACGAGCGAGCAATAATAGATTAAGTGCCTCCATCAGTATCCACAGGAGAGGATAGTATTTGACGTACCTTTGGTACCTCTCCCAATACACCCATTCACAGCAGCTTCCAGTAGCTTGAGGGTAGTTTGGATGATTTCCAGCTGCTTACAAAACTACCATAAAAATAAGTCGATACAGAGGAAAAGAACAACTTCTACCTTAACCCATTCGTGAGAAAGGCATTGGCTTTTCGGTAATAAACGAGCTCCGGAAATGCCTTTGTGTCAATTTTTTTAGTGCCATCTATAGCTACGTTCAGACAATACCGTTGTAGAATGATGTCAGATTGAGGTAGAATATGTTGTTTAATAGCACGCGAGTAAAAGTGCGAATTCAGTGATATGTAGATATCATCAAAGTAAATCATCTAGTTGTAATTATGGTAACACAGTGATTCCATAGAATGACAATTTAGTTCCACAGTTCACTGAATGTCTGCTAGAAAATTAATTTCCTGTTTCAGTTCCTCCTTGATCCAAAGTTTTGCGAGATTTCTAATATGCTTACAGCACTCAAACTGCGAAATACGTGTCAAGTCAGTACACGATTTACTGTTTCTGTACTGAAACGAAAGCAACACGTTTTTGGTAAGAAATTATTCTCAATCGTGTCTCTCCCATAGAAGGACGAGTGTTGTTCTTTAATGTCTCTTAACATAATAATCGCAGTTTTCTTCTTAGTACCTTTTTCAATATACGCAGCGTGGGAACAGTATACGTTACTGTGAGCGTGAAGGAAAGCACTTCCGACAGAAGGAAATTTCTTTAATTTACATTTCCTTTCTAAAAAGTTGCTTCAGACGTCGTCAGATTTCTTTTAGAATTGCTTCGTTATTAAGCAGGCGTATAAGGCTTACACAAAGAAAGCTTTTAGGATTTTCAATTTATTCGACTCTACAGTAAATTATTTCTGCGCAAATAAAATACACTCGTGAGAAATTGAAAGTAAACGTCGCCGATGCTTAACGAAAGGAAAATCTGTAATCTGCTGTTAATATTGCAACGAGCCCAGCAAAGAGAGAGGGTAAACACAGTCCTCCCAGTCAGCGAGTGTACTCAAACAATTCTATCAGATAGCAAGGAACTCTACCGGTTTAGTTTAGTATTTTACGTCAAGCGTTGTTACGTACGCAGATAAATATTACGCTCTTCTCTTTCTCTATCTCGGTTTATTTTTGGTGTTGTGTAACTACCGTAACGAAATAGCGAAGGCAAATTTACGGCTTCTGCAGTTCTTTCTCAACCACTTCCTTTTTCACTCTTCGACCGATAATTTTCATTTCTGTCTTTTACACGTTTTGTAAGTGCACGAATTTATGTCATCCTGGAAACAACGGCAATTTCGTTGATATTTGATTTCTGGGCATAAGGCCGTGGTCCAAGAGAATTATGCCTTGGATCACGGCCTTACGCCCATAAATCAAATGTCAGCAATAACGTAAACACTGACCGCGAAAGCTTGCATTCTATAATGGCAGTTTTGTATCTCGGTTCGGATCAATGGTCAGGTTATTATTTATTATTTACACATATCAAATACATGTGTCGCTTACACATTTCAATATTACCAAAACATTAATATACTTTTTTAAACCTGTTATGTTTACATCAAATGGAGTACACATTTTCTTGCTGACAGATATTTCGAATAATGTGCCCCACTTTGTAATTATTTTCTGCATGTTTGTAATCTCCTGTTTTACGTCTTAACAAATATAAAATCTACCACACTGTCATCTCTTTTTCTTAATATCTATCCTAAAAGCAATGCCTTTAGTACAAGTGAGAGTTATAGCCAACGACTTTATTGTAACCTCAAATCACAGCAATTCTGTTGACTGAGTTATAAATTACAACTGCTTTATTGTAACATTACAGCGATGCTGTTGAGTGACTTATAAATTTACAGGTTTGCATTGTTTGTATTTCGCAGTGCCTGAATAGTACATACTGTGTCCTTTGGGTGGGTTATTTGGGGGAAGAGACAAAACTGCGACCTAATCGGGCTCATCGGAATAGGAAGGACGGCAAAGGAAGTCGGCCGTGCTCTTTTAATGGATCCTTCCTGGCATTTGCCTGGAGCGATTTAGGGAAATCACGGAAAACCTGAATCAGGACGGCCGGACGCAGGATTGAACCGTCGTCCTCCCGAATGCGTGTCCAGTGTGCGAACCACTGCACCACCTCGCTCGGTGTGTCCATCGAACATGCATGCAAGCGGCACCCTCAACCACATCTGCTATCTGTGCTTGCATGTCCGAAGGACATTGTATAGTACTGCTCAGACTCTGCGAAATACGAGTACAGACATTGCAAACCTCTATTGCATGTCCAGCAAAGCAAAACAGAAGAGAGTAACACCGTTCCTGGCTGTGCGAGAACCACATGAAAGCTGTGAGAGCATGAAGTCTTAAACACTGTGAGATGCAGAGGTTTGGGCCGGTCCGGGAGGGGTGTACGGGTAGCCGAAGTGGTAGCCTGTCGGGCCATTACGTTGTACCTAGAGGAGGCGATACGATCCCATTCGCCTTCTGCCAATTGCGTGTCGGAAATGTTTGCACCTGTCACGCTATCGCGATTTATTCGCTAGTATGTTGAAACTTGTATTCCGTCGTCAAGATATCGGTTGAGTTAGCCAGTGCTTGAGGTTTAGTCGTGACCCCTTTTCGGGCGTATTGTCTCGCAGTTTATTTCATTTTTGTGGCCGCGTTTGTTTTGCTTAAATAATGATATTAGTAAAAAAAAGTAGTCGGTGTGACTAAATGCCATGCGACAAGTCCTTGTTCGATACCTCCCAGAAATAAATATATACATAAAAATAAAGAAGAGGTAAACTGCGAAGTCCAGTCGCACAAGTTTCTATTGAGGACTACTTCCTCTTTCTCCAAAAGACTTGAATTTGCTAGCGCTTTTTCAGTTTTTTATTATTCAACATGTTTTATGATCGCATATTACAATCTTTTTGCAGTAAGAAAGTTTTCTCTAAAGGTATCAGTAATGATTCTTAAGTCTCATGTGACCATTGCGAGAATGGAGTCAGTAACTTTGTCAGTCTGGTACACTGGGCGCCATAAATTTACTGTTGGATTACCTGAGCATTCAGTTGTCATCCTCAACAAAACTTCAGGGTTGCGGCTAACAAATAGTTGTAAGCCACCTGTCGCTTTGAAATGAACTGAGAGGATATGGTCATCTACACAGAAACTGGGTCTGCTGAAAATGCCTTCTTTTATATAACTCTGTCGACCTGTGGAATACTTGTAGAACGCAGTATGACGTCAAGAATAATCTAACATAGCCAACTTACTTGTGCCACGATTAACTGAACATCTGAAATTGTTTACTGCTTGTTAGTGCACAAATTACCTAAAGCAGATGCTGACGTGACCCTCTAAGTGTTTCTTACATTACATTTTATAGAGAAAGGAAGTGTAAGAAACCTGCCTGGATCTTTCTTTTAACCCAAAACATGCATTTGTAGAGAAGCTGATAATATAAGGCTGTAACAAAGCATTTCACAGACCATGCCACTATCATTGCCGATCCGAAGTTCGCGGCGTAAACGTATGTACCAGAATGTTGCAATTACCGTACACACTTGAAAACCATATATGCTGTAAAGTAATTGTTACTGAAATAAACGTAGTGCTGACGGTGCAAGATCGCAGTTCATTAGCTTTACTGCATCTCATATGCACTTACTGCCAAGTATTTCAAAGACAAACATTATGCTAAATGTACCTTTGTGCTTAATTTGATGAGTGTACTACATGTAACTATATGCAAGAGGTCTTGCAATATCTGATGGTTATTTAAATCCACAAGGTACTAGCACTTCTAAAAACCATATCGTGGCTAATATCATAAAAATCATGCCAGTTCTGGCGACAATGAGACAAAGACTTTATTACAGAGTAGTAGTCAAACTAACCACATGCAACAATCTTCGGATGAATGATATACAGTTTTCTCAACTCGATTACGAATCAAATACACTATATAAACAGAACGTAAACTACCCTAGTCAATCGTAACCACTAGTTCCACTTACGTACCTATAGGAAAACTGGTTCTCCAATATGGCTCGCCAAGTTCGTAATTACAGAAAAATATTGCTTGTCTTACATAGCAGACGAAAGGAGGAATTATATGTATAATTCTCACCATAGCCTCATGTATAGAAACCCGAGGCTATCTTCATATATTACTCTCCTTTCTCCTTAGTAGAGTTAAGAGCAGTCACGCTAATTGCAACGCAAAACACGCAAGGAAATTGCACCGCACCAGTAGCCTGAACGGTGTCGAATACAATAGACCGAGGGAAGCTTTGTTCCTTTCGAACTTGGAAGCCATCTGTACAATAACCGTGCCTTCATTTCTCAATGGCGATCCCTCGCTTGCCTCAAAGGTCTTAATTAAGACAGAACAGCGCATCGGAAGAAGGAGTGCTTACACGGATTATCGACCAGTGGGAAGGGACGTACAGCAAAAATTTTATGCCTGACATATGAAAGTTGGTAAACCATAACAGAAAATTTTCGTGGTGTATTAATTTAATCCACAAAATTTCGGAAATACAGTCGTATCCAAACTCAGCCTTCTGCTAATATTTCGGCTGTAATGCCTTTAACAATCTTCGGAGCAAACTGTAGACATTGACGATAATTATTTTCTATATTGTTATCACTGTATCCCACGAAGAGATGGCTGGCAGTGAGCTCTAAGTTATACATATTTAATAGGTTTGAAGTATACGGAAAAACATGAAAATAAAAGGTTACAAAAAGCACATCGTTAAACTATTTTTACAATTTAAATAACGCGTTAGGTGATTTCATAGTACAATTAAGATCCGAATTGCAGATGATAATATGCCACGGTATAATGGTAACGCTGCTAACTCTTGAAAATGCACGAGCAGCGTGACGTGGAGCACTGTGACTAGGGCTAGAAAGAAGGGTGTATCTAAGAACGGATTTTGTTATTGCGTAGTAGGAGTTGGTTGAAGTTCCACCGGGAGAGGATGAATGACACGAAGGTGAATGGAAGGTGTGACGTGGAAGAAGTGGCGCAGCAGGGGACCTTGTTTGGTGAAACGTGTGTAGGATACTGAGTGCTGGGACCGAGTTTTGAGATTTATGTGTTGAGTCCGAAGATGCTCCAAGAGCAAAGGAAACGGTAGAAATGCATGAGTTGATGTAGGATGTGAGTTGGGAAATGCAGACGGTTGCAAACGAGGTGGTGGGGGATTTATTGGTGAATATAATGGTAGAACAATATAGACCCGGTGGAGGGAGGTTTGGGCTTAGTGTTGCATGATAAGGATATTTGCATTCAATCCAATCAAGGACTAGTCCTAAATAAGTTACTACATTACTCAGCACGATAGGGTGATCGTAGACGGAGAGGTGGAAATCAAGACAATGGAAATGCCGAGTGTTGCAACTAAAGACTTTTTTGTGGGTTTACTGAGTGAAGTTCGGTCCTCAGATCAAACCTTCAAACGATAGAATTTTGAATGAAAATTATCAGCAATGGCGGCTGAAGGCTCCCAGCATAAGAAGTCACCCTCGTTTTGCGAACAGCCTTGTCAAAGGGGGCGACGGAGCGGACAGAGGTTCTAAAGGCAGAAGAATCAGCAATGATCAACGACATAAGGATGCAGAGGGCAATGGAAACAATTGCATGAAACACATATAATATGCATCCACAAGACACGAGGATTGTATCAGAAAAAGGGTAATATGATCTCTCCACTGACCAGAAATACCGGACTAGTACCTCTTTCGGTTCTCGGGAAGGGGATTGCTGAATCTCTATCTAGATATAGTGAGGGTCAGTGAAGTGAAATCAAAAGAACGCAAGAATATCTGGGCAGATGTGCATAGAATAATTTCAACAGCACCAGAAAATGGTATATCAGGAGTAGGATTTGTTATGTATAGGAAGGCAGGGGAGAGTTCAGTGGCAGGGCTGTTCACATTAGTATCGACAGCAAACCAACACCGACAACGATAGTTCAGGTTACATGCCGACGTCGCAGGCCGAAGATGAAGAGCTGGAGAAAGTATATGAGATACTGAACAGATAATTCAGTACGTAAACGGAGATGAAAGTCTAATAGTCATGATAGTCATGGAAAGCTGGATTGCGGTAGAAGGGAAAGGAGTAGAAGAAAAGGTTACCAGGGAATATGGGCTTCCTAATGGGAATCAGAAATGTGAAAGACTAATTGAATTATTGAATTCTGCATTAAACTGCAGCTAATAATAGCGAATACTCTGTTCGCGAATCACAAGAGCACACACACACACACACACACACACACACACACACACAGATATATATATATATATATATATATATATATATATATATATATATATATATACACTCCTGGAAATTGAAATAAGAACACCGTGAATTCATTTTCCCAGGAAGGGGAAACTTTATTGACACATTCCTGGGGTCAGATACATCACATGATCACACTGACAGAACCACAGGCACATAGACACAGGCAACAGAGCATGCACAATGTCGGCACTAGTACAGTGTATATCCACCTTTCGCAGCAATGCAGGCTGCTATTCTCCCATGGAGACGATCGTAGAGATGCTGGATGTAGTCCTGTGGAACGGCTTGCCATGCCATTTCCACCTGGCGCCTCAGTTGGACCAGCGTTCGTGCTGGACGTGCAGACCGCGTGAGACGACGCTTCATCCAGTCCCAAATATGCTCAATGGGGGACAGATCCGGAGATCTTGCTGGCCAGGGTAGTTGACTTACACCTTCTAGAGCACGTTGGGTGGCACGGGATACATGCGGACGTGCATTGTCCTGTTGGAACACAAAGTTTCCTAGCCGGTCTAGGAATGGTAGAACGATGGGTTCGATGACGGTTTGGATGTACCGTGCACTATTCAGTGTCCCCTCGACGATCACCAGTGGTGTACGGCCAGTGTAGGCGATCGCTCCCCACACCATGATGCCGGGTGTTGGCCTTGTGTGCCTCGGTCGTATGCAGTCCTGATTGTGGCGCTCACCTGCACGGCGCCAAACACGCATACGACCATCATTGGCACCAAGGCAGAAGCGACTCTCATCGCTGAAGACGACACGTCTCCATTCGTCCCTCCATTCACGCCTGTCGCGACACCACTGGAGGCGGGCTGCACGATGTTGGGGCGTGAGCGGAAGACGGCCTAACGGTGTGCGGGACCGTAGCCCAGCTTCATGGAGACGGTTGCGAATGGTCCTCGCCGATACCCCAGGAGCAACAGTGTCCCTAATTCGCTGGGAAGTGGCGGTGCGGTCCCCTACGGCACTGCGTAGGATCCTACGGTCTTGGCGTGCATCCGTGCGTCGCTGCGGTCCGGTCCCAGGTCGACGGGCACGCGAACCTTCCGCCGACCACTGGCGACAACATTGATGTACTGTGGAGACCTCACGCCCCACGTGTTGAGCAATTCGGCGGTACGTCCACCCGGCCTCCCGCATGCCCACTATACGCCCTCGCTCAAAGTCCGTCAACTGCACATACGGTTCACGTCCACGCTGTCGCGGCATGCTACCAGTGTTAAAGACTTTTTTTTTTTTTTTTTTTTTTTTTTTTTTTTTTTTTTTTCACTTGCCGCCCTGATTTTACGACCCACCACCTAAGTGCTTAAGGTGGGTCTATTTTGACCACTTGGCCGCTACGACCGGTGTGCGGACCCTGATGTAGTAGATGAAACTCACACCAGTTCCCGCATCCGGTCGCACCGTTGCCCGTGCCCGCCACGTGGAGGCGGGTCTGTGCTTTTTTTTTTTTTTTTTTTTTTTTTTTTTTTTTTTTTTTTTTTTTCCTTTGGCAGCTTTCCCAAAACCGATTTAACAAAATTTTTACAAAAATAAATTTTGAATTAGAAGAAGGAAATACAAGGAATAGTTTAGACTGAAGAGGAGAAAAGACGATAGGAAAGGAAGAGATGATAGTCCCACCACCGTAGGGGACTGAGGATGAGCGCCTTGGGATTTATCTTCAAGCCTCTGATCCTCAGTCCCCTCACCTTAGCCTAGGAAGTTCTATTCTATTCTATTTATGGCGTTTGATATCTCTATTTATGTTCTATCTGGTTACTTGTATACAGGTTTAGAGTGCCGTGGTAGCTGATGGCAATTGCGACGGTGCGCCGACACTGTTTATGTCTAATTTTATACATTAATCTATTGTCAGTTTTAGGTCTACTTATGTAGGTCTATTGCGTGTCAGTTGTTTTATATTGAGACTTAGTTTAGTTCTTCCACACTATGGTGTCTGTCTGGGTGCTGCATATAGGTTTATTGTCTGTGTGGTCTTCTGTTCCTGTACTCTTTGTGGCATTCGTCAGAAATTTTGTCTGTTAGTGCGTTCATTATGTCCCAAAGTTCAGGTGTTCTGATCGCATCGTATATGTGTTCCTCTGTCTGTAGGTGTTGTATCCCAGGTGTGTTCCTGTGCTGTCTGTATTTCCCGCAGAATAGGATTGTGTGTTCGGGGGTTCCCATACCTCCACATGTACACGTTGATGTGTCTCTAAGACTCACGCGATTTAAGTGCGTGGGATAAGGTCCGTGGCCAGTCAAGAAATGCACCATGCCGCGGCTAGGATCGGCATGTTTCATTCTTAATCTTTCCGTTATGTTCGGAAAAAATGTATAGACTCTCCGTCCCTTATCACTTGTGCCCCATTCCTGTTGCCATGTGTCGATTTTCCATTTTTTGAGGTCCCGCTTATTGTTCAGCGGGGAACCAGTCAATATGTTGACCTGGTCTAGTCTACCCATCTTTAACCAGTACAGAGCGGCCCGATATTTGATTGTGATATCTATCGGGAAGATTCCTAGCACAACACACAGTGCTTCAACTGATGTAGTGCCGAAGGCTCCCGATAGTCGCAGAAGGACGCTTCTCTGCCCTCGCCTAACCGCTGTTCTGTTTGTGGCGAGGTTGAGTCTGTGCGCCCATGTACTGGCCGCAAAGCTTAGCACTGATTCGAAGAGTGCGCAGTGGTAAGTTCGTGTGACTGACAGAGGAAGTCTGTATTGTCCTGAATTAATCCTTGCCAGTTTATGTAGTAATTTTTCTGCCTTGTTTGTTGTTATTCTGATGTGTTCATGGAAGTTCAGCTTCTCATCTATGTATACGCCCAAGTAGCGGGTTACCGTCATTCTCTTTATGTTGTTGTTCTGTATTTTAATAGATGGATTGCGTCTGAGTTGCCCTTTGAGCAGTGTGTATGTTGTTTTGTTGCCCGCTATCTTGAGCTTGTTTGTGTTGCACCATTGTGTTATTGTTTGCAGTATGCCACTCGCCTTCTCCTCTAGCTGGGCTCTTGTGTTTGCTGAGATAACCACCAATAGGTCATCTGCATAGGCGACAGCACCGTCTGTCCTCATATCCTCCTCCAGCAGTTGCAGGAGAGGTTCAAAAATTATGTCCCAGAAGATGGGTCCACAGATCGATCCCTGCGGACATCCCTTGGTAATTTTCCTTATTACCTTCCGGTTGCCCACGCGCCATTCCACTATTCTGTCTCTACAGTAGTCTAAAAGACTGTTGTATAGGGCTGCGGGTACTTCCATCTGGCGTAACCTCAGAAACAGTGCTGGCCACCACAGGTTGTCAAATGCTCCTGCGATGTCTATCATGATTGCCAAAGAGTATGTTTTATCTGTGTTTTGTGTAATTTCTAAAGCTCTGTTTATTGCATCATCGATGCTTTTCCCTTTCCGAAATCCAAACTGGTGGGGATTCATTCCAAGTAGGGTTCTGTGAGCCTGCAGGCGGTCACACAGTAGCCTCTCTTGGATTTTTGCCATGGTGTTTATGAGGCATATTGGTCTGTAGGATTTCGGATCTGATTGGTCTCTGTCTGATGATTTTCGTATGATGACTGCATTTGAGGTTTTCCAGACTGTCGGTACACGGCCTAGCCTTAAGGCGTCGTTTAGTAGTTCTGTTAAGTATGGGGTGATCTGTGGTGCTAGCCTCTTAAGCACTTCTGCATGGATCCTGTCGGGTCCAGGTGCTTTTTTATTCTTTAGCTCTCTTATCGCTACCGCAACTTCCTCGTGCGCGAAGGGACAGGTGACGGCGTCGGTGTTATACTGTTCATGAAGTTCTTGTCTGAGTGTGATCTGTTCCTGTGTGTCTGAGTCTGTGGCATCTTCCGGGAGGAGTTTGTTCAGCAGATATTGTGCTGTGTTTCTCCACCCCACTGTCATTGTGCCGTCATCCTGCCGTAGCGTGCTTAATGCCAATGGGGTCTTTATTTTTTCTGTCAGGATCTTGTATTGTTCCCCCCAGATATTCTGTTGTGTGTGTGAGGTCAAGTAGCTCTCCCAATGTTGTTTCCTGGTCTGAAATAATGTCTTTTTGAAGAGTTCTTTGGCTTCCCTATATGCAGCTAGTCTTAGTAGTTTGTCTCTTTGTATCCATGTCCTCTGGTATAGTTTTCGTTTCCTTGTCATGTCACGTTTGAGTCTGGTTAATTCGTCTGACCATGGTGTTTCCCGTTGTTTGCTATGTGTGTGCGTAGGTATTGCTGTTTCTTGTGCTGTTTGGATGATTTGTGTCAGTTTGTGTGCTCTGTAGTCCACGCTTCCCTGTATGTTGTATATATTCTCATTTTGAACAATTTGTTGTAGTCTGTCCCAATTCGCTCTTTTAAAGTTGAAGTGTGTTGTATTGTGTGTGGTGCGGTAATTGTTTGTTGTGAGACTTATTTCTATTATGTTGTGATCACTTGTGGTCAGAGAGTCGTGTATGGTCCATCTTTGCAGTCGTCCTAATGTTCTGTCATTCGCCAGAGTAATATCGATTTTGGTGGCAGATCCGTCTGCACCTCTGTATGTAGGTGTAGGTCCGTCTTCATTTATAATATGTAGTTGTGTCTCCTGTATGACGTCGTTGACTTTCCGTCCTCTGTCGTCCGTTCTGTTCGAGTGCCATAGTGTGGATTTAGCGTTGATATCTGCACATATAATTAGGTTCTTATTTCTAGAATACTCAGCAATGTCTTGTATCATATGTAGGTATGGCTCTATATTGTCACTGTACTGTGCGTATAGTGATGAGACCACCCATGTGTCTCGACCCTTAGTTATTTCTGCCGTGGCCAGATGACTGTTACATAGCTGCGTAATCTTAGTGATATTTAAAGTTTTGTTGAGGACAACTATGGCAGCCTTGTAGTTTCGTCTGTCTGAGATTGTGACAGCGTCCCAGGGTAGGTTAGTTAAGTTCCCCTGGGTTGTCACGTAAGGTTCTTGCAGGCAGAGAATATCCGCCTGCAAGTCCAGAGCTACTCGCGGCAGTTCTGCACTAACGAGTGTGCTTCTATTAGCATTAAGTTGTATTATTTTCATGGGTGTTTCACATGAAGATAGAATTTGTGTCCTGTTTGCGAGTAGTCAAAGTCAGTTCTGCCATGTGCCCTCACTTGGTCCTTGTACACTTGGTGTGGGTTATATGTTTCACCCCTCCGACTACACGCTAGTATGACTAATTTTTCTAGCTCTGCTGGGTCTGTAGGTATGTTTGCGGTCTTTAAAGTCATTCTGTCAGATTGTTCAGTGGTCGGGAAGCATACATAGCTGCCTAGTGGGTGAAGTAGTCTGGTTAGCAGTCTTTGTGCTGTGATGAATGTGTCCTTATATTCTAGCCTACTTAGTCTTAAGTTTAGTTCTACATTGTTGTAGTCAGCATGCCATGGTGTTTGGCCGACTTTTCCCTTCTGCTCTTTTTCTACATATGGGATGATTCCGCTATATTTATCTCGAAGTGCAGATGTCACCGGTGTGGTGTCTTGTTCCGTCTTCAATGGTGGTGAGGCTGATGAGCTGCTACCTGCGGCTCTTCTTCTTTCACCTTCACTTTTTCTTATGTTTACACTACCTATTGCACTGTCGTCACCTTTCTTTTTGCTATCACTATCTGTACACTCATCGTCACTATCGTGATCACCCGTAAGTAGGTTTGTGTCAAGGACTACTACCTTTTTCCTATATGTCTCGTTACATCCGGTCATCTGTTGTGTTTCATTATGTTGTTGAGGTGTTATGCGTTGTTGTGTATGATCTGGAGGGTTAATTATCCCTCCAGATACAAAATTCACTGGTTTTATATATCCTGTACATTTTTTTGTATTATACCTTTTTGGTGTGTTGTCGTTTATTCTTTCTTCGCTGCTAGCTTTGGCATAGTCAGGTGTTGCGTGAGATTTCTGTGTATTGTCCATTTGTTCGTTTTCCGTGTGTTTGTTTAGGTTTACAGACTTGTCTGTGTTCGTGTTTGTTTGTGTGCTATTGTTTTGTATTTGATCGGTGTTGCTGTGTGCATTGTATAGCACTTCAAATTCCAGCTCGTCAATTCTCGCCTGCAGTGATTGCTGGTAGCTGACCCAGTATTGCATCTGTTTTTTAAGTTGTTTGGCTATGTTATAATGTATAGCTCCATTAAGTACCATGTCGTCGATGAAGTCCATGGTATTTATATAACTGTCATGTAATGCGTGCATGCCTTGAAGAGATGGGATATCGTCTGTGTGTGTGGGGTGAGTGGGAAGCAGTCCCATCTGCCTGCGCCAGCTTATAGCTCTTTGATGGTTTCGATTAATGGTCGATGGTGATTTATAGTTCGTTTTTTGCATTCTTGATTGGGGCAGTGTTGGGCTGCTTTCATTCTCCATAATCGAAGCTCTGTAGCAGTCGATCTTGGAGGAATTTATGTGTTTGACACTCAAGACCTCTTCGTCTGGCACACAATTTGCCTCGGATTCTGCAGGGGATGCAGATGTCTTGTTCTGCTAGTTTGCACTGATTTCTTATGTGGCCCTTCCCTTTGCAATTGGAGCACGTGATTTCGGTGTCTTTACACTGCTTTGTGGTGTGTCCAATATCACAGCACTTGTAGCAGGTGGGGACTTGGGCGAAATTTTTGACAGTTAGAGACTGGAAATCTATATAGACTCTATCCCGTTTTGTCAAAATTTTGTGCAGATTCGGTGTGACTTCAATAACTTGATGATTGTATCCCCGCCCTCTTGGTCCTGTTCGGAATTTGATTTTTGTCTCTTTCAGGAAAGCCTCTTTCTCAACTTCCTCACTAAGGTTCAGTTCATAGAGGCTTTCAAGAAAGTCTTTGTCACTGATTGTGTCTGGCACGTGGTGTATGATCACTAGCGGTCGTCTCTTCCGTGGTGGCTCGCACCTGATCGTGTTAATGTTCTTTGCTGACTCGAGCAGTTTTTTACAGTCGTCCTGTGTTGCAGTCTCAACTATGACAGCTGTTGCTGTAGTTTTGACTGCCTTAATTTTTATCTTGTCCTTTTTTGGGTCAAGTTTCTGTGTAAGGGTTTGTCGCACAGTTTTTGGGTCCTTATTTTCTGTCGAGGTGATGAAGAGTGTTGTCGCTTGTTTTGCTTTGGCGTGTTCTATTTTTAGTGTTTCTTTGGATTTCGGTTGGGATTTGGCGATACTGGCGACAGTTGGTATTGCTGGGAGTATTGTCTCTGGTTTATTTGTTTTTGCCTCATCCAGTTCTTTCTGTAGTTCTTGGTTGTCTCTTTTTAGAGTAAAATTTTCTATCCTGAACTCCTCTACTTGGACGGACAGCTTGTTATTCTCGTCTTTGAGAATATCAATCTGGCCCTCCAGTCTCGCATGTATGAGCGAGTCTGTTGCTTCAAGGTCATGTCTGGCTGCTGCGATTGTTTGTATTTCTACTTGTTGTCTTAGTCTTGCGTTTTCTTTTTCTAGGGCCTGAATTTGTCCCTCTAACCTAGCTTGTGTCACTGCGTTGCCGATTAGCTTATTTCTAAATGCTGACAGTATGGTCAGTGACACTTTTTTTGCTTTTAGTTCTGTTTGTATTTCAGCAATGAAGGTGTCGATGGCATCGACCTTTTCCTCGTCAATTTTATTGGGCTGATCCTCCATGTTTGCACATTGTCGAGGAGTCCCCGGCGTGCTGGAGGCGTTGCTGGCTCTTCTCCTTACAGAAGCCAGCTTGACAGCCGCCGAATCGGCCTGTCCCGCGCTTCGCTCCAGACTGCGATGGAGCTCCGTATGGCACGGCAAACTGGCTGACACTGACGGCGGCGGTGCACAAATGCTGCGCAGCTAGCGCCATTCGACGGCCAACACCGCGGTTCCTGGTGTGTCCGCTGTGCCGTGCGTGTGATCATTGCTTGTACAGCCCTCTCGCAGTGTCCGGAGCAAGTATGGTGGGTCTGACACACCGGTGTCAATGTGTTCTTTTTTCCATTGCCAGGAGTATATATATATATATATATATATATATATATATATATATATATATATATGTTGAAGAGGAATGGAAATCTGTAAAAAAAAAGGGGCACTCATAGAAGTTGGAAAGGAATATACAGGTACAAAGGAGGTAACTGTGAAGAAACCATTGGTAACAGAAGAAATCTTTCAGTTGATCGATGACAGAACGAAGTACAAAAATGTTCGGGGAAATCAGGATTACTGAAACTCATTTCACTTACGAATTTAATAAGTAGGAGTTGCAGGCAAACTAGGCAAAATTTCTGCATGAAACATGTGAAAAAATCGAAAAAGAAATGATTGTTGGAAGGACTGACTCAGCATATCGAAAAGTCAAAACAACATTCGCTGAAGTTAAAAGGAAGTATGATAACATTACTGTGAATTTCACTGTTAGATGTAGAGGAGAGAGCAGGCAGGTGGAAATAGTATATTGAAGGCCTCATGAAGGGAAGACTTGTCTTATGAGTTGGTAGAAGAAGAAACGTCAATCGATATCAAAGACACAGGGGATCCAGTACTAGAATTAGAATTTAAAATAGCTTTGGAAGACTTAAGATCAAATAAGGAAGAAGGGGCAGATAAGATCGCATCAGTGGGGGAATTGGCGACAAAACGAGTACGGAATGTAGGATGTATGAGTCTTGCGACATACCATCTCACTTTCGGAAAAAAAACATCGTCCACACAATTCCGAAGATTTCAAGAGGTTAAACGTGCGAGCATTATCGCAAAATCAACTTAACAGCTCATGTATCCAAATGTCTGACGGGAATAATATACAGATGACTGGAAAAGAAAAGTGAAGATGTTTTTGATGACTATCAGTTCGGCTTTAGGAACGGTAAAGGAATCAGACAGGCAGTTCTGACGATTCGTTTGGTAATGGAAGCAAGAATAAAGAAAAATCAAGACACATTCATATAATATGTCTACCTGGAAAAACGTCAACAGTGTCAAATGCTGCAAGATGTTCCATATTCTGTCAAGAGGGAATAATAAGTCTGGTAGACCAAGAACGAAGTACTCGCATTAAAAAAAGTTCAAAGACAAGGATGCAGTCTTTCGTCCCTGTTGTTGGATCTATAAATTAAAGAATCAATGACGGAAATAAAACAAAGTTTCAAGAGAGGAATTAAAATTCAAGGTGAAAGGATATCAGTGATGAGAATGACTGAATGACATTTCTCTCCTAAATGAAATTGAAAAAGAAATACAAGATCTGCTGAATGGAATGAACAGTCTAATAGGTAAAGATCGTTTGAGAGTAAATTGAAGAAAGACGAAAGGAATGAGAAGTAGCAGCTGACGAAATTAAGGAATTCTTCTTTCTACGCAGCGAAACAACTCATGACAGAGGGAGGAAAGAGGTCGTAAAACGCTGACTAGCACTGGAAAAAAACGGCATTTATGTCGAAGAGAAGTCTACTAATGTAACAAAATAGGCTATAATTTGAGGAAGAAATTTCTCAGAATGTATGTCTGGTGGACATAACTGTGTGGCAGTGAAAAGTGGACGGTAGGAAACAGGAAAAGAACGGAATCGATGCATTTGTGATGTGGTGCAAAAGAAGAATGTTAAAAGTTAGTTGGTCTAATAAGGTTAAGAATGGGGAGGTTCTCCGGAGGATCGGCGAGGAAGGTAATACTTGGTAAACGCTGACAAGAAGGGACAGGGTGGCAGGACATCTCTTAAGACCTCCCGGAATATCTTATGTGATACTAAAGGGAGCTATAGAGGGTAAAAACTGTAGAGGAAGACAGAGATTCGAACACATCCGGCAAATAATTGAGGACGTAAGTTGCAACTGCTATTCCGAGATGAAGAGGTTGGTACAGGAGAGGAATTCGTGGCAGACCGCGTGAAACTGAAGACTGATGACTAAGAAAAATAATGAATGAACGTGATGATGTTTTATTCATGTGCTAAATGTTTGGAGAGTTCATATTCAGCCAGGGCACCCTCTACCAACCATGGACACGATAGTCATATGTGCCACGTTTAAAAGTGTCCCGAACACCAGTGGCGTCCAGCCGCGCGGAATGGCCGCGCGGTTTCAGGCGTCCTGTCACGGACTGCGCGGCCCCTCGCACCGGAGGTTCGAGAGTTAGTTTAGGTTAGTTTAAGCATTGTGTAAGTCTAGGGACCGATGACCTAAGCACTTTGGTCCCTTGGGAATTCACACACATTTGAACATTTGATCCAGTGGTGTTCGCGGAATGATGACAGCTGTCTATTTGCAGGTGCAGATCCGTATATGTTGCTTTGTGAGAAATATCACATGCTAGTTTGCAGTTTGTGTATCTGTGATCCAAAAAATCCATGAAAGGGAACAATCCATCTTTTTCCAGCTTCGTGATAAATTCTATGTTCCCATGAATGGAGTTAAGAATCTCCTCGCTATGGGTCCCTCCTACAAGTCCAGAAGATGACAGGCTTAAAACTTGCGGAGTCGAAAGCCTTCACCTCAGAATTTCCCATAAAGAGGTATGCCAAGCAGGGCCACAAGTGGCCTCCCATGACTGCCCCGTCAGTTATTGTTTAGAAAACGCTTTATTAAATGAAAAATAAACTGAGAGAACTTACTGAAACAAGGTTACAATCTGATAAAGTGAAGGATAAGGACTCTGCGAGTGGAACTAATAATATTACAACGAAACTAGTCAGCATAGGTAATCTACTGAGCGTTATAGGTTTGTAGCAAAGTCAGTATTCTGTGAAACACAGAGATACATCCTCCTTGTTGGCGCTAGGATGATCATATAATCTGGGCTTTTCGATATACTCACAACTTCTTTAGCTAACGACGACACATTCAGGCGTTGTGTTGTGTTTCGAATCAGCGACTTCGTATGATTATTATTCTCCCTGCACGTGATCCTAACGAAGTGGTGTTTCCTTTATCGGCAAGGAAAAATAACATGTCTGCATGTTCATGAGGTCTTCGTAGTACCGATTTTTCTGCACTAGAGGTATTACGTCATTTCGACGAAATTGAAAATTTTGACACTTGGTCAAATATTGCACAGAGTCTAGGGGTATAACACGTGTGGTACGGTCTGATATAAAAACAATTAAATTCCTGTTTTGTAGGTGGAAATAGAGGTCGAATACAGGGTGACCCAGAGGGACTGGTTAACATTCAGGGATATACAGCGTGGTCCATTGATCCTGACCGGGCCAAATATCTCACGAAATAAGCGTCAAACGAAAAACTACAAAGAACGAAACTTGTCCAACTTGAAGGGGGAAACCAGATGGCGCTATGGTTGGCCCGCTAGATGGCGCTGACATAGGTCAAACGGATATCAACCGCGTTTTTTTTAAAATGGGAACCCCAATTTTTATTACATATTCGTGTAGTACGTAAAGAAATATGAATGTTTTAGATTGACAACTTTTTTCGCTTTGTGACAGATGGCGCTGTAATAGTCACAAACAGATGGCTCACAATTTCAGACGAACAGTTGGCAACAGGTAGGTTTTTTTAAATTAAAATACAGAACATAGGTACGTTTAAACATTTTATTTCGGTTGTTCCAATGTGATACATGTACCGTTGTGAAATTATCATTTCTGAGAACGCATGCTGTTACAGCGTGATTACCTGTAAATACCACATTAATGCAATAAATGCACAAAATGATGACCGTCAACCTCAATGCATTTGGCAATACGTGTAACGACATTCCTCTCGACAACGAGTAGTTCGCCTTCCGTAATGTTCGCACATGCATTGACAATGCGCTGACGCATGTTGTCAGGAGTTGTCGGTGGATCACTATAGTAAATATCCTTCACCTTTCCCCACAGAAAGAAATCCGGGAACGTCAGATCCGGTGAAAGTGCGGGCCATGGTATAGTGCTTCGACGACCAACCCACCTGTAATGATATTGTTGTTGCTGTCTTCAGTTCTGAGACTGGTTTGATGCAGCTCTCCATGCTACTCTATCCTGTGGAAACTTCTTCATCTCCCAGTAACTATTGCAACCTACATCCTTCTGAATCTGCTTAGTGTATTCATCTCTTGGTCTCCCTCTACGATTTTTACCCTCCACCCTGTTGTGGATTGGCAAGACAGCCAACCCACTATGAGAGGAAGCCGAAAGGCACGCGTTTTAGCTCACGCAAACTGGCGTGAGGTCTGGAACAGGTCAAGGAAATGAGACTAGCAAAAGAAGGACGTAGCTGTGGAATACTTAACTTTAATCCATAAATGGTGAACATCGTTCTTGACGGTACATGTTTTACAGCATCAGTAGTAACTGGTAATGCCGCCTTGCTAGGTCGTAGCAAATGACGTAGCTGAAGGCTATGCTAACTATCGTCTCGGCAAATGAGAGCGTATTTTGTCAGTGAAACATCGGTAGCAAAGTCGGCTGTACAACTGGGGCGAGTGCTAGGAAGTCTCACTAGACCTGCCGTGTGGCGGCGCTCGGTCTGCAAATCACTGATAGTGGCGACACGCGGGTCCGACGTATACTAACGGACCGCGGCCGATTTAAAGGCTACCACCTAGCAAGTGTGGTGTCTGGCGGTGACACCACACACCCTGCCCTCCAATACTAAATTGGTGATCACTTGATGCCTCAGAACATGTCCTACCAACCGATCCCTTCTTCTAGTGAAGTTGTGCCTCAAATTTCTCTTCTCCCCAATGCTATTCAATACCTCCTCATTAGTTACTTGATCTACCCACCTAATCTTCAACCTTCTTCTCTAGCACCACATTTCGAAAGCTTCTATTCTCTCCTTGTCAAAACTATTTATCATCCAAGTTTCACTTCCATACATGGCTACACTCCAAACAAATTCTTTCAGAAATGACTTCCTGGCACTTAAATGTATACTCGATGTTAACAAATTTCTCTTCTTCAGAATGATATATGCTATTCGACACCGCTTCAATCGCACGCGAGGTATGTGCCGGACATCCGTCATGTTGGATGTACATCGCCATTCTGTCATGCAGTGTAGTAACATTGGTAGAACATTACGTAAGAAATCAGCATATATTGTACCATTTAGATTGCCATCGATAAAATGGGGGCCAATTATCCTTCCTCCCATAATGCCGCACCATACATTAACCCGCCCAGCCGACCGTAGTGGCCGAGCGGTTAAAGGCGCTACAGTCTGGAATCGCACGACCGCTACGGTCGCAGGTTCCGCTACGGTCGCAGGTTCGAATCCTGCCTCGGGCATGGATGTGTGTGATGTCCTTAGGTTAGTTAGGTTTAAGTAGTTCTAAGTTCTAGGGGACTTATGACCACAGCAGTTGAGTCCCATAGTGCTCAGAGCCATTTGAACCATTAATCCGCCAAGGTCGCTGATGTTAAACTTGTCGCAGCCATCGTGGATTTTCTGTTGCCCAATAGTGCATATTATGCCGGTTTACGTTACCGCTGTTGGTGAATGACACTTCGTCGCTAAATAGAACGCGTACAAAAAATCTGTCATCGCCCCGTAATTTCTCTTGTGCCTAGTGTCAGAACTGTACACGACGTTCAAAGTCGTCGCTGTGCAATTCCTGGTGCATAGAAATATGGTACGGTTGCAGTCGATGTTGATGTAGCATTCTCAACACTGACGTTCTTGAGATTCCCGATTCTCGCGCAATTTGTCTGCTACTGATGTGCAGATCACCTATTTGTTCACCATTATTTGTTGCAGGTCCTGGTTGACGTTTGACATGTGGTTGAACACTTCCTGTTTCCTTAAATAACGTAACTATCCGGCGAACGGTCCGGACACCTGGATGACGTCGTCCAGGATACCGAGCAGCGTACATAGCACAAGCCCGTTGGGCATTTTGATCACAATACCCACTCATGAACATGATATCGACCTTTTCCGCAATTGGTAAACGGTCCATTTTAACACGGGTAATGTATCACGAAGCAAATACCATCCGCACTGGCGGAATGTTACGTGATACCACGTATTAATACGTTTGCGACTATTGCAGCACCATCTATCAGAAAGCGAAAAAAGTGGTCTAACTAAAACATTCACATTTCTTTACGTACTACACGAATATTTAATAAAAAATAGGTGTTCTTATTTTAAAAAACGCGGTTGATAGCCGTTTAACATATGGCAGCGCCATCTAGCGGGCCAACCATAGCGCCATCTGGTTCCCCCCTTCAGGCTAGACGAGTTTCGTTCTATGTAGTTCTTTCGTTTGATGTTTATTTCGTGAGATATCTGGCCCGCCAGTGGGCATTGATGTAAATGAATGGGACAAGTTGAAAATATGTGCCAGACCTGGATCAGATTTCAGATCTCCTGTTTACAATGCAGATGTGTCGAGATTGTGCATCTGCCTAGTAAGCAAGAGACTCGTTTTCGAATACAAGTGCTGCAACACTGCATACAACTACGGCGATGGTGGCCAATGATCGCTTCAGTGCCGGTGCACACCGAGCTCGAACTGATGGGGATCAGCGATATGCTGAGAGTATTGACGCTAATGTGCAGAGGCACTACAGGTAGTGCGTGGTACAAGTTGAGAATTTGAGTCTAGCAGTAGGTGTGCTAGGGAAGTCGGAGCAGTAGTGATGACTGCTGTGTCCGGATGGCGTAGTGATCATCACATCTGTCCTGTAAGAGGGAGACCCACGTTTGAATCCCGGTCCGGCAAATACTCTTAACTACCGCCATAGTTCCAATTCAATGCCCACTAGCATCTAATGTGTTTAACCTCTGTGTGCTTGACTCAGGAATAAGACAGGAACGACCATTTGAAGCAAAAGAATCTAGTAAACATGCACTCGAAAGTGCATACCTTAGGAGTTGTAAGCACTTGTTCATAATCGCTGCTGTGAAACTCATCTCATCTAGTGCACATGCTCTCGTAGCTCTGAAGTTACTCATTTTGAGCCCATGTTCACTGAACGACTTTGGTCCACGCTACTTCCTCCGAAAATATAGAAAGGGTAGAGCTTACTTTAGAAGAGAGCTTTTCAAAGTATCCAAGATGGAGAAGTGCTCATAGCTCTCAAAGTTTACATTTTAGAGCCCGCTAGACTTTTCTGTTTCAAATGATCGTCCATGACATTTCCCCGACTACTGACCAGTCGTTTTGGGATACTCTGCATAACGGCAATGGGTACTGTCAAATTCGGCTGTGACCAACGTGCAATAGTAATTGATAAAATGTTCTCTGAGAAAAGTTTGACTGGTGAGGAATTCCGACTATATCGTAGCTGTTGTTGTTGTCGTTGTTGTGGTCCTCAGTCCTGAGACTGGTTTGATCCAGCTCTCCATGCTACTGTGTCCTGTGCAAGCTTCTTCATCTCCCAATACGAACTGCAGCCTACATCCTTTTGAACCTGTTTAGTGTATTCATCTCTTGGTCTCCCTCTACGATTTTTACCCTCCACGCTACCCTCCAATACTAAATTGGTGATCCCTTGTTGTTGTGCCACAAACTCCTCTTCTCCCCAATCCTATTCAATACTTCCTCATTAGTTATATGATCTACCCATGTAATCTTCAGCATTCTTCTGTAGCACCACATTTCAAAGGCTGCTATTCTCTTCTTGTCCAAACTATTTATCGTCCATGTTTCACTTCCATACATGGCTACACTCCATACAAATACTTTCAGAAATGACTTCCTAAAATTTAAATCTATACTCGATGTTAACAAACTTCTCTTCTTCAGAAACGCTTTCCTTGCCATTGGCAGTCTACATTTTATATCCTCTCTACTTCGACCATCATCAGTTACTTTGATCCCCAAATAGCAAAACTCCTTTACTACTTCAAGTGTCTCATTTCCTAATCTAATCTTCAGCATTCTTCTGAGGCACCACATTTCGAAAGCTTCTATTCTCTTCTTGTCCAAACTATTTATCGTCCATGTTTCACTTCCATACATGGCTACACTCCATACAAATAGTGTCAGAAACGACTTCCTGACATTTAAATCTATACTAGATGTTAACAAATTTCTCTTCTCCAGAAACGCTTTCCTTGCCATTGCCAGTCTACATTTTATATCCTCTCTACTTCGACCATCATCAGTTACTTTGCTCCTCAAATAGCAAAACTCCTTTACTACTTTAAGTGTCTCATTTCCGAATCTAATTCCCTCAACATCACCCGACTTAATTCCACTACATTCCATTATCCTCGTTTTGCTTTTGTTGATGTTCATCTTATATCCTCCCTTCAAGACACTGTCCATTCCGTTCAACTGCTCTTCCAAGTCCTTTGCTGTCTCTGACAGAATTACAATGTCATCGGCGAACCTCAAAATTTTTAATTCTTCTCCATGGATTTTAATATCTACTCCGAATTTTTCTTTTGTTTCCTTTACTTCTTGCTCAATATACAGGTTGAATAACATCGGGGAGAGGCTACAACCCTGTCTCACTCTCTTCCCAAACAGTGCTTCCCTTTCATGTCCCTCGACTCTTATAACTGCCATCTGGTTTCGATACAAATTGTAAATAGCCTTTCGCTCCCTGTATTTTACCCGTGCCACCTTCAGAATTTAAAAGAGATTATTTGAGTCAACATTGTCAAAAGGTTTCTCCAAGTCTACAAATGCTAGAAATGTACGTTTGCCTTTCATTACTCTAGCTTCTAAGATACGTCGTAGGGTCAATATTGCTTCACGTATTCCAATATTTCTACAGAATCAAAACTGATCTTCCCCGAGGTCGGCTTCTACCAGTTTTTCCATTCGTCTGTAAAGAATTCGCGTTAGTATTTTGCATCCGTGACTTATTAAACTGATAGTTCGGTAATTCTCACATCTGTCAACGCTTGCTTTCTTTGGGATTGGAATTATTATATTCTTCTTGAAGTCTGAGGGTATTTCGCCTGTCTCATATATTTTGCTCACCTGATGGTAGAGTTTTGTCAGGACTGGCTCTCCCAAGGCTGTCAGTAGTTCTAATGGAATGTTGTCTACTCCCGGGGCCATGTTTCGACTTAGTTCTTTCAGTGCTCTATCGAATTCTTTACGCCGTATCATATCTACCATTTCATCTTCATCTACATCCTCTTCCATTTCCATAATATTCTCCTCAAAAACATCGCCCTTGTATAGTCCCTCTTTATATAGTTTTTCACCTTTCTGCTTTCCCTTTTTTGCTTAGAACTCGGTTTCCATCTGAGCTCTTGATATTCATACAAGTGGTTCTCTATTCTTCAAAGGTCTCTATAATTTTCCTGTAGGCAGCATCTATCTTACCCCTAGTGAGATAACCCTCTACATCCTTACATTTGTCGTCTGGCCATCCCTGCTTAGACATTTTACACTCCCTGTCGATCTCATTTTTGAGACGTTTGTATTCCTTTTTGCCTGCTTCATTTACTGCATTTTTATATTTTCTCCTTTTATCAATTAAATTCAGTATTTTTTCTGTCACCCAAGGATTTCTTCTAGCCCTCTTCTTTTTACCTAGTTGATCCTCTTCTGCCTTCACTACTTCATCCCTCAGAGCTACCCATTTTTCTTCTACTGTATTTCTTTCCCCCATTCCTGCCATTTGTTCCCTTACGCTCTCACTCAAATTCTGTACAACCTCTGGTTTAGTCAGTTTATCCATGTCCCATCTCCTAAAATTCCCACCTTTTTGCAGTTTCTTCAGTTTTAATCTACAGTTCATAACCAATATATTGTGGTCAGAGTCCACATCTGCCCCTGGAAATGTCTTACAATTTAAAACCTGGTTCCTAAGTCTCTGTCTTACCATTATATAATCTATCTGAAACCTGTCAGTATCTCCAGGCTTCTTCCATGTATACAACCTCCTTTTATGATTGCTGAACCAAGTGTTAACTATGATTAAGTTGTGCTCTGTGCAAAATTCTATCAGGCGGCTTCCTCTTTCATTTCTTAGCCCCAATCCATATTCACCTACTACGTTTCCTTCTCTTCCTTTTCCTACTATCGAATTCCAGTCACCCATGACTATTAAATTTTCGTCTCCCTTCATTATCTGAATAATTTCTTTTATCTCATCATACATTTCTTCAATTTCTTCTTCATCTGCAGAGCTAGTTGGCATATAGACTTGTACTACTGTTGTAGGCGTGGGCTTCGTGTCTATCTTGCCCACAATAATGCGTTCACTATGTTGTTTATAGTAGCTTACCCGAACTCCTATTTTTTTTATTCATTATCAAACCTACTCCTGCATTACCCCTATTTGTTTTTTTATTTATAACCCTTTATTCACCTGACCAAAAGTCTTGTTCCTCCTGCTACCGAACTTCGCTAATTCCCACTATGTCTAACTTTAACCTATCCATTTCCCTTTTTAAATTTTCTGATCTACCTGCCCGATTAAGGGATCTGACATTCCACTCTCCGATCCGTAGAACGCCAGTTTTCTTTCTCCTGAAAACGACGTCCTCCTTAGTAGTCCCGGCCCGTAGATCCGAATGGGGGACTATTTTACCTCCGGAATATTTTACCCAGGAGGACGCCATCATCATTTATCCATACAGTACAGCTGCATGCCCTCGGCAAAAATTACGGCCGTAGTTTCCCTTGCTATGATACTTTATGGCGTCAGTCATTGAACGTGAACAGTGTGACTTGCTTTATGGCTATAACACCACTGATTCCATGTGGTGCATTACAGATGGTTATAGAACTACAGTGATACTAGTTTACTATGGATGGCATCGTATTGTCTACGTTAAAGTGTCTTGGGTTGGCATATTTATGATACCTGATGATGGTTTTAACCTCTTAGAAAAGAAATCCTTTTTTTCAAACATAAGTCTTGGCGATTATATCTTAAATTTTTCTTGAAGTCTTGTGTTAGTGCTGAATAAAATACACTTAATTGTTTTGTTCGTAAGTTTATAAACTCTTCATTGTTCACTGGTGGTCGATCAGTTTTTTGCAAATGGTAAAAAAGCAAATACGTGAGTTTAGTTGTGGGTGCTGTACAGTAAATGAGTTGAGTGTAATTTTTCTAATTGCTTATTTATCAGGACTGGTAACAGAAACACTAGTTGCATTCTGAACTTCACGTATAGCTGGAATACATATCATGAAGGACCAATGTAATTTAGATCGTGGAGGCAAAACGAAAAGAATGGGTATTACAATTTACATCGGGAGATATTTAACATTTAAAGTAACAGTCATACATAATGACAGATATTTTACGTGTAAAATCTCTCAGAAATGACTCGACGTTAGATGAAAATTAATTACTATATGGAAATATGTGTGTGTGCTTATGCTATATGAAGACTTTCTTCTACTTCTGGAATTTCAGACGTATCACATTGTTAGTGAACACAATACTCGGCGAGAGGCTTTTCATGGTATCGTCCGCATTAACGTTGCAAATTGACCTGAGGTGATTTCACAGTAAACGGTCCGATTTTACGCCACTATTTCGCGAAGGGAAAACATTCATCGCTTATATTTCTGTTATTTGTCTTTTACCATTACGTTATACAGCACTTCACCCGGTACAAACGGATTGTAGAACTTGATTTAACAAGGTAAATTTGATGTGCTTGAAATTTGTTGAGGACGCCAAAATTTATTTGCTCAGCCATAATAGAATTTAATTATTTGTGTAACGATTTACTGTGAATTGGTGTCTGTTTGGCAATTTGATGGTCTGAGCTACTGTACTGGCTGAGTTACCCGAGTGAATTCCGCCATTCGAGACGGGCATGGAAGTGTAGAAAGATTAACGAAGCGGGATTTTAACTTTTATACTATTGAATAATAAAATTAACTTTCGTAGAATTTTGAACGAATGGCAGAAACATGAAGAGTGCCAAAGAGATTCCACTTTAATCGCGGAGGAGAGGGCGGGTCGAAGGAAAAAGTACATTAAGGGGAAGGAACTGCTTGCAGAAGTGACGGGAAGGCATGTGTCGTTGTTGACGACAAATAAAATCCGCTATTAGAGTCATAGTATGACAGAGCTTTGCAAGCCTTGCTATTGAGGCAGAAAGATTGGGTAAGGTTATTTCGGAATGTCTGAAGTCATTGGCAAACCATGGCAAACAAGTTAGTGTGTAACAACGTGTAAGACAGGCGACACTGCTACCCGATTTTCGGTAGAATATCACCTAAGTGGTATCAAGTGTCGACACCACTCCACGGGCGCCAAAACTGGCAACGATTGCAAGTTTCCATCAGACGTCGGCAGCTGTCGCGCTTGATCTGGCGGACTCAGAGGTGCGCCCCCCCTCCCCCCCCCCCCAGGCCACCCCTCCAGCCTCTCTGTACCACGAGCGCTCTCTGCCACTGCAACACAGGATGCCCGGTGGCAGCCACACAGCCCATTTGCACTTGGAGCCTCTTCGCTATGTGACGCTATGCAGACCCCACCTAGTTGCGCCTCCGGGAAACCATCGTCTGTGCTTTAGTTTCCTTATCGACATTGACAGCTGGGCCCTTTCTTACTGCATTGTTTGTAATGGGTCTTTGTACACTTGGAGACATGAAATTTAAGGACATCTTCCGTTTACTGTGTTAACTTGTTTGCTGATCATTTCCGATCCTGTCCAGTTGCCAAATCACTCTAAAGTCCACTTCTCCTTACCACTGTGTACAAAGTCGTGCTCAACGATCTACACAATCCGAAAACAGCAGGAGCAGATAAATTAGAGAGGTAATACGCATTCAGGTTGAAGTCTCATACATACAATTTGCTGAAAAGAATGGAAAACAAAGCTGGAGATCCCTTAGCTGATGGACAGATCGTTTGTGGAAAAGGCAAAAGCACCAGAGAGAGAGCGAGAGTTCTTAAATTATGCTTGACACTGTAAGCATGTTGAAATAAAGAATGAGACGCATTCAAATGATTTGTCAGCCTGAAAAAGTGGTTCAAAACCATTTAAATTTAAGAATACCTCTACGAGTTGTTAACAGATTACTAAAAGATAGTGGTAAGATATTGGTGAACGGTATGCCGCTGCTTTCGGAGCTAAATCTAACCTCTACACTGCAGATACTGTTTGGGAAAGATTTCGAGGGATCAGAAAGAGGTCAGCTAGATCACTGCATTCATGAGAGATCGATCGAGATGACACATTAGGTTGTTTGCGGTGCCTTCTTATCACATGGTAGCGTCGAACGCGGCCTGCAACATCCAGCAGGCAGTTACAACGTTGCTATTCACGGTGGCGTATTGTCATGGGCGTCATTACTGCTGAAGTCACCACAGACGCCTACTGCAGCAGCAACTCCGCAGACAGACGAGCGATGCAGGTTGCGGACTCCGCTGCGAAGTCTGGCCGATGCAAGAGTGTTTACAAACAAATAACACAGTTGACAACAAACATGTAGGTGTGGCCAACGTCCATCAGAGGTCACCCAACCAGCGGAAGAGGAAGTGGGCGCGACGAGCACATGTGTGCAAATAGTCCTGGAAATATACTTCCATCTGAGTCTAGATAAGCTATCACCCAGCCATTCAGTAGGCAGTTCTGGATTTGATGAGTGCGGAGATGATTGGCTGGTCCAGCAGTGTGCCATCTCCACCATTCTCTCTTCTGCAACGATTGTGAGACGTCGCTTCCGTCGTGTGAGGCTGTCTACCAGTTGCTAACAACCGACTTCGATGTTGATGTTGATGTTTGGTTTGTGGGGCAGGCAACTGCGCGGTCATCAGCACCCATACAAATTCCAGTCCAATGTTTTCACGCAATCCAATCAAGTCACTGTGACAAATTATGATGACGATGAAATGATGAGGACAACACAAACGCCCAGTGGGCAAAGAAAATCCCCAACCCTTCTGGGAATCGAACCCGGGTCCCCGTGATCCAGAGGCAGCAACGCTAGCCTCTAGTGACTTCTATGCGGTACAGTTGTATGAGTACAGAGTCGAAGGGAACTCTGATTATAGGAATTAGTTGTTATTTGCTTGATCCGCAGAACGGATCCTTATTGTTTTTGGTTTTCAACAGTGTGTTACTATTGGCGGTTTATTGTAATTTCCTTAATAAAAAAGTTGGCTAAACGAGTTGGTTCTTGCTCCATAGATTTAATAGTTATGCATCTCTCTCTCCAAGGTAACGAACAGCAAAATCGTAACAATACTCTATCGGTAAGTTCCTGGGGCCGAATGCGATAAGTGTCAGCATCTAATCCAACCACTGATATGTGGATGAACAGATCAGGAATGAGACGGCAGCGTGCCGAAATTTTATAACGTTGCAGTGACCAGTCTCAACTACCAAAGACGATTCAATATTGTCTTGAAACCCATTGTACGTACATGAGGTAAGATGCAAAATAAAATAACAAATACAGCTGAAAGGAAATTGGTTTTCATTGGAATTAATAAATAGCTGCTGGAAATCCTACAGGTACCGGGTGCATAGCCCATTACACGCAAAAACTCACGAGAAAGCCTTTGACAACGAAAAAGAGGTATCTGGCCACCCGTTGAGAAGGACAGGGAGTACGTTCTACGTGGTGGCACACAGATGATAGATAATGCCTTCACTCCTTATGTCTGCCGTCCTGCCCTCACGCCACCCGACGCAAGGGAGGACATTGAAAGTAAAAAGTCCTCTTCTTGAAGAAAAATGAGCCATTCCAACTTTCAGAGGATTATAACGGTTGTAACCATTTTGGAGAAATTGCTACATTCTTTTGTGATGACTGTATCATTTAGCCATTTCCTGAATACGGTTGTCTAGCATATAAGGAATCTGGTTATGACTTTCTCTTTATTCTCTGATATTGCTTTAAGAAACATATCTGCAAGTAAAATTATACAGATGTCGAAATAAAATTTATCTTAAGAATTGAAATACACCAGATTGTTAGTTGCAACGAAGGTATCAGCATTCCACAGGAGTATAAATCTGATTATTAAATGGGGCCTCTTTTTTTGTGACCCCGCACATTGCATACACGCCTCTCGGCATTTGGAGAGACTAGCTAGAGCTGTAATTTCACATACCATCCAACCTGTTGTAAGGTACAGGTACAAGGAAATAACACTGTACAGCGAACGAAATATGGACTTCGAGTCAACAAAAGAAAGGCATAAGTCCAGAGGTGTCGCAGAAAACCGTAACGGACATTTACCAAAGGACTTGAAGGAACCACTACCTTGTAATAAAAATAAAACGAATGGCAGAGCTAAAAATGGTTCAACTGGCTCTGAGCACTATGAGACTTACCAACTGGGGTCATCAGTCCCCTAGAACTTAGAACTACTTAAACTTAACTAACCTAAGGACATCACACATAGAAGCCCGAGGCAGGATTCGAACATGCGACCGCAATGGTCGCGCGGTTTCAGACTGTAGCGCCTAGAACCGCTCGGCCACTCCGGCCGGCAATGGCAGAGCACTCACGGAAGATACAAGAAGACTATCAAAGGGAAAAATAGGATTCATTGCTAAGGGACGTACACCAGCTGTTAACATAAACCTTTATTTGAGAAATAAAGGTGTACATTGGTACACTGAATTGTACCAAAGTGTGGGGAAACCAGAAAAGAAGTGAATCAAATTGTTAAAAATTTAGTTTTGCATGTTAAAACTTAAATAGATTAATAATACAGTGAAAGAAGAGAATTTATACAAAATCATGGAGGTAAGTAATATGTGAAATCACAGGGACGGGATGACCCGATTTATGACACAAAAAAAGAGAGGACTGAGATTTAGATAGACAATCCAGACACATTAATTTGATCACCCGCTATGTTTGATGTCAACGTGCAATAACCACTCACAGACACCAGATGGCAGCAGTAAGAATGGAGGATATATATATATATATATATATATATATATATATATATATATATATATATATATATATATATATATATATATATATAAAGCAAGTCCGAGTGAGGGGGGGGGGTCAGCGGGGGGACGCGGAATTACAGTGCAGTCCTTGTAATGCGGATAAAGAGCGATTTATTTCTGACTTCCAAAAGGGCATGGTGTAAACATTTCCGAAACGGCTATGTTGCAACCCGTTGGCAATGCCGCCATGGTTAAAGATACCGAGATACCGTGCATGGAAACATGGCACTATCCACATCCGGCGCCCGCCCGGTTGGCCGAGCGGTCTAACGCACGGCTTTCTGGCCAGGAAGGAGCGCCGGTCCCCAGAACGAATCCGCCTTGCGGATTTGTGTCGAGGTCCAGTAAGCCGGTCAGTCTGTGGATGGTTTTTAGGCGGTTTTCCATCAGCCTCGGCGAATACGGGCTGGTTCCCCTTATTCCGCCTCAGCTAGACTATGTCGGCAATTGCTGCGCAAACAAGTTCTCCACGTACGTGTACACCACCATTACTCTACCACGCAAACATAGGGGCTACACTGGTCTGGTGTGAGATGTTCCCTGGGATGGTCCACTGGGGGCCGAACCGCACAATTACCCTGAAAGAGTAGTTCGGTGTGAGGCGGCGGAGGGGTGAAGTGGACTGCGGTAGTCGTCGTGGGGTTGCGGACCATTGCAGCTGCGGAGGGGACGGAGCCTCTCCGTCGTTTCTAGGCCCCCAGTTAACATAACATAACATCCACATTCGGCGATGAGGCAAATGTGATACACCACGGACCATGCATGATGGCTGTAAATAACAGCTGCGACGTGTACGGGCGAATAGGCCTGCAACTCTTGACCAACTGTCAGCTCTCAATGGTCGTTTAGAGCTTGTTGCTGCGTATGGACTTCCACAACAGGCGCGTAGTTCACGCCCTGATGCTAACTGCTGTTATTGGGCGACAAAGGCAGGAATTGGCATACGAATACTGGAACAGGTCATCCACTTTCGGCCAGATGGGCGTTGGCTCGTACTGCGTCTACATCTGCATCTATATACATACTCCGCAATCCACCATACGGTGCGTGGCGGAGTGTACCTCGTACCACAAATAGCATCTTCTCTCCCTGTTCCACTTCCAAACAGAACGAGGGAAAAATGACTGCCTATATGCCTCTGTACGAGCCTCAATCTCTCTTATCTATATGGTATTTCCGCGAAATATAAGTTAGCGGCAGTAAAATTGTACTGCAGTCAGTCTCAAATGCTGGTTCTCTAAATTTCCTCAGTAGCGATTCACGAAAAGAACGCCTCCTTTTCTCTAGAGACTTCCACACGAGATCCTGAAGCGTTTCCGTAACACTCGCGTGATGATCAAACGTACCAGTAACAAATCTAGCAGCCCGCCTCTGAATTGCTTCTATGTCCTCCTTCAATGCGCTCGAGCAGTACTCAAGAATAGGTCGTATTAGTGTTTTATAGGCGGTCTCCTTTACAGATGAACCACATCTTCCCAAAATTCTACCAATGAACCGAAGACGACTATCCGCCTTCCCCACAACTGCCATTACATGCTTGTCCAACTTCATATCGCTCTGCGATGTTAAGCCCAAATATTTAATCGACGTCACTGTGTCAAGCACTACACTACTAATGGAGTATTCAAACATTACGGGATTCTTTTTCCTATTCATCTGCATTAATTTACATTTATCTATATTTAGAGTTAGCTGCCATTCTTTACACCAGTCACAAATCCTGTCCAAGTCATCTTGTATCCTCCTACAGTCACTCAACGACGACACCTTCCCGTACACCACAGCATTGCTATCCACCCTATCCTAAAGATCATTTATATAGATAGAAAACAACAGCGGACCCACCACACTTCCCTGGGGCACTCCAGATGATACCCTCACCTCCAAAGAACACCCACCATCGAGGCCAACGTACTGGGTTCTATTACTTAAGAAGTCTTCGAGCCACTCACATATTTGGGAACCAATCCCATATGCTCGTACCTTAGTTAGGAGTCTGTAGTGGGGCACCGAGTCAAACGCTTTCCGGAAGTCAAGGAATATGGCATCCGAAAGCAAAAACGCTGCAAGCAGGAGGGTGCGTTATGGGCGGCGAAATGATTTCGTGGCATTCTCTGGGTGGTCATTGCGGAAGGCACAGTGAATCAACCTATCCTTGGGGACCAAGTCCACCCCTACATATAGTTTATTTTTCCTCGGCTCGATAGCATCTACCAATGGGACAACACAATGTTCCACATGACTCGCAGTATATGTGCGCGGTTCGAAGAGTACCAGGATAAGTTTAGCAAAAGTTGCTGACCACCAAACTCTCGTGTTTACAGCCAGTCGATAGGGCTGTTCGCGTGACGGATCCTCAGCTCAGAAACCTAGAGCAACTGCCAACGGCACTGGAGTCTGCGTGGCTCCACATTCCTGTCGGTACCTACCAGACGCTCAGTCATTCTCTTCCTGCACGTCCCAAGGCGGCCCGCACTACAAAACGTGGTTACCCAAGTTTTGTGACCAGGTCACATGAATGTGATTGGACAGCATATATTGGACAAATACACTGGTGGCCATTAAAATTGCTACACCAAGAAGAAATGCAGATGATAAACGGGTATTCATTGGACAAATATATTATACTAGAATTGACACGTGATTACATTTTCACGCAATTTGGGGTCATAGATCATGAAACATCAGTATCCAGAAGAACCACTTCTGGCCGTAATAACGGCCTTGATACGCCTGGGCATTGAGTCAAACAGAGCTTGGATGGCGTGTACAGGTACAGCTGCCATGCAGCTTCAACACGATAGCACAGTTCATCAAGAGTAGTGACTGGCGTATTATGACGAGACAGTTGCTCGACCACCATTGACCAGCCGTTTTCAATTGGTGAGAGATTAGGAGAATGTACTGGCCAGTGCAGGAGTCGAACATTTACTGTATCCAGAAAGGCCCGTACAGGACCTGCAACATGCGATCGTGCATTATCCTGCTGAAATGTAGAGTTTCGCAGGGATCGAATGAAGGGTAGAGCCACGGGTCGTAACACTTCTGAAATGTAATTCATCCGAAAAAATTACGTTTTGCCATTTGTGCACCCAGGTTCGTCGTTGAGTACACCATCGCAGGCGCTCCTGCCTGTGATGCAGCGTCAAGGGTAACCGCAGCCACGGTCTCTGAGCTGATAGTCCATGCTGCTGCAAACGTCGTCGAACTGTTCGTGCAGATGGTTGTTGTCTTGCAAACGCCCCCATCTGTTGACTCAGGAATCGAGACGTGGCTGCACGATCCGTTACAGCCATGCGGATAAGATACCTGTCATCTCGACTGCTAGTGATACGAGGCCGGTGGGATCCAGCACGGCGTTCCGTATTACCCTCCTGAACCCACCGATTACTTATTCTGCTAACAGTCAATGGATCTCGACCAAAGCGAGCAGCAATGTCGAGATACGATAAACCGGAATCGCGATAGGCTACAATTCGACCTTTATCAAAGTCGGAAACGTCATGGTACGCATTTCTCCTCCTTACGCGAGGCATCAGAAGAACATTTCACCAGGCAACGCCGGTCAACTGCTGTTTGTGTATGAGAAATCGGTCGGAAACTTTCCTTATGCCAGCACGTTGTAGGTGTCGCCACCGGCGCCAACCTTGTGCGAATGATCTGAAAAGCTAATCATTTGCATATCAGAGCATCTTCTTCCTGTCGGTTAAATTTCACGTCTGTAGCACGTCATCTTCGTGGTATAGCAATTTTAATGGCCAGTAGTGTACTTGCAAACATTGACTGAAAGTGTTTTTATAACACGTAGAGCTTGACATAGGAGAGAAAATCGTCGGGCGCTGCATCTAGCCAATTAGAGAACCGATGAACGTCGCAGCGAAAACACTCCACAACTGAGAACTAGCGTTAAACAATAGCACTGTGTTCAGTTCAGTTAAAAAATAATGATCAGCAACCTATTCTTAACTAAACGAAGTTTGTTTGAAAGATAAACGAACATTTTGAATTACGCGCCAACGGAGATATTGAATGATATGCGGTTGGCAGTGCTGCCTTTCGCATAAAATCATGTTTGAAGTAATGGTATCTCATCTAGTTTTCGTGATATTTTTATCTGAGTCCAGCGTATTTAGGTATTAGCGGTGGTTTGTGAAATGTGTGCAATGTAAAATTATGTGGAACATTCAGAACCTTTAGAGGACTGTTTCAGCTTTTGAAACAAGCCTACAGAAGGATGCTCTGGGTCACACGAAACGTTGCAAATGATTTTCGTGATTTGCAAGTGATCGTCAGTCGCCGGCCGGGGTGGCCGGGCGGTTCTAGGCGCCACAGTTTGGAACCGTGCGACCGCTACGGTCGCAGGTTCGAATTCTGCCTCGGGCGTGGATGTGTGTGATGTCCTTAGGTTTAATTAGTTCTACGTTCTAGGGGACTGATGACCTTAGAAGTTAAGTCCCATAGTGCTCAGAGCCATTTGAACCATTTTTGATCGTCAGTCAACTGAAGAAGATCGTCGACCAAAAAGGCCTTCCACTTCAAATGATGAGTCACACGTTCAGGAAATCGATGATCTGCTACTTGAAAACATGACTATCAGAGAAATTGCAGAAGGGTTAACATTTCTGTTTGGTTGAAAGGAGGGTATAAAATGAACATCAACAAAAGCAAAACGAGGATAATGGAATGTAGTCGAAGTAAGTCGGGTGATGCTGAGGGAATTAGATTAGGAAGTGAGACACTTAAAGTAGTAAAGGAGTTTTGCTGTTTGAGGAGCAAAGTAACTGATGATGGTCGAAGTAGAGAGGATATAAAATGTAGATTGCCAATGGCAAGGAAAGCGTTTCTGGAGAAGAGAAATTTGTTAACATCTATTATAGATTTAAATGTCAGGAAGTCGTTTTTGACAGTATTTGTATGGAGTGTAGCCATGTATGGAAGTGAAACGTGGATGATAAATAGTTTAGACAAAAAGAGAATAGAAGCTTTTGAAATGTGGTGCTACAGAATAATGCTGAAGATTAGGTGGGTAGATCACATAACTAATGAGGAGGTACTGAATAGAATTGGGGAGAAGAGGAGCTTGTGGTACAACTTGACTAGAAGAAGGGATCGTTTGGTAGGACATGTTCTGAGACATCGAGGGATCACCAATTTAGTATTGGAGGGCAGCGTGGAGGTAAAAATCGTAGAGGGAGATCAAGAGATGAATACACTATGCAGATTCGGAAGGATGTATGCTGCAGTAGGTACTGGGAGATGAAGAATCTTGCACAGGATAGAGTACCATGGAGAGCTGCATCAAACCAGTCTCAGGACCGAAGACCACAACAACAACACCAACGACGTGAAATTTTGCTGGAAAAACTGAAAATGCTTCAAGTTACAGCACAATTTATTCTTTGTTTGATGACAGAACAATACAAAGAAAAGCTCTATGATGATGAAACATTCATGCAAAGGACCATAATTGGAGGCGAAAGATGGGTTTACTGCTACAGCCGCTGAGACAAACGTTCAATCATTACACCGGATTGTCAACCAATCCAGCATCCCACGAAAGCACGACAGTCTCGATCCAATGTTAAAGTGTTGTTTGCTGTTTCTTTCGTCTTTAACAGAATCGTGAATTTTGAATTCTTGCTTTAAGATGAAACAGTTAACTGTGTTCTGCAACGGCCACTTGGAAAAATCCGAATAAAGAGATAAGAGTTGTGGCGAGGCAGTTCATGGTTCATGCACGACGACAGATTGCCCACACACTTAGCTCTGTCAGTTCGTCAGGTTTCTGCCAGATTACTATCCTGCCACAGTCTCTTTACTTGCCAGTCCTGGCTCATTGCGATTTCTTCTTATTTGCTAAATTAAAATCAGTACGGAAAGCTCACCGTTTTCAGAATATTGATGGCATCAAAGCTAATTCGTCACATAACTTAATGCCATCTTAGACGAAACAATCTAGGCCTGATTCGCGAAATGAAACCGCCGCTGCGAAAAGCATGTGAGTAATAATCTTTAAAATTAATAATAATGTTTTAAGAAAATAAAGTTGGGTTATTTTCTTAACAGACATGGTAAATGCAAATTTCTCACATCGCGCATTCGTTAGTGCTTATCAGTCACTGATTGTACATAACCGACTGATCTTGGGGTTCTTTTAGTTATTCGCTTAATGCCTTCCTTCACTCATGACTCACTCTATATGTCATTTTACATGCTCTTGTAGATTGCTCAATAACGTGTGCCTATGTATACGACTCCTTTCTGTACAAATATGATGTCCTTGAAGTCCCAAATTCTTAGCCCTTCCTACTTTCTGTTCACTGTTTGAGACCCCTGTTTTACAGTAATGGAGTACTGAACCACATATACTGACACTTGACAAAATTAAATGATAATCAACTTGCCTTGAACCATCTATTGATGTTTCCCAATATTTCGTTAGTTATTTCAGTTAGGAGACTGGTATTAGTTTTTATTCTTATACAACTTCTAACTTCTTACACATTAAGATATCATGGCTCACGCAATACAAAGCGGTGTCTAAAACACAAAATTTTCACAGTGATTGTAATTTCTGACTATATAAAGTTAAAAAATTAATAAAATCTTTCAACAATACAGATCTGAGGCAAATAACATTAAGTGATGACTACTTCCAAATGGTTGTACAGTCAACTTCAGATCTAGAATTATAATCAGGAAATACACTAAGGAAAAGTTCACATTACAGAAAGTTCAACTATATACCGATTATGAAAAGCGTAGGCAGCGTCTGCTCGTAAAATAAGGCTGAGACAGAACATCTGCATCACGTTGGACACCCATGTAAGAGATGGACCTCAATAAAATAGTGGCATATATCATTGAGATAAAATATTATGTACTGAAGGCCTAAGAAATAAACAAAGACGTCAGTACAAAATAGAATACAAAAGGCAATAAAAACTGGAATAAACCAAGCAGAATTATGCAAAGTGCAATTGTATCTTACAAGTCCACAACACTTTGAACACAGCATAGTTACACTTGTCAAGCAACACCATGTTATGCCGAAGAATGCTAGTGGGCCTAGTAGTATGTGACCATTCAGAGTTTTAAGCAGACTAAACGATTATGAGCGCTCGCGCAGGCCTACAAGAAAAGACGCACGTGTAAACATTGTTACAATGAATAAGGATATGTAACATATGTAATAAAATGTATATGCATATCAATGCAGACTTGTAAGGTTGATTTTTACTCTGTGTAATTGAACTTCGTTTATTGCGTTTTGTATTCCATTTTGTAGTGGCGTCTTTTTTACTTCGTAGCCTTTGAATAGCTAATATTTTACCTCAGTGGTGAATATCATTATTTTATTGATACCCACTCTGATGCAGAAGTTGTGTCTCAGCCTCATTCTATAGGTAGACAATACACATATTTTTCTAATTGGTATTTAATTGACGTTTTCATTAAATTATTAAGATTTAGGCCATCTCTTCTGGTACTCTTCCTTATTGCAGTTTCTGTTATTTTTACAGGTATGAATATGGCAATATAATCATCTGATACAAGTCTACATCTACATCTACATTTATACTCCGCAAGCCACCCAACGGTGTGTGGCGGAGGGCACTTTATGTACCACTGTCATTACCTCCCTTTCCTTTTCCAGTCGCATATGGTTCGCGGGTAGAAGGACTGCCGGAAAGCCTCCGTGCGCGCTCTGGCAGTCAGCCACTTGAGTTTGCTAAGCATCTCCGTAACGCTATCACGCTTACCAAATAACCCTGTGACGAAACGCGCCTCTCTTCTTTGTATCTTCTCTATCTCCTCTGTCAACCCGACCTGCTACGGATCCCACACTGATGAGCAATACTCAAGCATAGGTCGAACGAGTGTTTTGTAAGCCACCTCCTTTGTTGATGGACTAGATTTTCTAAGGACTCTCCCAATGAATCTCAACCTGGCACCCACCTTAACAGCAATTAATTTTATATGATCATTCCTTCCCCCCTTGAACCATGGACCTTGCCGTTGGTGGGGAGGCTTGCGTGCCTCAGCGATACAGATGGCCGTACCGTAGGTGCAACCACAACGGAGAGGTATCTGTTGAGAGGCCAGAAAAAGGTATGGTTCCTGAAGAGGGGCAGCAGCCTTTTCAGTAGTTGTAACACAAACCAAAACGGCCTTGCTGTGCTGGTACTGCGAAGAGCGGAAAGCAAGGGGAAACTACAGCCGTAATTTATCCCGAGGGCATGCAGTTATACTGTATGGATAAATGATGATGGCGTCCTCTTGGGTAAAATATTCCGGAGGTAAAATAGTCCCCCATTCGGATCTCCGGGTGGGGACTACTCAAGAGGACGTCCTTATCAGGAGAAAGAAAACTGGCGTTCAACGGATCGGAGCGTGGAATGTCAGATCCCTTAATCGGGCAGGTAGGTTAGAAAATTTAAAAAGGGAAATGGATAGGTTAAAGTTTGATATAGTGGGAATTAGTGAAGTTCGGTGGCAGGACGAACACGACTTTTCGTCAGGTGAATACACGGCTATAAATACAAAATCAAATAGGGGTAATGCAGGAGTAGGTTTAATAATGAATAAAAAAATGGGAGAGCGGGTAAGCTACTACAAACAGCATAATGAACGTATTATTGTGGTGAAGATACACACGAAGCCCATGCCTACTACATTAGTACAAATTTATATGACAACTAGTTCTGCAGATGACGAAGAAATTGAAGAAATGTATGATGAGATAAAAGAAATTATTCAGGTAGTGAAGGGAGACGAAAATTTAATAGTTGTGAATGACTGGAATTCGAGAGTAGGAAAAGGGAGAGAATGAAACATAGTAGGTGAATATGGATTGGGGCTAAGAAATGAAAGCGGAAGCCGCCTGGTAGAATTTTGCACAGAGCATAACTTAACACTTGGTTCAAGAATCATAAAAGAAGGTTGTATATATGGAAGAATCTTGGAAATACTAAAAGGTATCAGATAGATTAGATAATGGTAAGACAGAGACTTAGGAATCAGATTTTAAATTGTAAAACATTTCCAGGTGTACATGTGGACTCTGACCACAATCTATTGGTTATGAACTCCAGATTAAAACTGAAGAAATTTCAAAAAGGTGGGAATTTAAGGAGATGGGACCTAGATAAACTGACTAAACCAGAGGTTGTACAGAGTTTCAGGAAGAGCATAAGGGAACAATTAACAGGAATGGAGGAAAGAAATACAGTAGAAGTGGAATTGGTAGCTCTGAGGGATGAAGTAGTGAAGGCAGCAGAGGACCAAATAGGTAAAAGACGAGGACTAGTAGAAATCGTTGGGTAACAGAAGAAATATTGAATTTAATTGATGAAAGGAGAAAGTATAAAAATGTAGTAAATGAAGCAGGCTAAAAGGAATACAAACGTCTCAAAAATGAGATCGACAGGAAGTGCAAAATGGCTAAGCAGGGATGGCTAGAGGACAAATGTAAGAGTATAGAGGCTTATCTCACGAGGGGTAAGATAGATACTGCCTATAGGAAAATTAAAGAGACCTTTGGAGGAAAGAGAGCCACTTGCATGAATATCAAGAGCTTTGATGGAAACCCAGTTCTAAGCAAAGAAGGGAAAGCAGAAAGGTGGAAAGAGTATATAGAGGGTCTATACAAGGGCGATGTACTTGAGGACAATATTATGGAAATGGAAGAGGATGTAGATGAAGATGAAATGGGAGATAGGATACTGCGTGAAGAGTTTGACAGAGCACTGAAAGGCCTGAGTCGAAACAAGGCCCCGGGAGTAGACAACATTCCATTAGAACTATTGACGGGCTTGGGAGAGCCAGTCCTGACAAAACTACCATCTGGTGAGCATGATGTACGAGACAGGCGAAATACCCTCAGACTTCAAAAAGAATATAATAATTCCAATCCCAAAGAAAGCAAGTGTTGACAGATGTGAAAATTACCGAACTATCAGTTAATAAGTCACGGCTGCAGAATACTAACGCGAATTGTTTACAGACGAATGGAAAAACTGGTAGAACCCGACCTCGGAGAAGATCAGTTTGGATTCCGTTGAAATGTTGGAACACGTGAGGCAACACTGACCTTACGACTTATCTTAGAAGAAAGGTTCAGGAAAGGCAAACTTACGTTTCTAGCATTTATAGACTTAGAGAAAGCTTTTGACAATGTTGACTGGAATACTCTCTTTCAAATTCTAAAGGTGGCATGAGTAAAATGCAGGGAGCGAAAGGTTTTTTACAATTTGTACGGAAAACAGATGGCAGTTATAAGAGTGGAGGGACATGAAAGGGAAGCAGTGGTGGGGAAGGGAGTGAGACAGGGTTGTAGCCTCTCCCCGATGTTATTCAATCTGTATATTGAGCAAGCAGTAAAGGAAACAAAAGATAAGTTCGGAGTAGGCAGTAAAATCCATGGACAAGAAATAAAAACTTTGAGGTTCGCCGATGACATTGTAATTCTGTCAGAGACAGTAAAGGACTTGGAAGAGCAGTTGAACGGAATGGACAGTGTCTTGAAAGGAGGATATAAGAAGAACATCAACAAAAGTAAAACGAGGATAATGGAGTGTAGTCGAATTAAGTCGGGTGATGCTGAGGGAATCAGATTAGGAAATGGGACACTTAAAGTTGTAAAGGAGTTTTGCTATTTGAGGAGGAAAATAAGTGATGATGGTCGAAGTAGAGAGGATATAAAATGTAGACTGGCAATGGCAAGGAAAGCGTTTCTGAAGAAGAGAAATTTGTTAACATCGAGTATAGATTTAAGTGTCAGGAAGTCGTTTCTGAAAGTATTTGTATGGAGTGTAGCCATGTATGGAAGTGAAACATGGACGATAAATAGTTTGGACAAAGAGAGAATAGAAGCTTTCGAAATGTGGTGCTAGAGAAGAATGATGAAGATTAGGTGGGTAGATCACGTAACTAATGAGGAGGTATTGAATAGGATTGGGGAGAAGAGAAGTTTGTGGCACAACGACTAGAAGAAGGGTTCAGTTGGTAGGGCATGTTCTGAGGCATCAAGGGATCACAAATTTAGCATTAGAGGGCAGTGTGGAGGGTAAAAATCGTAGAAGAAGACCAAGAGATGAATACACTAAGCAGATTCAGAAGGATGTATGTTGCAGTAGGTACTGGGAGATGAAGGCGCTTGCACAGGATAGAGTAGCATGGAGAGCTGCATCAAACCAGTCTCAGGACTGAAGACCACGACAACAACAACAACAACAACAATGATCATTCCACTTCAAATCGTTCCGTACGCATACTCCCACATATTTTACAGAAGTAACTGCTACCAGTGTTTGTTCCGCTGTCATGTAATCATACAATAAAGGATCCTTCTTTCTATGTATTCGCAATGCATTATATTTGTCTATGTTAAGGGTCAGTTGCCACTCCCTGCACCAAGTGACTATCCGCTGCAGATCTTCCTGCATTTCGCTGCAATTTTCTGATGCTGCAACTACTCTATACAGGGTGAGTCACCTAACGTTACCGCTGGATATATTTCGTAAACCACATCAAATACTGACGAACCGATTCCACAGAGTGAACGTGAGGAGAGGGGCTAGTGTAATTGTTTAATACAAACCATACAAAAATGCACGGAAGTATTTTTTCAACACAAACCTACGTTTTTTTAAATGGAACCACGTTAGTTTTGTTAGCACATCTGAACATATAAACAAATACGTTATCAGTGCCCTTTGTTGCATTGTAAAATGTTGATTACATCCGGAGATATTGTAACCTAATGTTGACGCTTGAAACCTCCGACATTCAGTTGCGTGTTGTAACAAACACGGGCCACGGTCAGCGAGCAGCATCTGCAGGGACATGTTTACAATGACGACCTTGTTTACGAGTGTGGGTGTAGTGCAATGTTGTGGTTTGGTCTAGCTGTTCAGTGTCCGCATGTAGCTCTTGCTGCTATTGTTATTCTGCATTCGTCTCCGCACGTAGACCAAATGTAGTACACCGTGTTACCAGACGTGTGTGATAGTGTAGTGTTGTAGGAACTGTGACCATGGTGAATTCGAACTCTGAAAAGCGGGAGATGATACTCATCTATGGCGAGTGTCGACGAAATGCAGCTGAAGCCTGCAGGGTGTATGCAGAACGGCACCCGGACAGAGAGCTTCCAACGTGCCGCACATTGCAAAACATCTACCGCCAACTGTATGCAACAGGTATGGTCGTAGCACGCAAACGGGTCCGTAACGTGTCCGTCACAGGAGAAGCGGATGCAGTTGGTGTGTTAGCTGCTGCTGCCATGAACCCACACATGAGTACACGGGACATTGCGAGAGCCGGTGGACTGAGTCAAAGTAGTGTCATGCGCATACTGCATCGTCACCGCTTTCACCCGTTTCATGTGTCGCTACATCAGCAATTACATGGTGATGACTTTAATCATCGAGTGCAATTCTGACAATGAGCATAACCAGAGAATGCGTTGCAGTTCTACCTGTTTACCGATGAAGCGGGTTTCACAAACCACGGGGCAGTGAATCTACTGAACATGCATTACTGGTCCGTGGACAATCCTCGCTGGCTCAGACAGGTAGAGCGAGAGCGACCGTGGACTGTAAATGTATGGTGCGGAATCATTGGTGACCACCTCATTGGTCCTCACTTCATTCCAGGGGCCCAAACAGCTGCAACATACATCGCGTTTCTACAGAATGATCTGCCAACGTTGCTCGAAAATGTCCCACTGGAAACGCGTCGACGTATGTGGTATCAGCATGATGGTGCACCTGCACATTCCGCAATTAACACTAGGCTGACCCTTGACAGGATGTTCGACGCGAGTTTCATAGGACGTGGAGGACGCATAAATTGGCCAGCCCGTTCTCCTGATCTTACACCTCTGGACTTCTTTCTGTGGGGTACGTTAAAGGAGAATGTGTACCGTGATGTGCCTACAACCCCAGAGGATATGAAACAACGTATTGTGGCAGCCTGCGGCGACATTACACCAGATGTACTGCGGCGTGTACGACATTCATTACGCCAGAGATTGCAATTGTGTGCAGCAAATGATGGCCACCACATTGAACATCTATTGGCGTGAAATGTCGGGACACACTCTATTCCACTCCGTAATTGAAAACTAAAACCACGAGTGTACGTGTACCTCACCCCTCATGGTAATGTACATGTGCGTCAGTGAAAAAGACCAATAAAAAGGTGTTAGCATGTGGACGTAATGTGCTGTTCCAGTCTCTTCTGTACCTAAGGTCCATCACCGTTCCCTTTGGATCCCTAAGTAATTCGGTGCTCTCCGATACACACGATCGAACAGCGGGGGAGTGGTACTCAAGCGTCAACTTTAGGTTACAATATCTCCGGATGTAATTAACATTTTACAATACAACAAACGGCACTGTTTACGTATTTGTTTATATGTTCAGATGTGCTAACAAAACTAACGGGGTTCCATTTAAAAAACGTAAGTTTGTGTTAAAAAACATACTTCCGTGCATTTTTGTATGGTTTGTATTAACCAATTACACTAGCCCCTCTCCTCACGTTCGGTCTGTGGAATCGATTCGTCAGTATTTAATGTGATTTACGAAATATATCCAGCGGTAATGTTAGGTGACTCAACCTTTATACAATAGCACCGTCCGCGAAAAGCCGCATGGAACTTCCGACACTATCTACTAGGTCATATATATATATTGTGAAAAGCAATGGTCCCATAACACTCCACTGTTGTCATACCTTAATATTATTTACTTGCGATATTGACTATCAAAAGATTTTATTAAGAACATTTTTAGTTTATGTAAAAATTGTGGGTCATTTGGCTCCATCCTAGCTATGTCAGGGATTTACAGTTCTTGATTTATTGAGTTCAGTATGTCACATGATAAGGTAAATATGCCTACAGCCTGTTAACAGATCTTATTGAAAACGGTATGTTACTGAGAATAGAATGTATATGATTATCTGTAACTCTTTTGAAAATACTCGTAATAAGGAGATGCATCAGTAATTCTTTTCCATCGTTTTCTCTTCTTTTTTGTTAAGTGCCTTGACAATTGAATGTCCAACTCTCTTTGAGAAAAACATCAATGTGAGAAGACTGATTATACAAACAGCTTAATACACTAAATTCAGCAGAACAATACTTCATTAATTTACTATTTACTCTATCATAAACATTTGAAATTTATTTTTGACTTGACAACAACGAAAATGTTTTTTTGAGATATTAGATGAAGTTAAGCTTTATCATTGGTGTGGAAGGCTATCTACTAAAGAAGTGTTCAACCCTCAGCTATCTATTAACAACATAAAATGTTATTAAAGGTTTTTGAACTTTTAGAGCTAGCTTCCGGTTTCCTTTTTCAATGTCGTTCAAATATTTCTCATCTGATTGCTGTACACTTTTATTGTTTCTGTGAAGTGAAGAAGTGAAGACATTTTGATACAGCCTTTTTGTCAGAATTTTTCAGTGCAGTTTGCTATATAATTTCACCCTTACATCATTAATGTCCGTGGATGCCAAGTAAAATCTTCTCTCAGTTGCGAATAATACTCTTATTCCATTTGTAGCCAAGGGTTTAGGTATATTAAATTTTCTTCTGCCACATTAATTTCTAAGTAGCGTGTAACTCTCTTACAGAATTTTTCCTATTCGTTTTTCACTGATTACCATAGTCATTATCCCGTTATTTTTATCATGTTACGCACTCTGATATTAAACGTCAGTAGTTGACTATCATGGTCTAGTAGGCTATAAACCTGGGAATTATATTATGATTGTATGATCTTTATTCATTTATGAAAATATTGTTAAAAACAGTTGTGCTGGTTCCCATAACTTTTGTCATAAGGGGAGCTAGAGAATGTAAAGTGAGAAGGAATATTGTTATAGCTCTAAAATACTTAAGATAAAAAAACTTAAACTGAAATTTCCACTTAATATTATCTTATTGCTCTGGGTAATTAAGAAGTTTGACAAGGCAGTTATATGTTTCATAATTAATCCAAAATCACAATATAGAGCCCTGTATATTATGATTATTATTTTTAATTTTCCTTGAAAATCTTTTTCGGCAAAAGATCAACTTCACTGCAAACTATCTGAGTATCAAGTAATAACTCCTCCTTTCTCCATAATTGACCTGCAGTAACTTAATGCTAAATTTTATCCACCCATATTGAATATTCCTATCGCTGCGATTAAATGACGGTTAGAAATACATAGTACATCTACATGATTTGCCCACTACAGTTGAGCTAAGCCATTCAGGATTCGTAGATTTTTCTTTTTAAACCTCTAATGTACTGAAGAAGCCTGTGATGTAGGAGTAGCCTCTTTCACTTGCAACGAGCATGCCCTGGGTCACAGGTTCGAACTTAGTCATTGCTTACATTTTTAATTGAAATCACCTGCAATAACGACCGAAGACCTCCGGCATAAAAGTCACCGTCGTTCTGCCAACGTTCTTGTCAAAGAGGGTGGACGAGCGGACAGAGGATCAGGGCAGGGCAGTCTCTTACTGTTTGGGTGGGAAAATGGCCCTAAAAGACGAAAGAATCAGCAACGATTAACGGCAAGTGGAAGCAGAAGGTACTAAACATAATGTGAAGAAGCGTCATGATGACCTTTCCATCGCAAGAGATCCAGCAGTAGCCGTCATTCAGATTTCCAAGAGAAAAACGTGGAATAACCAACGAAAGGATAATATTCTAAGAGTCGGAGTGTGCGACAGAAGCTAGAAAATCTGGAAAGACAAATGCATAGGCATTCCACAGCCGTATGTGCAGTGATTATGAAGATTATTTTTGATGAGCATAGCTGATTGCTAAATGTACTCACATGGCATAGTTAAAATCCCAAAATTTTTTAACACATACTTACAGTAAGTTCTATAACTATTTTTATTCTTATGGCCTTTTTCTGTAGTTGTGTTCATATTTTGCGCATTTGTTCACCAGAGAACTCCATTGCTAGTTATCGATGGTACAACTCAAAATTTATATCTGCGTTATACCATACTAAACATACTATGCTGTACTCCAGACTCACATTCACAGAAATGTATTTCTGAAGTTTGATATTTTGGACTTGTATTAGCGAGGAATGCTCTCTTAGTTTTGCACAGGCTCTTATGTGTCCCTTTCTGGGTCTGTCATACGTTATTTTGCCTCGCTGATAACAAAACTCCCTTAAATAGTCTACATTCCGTAGCAACGGATTTACCCACTACGCTATCCGCAAACATAGAAAACATCGAATGCATACCAACATACTCAGTACTCCAGTATCCCATTCCTTGTACCTGTTTACAGCCTGTTCATCATTGTTACTAAATTCTGCAACTACAGCTGATGTAAACGCCCCACGCCCTCCAGTCCGATTTTGGATTCTCTCTCAATACGATATAATCCAACTGGTTTCTTTCTGGGTCTTCTGGCTTTTCAAAGTACGCACCCTGTTCTTGTGATTTTGGAACAGCTTAGTTGCTATGACTATCTGAAGTTTATTGCAGAACTCAGAGAGTCTTTATATTCTCTCATTCCTATCGCCAACGTAACTCTTCGTTTTATGACTTTTCCTGCTACACCTTCGCAGTAGCCCATGCTCATTATATTTTAATCCCAATTTGCACACTTAATTATGCGTTCAGTTCCCCGGACACTCTTCCTATCTCCTCATTGCCTGTTTGTGACGTGGTCGTCTATATCTGAACTATCATCTTAGGTTAACACAGACAGATCAAACTGCCCAGGTCTTAGTTTCGTCTTTATGTGTGTTCTGTTTGAAACAGGGTGTGAGCAGCTGAGCTGTACTCGGCAGTAGTTTCGTGTTTCTGTGGACCTGAGCTATAGTTCTGGTGTCACCATTATAACTTTTTCCGTGACTTCCTAAATCAAAAAAACAGTATTAATGATTTCACAGCTGATTACTTCGTCCATACTTGTTCCGCTGAGATAGTGCACTGTCTGTAATGATCAAAACTTCGACTACATCTTCCTTCACACCCTTTAGCATGGTTCTGCAACTAGGCAACACCGGAACGCTATAGAGAAAATATTAACAGTTCTGTAATATAATTTTAATGAGTGCTCCGTACGGAAATTACTACTAGAGGGACAGAAAAGAAGTATCGCTACTCATAAATGTTCGTTAATTCTGGTGGGATGGGTGTTTTACAGACTTGTTCACTACTGTAAAGTCCTGTGAGCGACCACATCGGCTCACGCGCATATTGTTCGACCAGCAAACAGCGGGAAAAGAAAATAAATATACAGATCACGTGGTTTAATACTGTGAAAAACACCCGGTAAGCATTGATGCATTGTGTGTGAAATATAGGATTATCAAACATGAAAAAAAGGGGAATAAGCGCTTAACGGCCTCGTTTTTGTATAATGCATTGTGCGCGAATTAGTAAATACAGAAATAATTCCAGGAACTGACCAGCATTCAAATGTTCAGCTTTTTCTTTATTTTGCAGTAGAAATGTAACTTCGCTATCAGGTACAAAGCACTGCTGTTTGAAACGTAGAGATACTGACCGATTTGGTGTCAATATGAGCCAGACAAATTGGACAGCCATTTCCGACGAGAAAATTTTACAGAACTGGTGCTACCGACAACAGTAGACAATTCTTTGAGATAGAATTCCTTAGGTAAAAGTGAAGTAACAGTTCTCGTATTCTAAGTGGGCATGGAGTGTTTGGTCAGTCAGAATGATTCTTCCTTACACTAATCCTTTGATGTATTTGAAGAATGGTTCTCAACACGTCCTACAGGTTTCAGAATATCAACCGAAATCACCAATATACTACCTGAAAACTGCTTACTTCGACTATTCGAGCAAGAAGAAGCGTATAAACTTTTGATTTGAATAAATCGAGATAAATGAGGCCATCGCGAGAAACCAGGTTGTCTTGGAGATCAGAGTATAGTTCCACTTGAACGTACCAAACATCAAGGCTGATGTTCATAAAATGCGTTTGGATACGAACTCTAAAAATATTTTTCACTGCCGTCGTTCGTGACACTTCCACTGGTGGTATTTATGCAAGAAGCGAGGTAATGAGTTGCCCAAAACTGTTCCTCCTTCGCCATTTCACGATTCTTTTGCATTACCAGGACTCGGATTTGGAAGGTGCTGGGTTCAGATCCCCGTCCGTTCATGGATATTTATCAGTACAGCGATTTCCCTAAGTCGTTGGAGACAAATACCTGGACGGTTTCTTAACGAAAGTCGATACGGGTCAGTAGCTTCCATTTCATAAGATTTAACTGCTTCTGGCACCTTAACTTGATGGCAGTCCAATTTTCCTGCCATTTCACTGTCACAGCAACACATAGCCTCTGGAAAGGGGATGAGCAACTATATTTACTTGCTTCCCCTCGCACAGTCTGTTGTTTCCCCGTTTACCCTATATGAGCGAGTAAATGCTGTAATAGGAGTGTTTTGAAATTCCCTCTAGTGCGTCCAGTCCTCAGACAGCGGTGGAATCATAGTAGAAACTTAACTTGCGGGTACATAGTGCTGAAACCAGAGAGATTTAGTCAGTGATACGAGGCGAAAGTTTGTCTTCCCACATTTCAGGTTTCGTATCCCGCCTGGAAGGCGGCGCGTGGGTAGGACCAGGGAAAGGTAATACACTTCGGTACTGCAAATACAGTTAAAGCACCTTTACAAGTGTGTAAACATATGCAGACATATTACATAACTTTAGGTGACGACACGTAGATACGACGTTGTGGCCCCATCGTAACTGATACAAAGTCTCAATAGTAAACTAAGCTGAAGCGATGTTTCCTGGCTGTTTGCACCTGATGAAATGGGGAGAATCTGTAGTGATGGTCGTAGAGCTCTCCAGCGCCGGCTAGAGGGCGCTGTCATCGGTGTCGGTGTCGTAGTGATAACTTAACTGGTACCTAAGCTGTGGCATCGTAGCTATCGATACCACATCAGGTGCACAGTTGGTAACAGAAACTTACCCCTGCCCTGGTGTGTGCTCTGGAACAAGGCAACCTAGGGCACACTTCGTTTGAGGGTGGGAACTGCTGGACGTTTTCTTGATGCATTTCTCTTGTATCATACACAAAGGAATCGGATTAAATTCGTCTAAATTGAGATTACGATTAATTCTTTTCATTTCTTTGCAGAGGTTAAGTAAATATTTCGCGATAAGTTAGGCAGCGGCGTCTGTCCCTGTGCCAGCACAGCGTTTCGTTTGCGAATTATTTTATGAGCTTCTAACTATAAGTGACGTATTTGGTTTACCTGTGTGCTTTGTAACTTAAATTCTTAAATTTTTGCGTGTTTATGTATGTACTAGGCACAGTTACGCATTTTAATGAGTACCTGGTGTATAGTTACGCTTTCCACTTGATAGGGCTGTGATTAGTGTGTTTATGTGCAAGGTGAGCTGGTGAGCGTTGCTCACAGCTCCAGGCTGTGCTGGCTTTGGTCACCCTTCTTGAGGCTGTTGCCAGTGGGCATGATTGTCAGGGCTGGGTGTGGGAAACCAAGGGAAAGCGGGGACGTCCTGTGTGTCCCCCAGCCGGCCCACTAGTGTTGCTGCCCTGGTTACTGACCACACTGATGTTGCTTTTGTATGTCCATCCTTTTAGCAGGACGTCTCTGGGATGAAGGCCGTTTACTACCTTGACAAAGAATAAAAACACATACAGCCGTCCTTGTGATTTTATTTTATTTTGTCGCTACCAGTTTCGACGCTTCATTGCGTCATCTTCAGGCTGTTTTGATGCGGTACTGGTGGATACTATCCCCATGCATAAGCGATCAGTTGCCAGCCTTACTGGATTCGCAGATAATCTGAAGCTCACGTGTCAGCACTCCAACCATCAACTGTCCACCTGTACTGCATCAAAACAGCCTGAAGATGACACAATGAAGGGTTGAAAATGCTAGCGACAAAATAAAATAAAATCATAAGGACGGCTGTAGGTGTTTTTATTTTTTGTTAAGACACTGATGTTTGGCCCTCACCCATGACCGAATGGGAGGTGGTTGAAAGGTGTGGAAGGTAAGAAAAAGCTTTCAATGGGGCCGAATGAAGTGCCTCCCCAGTTGGTCTGACAAAGATGCTTCAGGCTGATGACGATCACGAGCCAGATGCAGTCCCTTGTCATGCTTCAAAGGAAGCCTCTCTTCCTGAAAGGCCTGGCATTTACAGAGGATGGCACTACTAGTATTTGGATCTGCTGTGGTCAGCACGAAATGGGGTCACTTAGGGATATGTCTGCCAAGGAGCGGGAGAAGTCCAGTATGCACACTATGTGCATACTTGGTGGAGTCCTCCCAGATTTGAAATGGTTTCTTTCAGACCCAATGAAGAGCACAGCGTGCAGCCAACTGCATGTAGTGTTTTATGTCGATATTAACGATGTGTCCCGCTTTGTATTGGAAGAGATTCTCCCTGGTTTTGGATGGTAAAGACTGTCAGTCTTGGTTACAAGCTGGAGGCAGATCACACCATCTGTTGCATCGTCGACACGAGGGATTGCAGACCTACTTTACAGAGCCAAGTGAAGGGTTGGGTTGGGTTGGGTTTTTTGGGAAAGAGGACCAAACAGCGAGGCCACCGGTCCCATCAGATTAGGGAAGGATGGGGAAGGAAGTCGCCCATGCCCTTTCATAGGAACGACCCTGGCATTTGCCTGAAGCGATTTAGGGAAATCACGGAAAACCTAAATCAGGATGGCCGGAGCGGGATTGAACCGTCGTCCTCCCCAAGTGCAGGGTCTGACTCAGAAGCTCAGACGGTTCTATGACCGTGCATGGTGCAAATTCTTCGATTTATACGATAGGGTGACGGGGTTCCAGGTTCAAAATACGGAAGGGTCTTTAGTCTCAAAGGGTGCAGGGCAAATACAGGACGAGAGTAGACCTAGCAACAGTCGGTTTTGTAAGTTGTCATAATAGTGTTGGTAACGAATCAGAGTTCCAGGTCCTAATAGAAAGCACTGAAGCTCAAATCTTTATAGATACAGAAGGCTGACTAAAGTTGGAGATAAGATCAACTGCAAATTTTTACAGCGGACCAAACGGTTTTCATAAAGGATGGGTTATATACAGTTGGTGATAGCTTGTTTGTTTCTACTATTAATAGGTTATCTTGTAACAAAATTGAAGTAGATAATTTCTGTGGGTCAGTGTAAGTAGAGGTATGCTCCCCCCCCCCCCCCCCCAACCCTCACCACCACCGCCACACTGTCATTGACTTAGGTTTCGCTTTCACACCTACTAAACTGACTGCAACAGTTTGTGTACCCAGGCGGCCTGAATGAAAAGAGCTTCCCCCAGTTAGTGGGTGCGATAAATACTGGCAGACCACCGGGGTCTGACGTTATTGTTCTACCCAGTATCAGACCGTGGGAAGGCATGAACTACGACCCTACTTGGAGGGAGTCACTGATTTGAGTAGATGCTGTGGGAAGGTGTAGAAATCGCAACACAAGTAAAAGATTAAGAAATTGGTTAAATTAGAACAGAGCAACGTACACTTAACTGAGGGCAGCCTCCACTGGCATACACGTATTAACGGAACACATATAGAGAATATAGACACAGAATTCTCCTATAACTACATAAACTGAACTGATAACACTTCTGAGTGAGAATATTGAACCAAAACAAAAGTGGGGTGGTTGGGGATGAAGGGAGGCAGAATTCAATAAATCTTACCGCATGGCTAGCGCTGCTGTTCTTCCGTAGTGTCGCGAAATACTGGCGATAGCCAAATGACCGAGTCGGCGATCGAATCCGAGCATCATTATTAGACCGTGCCCGAAGACAGGAACCATGAAGCTTCCCTGTCGCATGGCGGAGCGTACCTATGGACAATAATAAATCTAATAGATCACGGGCGAGACGTCGGCTAGTGGACCGTCAATGAAGACGCTCCAGAATGGTCTGGAATGGCGATGCTGGTCAACATTTCACGCTAGTGTATCTACGACTGAAAAAAATAGTTCCGTTGCCAACTTGCTGAGTGGTCAAGCGGCTAGCTGTCGCTTGCTGCTCTATATACCTGTCGCTTCCTTTTTGCCCCAGAAGTTTCCTAACCCTGCGCAGCCTCGGCCGTTGGGACTTTGAGATGTTCTGTGTTCGTGTGAGGCATAAGACGAAGAAGATGCCTCCTTTAAATCTGAATCTTTCTTAACGGCCGCCACCACTTTGAACAACTTGGTAATTGCTCTCAAAACTGCGGGAGCCTAGATCTGTTTTCTGACTTCAGTTTCTCTGTTTGTAGGGAATTATTATTAAAAGATTGATTTCGTTTCTGTAATTATTTACCTGCTTTTACTCCCTGTTGAATCTTTAGAAACTTCGAAATAAAATTAAAATCTAATTATGGACACAGCATCGGTTTTTCTTCGTCAAAAGGTACCGAATATGAATCTAATTTCACATTCATCAATTGCTCTTCCACTCACCCTTTGTTTCAGGCCTTGCACAGCCACCCACGTACTCTCTACTGCACTTCGCGTCCTTGTGAAGGTTCGTAACACGATGTATTACAAGATACGCACAGGTGCCACATTCTTACATTTATAATTGGTCACTTCAAGCCTCCGTCTATATGTTGTCGAACATACATGGCATAAAATATCGCCCTGAATCGTGTTAAATGCTTTATTTCAAAATTATTTTGAACAATTCGTTTAGGAGCACACTCGAAGTGTATATGGTTGCAAAAACCTACTTTACCTATTGGCAACATATAATCTCGGGGGAACGGTGAGCATCATAACAGATACAGCGAATAGCGACCATGTGCTGTTTGTAGGGAGGCTGAATACCGCAACACACAAATCCATAAAAAATAAATTAAAGATATTCTTATACCTATTTAAAACGATGCCAGTTGAGAGATTTATACCAAATAAATTAATAACAGACGGGATGTTGCCCCATGGGAAGCTAAGTAGTCAGAACATGGTTACAGAAGCAACTAAAAAAGTATGTTTAATTTAAAAGAAAGCTGTATCTACAAGATGGGTCATGTTTTACTGAAGATAGAAACTTAGTGCCGATTTCAATGCGCGATGTTTTTAATAGTTTCCATAATGCAACTGCCACGAAATCGGGAAGAAAATACAAAGACATTCTGGTCACGTGTAAAGTACACAGACGCAGTCAATACCTTCATTGTGCGGTACTACTGATAGTGTTACCGATGACAGTGCCACTAGTTACTGCTGAGTTACTGAATACAATTTTTCGAAATTCCTACACCACACAAGACGATGTAAATATTTTCAGAATTCGGGTAAACAGTAGCTGCCAACATGAGTTACACACAGATATCCTCGGTGTAGCGAAGTAGCTTGGATCACTTAATAAAGGCAAGTTTTCCGGTCCAGACTGAATACTCCTCTCAGAGTACGCTGATGTAATACTTCCACACTTAGAAATCGTATTCAGTCCCTCGAACGTAAAGACTGAGAAGTTCCACGAGTCTCACTAACACTCAAGGATGGAAATAAAAGCGATCCGCTCACCTACAGACCCGTATCACTAACGTCGATTTACCGTAGGATTTTTGAACGTAAACGATTACCTCGAAGAAAACGATCTACTAGCACATAGTCAGCATGGGTTCAGAAAATATCGATCTTGTGAAACCCTCAAACATAACTAGCTCCTCACTTACAGGAAGTAGTGAGTGCTGTCGATAAGGGATCTCCCATTGATTCCATATTTCTAGACTTCCAGAAGACTTTTGATATCTTTCCTCACAAGCGGCTTCTAGTCAACCTGCATGCCTATGGTGTATCGTCTCGAAAGTGCGACTGGATTCGTCACTTCCTGACAGAAAGCTCACAATTCGTTGTAATTGACGACAAGTCGTCAAGTAAAACAAAAATGATATCTGTAGTTCCAAAAGCAACTGTCATAGGTCCTCTGTTGTTTTTAATGTATATAAATAATGTAGGAGACAAAATGAGCCGCCCTCTTAGATTGTTTGCACATGATGCTGTTATTTAAATTCTTGTAAAGTCATCAGAAGGTCAAAACCAATACGAGATATATTTAGACAAGATGTCTGTATGGTACGAAAAGTGACGATTGACTCTAATCAAGATACAACTGAGGCGATCTATATGAGTTAAATTTCGGTTACACGAGAAATCACACAAATATAAAGGCTTTTAATTCACATGAATACCTAGGAATTACAATTACGAACAACTTAAACTGCAACGATCGCATAGATAATTTTGTGGGGCAGCCGAACAAAAGACTGCGTTTTATTGTAGGAACAGCTGGAAGTCTACTAAAGAGACTATCTACACAACGCTTGTCCATCCTCTGGGATCCGTACCAGATGGGACTAACGGAGGACACAAAGAAAGTTGAAAGACGGGCAGCTCGTTTCGCATTATTATACTGTAGGAGACAGAGTGCCACGGATACGATACGTAAAACGTGGTGGCAGTCATTAACACAAAGATGTTTGTCTCTGCGGCGAGATCTTATCAAAACTTTTGGTCACCTAGTTTCTCCTCCGAATGCAAAAAAAAAAAAAAAAAAAATTGTTGACAAAGCGGGAAATGGTCATCGCAATAAAATAAGAGAAATCAGATGTCGCACGGAAAGATTTGTGTGTTCGTTTTTCCCGCTCTATGTTCGAACGAGGAACTATCTGAAGCTGGTTCGATGAAACCGCTGCGAGACACTTAATTGCGAATAGCAAAGTAGTCGTGTAGATGCAAGTTATTAATTTTCGTGCACAAATCGACGTGCTGCATGTAACTTTGAGTGATTCACTTTGTGTCGTTGGGCAAGCCGTTAAATCTGCGATCTCCTGGGTACAGTGTTCAGGTATCACGAAGGGCTCCATTTGTAATGTAGTTCTATCTTTCTGTTATTCGCGTTCTGATTTGTAAATGATGAATTTTCAGGGTTTTGATTGAATTTCCTTTGTGACATAGGCCAAATTCTGGCCCTCAGCCGACCGTGTGCCCCTTACTTTGAAATTATTAATAAATGGCACTGGTTGAGCGGTAGAACTCAAAACCTTGAGTGTAATGAATAGTTAGTGCGTGTCGAATTTCAGTCTGTTTTGCTGTTCTCGAATTTACTGTAGTTTAAATTCCGGCCATCAGCTGAAGGTGCGCATTGAACCTGGTAACTACCGACGACCATTCCATGCAATGATTGAGAATGATTAACTGTGAATCCAATGGCTACCTATGTATTTGTGAAACCCTTTTTGCTCTATGCTTTATTATATGCTTGTCCCACTTCATTTGACGGCCGTGCATATGTCTTGTGCGACTAGATGCTTGCCTCTGTAGTCCTCAATCACCGTCTGAGTCTTAGCAAGAACTTATACGGTAGAACTGAAGCTGATGGTACCTAGCCGTGAAAGTACACGAATAACTTAAATGTTTCCTGTTCCCATTTCCCACACTGTCTCCTAATATTTGAACATCAGGCTCTGCTGACGTTCGCCGATGCATTCTTGGTATTTCATAAATAAGCATTCATTAAAGGATCAGAGCAGAATAATACTTTTGTTGTGTCCATATATTGTGGGTTTTTATGCAATCTTCATTATTATGTTTGTGTGACGATTATTAATTGATGAATAAACTCGCCTCATAGTTAATCTCCAAATAATTTCCCCCATCCTGAGATTAATAATCTCTCTTCACTGATCCATGCCATATGAAACCCCAAAATTATTGAGCTAAGTAAATCGTGGATGAGGCATTTGAAAAGCAGTCAGAATGTATCGCACTGCTCATGACGTCATTCTCCTCCTCCCCCACTCAGAGGGAGTCCATCTCAGTTATACGATGCTCATAAAAACAGTAGTAACCATGTTACTTATTCCGCCAATTCCGATGTCGAACATAAATTATACTATGAGAATGCAGGACTGTATGCGCGCTGCGCATGAGCGGAATCCGAGTGACCTCAAGTGGTTCTAAGCCACGACATGAAATTACGGAAATTAGTCGAAGTCTCCACATTCATGTGACAAAGGTCATGGCCTGTCTCCCAATATCGAATCGCACCTCATTTTGCCCAGAGTGGTGCAGCGGCTGGACGTAGCATAGTAGACTTGTCCACTGTTTCTATGTTTCGATACAGTGTATCGATACGTGGAACGGTTTCAGTGTTTCGAAACGGCGATGGTTCACTGTTTAGAAACAGTGGTGTTTCATTCCTATCTGTCTCGGATAACGGGACCAGATATGATCTCGAGCCAAACACAGAAACTGTTTCGTTGTTTCAAAATAACGCTGTTTCAGTCCACTTGTGCTTGGGACGGACTAATTGTGTCGAAACAGTGATGTTTCATTCCGCTCTGTCTCGGATGAGATTCGGCACAGGTACTGAAACACGTTTAACATACCACTTCATGAAACACTTTCAAGAGTGACGAAATCTATTTGACATGCAACAGCATGAAGCTTAAGATTTTCGAAAATAGAGCTTCGTTTCTAATTGACTGCCCTATTCCGAAATGACATAATATCTACTTTATAAACTCTAACCAAACAATAAAATAACGCACACTGTTCGCATTCAAAATAATAAAAGTGTAAAAAACATTCAGCTAAATTACACATCTTTTATAAAAACACTTCTCTGTTCATGTAGAGCAACCATATTAAAAAGCGCAAGCAAACCTACAACATTTGGAATTAAAAAAAAGGGTGTAGCGTGTCAATTTTTAGACATAAAAGTATACCAGGTATAATTGCAAGCAGTCTGCTTGACGGATCACTGATGGTGTAATGGTGAATGGGTAAGGCTGAGAAGCATGGTGGATTTATAGTAATGGTTCGAAACACCTTGAGGGACAAAAGTCTTTTCTCTTATATTTTGTTATTTATTCGAATTATGTGGCGTGATTTGTGAATCTAGAGTCAATATGCCTATTCTCCGCAATGATTCCTTTTGTGTCCATAGAAATTAGCAGGATAGGTATATTACCCATGCTAATGGAATGTGGGAATCCCAGTAGCGCATCCATTGTTTCTGCCATTTGCTCCCGCCTCCAGTTCCATTTGTGGTGGTCCTTCTGGCTTCAGCTATGGCGTTACGAAGCCTGCTGTGGCATTGTTCTATGAAGATGAATCCTGAGAAAATTAAGTGTAACTTGTGCTCGGCAGTGTTGTAGCTTAAACAGACATTTGCGACATAACCTTCTAACAGTTAATTTATGTGAAACGTCTTCGAAACAAGTTTTTATAAATATGGGCAGTGACGAAGCCAGTTCAGCTTCCACTGCAACTGGTCAGGGATTTGCCATTTCAGTGCCTGTGCGTCAAGATGAACAGTCCGTGCAAAAAATACCCAAGTGGTAGACAAACAAAGAGTACTGGATTTACATCAAGACCAAATGAGCCAAAACAGACGAACAAATTTTAACACTTGTTGTTAAAGAACATCTACTGTTTAATGTAGTTGAGAGTGTAGAGTTTAGAAAAACAACTTATTTATTAAATGAAATCTATGTTAACTCCTCCCCACCCCCCACACCCCCCCCCCCCCCCCCCACCCAGCAGAAAAACACTACCCAACAGTTTACTCTCTCAAGTGTTCCACAACACACTAGTGCGAGTAAGATTTGCAGTGCAAGCTGCATCCAGCATCTGCATTACAACTGATGGATGGACATCTGTGAAAAATGAGAATTATATTGCAGTGACTGCTCACTTCATTGACGAAAACTGCAATCTGAAATCATATTTGCTATCTGATTTTAAATTCACTGACAAGCATACAGCTGAAAACATTTACAGTGAATTACAAAATGTGACTTGAACTTGGGATATTGCCAACAAAATTGTAGCTTGCACTACAGATAATTCACGTAATATGGTGAAGGCAGTGATGATGAGCAAATGGTGGCATGTACCTTGTTTTGCAGATTCACTGAATTTAACTGTGCAAGCAAGCCTTGAACCAATTACAGACTCATGAGCAAAAGTGGAGTAAAGAGTGGAATTTTTCAAAAGAAGTCCCCAAGCACTTGACAGCTTACACAATAGTCAGAAGTAAATGGGCTTCTCTATTTTAACACCAAAACAAGATTACCCTACGAGATGGAATTCCATGTATGAAATGTTTGACAAGCTTTTAAAAATCAAAGAGCCTTTGCAAAGCACCCTCGTCATCCTCAGTGTGGATCACAAAGAAAACTGTCCAATGAAGGCTGGTAAGTTATTGAAATATTTTCTGAAATTCTATCTCCTTTTGAGCAAGTGATAACAGAAATTTGCAGCGAAAGAAATGTAACCTAGACAAAAGTTGTTTTATTAAGCTAAGGTTTACAATGTCATTGTCTGAGACTGAAAAACTCAGATTTCAGCAATGAAGCCATTAATACAGTAACTGCTAAACTTGAAGATGGAATCTGTACCCACCTCATTCAAAAGTTTACAGATAAAGCAATTGTTTGTGAAGCAGCATTATTGGATCCTCGCTTCAAGGAGCATGGATTTCCGAAAACTAGGCATCGATTAAAAAACAAAAAAATGTAGTAATTAACAAGTGCTGTGCAATATGGCATAAACCCGCTCGGTGTTCAACAGACAATCCACCACAAGCCAAACCAGTTGTCATGAGCACTTTCAACTCTAGCAGTGGCATCATTTGGCAAGGTTTTGGTCAAGCTGTAAGAGGGTTGTTCCAAAGTGTATAAAGTCCACATGCTGCAAGTATAGTCGAATTTGATAAGTATATGAATACGCCACTGATACACAGATCACAAGATCCATTGCTGTGGTGGAAAGTAAATCATGTGCCGTGTCCTACGCTGTTTGAAACAATGAAACGACGCCTGTTCCATGTGAGCGTATAGTTTCAAAGCAGGGGCAAACAGTAACAGCCAAAGATCCCATCTTTCAAGCGAAAAAGTATAAAAAATGATATTTCTTAACTACAACTTAGATTAGGTACAGTAGATCTACTCACAAATGAAACAGTAAAACTTCAGTTGATTTTGTGCTCCTCTGGACGATCTGCACTGAATTTGTATTTGACTGTATTTTGTTTAGTCGACTAAATCTTACATGTAGCTATGTTACAAGAACATTTTTTTTTTCAAATTTGTTGCTCACCATTCAGTGAGTTTCAGTTTTTGAGTATATTTATTTAGTTATGTGTTTTGAGAATAATTATCTTCTTTAGCAAGAATTTTAAGTGCTGTAGAGCCAGATCTGCCATGACGTTGGTATCACAAAGGCATTACACTGTATGAATTGTTTTAAATTTTAGGCTGGATTTTATACTTCAAGGAAACATACCGATCTCTGCATTTCAGTTACCTTGACATGTTTTCCATTTCTATCAAGTGTTCATATTATGAGCTGTATCCAGCTGACTTGTGAATGTTTGGTGAAAAACTGCCCTACTTGACCATTGTGTTATATGGTCCAGTCTGTTACGGTAAGTGTTTGATCTGTGTGCATAAATCACTTTGCAGTCCTGCTCTGTGACAAACAGTGGAAAATTTAACTGAGAGAAAGAAAAATGTGAGTGGCACACACATAAACATTAATTCAGTGCCTCGCTTCCCATAATGCTATCTCAATAAATTATATCTCATGATATGCCTTTTCAAGAGCACATACAGATTATCACTCATAAAACCTATCAAAATTAGGAGCTAGAATACAGGGGAACAAATTTGGCAAAATCTCTTATGTCAAATATACAATCTCTGTCCTCAGCCAATTGGAAAGAACAAAACTCACAAGACACGAAATCATCGCATTTGCTGCAGGAAATACGAAACTGCCAAGGTACCCAAGTGATAGCTTCGTACTTCCTACGACATAATTGGAGCTCTCGCACTTCATCTGCGCTTACATGGAAATATTTGTACAGTGGACACTCAAGATGATATAATGCGTAGGCCGATACGATTGCACAACACAAACGAAATATTTTTTTTTGTGATATGTTACAATACAGCATCACCGGTCTATTGCGGTCTAACTGTGTTGGTGAGGCAGTAAATTTATCCACAGGGCAGTGACTGCGTCACTGCAATTCACTTTGGAGGTGTGGCGGTGGGACTTGTAGTCCCGTACCACCCTCTGACGGTGACAGTACTACATGTGTCAGGCAGAAAAATTTAGCCTAACGTGGGCACGTATGGTTGGAAAGTATTGGACGTAGAATGGGGGCTAGTCCCGCCAAAGGATGCGTCCGTGGTGGGCGTGCCAGACCTGTCGTTAGCCATGGTCGGAATCCGATTCCTCTAGGATGGTTAGGGGAACCGGATGTCGATGCCAGCGGCGTGGAAGTGTGGTCCCAACGTGGCGTAACCCATGGACAGTGTCCCGCAAGGCATCCACTTTCTCATAGAGCCGCCGCGCGTTGTTGCGTATGGTCGTCTTTAGGGGTACGATATCCGCTTCCTCGTGGAGAGTGGCGCTATAGGCGCTGCCATGTCTGCATCCTGGTGACACTAATCGTGGCCCATGCAGCAGATCCATACGTGAGGGCAGGCAGGATAACTGTTCGGTAAATGCGGAGCTTGGTATGCAGGTTAAGTTCCCTACTGCGAAAGAGCGGGTACAAAGCCCTGGTTAGCTTTTTGCCCCTTGTTGGTAACATACTCCGCATGACAGTGGAAGAGCAACTTGTGGTCCATCTGGACCCCGAGATAGGTGGTTGTCAGGGACCAGGGCACCTGCACACCTGCAATCGAAATATTGCGGTGGAGGACTGGGCGCCGTTTAGTGAAGTAAACTGCCGTAGTTTTGGCGGCATTGAGAGCTATTTTGTTTGTCCAGCACCAGGTGATGGTGGCGTCCACCTGTCCTGGAGGCGGGCGACGACGGCATCAGTAATGCGGCCAGTGGTGTATAGTGCTGTGTCGTCAGCATATTGTGCAAGGTGGCACTCGGGGATGACCGGCATATCATTCACATAGATATTAAATAGGATGGCAGATAGCACCGATCCTTGCGGAGTGCCTGCCGACAATTGGCGAATACCAGAACGCAATCCCCGTTGAGAAACTAGGAGAGTCCTACCACGGAGGAAGTCATCCACGATCTTGACATAAATATCTGGTATAGGGGTCTGTGTCAGCATCTTGTGTACGAGGTTGTCTTGCCAGATCTTGTCGTAGGCGTTTTGCAAGTCCAGAAAAACGGCAGTTGTCGACTTGGCAGTGTTGAAGCCTTTGCTGATGTGTTCAGTGATCCGTAGGACCTGAAGTTCAGCAGAGAGGTGCGAAGTGAATCCAAACTGTTCAGGACGGATCGTCCCAGCTGCCGCAAGAGGTTAAGAAAGTCGGTGAAGGATCACAGATTCAAGGACCTTCGCCATAGTGTTTAGGAGGCTGATGGGCCTGTTGTTGGTGGGGACTGTAGGGTCCTTGAACCTCTTGGGGATCGCAATCAGCTTGGCTTGTTTCCACTGAGGGGGGAAAACGGCAGAATTGAGACAACAGTTTAAAATCTTGGTGAACAAGGTGAGTGGTGTACGGGGAAGGTGGCAAAGATGTTCATTTAAAATTCCGTCCAATCCAGGGGCCGACCGGCCACGTTTCCGTCGAAGGATGCGCTGAATTTCTGCCATGGACGTAAGAAGGGGGGCAGACTGGGGTGGCGGGTGCGGAAGGCAGCAACAGCTGTCAGGACTTCATGTTCTTCCTGTAGTTCGTTCGGAGAAGGGTCCTGGACCAGAGGGCGGTTTTGGGCCTCGAATGCATCTGCCAGTGTTTCCACAATTTGGAGGGTATCATACGACAAGCCCGCTGCTGTGCGAATAGGATGGGCAGTCGCTGGCATAGAGCGCCGCAGGGTGCGAATGACAGCCCAGTCAGATTTTCGTTGGAGTAGGGGGGTGGACCTCCATTCGGCGAGCCGGTGGCTGAATTCGCGCTGGAGGCGTCTCATTTGGCGTTTGTCCTGAGGGTCACGAAGCTACTTCCACCTCCGTCAGTAGCGGTTCTTTTGCACCTTCAGCTATCGTAACAGAGTGGGCAAGTCGTCCATGGGTGTTAACATTTCAGGTGGAGTAAAGGTACAAACGAGACAGTGTGCGACTGACTATTAATACAACGATAAATGTAAAATACCTGCACGAGAATTTAAGCTTCTCCGTGCGAACTTAGTAACAAAGATATACAGACTGTATTATTCCATGTTGGACATTGGAAGAGAGACTTTCTACGTCGGATTGAGAAGAGATTGTTGGAAGCCGCCATTAAGGCAGTAATCTATGTTTTATGGTATTGAAGAAAATAAATACATATAAAAGCACAAAAGGAGTTTCAGGTGTGTAGAGTCCATAAACCTTAATCATCTCAAAAGAAATATTTATAAAGAAGCAAGTCGTTCGGAAGTTTTGTGTGGTTTGATGGTGCGAACCTGCAGTTTTACGCGGTTTTGGGATTTGTCGAGAATATTTCTCCGAAGACCTAAATAATTTCATTCCATACACATGACACAGCATAGCACTAGGCTGTACCGATCGATTTCTGTAAAGCGATAAATTATCTTTAGCGGTTTCAGGTGGAGAAGTTCCAGCAAGCAGACTCAACGAGATCTGCTGCTGCGAAACGCGTCTGGTATTACCGTATTCTTCAACTTACGGAGAACAGTAAGCAATATAGACTTCATAACTACCGGAAAACATAATTAAAAGGACTCAAATAAAAGGAGCAAACAGTAAAAAGGAGTCGCTAAGCCAAACCACAAATAAAAATCAATTAATAATTATACGCAGTCACATTAATAAAACGCTCATTAAATAATAGAGAAAATAAGAATAAGAACTTCAAACTGACCTCTCAATTATGTGCCATATATGCTCGATGTGATTCATGTCAATCCGCTCGAATTGTCAAGAATGTTCTTCAAACCAATCGTGAACAATTGTGACATGACGCATCGTCATCCATAAAATTTCCATCGTTGATTGGGAGTACGAAGGCCATGAATCGCTGAAAATGGTCCTAAAGTATGCGAACATAAGCATTTCCAGTCAATTGGACCAAAGGATCCAGTCCATTCCATGTAAACACAGCGCACATCGTTATGGATCCACCAACAGCTGGGACAGTTCATCGTTGACTGACAACTTTAGTCCACGACTTTGTCGGGTGTTCGCCACACTCAAATCCTTCTATGAGCTCTTACCAACTGAAATCGGGACTCATCTGACCAGGCCACCATTTTCCAATCTTCTAGGGTCCAACCGATATGGTCACGAGCACAGGAGAGGCGTTGCAGGCGATGTCGTACCGTTAGTAAAGGCATTCGAGTCGGTCGTCTGCTGCCATTGCCCATTAACGCCAAATTTCGCCAAGCTGCCGCCCTACCGGATACGTTCATCGTACGTCCCACAATGATTTCTGTGGCTACTTGTTGCTTGTCTGTTAGCACTGACGATTCTACACAAATGCCGCGACTGGTGGTCGTTAAGTGAAGGCAGTCGGCCACCGCATTGTTCGTGATGAGAGAGAATACCTGAAATTCGGTATTCTCGGCACGCTCTTGAATTGTGGGTCTCGAAATATTGAATTTCCTAACGATTTCCGAAATAGACTGTCCCATGCCTCTAGCTCCAACTACCATTCCGACTTTATTGATTCCAGTCATGCGAAGACAGTCATGTCGGAAAGCTTTTCGCATGAATCACCTGGTTACAGCTGACAGCTCCGCCCTTTTATCCCTCGTGTATGCGATACTACTGTCATCTGTATATATGCATATCACTACCCCATGACTTTTTTCACCTTATTGCAGACACCCCACATTCAGTGTCAGTGTCCTTCTCCAACTATCTCCATTCCGACAGTGTTGTCACTCTACAGATAAGCCAAAACATTATGCTGTCTCCTTAGTAGCTCATATGTCCGTCTTTGGATCGAAATACATCACTGATTTTGCGTATCAGGGATCCGGTTTTTGGTAGGTTTGTGGACGTACTGAAATCTTGTATCGCAGCACAGAGCGGACAGGTTATGGTTGTGGAAAGGGGCCAAAATCAGTTACTGTCAGTTGCACAAAACACACAAACTTTATTCTCCTAAAAACACTTAATCATACATGGCCTTAAAAGCATTCAAAACAATACAGATGAAAGCCCGAACACAATTTATTACAATTTGTAAGGTGTTAGGCAAATCCTACACCTTCCATGAAAACCCTGACATGATAGCAAATCCGACAGTATGTCACATAGCTCTGAATAAATCCTGACATTAAATTAACCAAAGTAATACGATCAACGAGTGAGCAAATGGAATACCACAGACTAACACAAGAACGCCTAAATGCATGTCATACCTTCCCACCGTGAAACAGACGCAGTTCCGAGGGGAGAAACGAGAACAGAAGCCGAGAGCAGAATCGTGTAGGCTAGGAGGCCCTACGATAGGGGACGGACACCCACGTCGCCAGCTGACCGCCAAAACCACCCCCCCCCCCAGCCCATGTTAAAAGATAGAGCCCTCCAGAAGAACAGTATAGATCTTACGATAACACTAAAAGGGCCACACCAGCCGCAAGTTTTAGCGTGAGACTTTTTCACGGTTCTGTGACGTAGCAAACATTAAAAACATTGACCTACCACGAAAAGTATAACGTTTCTCATTTGATAGACAGAATTTTTGTAGGCGGAGCTTAAGGTTAACATTGAGACCTTGATTCGTCAGTTGGAAAAACAGCCAGATACCCTTTTTTTTCAAACCAACATCGGTAAATTGTAGTAAGGAGAAGTTAGGAGAGTTGCTTCCGAGATGGCGAGGTGTGGAGCTGCGCCGCCCGCCGCCCCCTGATGCTGCCTAAACACCGACAAGGTAATGAATGCACGCGATGCCGCATTTTTGAGCGCATAAGGTTTCACTCAGAACTTCAGAAGTCTCATCTGTTACATCCTCTTTTTACGTAATACTTGTGTCGATCGTAAATTAAATCTCATGGTGTTCACATTTGCTACTTGAAGTAAAAATCTGAAACGCGATGATTTTTCTGTTATATAATTATTGAGAAGCCACATCAGCCACTGTATTTTACGACAAGTTAGATAAGTAATTAAAGATAATTGAGGGTCACTGTAGACCATTTTGATAGTTTTCTCTTTTATGAAACTTAACTTAAATCTAGATTATAGATGTGATATGGCATAGATCATCCTTCGATCCATTGTAGAACTTGGAAACCCATTCAGGGAATATTCGTTCACATTTTTGTTGAACACAGTTGGCTTTTATCATCCTGTATTAAAATATTTCCTTTTATCAATAGTACAATTTATAAACAATGTTTTGTGAGTAGAATAAAATTTCCAATGGTAAACTTAACTGCTTTTTCGACGTTATTTTACCAGGTAACTAAAAATACGAAAGCCTTGAACCCCTTCCACTAAATTTAGTTAGTATTAAGATTCTCTGACAGGGAGTGCAGTGGAGCTGACGCTGAAATCATTAAGTATTTGATTATATCATCGCTAGTCTCACTGAACTCTACATGTCATGTGTGGTCTGGCGTCTCCTTACCAGGAACAGGTCCCAGGTTCAAACTAGTCAATTCCCTAAAAAACACGCTCAGAGCGTCGTTGCGCGTAAGTGGTAGGGAGACGCGACTTAGAACAAATAGACACCACGCAGAATGTTAGAAATTGCATTAAGGAATACAAGCGGCTCAAGTCCATACTTAAAAAGGAAAATCATATGTAAATACTCGGTTTAAGGCCACACACTGGACACAAAACGACTGGAGCTTAAGGCCTGGATAACAAGAATTTCAAATAGACAAGAAAATTTAAAAAGGTTTTCAACAAGTGAATTTTCAAATTTTAATTTAAGACGGCTGAAGACCTTATCTTAAAAATGTTTGACATAAAAACTCACCTGAAGGCCACATACTGAACACAAAACAAGTCACGCCCTAAGGCCTGGATAACAAAGATTTGCAATAGAGCAAAATTCCCCTTTCTTCTTTCTTTGTTTTAAAAAAAATTTATTTCAAATACGAATCTTTAAAGTTTTAACTTAAGACAGCTGAAGGCCTTATTTTAAAATTAAAACAAACTATTCTAATAGGTGCCTGAAGACCTCGCGCCGTACTTGAGACAAAAATCACAATGTAAAAACAACAGAACAATGGCGCTCAGAAGTGTTCCAAGGGTCGGCCTGAGGAGGTAACTCTAACGTAAGGTTAAGTGAGATAGACAGCCAAGAATAAGATTAAGTAATCAGATGGCAACCGGACCCAGGGATGGCTGAAGGACCAACCAACAACCTAATCAATTCCGCTGCTCCGTCCAACGGCACGACAACGGAAAACATCAGCCGAGGACGAAGATACCAGCAGCACTACGTCTTCAAAATTGGCGTCTAAGAACATCAATGGCACAATAACGACTCAAAAATATGAACAACTCCAAAGGCTGTCAAACAACACGCGGTACGGACAGCATCAACGCGGCAAGGAAACACACACTGCGGAACACTAGGCTAATGGCCTCGACCGACTGCCTACTCCAGTAGTCAGACAGCATTAACATGACTGCTCAGTCGAAATTACACAAGCTAGATACAGTTCCACGAAAACACTTCCACAAGAACTCGAACAATCGTAAAAGAAATCACTGTGGAACAACCAGGACGAATGACAAGTCGACACACACAGAGAACCCGAAGCGGTCGGCGACCAAATACACGTCGCCCGATGAGACGACCGACCGAACGACCACCCACCGTCGTCCCCACTCTAATCGCGTGTGTCAGCAACAGTCCGGCGAGTCTTGTCTGTCGGGACCTCACTGCAGCTCCATCGCGACTCAACTCCGTGTCCGTTCGGAACTCGAAGACACGGTTCACCCTGGCACACTTGCTCGGGCCCAACCACGCAGAGGTAACACTTGACCACTGGCCACCCGACATCTCTGCACAAGGAAGGGACCGCCCCACGTCCGGCAAGATGACCAACTGAGGAAGCCCAGAAACGGTCAAAAGACCAAATGCACGTCGCCCTAAGAGACGACCGACCGAACGACCAACCAACGGTCGTTTACGCTCCAGTCCCCTTCCGTCGGACAGTGCACGTGTGTCGCGAGCGGTCGGCGAGCACTGGCTATCCGGACCCCACTGGCCCTGCGTCCCGACTGAACCGCCGACACACGACGAGCCGGAAATACTAGCGGTCACTTCAAAGATAATACGACAGTGTTCTTATCCTAAAATGTAGACTTTCACGGCCGGAAATGACATGTCCATTATAATTATCCGGCCTGTATGCCGTGGTCGGTTGATGAATTCTGTGTCAATTCCCAACGTTTCGTCCCCGCCTGCGGAGGACATCTTCAACGGGGTCTGTAGCTCGATGGAAGGTCCAAAACACCCACTGGCTCGCTACTGACTGCCGCTAAATTCCGTGTCCGCGCGCTCCCGCGTCCAGGCGTGACGCCACGTGTTTTGGAAACGTCAGTGCAATTGTCCGCTGTCCGCTGCCGTCGATCACCCAGTGGTGGACGGGTGGTACACATCTTCTTCAACACCGGCATCTATATACCGTTTAATTTCACGCCCTCCTCCTTTCGACTGAAAGTACTAGGGTGTCTGGCGATTTAGATTGCCTCCCTGTAGAGCCTTTCGTAATATCCGCTTGTGGCCGCCAGTACTTGCGTCTCCTCGATACGAATATGGTGGTTACCTGGCTGGAAAGCATGCTCCGCAACAGCTGATCGTTCCGTTTCCCCTCTTTACAATTGCCCTTGAAGATGTCTTCCGCAGACGGGGACGAAACGTTGGGAATTGACACAGAATTCATTAACCGACGACGGCATAACAGCCCGGATAATTATAATGGAGAGTGTTCCTATCGATACGCGCTGCTGCTGCCACTCACGGGCAGGCAAGCCAGCAACTTAGTGACGACAGTAAATCGAATAAGAAACGAGGCGACAGTTCCGTAAAGAGAAGCTGTCGAGCAAGAAACGGCATGAACACGGGCCGCGCACGGCTCACGTAAGGGTCATTAAATTCGCGTAAATAACGAGACGCTGATCTGTGTACATGGTGATGAACTCCGATAGCGACCCACATTGGTTATATAGGCTATACATCAGGCGAATTTCCTCGCCGAGACATCAAAGTGCGTTCACTATAACGCTCCACAAAGCTCTGTGGCACGGTCCTGGTTCCGAGACACGGACGATTATACTGCTGAGAGATGACACCGCCGTCGGGGAAGACGTCCTGCATCATAAGATACAGATGGTTCGCAGCTGCCGGAGTGTCCTCAATTACTACCACAGCGAAGGAGAATGTCTCCCATAGCATGATGCCGTTCACATGAGCCTGCGTCTGCGGCGCGCTGCATGTTTCGAGCCGCCGTTTACCTTGATGACAGCGTTTGTGGAGACGACCATACTTAGTGTAGCAAAAATGTGATTCACCTGCAGAGCCGACACGTTTCCGTTGATTGACGACCGAATTCCATGGTCTCGTGCCCATTGCAAATGTAATTGACTTCGTCGTTGCGTCAACATGTGAACACGCAGGTGTGATCTGCTGCGGAGTTTCATGTTCAACATTGTACGATGGACGATGTGCTCAGAAACATTTGTGCGTGTGCCAGCATCGTGCTCTTTCGGCAGAGATACCACAGATCTCAATATGTCCTACTTTACAAAGCTAACAAGCCTCAGAACCCCACGTTCTGTGAAGAGTCATGGACATCCAACCGTTTAGGGCCTAGTTGTGGTTTCACTGTCATTTAGCTCTTTCCATAGGTGCTCACGGCATTAGCACGTGAATATTCGACCAGCTTCGCCGTTTTCGAGATACTCTTACATACTTTTGTTATCGCTTCACGTGCCCAAAACGCACTGGGCGGCATCCAGCGACGCTGTTCAAAAATGGTTAAATGGCTCTGAGCACTATGGGACTTAACATCTGAGATCATCAGTCCCCTAGAACTTAGAACTACTTAAACCTAAGTAACCTAAGGACATCACACACATCCATGCCCGAGGCAGGATTCGAACCTGCGACCGTAGCGGTCGCCTGGTTCATGACTGTAGCGCCTAAAACCGCTCGGCCACAACGGCCTGCCAGCGACGCTGTGGGCAGTGGTCATAACGTTTTGACTCCTCAGATGGCCGATGGGACATTAAACTGTACATCAAGCCACCGCTCTTCATTACGTCGATTAACAATGAGTGATCCCTAACAACACCTGCCTAAACCGGAAATCGGTACTGACTGAAGATGTAATACATCAACATGTGCTTCTAACTGATATTTGACATTCAAATGTGTCTCCTGACCGTTGCCATCTTCGTATCTGACTATAAAAACTAGAAAACTAAACATAGATTTTGGTGCAGTGGTTAATTTCAGCATCCATTTTGCTGTTGTGTTGAAATGCAAAATTTTAACTAGGTAAAACAGTCTGCTTTTCTTTTCATGCCGTCATCGCGTCCACAACGTAATGCATTGCAGAAGCTGCCTTTTATTCAAGTATCGAATAAGTGCATCTTGTGCTCCAAAGAAAACAAACATTCTGTGTAAATTTGCATTTTGTTAGCATTACACTGCGTCATGTGATAAATTCATTTCTGCTGATGGGTTTTTTACTTAGTGTGACAATATGCAAGTGGGCTGTTTAGGTTTTTATGTTCGTAACGCCACGTAGCGCTCTGTATGAAAATCACTGGCTGTGCTGTGTGCAGTCTGTGGCTGGTTGCCATTGTTGGAATATTCGCTACTGTAATGTTCGGCAGTTGGATGTGAAAAGGGCGTAGCGTTGTGCAGTTGGAGTTGAGGCGCCAGCAGTGGTGGATGTGGAGAGAGAGAGAGAGTTTTCAGAGGCTGCTATAAGCGGACGACCTGGACGTGTGTCCGACAGGAAAAGGAAATTTGTAAAGATGGAGGTGGTTTACGAAGTATATCCAGCGGTAATGTTAGGTGACTCATCATATATATATATATATATATATATATATATATATATATATATATATATATATATATATATATATATATATATACTTTTGAACATTATTAAGGTAAATACATTGTTTGTTCTCCATCAGCTACGCCTATCAGTATTTAATGCCTTCAGTAGTTAGAATCATTTACTTAGCTGTCAGTATTGGCGCTCGCTGCAGTGCAGTAGTTCGAGTAACGAAGATTTTTGTGAGGTAAGGATTCATGAAAGGTATAGGTTATTGTTAGTCAGGGCCATTCTTTTGTGGGGATTATTGAAAGATTGCGTTGAGCTAAAAATATTGTGTGTCTGTTTAGTGATGATCAGAATAAGTAAAGAGAGAAATGTCTGAGTACGTTCAGTTTTGCTCAGTCATTTGAAAATCAAATCACGTAGAACTTTACCAGCACAATCATTTTTAATTTTTCAAATGGGACGTTTCAAATATTATCTAGTTTTAGGGCCGCAGGTAATTAATGCATAAATCCAATCGTTTCTCTCCATCGTACGTCACGTTGCTAATAAATACCAGCTTCTCTACTGGTCGAAGCACATAATGAAGAGCGATTAAATTTCTTGATCACTGTTAAAATTCATTGGTGAAATTTCAACTCTCATTTATTTTCCACAGTTCGCTACAAGTTTCGTTCAATGACCATTATCTAGCTTAGCTGGCATAGACGGCAGGAGAGCTATACCATAGTTTTAACAAAAGTAATTTGCTCTTTTAAGCTCACCTGTTGCACAGTGCAAACACTGTGACGCTGCTCTTGTCTTGAAAGCACGTCGCATCTGCTGAGCTACACCTGTCTACTGGGATGCGTCTGGTGCGATGCGCGATGCAAAGCATTCTTGGTGTATAAAAGCTATGAATAAGTAAAAAGGATAACTCGTATGTTGGCATGGACTTTTTACGCGGACAATGACTTGGAATAAATTATAACGTCAGATGTACTTAGTTTTCTGATTAGAAAAGTTCTGTATTGAAAAATAATCTCTTTAATTTTAACATTAATACAAAAATACCTTAATACATTAATACAAAAAAATTACAGTTCTTGAATGGACAAATGCTAGTAGTCCTCTACATAAAATGACATCTTTTCAAAAATGCAGCTCGTAAAACTGACATTAAATATTCAGCAGTTATTCCTACCCCCAAATTCAAACTGAAAATTATACATGGCTGTGCTAAAAGGAACTCGTTAACCTTCGGTTACATGATAAATCAGTCTAATCTAAAAGCCGTAAATTTAACTAAATGCCTAGGTACTACAATTGCGAACAACTTAAATTGGAAAGTACACATGGAAAATGTTGTGGGGAAGGCTAACCAAAGGATGCGTTTTATTGGCAGGACACTTAAAAAATATAACAGACCTACACTACGCTTGTCCGTCCACTTTTAGAATACTGCTGCGCGGCGTGGGATCCTTACCAGATAGGACCGACGGAGTACATCGAAAATGTTCAAAGAAACGCAGCACGTTTTGTATTATCGCGAAATATGGGAGAGAGTGTCACAGAAATGGTACAGGATCTGGGCTGGAAATCATTAAAAGAAAGGCGTCTTTCATTGCGACGGAATCTTCTCATGAAATTCCAGTTGCCAACTTTCTCCTCCGAATGTGAAAATATTTAGTTGACACCGACCTACATAGGGCGGAACGATCACTACAATAAAATAAGGCAAATCAGAGCTCGTACGGAAATATATAGGTGTTCATTCTTCCCGCGCGCTATACGAGATTGGAATAATAGAGAATTGTGGAGGTGGTTCGATGAACCCTCTACCAAGCACTTACATGTGATTTGCAGAGTATCCATGTAGATGTAGATGTAGATGTAGATGTAGATCTTTCCCTGTACTCAAGTCTCTCGATGTCTGAACCAAGAAAGCGTAACTCAAAATGTTGAAATGTGTGTGAAATCTTATGGGACTTAACTGCTAAGGTCATCAATCCCTAAGATTACACACTACTTAACCTAAATTATCCTAAGGACAAACACACACACCCATGCCCGAGGGAGGACTCATACCTCCGCCGGGACCAGCCACACAGTTCAGGACTGCAGCGCCCTAGACAGCTCGGCTAATCCCGCGCGGCAATACGTAACTACAAGGTGCCGCAATAAAATACATAATGCGAAAGTGAATTTAATCCCCATCTGTTATCCATTAAAATAATCATTCTTCTCAAAATGCTTCAGTCTCTTTCCTCATCTCAAATACTTAATCAGTAAATCAACGTTCCATTTCCTCAGAATATAGCAACAACCGTACCACTCGTTCTATGCCACACTAATACTTATGAGACACCACTGCCGACTACTGTGTCACCTCATCTTACGATTAACAGTGCGCATCATCTCCCACGCTTCATGCAAAGCGTAGATGGTCCAAGCAAGTCTCAACGCGACACATCATCTCCGATGACACTGCGCGCTTATAATTTCAAACAGTGCAAAGGGGCTTACGCTTTCATGACATCCATATGCTAGGGAAATGCCCAAGAAATTATCTGCAGCCCCCTCTTAAAAGTAAATACTCTGGTACTATAAAAGACAAACGCAGCTGTTCGATACAGCTGAGGAAGCAGCAGCAGTGTTCTTACTTTATGATCCTTAGCTGGCGTAGCCGTATGTAGAGCTAAGTGTGTTAGATAGTGTAAGACCGGTACTGTATGTCGAGAATGAATCTTTCACTCTAAAGCGGAATGCAGCGCGTTGAAACTTCCTGGTGAATTAAAACTATGTTGCTGACAGAGGTACGAAACCGCAACCTTGCCTTTCACCGTAAACGTTCTTACCGACTGACCTACCCAGGTACGACCCACAACCAACTCCCACAGTACTTTCCTTCCGATTTCACACAAGCTTTCTTGCGTACGGTAATTCCTTTCTTGCAAAGTTACAAGCCTAATGGTTGCTTTAAGGCCATCAAGGAGGACTGGAACAGACTGTAGACACTGACTAACGAACATTCTGACATCGTGCCAGGATGCAAAGTAATTGCTAGTTTTGTTCGTGTAAAGGAGTGAATGTTTCAGAGCTGAACCCGCCGAGCATTTTGCTGAAGTGTTTGAAGAACTGAGAAGTTAATATTCCATTAGACTAAGATTTGTATATGGTAACTTCGAATGGAACGCAGTTTGTTAATTAAGTCAGATTTCTGCCTTAGTCCTAGTAGCGAGCCGTGTAGAAAATGGCTTCGTTTGCGCTATGAGATTATGTGCCTGTTTGAGTTAGGAGCATTAAAACAGCCAGCGACGCACGCTGTATTTGTTACTTCATTAACTAGGTAATTTTGTTGCGAATTGAAGTGCCGGAATACATTATCCGAGCGTGCTAATCATAAACTGTTGTTTTTTGCAACGTCCACCTGTCAGTGAGAATGCATTACGAAACCATTAGCACCAATTAATAGAATTATATACGAATCAACTAAATTCCATGCGCAGCTCGTGTTTAAAACTGGGTGCGATATTGACTTACATATTTACTAGCTTTAATTCGCAAGCTTCACTAGAGACAATGCATTTACGTTTTTAAGGATTATTTGTGACGGTTCATCTCATTTCGGCAGGCGAATAAACGATGTGCCCAGTTGCGTGAAAATACCATTAGACGTATGCAGTTACAGATTTTACTACATCTTTTGATATTTTACTCTCGCATCTTTCTCTCGTACATTTAATTAGTAATTCTTTGCAAACTCCACTAACATCGAATATTATTCTAGAAACTGAAAAACCCGAAGGAATGAAATACAGTAAGAATAAACTACCATCGTAAGAATATTAGTCACAATTTTAAGAAGAGTAATGCTAATGACAAGAGAAGCAATGTACTGGTAATTCGAGGTACAAGATTTTGGTAGGAAAATAATAAATAAATAAATAAATAAATAATGTCGTGTGACACCACAAACTGGACAGAACTTGTGGACGTCCTCAAATCTGCTATGAGATTGGATCAACCCCCGGGAAGGAGAAAACACAGGTGGTGGAATATAATATGTGACTAAGCAACTGAAGAAAGGACCAATGCCTGGAAGAACTTCAATAGTCACAAAACATCAGAAAAATGGCAACAATTTCTAGTAATCCGAAAACAAACATCAAAAACTATTCGGAGAGAAGAAAAGAAATTATGACTCACGGCGACTAGATGAGATAGAACAAGACTTTAAGGAGAACAACACCAGGAATTTTTATAAGACGTTTAAAGAACATATTGCAGGATACCAGCCACCCAATCTTTGCTTCAAGAAACCGGATGGTTCACTAGAAACTAACATGAAGAATAACTGCCAAATCCTCGCAGATTATTTCAATAAACTTCTCAACTGCGAAAGATCTACAGAGGATATTCACTACCAGACGTATACACCAAATCCCGACGCTAAACCACCAACCATCAACGAAATAGTAGAAATTATCAAGACACTGAAAAACAATAGAACCCCAGGAGTAGATGGAATTATTGCAGAACTATGGAAACTAAATGATGAAAGATTATCAGGAAAATCCACAAAATCATGTTAAACATTTGGGAAACAGAACAGATCCCCTCTGAACGTAAATGCGCACTCATTCATCCACTCCACAAAAAAGGGGACAAAACTGTACCAAATAATTACAGGGGTATCTCACTTGTGCCGGTCACAAATAAAATCCTATCAAAAGTTCTCACGAATAGATTAGAAGAAAAAACTGACACACAAGTAGGAGAATACCAGGCTGGTTTTCGCAAGGGACGATCATACATAGAACAGATCTGGAATCAGAAAATGATTCTCCAGATGAGAAACACCCGAAACACAGTGTCACTCTTGTAGATTTTAAAAAGGCCTACGACTCAATAGACAGAGTAGCGCTCTGCAACACGCTGGAAGAATTCAGCATTGAAAGAAAGACAAGAGAAATCCTTCGGAAAACATTAACCGACATAGTCTCCAAGGTTAAATTTATGGGGGATATCTCTGAACCATTTGAAATCCAAACTGGAGTGCGACAAGGTGACGGACTTTCACCATTACTCTTTAATATCATTCTTGAAAAAATTATCAGGAAATGGGAAAAAGAAGTCAAAGGAATCCAAATTGGCATTAGAAAAGATAATAAATTCAATGTGAAGTGTTTAGCTTTTGCAGATGACCTTGCAATCCTCACAAATAATAGAAAAGAAGCCACTAACGCCATAGAGAAGTTACACAAAATTGCACAAAGAACTGGCCTGCAAATCTCGTATGAGAAAACCCAGAACATATAAAGAGTGCCACAAGACAAACTGCCTGTTGCGAGAACCCATGCGAAAATCGTACAAGTACCACATTTTAAGTACCTGGGAGAAATCATCCAGTCATCAGGAATCTACCTAAAGACAAATGAGGAAAGAATAAAAAAAACGACAGCAAGCTTATAAACTCACGTGGAACTATTATAACAAAACGTCCATATCCATTAACGCAAAATTGAGGCAGTACAACACTGTCGTACATCCGGAGGCACTGTATGCATCTAAAACAACCTATATAGGTGTGCAAACTAAAATCAAAGAAATAGAGAAACAAGAACGGAAAATTCTCAGGAGCCGGCCGCGGTGGCCGTGCGGTTCTGGCGCTGCAGTCCGGAACCGCGAGGCTGCTACGGTCGCAGGTTCGAATCCTGCCTCGGGCATGGGTGTGTGTGATGTCCTTAGGTTAGTTAGGTTTAAGTAGTTCTAAGTTCTAGGGGACTTATGACCTAAGATGTTGAGTCCCATAGTGCTCAGAGCCATTTTTGAAAATTCTCAGGAAAATTTTTGACCCGATACAAGAGCAAGGAATCTGGAAGAAGACACCAACATCAGAATTATATAAATACACAGACAAGATTACGGATACAATAAGGAAAAGAAGAATGCAGTTCTACGGACATATACACAGGATGAATGAAAACAGAATTTCAAAGCGAATTCTTGAAGTCATCAACTCAGGCAGGGGAAAAACAAAATGGATAAAAGAAGTTGAAGAGAACCTCAGACAAGCACACATAGCAGTAAACGATGCAGAAAATAGAACTGAATTCAGGAACATCATCAAGAAACATAAATTTGACACTACAACAGAGAAGATACCAGGATGCAAATGGACAGCGGAGTGAAAGAAACAACACAGTGAACACATGAATAAAATTTGGGCGCAGAACAATCATCATAAAGTAATTCAAGTTTAAACACTCTCTTTAAATGGGAATAATCGAAAAAATAATAATAATATCGTGTGACTAGAGCCTCCCGTCGGGTAGACCGTTCGCCGGGTGCAAGTCTTCCAATTTGACGCCACTTCGGCGACTTGCGCGTCGATGGGGATGAAATTATGATGATTAGGACACTACAACACCAAGCCCCTGAGCTGAGAACATCTCCGACCCAGCCGGGAATGGAAACCAGACCCTTAGGATTGACATTCTGTCTTGCTGACCACTCAGCTACGGGAGGCGGAAAATAATAACAATAATAATAACAGTAATAATAATACACACGATAAAAACATGTTAACAAAGAGTTTTGAAACTTCAACAGTAGAAATAAATGTTCTGGAAGAAGTAGGAGAACAAACAAGCTTTCATAACTCCACTGGGAAAACCAAAATAATCTTAAATTCCAAATTTCAAATAAATTTCAAATATGTAGGAGTAAGTCTTATGACTGAATACAAACACTTTTGAATGAGCTCAATTACATGGACTTGATAATGACGCCTTAATGAGAAGACTGAGATAAGCGTTTTAGATTCAGATCACAGCACATTCATTAAGTCGGCATCTCTGAATGTTCTGATTTTCCATATATCCTCAAAAAAAAAAAAAGTTTTCTTGCTGAACTAGAATGTAAAGAGTAAAATATTTTAAACAACTTAGTTAGCCCTAACTACAAAACGGTAGGTTACGTAAGGCCAAATAGAGAATATGCTCCGACCTACATAGATAACAGATGCATTTACAAATGGCAGACCTTGATTTTACAGTGCTATAGGACCGAGGGACAGCGCTCGATGGTCTAGAAACTTATTGATAATCTCTAATTCAAAACGAGCAACAATAATTTCCTAATACGTGAATTTAAAGAGAGATCGGTAAAAATGATTACACGATAGAGAATATTCTGTATTGATTACTGCGAATTTAAGACTTTGGGGGATGTGACATTTCCTACTGTCACTAAATGGAATGGGGGACGCAATGCTATGTATAATTAAATAACGGAAAGAAAACTGAAAAAAGTGTCAGAGTGTAATGTAGAGCTGGCCGTAGTTCATAATAGCAAAATAAATAAAATGATGAAAATAGAAATGTTACTTGAGAAAAAAAGAATATGTTTTTACTGTGTTTTATGTTATTAGGGAGTTTGAAGACAGCAGATGAGTCAGACCAAACAGTATAGAGTGATGACAAAAATCATATCATAGCGATGTGTGCGTATAAAGATGGTGTCAGTATCGCGTACACAAAGTATAAAAGTACAGTGCGTTGGCGAAGCTGTCTTTTGTACTCAGGTGATTCATTTGAAAAGGTTTCCGACATCATTTCGGCCGCACGCCCGGAATTAAGAGACTCTGAACGCGGAATGTTAGTAGGATGTAGACGCATGGGATATTCCGTTTCGGAAATCGTTAGGGAATTCAGAATTTCGATATCCACAGGGTCAAGAGTGTGTCGAGAATACCAAATTTCAGATATTACCTCTTACCACGGACAACGCAACGACCGACGGCCTTCACTTAACGACCTAGAGCAGCGGCGTTTGCGTAGAGTTGTCACTGCTAACAGACAAGCAACACTGCGTGAAACAACCGCAGAAATCCATACTCCGCAAGCCACCTGACGGTGTATGGCGGAGGGTACCTTGAGTGCCTCTATCGTTTCTCCCTTCTATTCCAGCCTCGTATTGTTCGTGGAAAGAAGGATTGTCGGTATGCCTCTGTGTGGGCTCTAATTTCTCTGATTTTATCCTCATGGTCTCTTCGCGAGATATACGTAGGAGGGAGCAATATACTGCTTGACTCTTCGGTGAAGGTATGTTCTCGAAAGTTTGACAAAAGCCCGTACCGAGCTACTGAGCGTCTCTCGTGCAGAGTCTTCCACTGGAGTTTATCTATCATCTCCGTAACGCTTTCGCGATTACTAAATGATCCTGTAACGAAGCGCGCTGCTCTCCGTTGGATCTTCTCTATATCTTCTATCAACCCTATCTGGTCCGGATCCCACACTGCTGAGCAGTATTCAAGCAGTGGGCGAACAAGCGTACTGTAACCTACGTTCGTTGTTTTCGGATTGCATTTCCTTAAGATTCTTCCAATTAATCTCAGTCTCGCATCTGCTTTACCGACGATCAACATTATATGATCATTCCATTTTAAATCACTCCTAATGCGTACTCCCAGATAATTTATGGTATTAACTGCTTCCAGTTGCTGACCTGCAATTTTGTAGCTAAATGATAAAGGATCTATCTTCCTGTGTATTCGCAGCACATTACACTCGTCTACATTGAGATTCAATTGCCATTCCCTGCACCATGCGTCAATTCGCTGCAGATCCTCCTGCATTTCAGTACAATTTTCCATTGTTACAACCTCTCGATACACCACAGCATCATCTGCAAAAAGCCTCAGTGAAGTTCCGATGTCATCCACCACGTTGAAGGTTTTTGTAGGACACTGCGGTGAAATTTGGCGTTAATGGGCTGTAACAGCAGACGACCGATGCGAGTGCCTCAGCTGACACCACGACATCGCCTGCAGCATCCCTCCTGGGTGTCGTGATCATATCCGTTAGATCCTAGACGAATGGAAAACCGTGACTGGGTCAGATGAGTCCCTATTCCAGTTGGTACAAGCTGATGGTAGGGTTGAAGTGCGGCACAAACACCACGAAGTCACGGACCAAAGTTGTGAACAGGGCCGTGTGCAAGCTCGTGGTGGCTCCATAATGCAGTGGTCTGTGTTTACATGGGATGGGGTGGACCGGGTCGTCTCGTCTGATCATCGACTGGAAGTGGTTACGTTCGGCTACTTAGAGGCCATTTGTAATCATTCATGGTCTTCCTGTTCCGATACAACTACGGAATTTTTATGGATGACAATGCACCATGTCACCGGGTCACAATATTTAGTGTTAGGTTTGAAGAATATTCCAGACAATTCGAGGCGATAACTGGGCCACCTGTCGAATATTATTGAACATAATCGAGAGGTCAGTCTGCATGGGGGCTTTATTAAATAAATTTTATAATTATGCAAATAATAATTTTTTTACTGTCTGTCCGGTTACGCAGTCTCTCGTAAACGGTTGGCCCTGACTAGTATTATTACGCAATCTGACTGCAAGAAACAACAACAAAGAATGAAAAGAAATTTCAGTTAATACAATTAATTAATTAAGTCCCCAGCAACTATAAAACCTACGAAGCCAACAAGGCACAAGTGTAGCTGTTCTGTGTGTGGAAGTGTGACTCAACGTACACATCTGGCACGGTTCTTCTTCAAAAAGACAAGAAATTTTAAATACCATTTATACTGACGTGATAAAAAAAATTAGAAATACGATAATTGTGCAAAAAAACTAAAATTACACTCTAATACAAGAACACAAGCCAGATGCTTTGTTGACTGAACCTGTAATGATGCATTCTTTGAAACACACAAATAAATAAAGAACATAGCGCTTTACTACCTTCATATATATTGACGAAATGCACTCTGATCATTACAATATCTCCATTAGAATAACATCTGCTATCTCTCCCATCAAATAACTGCATAAAACATGGAACAAACACTCCCTACTACCACATATCCACTCCGAGTTCACGACAAACAGTGTCCACCACAACCTCTCGGCAAGAACTGCCTGCCGCTAACTCTCAATAAGCACTGCTAGTGGAGGCGGCGGAACAAAACTCTCTGGCGCGATCTCTGGCGCTGTGGCTCAGTGTAGCCACCTTTCAAGTCCCGGCACAAAATCCTGCATTGTCAACACCTCTGCAATTATGGATGTACCATGGCTCAGTATTTCTGCAGGGTACTTCCAGCGACTTGTTGAGTCCATGCCACATCGAGTTAAGCCCTACACCGGGCAAAAGGAGGACCGACGCGATGTTGGGAAGTATTGGTTCAAATGGCTCTGAGTACTATGGGACTTAACTTCTAAGGTCATCAGTTCCCTAGAACTTAGAACTACTTAAACCTAACTAACCTAAGGACATCACACACATCCATGCTCGAGGCAGGATCCGAACCTGCGACCGTAGCGGTCGCGCGGTTCCAGACTGTAGCGCCTAGAACCGCTCGGCCACCCCGGCCGGCTGGGAGGTATTCCGGCGGGGCGGATTATGTACAGTTTTTCGTTCGTGGTACTGCTCAACATTGAATGTCCATCTACCTCAGTACGGAGTCCGCTCTCTGTCCCTTTTCTCTGCAAGCGTAGATACTTACTAGGCGACGAAAAAGCAGCGTTGAAGAAAGACGTCGTCTAATATCTGTCCAGCCATGTCCGTGTAAACTCTACTAGTATTTCAGGTCCTGCTATCTCTACTTTATCGGGATTTCGTGTCGTAATATGATGCCTTTGCCTGAAATGAACGTTCTATAATTTTCAGGCCAGTAAAGTTTATTGCTAAATAACAAGAGTTTATGCGCTACCAAGTAAGCATTTAGTGAAAAACTATTCTATCATTCTTAATGCTCAGCCAAACAACAAACTTCAGACACAAAGCAGCCAGAATTTTACACAAGTCCGACCCGATTGAAGACACGATCTCACAGTCACAGATCCGCTACTATAAATGAGGTTCACATTCGGTCCTTTTCAGTCGGTTTCTTTAAAAGAAACTTCTCACCAAATACTCCATAAATGATTACAGAATACGCCACGCGGAATGTTCACAAAGGCCGAAAGTTCACACGCTCGTAACTATTCAACAAAACAGTCCAAAGTCTCTAAAATTTCATCAAACTGTCCGTAATTGCAACGGCTTTCATTACGACTCGTTTCAAACGCGCGGCACTCAATAATTCTTCAACTTACACATGAACACTGGGACATTTAACATGACCATTGCACGTCCAAAGCTGGCGAGCGATTCTCTTGAGACTCTCTCACTCACTGCATATCTAACTAGTTGTGCGCGGGAACTACTTAATTATGATTGGCTGATCAGTCTGACGGACCAATCAGAATTATCCTTCGAGATCATTCTCGCGGAAAACTCACCTATGCCGATCACTGTTCAGAAACGCATTTGCGTCTTCCAAAATGCAAATACTAACACAATGTTTAATATAATAAAACTAAAATAAAATTAATCTCGAAAATGAATTAGAAAACGATTGCACTGGTAACTGATATTCTGGCTGCCTTTTTACAAAAGCAATCACACCGAGACATACGTCATCAGCAATGTGGGTAAAACCCATCTTTCCCAAGTTCCAATTATGTAATGTTGTACATAATATAACACTGAATTTTTTTAACGTATGTCCCACATACACACTCTCACTCATTCCCATATATTCACACAACAACATCATAAACAGATATTAATTTTTCCTGAATTTTAATGTACGAGATGAAAAGTAATAAATGGTTTGAAAATAAAAATCCATTTAAAATGATTGGCTACCTTGAGAAATCTGTTAATGATTTCAAATGATAACAAAGGACTACTACTATTGTTCCTAACGAAATTTTCCACTCTGAGTGTCGGTTTAGGGGGGGGGGGGGTAGGGGGTTTACGTAATTTTCTGAATGTCCAAAACTATAATATGTACAGCTTTGAAATTTGGAGGAGATCGTCTTCTGAATAACAGAAAATAGTATACCAAGTTTGAACATAATGGGTTAATGTTTAGTATGTTTTATTTTGATTTGTAGGGGGTATGAATATACGGTCGTTCTAAGCGACACAGGAGCTCGTTGTCACACTGGCTAGTAGCGACAGATGTGCCTATGAGTCATGGCTAAGACACAAGTTACCAGTCTCCTGTACGTTCACGGCGCTCCACCTCTGGCTATCTCACTGCAATAAATGTTATCCCGTAATAACTAGCGACTTCACTGTATCTCATGTCTTTTGTCAGCTCAGTGTAGAATACATTGGACAAGAGATGAGTGCAGTGAGAAAGTTGATAAATTAAAATGAATTACTTTGAGAGAGCTGGACAACGAAAACGAAAGGAGGTGAGCGGAGGAAGGAATACTACGATAAGGAATGGTGGTATCCGTCGCTCAGTAGCGTTAGGAAAAGGCATTTTTACTCTTCTGAGATGAAAGAAGCCACCTGAAGATGACAACACCCCGGTTTAACGAAATGTCGGGGAGAACGTACGTGTCCAGAACGGACACACCAGAATTTCGAAATAAACAGGTGCTCTGCCGGATCAGCCTCCGCAAAACCACATGTAACTGCTAGTGTTCAGACTCCGACGAAACTTTTCCACAGGGCCAAAAGAAACCTAAAAGAGGTCAGAGACAAATCATGGGAAGCAAAACTGCCATCTACATAAAGAAGCATCAGGATTGTGTATCGTTTGCTCCCGTAGAAGACAATTTAAACATCACACAATCTGGGCGGCAAGATGTGATATCACTGTGCTCCGGAATACAAACTCACGCACTCATTGACCTGTTTGCGACCATAAGGTACATATCCGAACAGAAATTCACATAGTTTTGGAAATAACACAACCAAGGAAACTTGATTTCCCAGAATGTGATGTCCCTGTGCTCCGGGAAAACGCCCTAACGCACCCATCTACTTACAAGCGACAGTGAAGTGCATACCCAAAACACCAGACTCTCTTAATAGCTTAATTGACACCATCCAACAGAAGCTAAGAGATGACGTAAGTGCTACAGGAAAACGCACTTACGCCCATATTGACTCCGTTCGCTTGGAGAGCTGCAAATCCGTTCGCGAGACCTTTCTCAGCATCAGACCTCTGCGATGTATGAATACAGACTGAAGCGACGAATGACAGTTTGCACCGAGGGCGTAATTCGACCTCCTGCACAGCAGGCAGATGTGCTAACCACTGTGCCATCTTGACGCAGAGCTTTGAGTGATTGCTCGGTCTACCCTAGCACGGCCTCCTTCTCAAGCCCAGCATTCACGCCTAAGGCCATGTGGTATTCCCTCTAAATTCGAACAGAATTGCAGAGGCTCCCCAACTGTATTGGAATACCTCTTCAGCATCAAAAGAAACGAGAGATTCTGCCTGAAACCCAGACTTAGTTACTTTAATCAAATGATACTACTGTATATGGTTTCCGAGATCTTTTTAGCTCTCAAAGAACTATGATATGTATGTGCAGATTGAAGCGACAGATGAAAACTTGTACCTCAAGTTGGGTTGAGGAGGAGGGTGTTGGAACCTGGTAGTGAAGGGAAGGTAGGATTCGGTTACGATTGTGGACGGGGCCGTAATCAGTTACTACTGGTTGCTTTTTACAGTTGCACACAATTTATTTAAACCAGTAATTCCAGACTCAACAATAAATAAAAATACCACATGTTATTAACGAAGGAATAAACAACTGTGTAAATAATAGTGTTTTCAGTGAGTTACAATTTAGGAAATCACCATTAAATACACATAAAGCAGATAATGTATTAAAAGCAAGCCACTGTGATCTGGGCAGAATGCCTTACATGCCAGGAATGACAATAAATTCAGAATTGTTTAAAACTCGCTACAACTTACGAATTACTTGTATTTAAATATTAAAGGCAAGTCGTCACGAACACAGCAGAAGGCATCGGACGCCAGGAATGGCAGTAAATAAGGTTTTAAGGCTTACTGCTAAAATACAAATACGAAATTAGAATTTTAAGGCCAATGACCACAATCACGGCCGAAGACCTTACGCGCCAGGAACGGCAATTATATAAAAAAATTAGAAACCTGCTGTAAAACAACAAATACAACACTAAAGGTTAATTTTAAAAGAAATAAGCAACTGATCACCAAACGGGTGAAATAAGATAATGGTAAGCTTTTTAACACAACCCCCTAACATCCACTGAACACTACACTGCTAGATTTATTCCAGAAGGCGACCAGAGCTATTAACTAGACATATATAACCTTTAATGTGGGTATTACAAGGTACAATAATAAATAATACAATAATAAAACACAAGGACCAGTACGTAAGTTCCTTAAAGGGTACTGAGGCAGGTTATACCTGCAGAAGACGTGGACTGAAGGAGCGTTACACTGAACTACCTCCTTTTAGAACACACATGTCTTATAAGAACCAAGTGGCCACAGACGGTGCTCCAGGAATCGGCCTCTGAGAAGGTCCAGCAACAAACACTTTCGCGAGGGATGGGTTTGGCAGCCAAGAGTTGCATTCATTTCACAAGGTGATAACTCAGACTAGTGGCAGTATAACGAATGACTAACAATAATCTTGCCGAAGTTACCTGACGTCTGATAAATCAAATGCAACGATGGGACAGTACGAAAATCCGGAACCGGTGGTCTGCACTATGTCCCCAGAACGAGAAAGGAATGACTACCACCAGAGTAGAAGAATCACCAACCGGCCCCCAGGGCAGGTAACTGGGGCGTTAGCGGCCACTGGGCGAAAAACATTACCGCTGGTTGAACTTAACAAATTGTAACAAGTTGAACGCAGTAAATAATAATAAGAAGTCGAGGAAAGCTAATAAGATCCGTCTTCCCCAAGCACTCCATTCGCTGCTCTTCGCCTCAGCGACACCACGAGCAGCAACACGAACACAAGTCACTGGAGAATCGCGAGATGTCACAATGGAGGAGGTTTCTCTGCTTCGATTTAAATGCTGCTTGCTGGATCCGGTTTACGACTAGGTCGTGTACCCTCATTACCACAGCCCTTCCATCCGGCAGTGCATGCGGGCCGCCAGCGGTCCCAGTGTGTTCTGGCACTGCGCGGATCTGGCTCCTCCCGAGTCCCCAACCGAACTGGCCCACTCACACGGCCCAGAAAAACAACGACGTCGCCGCTAAGATAGGGCAACAGCTACTACATATCGATAACCGCCGCTGCTGCCACTAGCGGACAGGCAACGCTTACGAAACCGAGTGGCGCCAGTCAACACGAGAAGAAGACAAACAATCGCAACCATGCCAACTAAACGATACCGTCTGGCCTCCAGGTGAGGGCGGAAACCTACAAACAGCACCAACACGAGCCACAGCACGGCTCAGGTGTGCTAGAGTAGTCCGTGCAGTAGTAGTGCAAATCCACTTTGCTAAGGTGGCATAGTGGCCATCACATCTGCCTAGTGAGCAGGAAAGCCGGGTTCGAATCCTGGCTTGGTACAAATTTTCATTCGTCACTTCAGTCTGCATATAACCGAGGTGAACTACTTAGTCATGCAACTCAAGGCAATCAGGAGCCACCGATGTACTCCTACATGCACAATCCTCGTCATACTAAATTCGCAACTGCACTCTCCTGCTTCCAGCGACATCAGAAAAAACCAGTATCCCCGAGATACATACGTACATACATACTTACATACATGCCACGCACGATATCCACTGTTAATCGTGGCTGATCAACACTTCCACACTACTGTACAGGACAGGAGGAACTGGCCGACTCGGCAGTGCCCGTCCGTCGCTCCAGGAAACACCAGGTTTCGCCAGAACTGAAAACAGCGCCGAGTACAAAAGTAGGCGCGAGTTCAAATCCCTACGAATGATAAGTACTAGGCTCATCGTTTACTGGACAACCAGCGCTTGAAATGATGATATAATGAAAATACAACGTCATCCATGCAGAAGAATTACATTTCGGAGGAAAGGCACGTATTTTATTGGAAGTGCAGCGTCAGGAGTTCTGAAGTCTAGGGTACAATATCTTACACAGTGATGAGCCAAAACATTCTGAACGCCTGCTGAACGGCATGTTGCTCCAACGTTTGAAAGCAGTACATCAACAAATCTGAGTGGCATGCATTCGACTAGTTTTCGATATCAGGCCAATTTATGGCCTGAGGTAATAACGTGAGTTGACTATCATGTTCCTCAGACCACTGTATCACTATTATGAACTTATGTCTCCTGGAAGATGTCAGCAGCCTGGGGAAGACGTCAAACACGAAGGGATATTCCTTGTCCACAATAATATTGGCGCAGTCTACAGATATCACGGAGCCTTAGGTTACCACCACACGTCCTATTGAAACTTTTGTCTCCTGTGTAGCAGGCACATACGCAATAACTGCTGCTTCCCAGGTAGTGCGTGTTTCATACGTTACTAGAGCCAACACAGGGCAAGGTACAACATAATGTAGATCCTGATCACTACGAAAGATCCCCATGATATGAATGGAATATGACAAAGTACGTTGTGATGTTTGCTCCTGACGGTTTCTACAAGGCATAAATTCTTAGTCTAAGTTCCACAGAAGATATGTACACTACTGCCCATTAAAATTGCTACACCAAGAAGAAATGCAGATGATAAGCGGGTATTCATTGGACAAATATATTGTATTATAACTGACATGTGATTACATTTTCACGCCATTTGGGTGCATAGATCCTGAGAAATCAGTACCCAGAACAACCACCTCTGGCCGTAATAACGGCTTTGATACGCATGGGCATTGAGGCATACAGAGCTTGGATGGCGTGTACAGGTACAGCCACCCATGCAGCTTCAACACGATACCACAGTTCATCAAGAGTACTGACTGGCGTATTGTGACGAGCCAGTTGCTCGGCCACCATTGACCAGACGTTTCCAATTGGCGAGAGAGCTGGAGAATGTCCCGGCCAGGGCAGCAGTGGAACATTTTCTGTATCCAGAAAGACCCGTACAGGACCTGCAACATGCGGTCGTGCATTATCCTGCTGAAACGTAGGAATTCGCAGGAATCGAATGAGGGGTAGAGCCACGGGTCGTAACGCAACTGAAATGTAACGTCCACTGTTCAAAGTTCCGTCAATGCGAACTAGAGGTGACCGAGACGTGTAACCAATGACACCCCATACCATCACACCGGGTGATACGCCAGTATGGCGATGACGAATACACGCTTCCAATGTGCGTTCCCCGGGACCAACATGATGCTGTAAACAGATCCTGGATTCATCCGAAAAAATGACGTTTTGCCATTCGTGCACTCAGGTTCGTCGTTGAGTACACCATCGCAGGCGCTCCTGTCTGTGATGCAGCGTCAAGGGTAACCGCAGCCATAGTCTCCGAGCTGATATTCCATGCTTCTGCAAACGTCGTCGAACTGTTCGTGCAGATGGTTGTTGTCTTGCAAACGTCCCCATCTGTTGACCCAGGGATCGAGACGTGGCTGCACGATTTGTTACAGCCATGCGGATAAGATTCCTGTCATCTCGACTGCTAGTTATACGAGGCCGTTGGGATCCAGCAAGGCGTTCCGTATTACTCTCCTGAACCCACAGATTCCATATTCTGCTAACAGTCATTGGATCTCGACCAACCCGAGCAGCAATGTTGAGATACGATAAACAGCAATCGCTATAGACTACAATCCGACCTTTATCAAAGTCGGAAGCGTGATGGTATGCATTTCTCTTCCTTAAACGAGGCATCACAACAACGTTTCAGCAGGCAACGGCGGTCAACTGCTGTTTGTGTATGAGAAATCGGTTGGAAAGTTTCCTCATATCAGCACGTTGTAGGTGTCGCCACCGGCGCCAACCTTGTGTGAATGCTCTGAAAAGCTAATGATTTGCATATCACAGCATCTTCTTCCTGTCTGTTAAATTTCGCCTCTGTAGCACGTCATCTACGTGGTGTAGCAATTTTAATGGCCAGTAGTGTACTTCTGAGACACCGAGTCCAGGAAAGGACAATGTTTGATGAGGTGAAGTCACGGAGTGACGGCTGGTGGATCGGTGTGGCCGCTGTTGTCTTCCGTGGTAGCTGCTGGAGTGGTGCAGATGCAGAGGCTGGACTCGGCTGAGTGGAACTGGCGAGCTCGGAGAGATGGAGCCACTAGGCACGGCCAGCGAAAGCTCAGCAGATGTGAGCCGCTGTGCACTCCATCGGATGGGCCGCTGGGAGATTTCGTCGGAATATCCCGGTGCGTAAGTGTGAGCTTGAGGTACCTGCTAGCGTTGCAGCGGCGACTTAAATTGACAGGAGACTTGGTACTGGGTGAGCACGTGAGATGCGAATGTAACACTGTGCCGCTTTTGCAACGCCAGTACCGTCGATGCGCGCTCTGCTGACGGCGAGTCTGTTGCCTCTGATGGCGCCTGCTAAAAAGGTTATTGTGTACCCAGTGAGACTCCTGGTTAAACCCGCAGGATAAAAACAGGTAGCTGGAATTGTGGAAAGGGGCCAAAAGGAGCAGCTGTCAGTTACACTCGAACTCATATAACTTTATTTAGTTGCCCAAGCATTACAGCGCAAATTTCAGAGCTTAAGTATCGACTGAACACCTTATGGCTTAAGGGCACAATCTCTTTAATTTCTAAAAGGTCTGGACGCCCATGATTTAAAACACAACTACAATAATTTTTTTTAAAAGGCAGAAAGTGCAAGATTTTACCCTTAAATAATATTTCAAATGAGGTTGAAGGCCCAAACAATCTAAGACTTGACAAGTAAGGAATTTTAATTTTAAAACGGATGAAGGCCCATGATTTAAAAACACATCTACAATAAATTTTCAAAGGCAGAAGGCCCAAAGCTTTATCCTTAAATAATTTCAAAAAGGGAGGCTGAAGGCCCAAACAGTCTAAGATTTAACAATAAGGAATTTTACCTTTAAAACGGCTGAAGGCCCATGATTCAAAACACAACTACAATAAATTTTTACAAGGCAGAAAGCTCAAGGCTTTATCCTTAAATAATTTTTTTAAAGTGAGACTGAAGGCCCAAACAATCTAAGATTTAAGAAGTAAGGAATTTAAATTTTAAGAACGGATGAAGGACCATGATTGAAAAACACAACTCCAATAAATTTTCAAAAGGCAGAACTCCCAAGGCTTTAACCGAAAAAAAAAAATTAATGAAGCTGAACGCCCAAACAACGCAAGACTTGACAAGTAAGGAACTTCCAGTTTTGAAGTGGCTGAAGACCCATTGTTTAAATTCCAACCAAAAGCATACAAATTCAAACCATCGGCTATCAGCCATTAAAATACACAATCAAACACCACTAAGAAAAGGCAGTACAGCCAGCGGCGCTCAGAAGTTTGCAGGGTTCGGTCTGCACTTGAAATAGTAACGTTCGCTTTGGTGAGACAGGCAGTCGGCCCAACAATCCTCAATCCGACGGCAACCCAACCGACAGACCGTCAACAGACCAATGCTCAAGGTGATTTCCGCTCCACACTTGCACCAATGTCCGCTCCGCACTTGCACCAAAATTCCATCGATGCTGACAGTAGAGACTGTGGAACCAAACAAGAACGGATTACAGGCAACCCATAGGGGTGGACGACCCGATAACCCACGTCGTTTAATCAAACGACCGACTAACTGAGAATCAATACCCCGACAACACTTAAATAAACTTGTCCGTAAAAATCACATAAACTACACACAGCCCCACGAACATCTGCCAGGTCAGCAACTTGAAGCAGTTAATTCCATAAATTATCTGGGAGTACGCATTACGAGTGATTAAAAATGGAATGATCATGTAAAGTTGATCGTCGGTAAAGCAGATGCCAGACTGAAATTCATTGGAAGAATCTTAAGGAAATGCAATCCGAAAACAAAGGAAGTAGGTAACAGTACGATTGTTCGCCCACTGCTTGAAAACTGCTCAGCAGTGTAGGATCCGTACCAGATAAGGTCGATAAAAGAGATAGAGAAGATCCAACGGAGAGCAGCACGCTTCGTTACAGGATCGGTTAGTAATCGCGAAAGCGTTACGGAGAGGAAAGATAAACTCCAGTGGAAGACTCTGCACGAGAGACGCTCAGTAGCTTGATATGGGCTTTTGGTGAAGTTTCGAGAACATACCTTCACCGAGGAGTCAAGCAGTGTATTGCTCCCCCCTACGTATATCTCGCGAAGAGACCATGAGGATAAAATCAGAGAGATTAGAGCCCACACAGAGGCATACAGACAATCCTTCTTTCCACGAATAATACGAGACTGAAATAGAAGGGAGAACCGGTAGAGGTACTCAAGGTACCCTCCGCCACACACCGTCGGGTGGCTTTCGGAGTATGGATGTAGATGTAGATGTAGATGCACGAGGACTAGACGATGCTCACGGCAATGACCGTGCAATAACGAGGACGAACCACGAGTCTCAGCACACAGCCAACCAAAAAAATGGTTCAAATGGCTCTGAGCACTATGGGACTCAACTGTTGTGGTCATCAGTCCCCTAGAACTTAGAACTAATTAAACCTAACTAACCTAAGGACATCACACACAGCCATGCCCGAGGCAGGATTCGAACCTGCGACCGTAGCAGCAGCGCGGCTCCGGACTGGATCGCCTAGAACCGCACGACCACCGCGGCCGGCCCACAGCCAACCCATAAGCAATCGCCGGCCAAATACATGTCTAACAAGACGACCGACCGACGGTGAACCAAGGTCGTCCCCACTCAAAACATGTGTGTCGGCAATCGTCGGGCAAGTTATGGCTATCCGCACCTTCTTGACGCTGCATGCCCCACTGGTGCTAACGTCGCGACTGCGCCAACCGACCAACTGCTACACATCAGCACGCAAACAGCACTAAAGTAATTGGGCAGTCGACATCACAAGCTACATACAGTATCACAAACACTTGGACGAAAAAGCGACCAATGGTAAAAGCTGTGACTATGCAGTGACGAGGTCGAACGACGAGTTGAGAACACACACACATCTCCAACACATAAACGATCGGCGAGCAACCACGTCGTTCAGTAAGAATACCAATCGGCGATCAACCAAGAACGTCCCAATTGGAACCATGTGTGCCGGCAAAGGTCGGACGAGTCATGGCTATCCGGACGTCACTGCCGCTCCAGCCCGACCGACTCCGGCCGCGTCCCAACCGTCCGACTGCCAGGTCCGAACTCTGCTGCTGGAGCGCTGCAACTCACTGCCAGATACGAACTAATTCCCAACACACGACAACCGGGAAGTAATAGCAGAAAGCAAAGGTAATACGCCAGGGCTTGTAACCTCCCCCTCACTTATCGACCTTAATGACAGTGAAAAATTTAACCGCGTGTACCTAATGGAAATTTGGGAAAAGCAATCGTCACCGAAGTTAATCTGTCGGTAAAGAGGGAGGAAAGGGTTACATCTAAATGAAAGGAAAAATGCTAATGAAAAGGGGTAAAGTTAATAAAGAAAGTAAATGTGCGGCCGTTACGTTAACAATTAACTAGCGGTAATTAGATATTTGAGATTTGGGGGAAATTACGGTCGCCAGTCCTAAGGACAATTACTATAGTAACTGAAAAAGAAAGGTTATTACACATATAATTAGCACTAGAAGCGTGGCAACTGAAGGTTGACACGTGCAGTGTGAAAACTGAAAGTTTGTCAGAAGTAATAAATTTCGCTACACTCTGACTTAACATAGCAAAATAATTAATAAAACAGGAAAATCGAAAGTTAATTTGGTGACTGAAGTTAATAGTGAGCTTTCTTTCTGAAGCACATCGAAATTAATTAAAATACAGTTACTCTTGGCCTACCTCAACAATCATTTCTAAAGCTACTTGAATCTACGCAATTTAGAAATAAGAGATTTAACTTTGAACTTGAATTAAATGATTCTGAACAATTAACAATAGTAGAATTTAGTACGTACCAAGCTGAGCTGCATTCACAGGTAAGCTAAAATATGGTAACAAAACTCGCACTCTTAATTTGTGCTTGTGTAATCTAAATATTGTAGCCAGCTATGAATACGTTAACTGAACATTGAAATTAAAGCAGAGAAATCTAATGATGCTGGCGTTTGAATTTCAACGACACTCGGGTTCATTCCGGAAAAGGAAGGGACCCTGCCTGGTAATGCAATTGGGACAATGAGCAACAAACGTTCATGCTAAGATGCTGTAATTTTGTGATTTGAACCGTTTTAAAAGATGAGGTCTGCCATACAGTTCTAAAACTTTACGTGCGTCCAGTCTTCCTTGTCGGTTGATTGAAGATTTGAAGCCGTCGATCGAGGAGGTGACGACAGACACTCATTGTCGGCCGTCGCTGTTGCAGAAGCTGGGTGTTGGCGCGCCTTCTTCTCGACACGGTCACCAGACGAAACGGGCTCTTGATGTGCGCCAGCTAATGCTTCCCGTCCGCGACACCATGTCAGAAACTATCATCGCAAGTCGAGCGCAATTACATGCTGCCAAACCCCGAAAGCGCGGCAACTCGCGGGAGCTTCACACAACACACCTGCTCCACTCACTACTTCAGCCAGACTCCCCCTGCCCGCGCTCCACGCGGCCGAGTTAACACTACCACTTTGATTCTTCACACGACCTATCGATGTAATCGTTCGATAGCAGTTTTCCCTAGGCAAGACCCAGCGTAAAAATACAAATAATATTTACGAAACAAACCAAGTATACATCGACATAAAAGCATAAATATATATATTTATATATATACAAATAGTAAAACAATTACAATATGTAAAGACACAGAAATGTCATATATCCAGGTAACAAAAATAAGGAAAACAAATTTATAGTACAATAGATGGCAATAGGAGGATATGCATTTCCGGCGTTACAGGCTTATATCGATAACCGCCGCTGCTGCCGCTCACGGGCAGGCAAGGAGGCAACTCGGTGACACCAGTAATTGAAATTGTCAGCAAAGATAATACGCCAGGGCTTATATCGATAAGCGCCGCTGCTGCCGCTCACGGGCAGGCAAGGAGGCAACTCGCTGACACCAGTAATTGAAATTATAACGAGGTGGTAGTACAGTAAAAGCATGATGTCAAAGGAGATATGGCACGAACAAGAGCCACTCACGGCTCACCCAGGTGTGCTTGTTTCTCGGCTATATGTTGCTAAACACGCGTTGTATCTGCATAGTTCGGGGCGTGTACTGTCCCTAGAGGAGAGGGCCAGCGGTTCTGGAGCTAGACTACCCGCTGGTCCCCAGCGTTAAGTCGTAGTGGCCGGGCGACACGCCAATTGCAATGTAAGCATCCGTCCGTGGCCCGGCGCATGAAGGGAAATTAGGCTGTAACGTCCCGTCAATAGGGCGGTTGTTAGAGGCGGAGCACAAGAGCGCATTACGAAAGAATGGCAAGTAAATCGGCCATGCCCTTTACAGAGGAGCCATCCAAGCGTTTGCTGGAGGGACTCGGGGGAATCACTGGCGCGGTGCATGTTTCGAGCATCCTTTGGCCTCGAAGACGGCGTATTCGGACATGTTCGCACACGACCATCTATCTGGTCTAACAAGAAACGTTAATTACTTAACCGGCCGACACTTTTCCATTAATTTACCATCCAGTCTGGTTTATCACGTTTCACTACAGCGGTAAATGACGATGCCGTTGGGCCAACATAAGAAAACGTAGAGGTTACTTTTTCTGGAAACCCCCGTTCATCAATGTACACTGAACGATGTCTTTCATAACACCTTATTACTCGCTGGTCAGATCTGGCACAGAACCCCGTCTACACTGATTTACAAAGCAGACAAACCTCCGACCTTCATGTTGTGTAATGAGACATGGACATCCTACACCTTATCGCCTACCCATGGTTTCAACGTCCTTCAGCCACTTTCCATAGACGCTCACGACGGTAGTTTCGTAAGCAGCCAACCAGATTCGCCGTTCCGTGGGTGCAGGGCCATAACAATCAGACCACTGTCAAAGTAGCTTATGTCAGTGTATTTCCCATCTAGCGACCTGCACCGTTGCTAAAATGACTCTCTCTACTTTCTTTACCGCGTAACGTGCCCGAAACACCACCAGGTGACATTTCGCCTTGCTGTGGGCAGTGATCATAGTGTTTTTTGTCATGAATGTAGGTTTACATACGCTATTTTAAGAGGATAGAACATAGTTGTAGATTACGCGTACTCCCATGGTGACCTTTGGTGTTATGCCATGTACTGTTACCACCTGACAGGTGCCCTGCAGACAGCATCCGAAGAAGACTGCGAGTCACGCAATTGAAATACCGTGCAGGAAAAGCGCGAATAACCGGCAGAAACCCGATTTATCAACATGACAACGCCTCGCCGGGAAAGTTTGAAGAAGTACTACAGTAATATCCATTATACAATAAACGTTAAATTCTTTTACATAAAACCAATACAATTTCCTTCTTAACTTTGAATGTCACGGGCAGTAGCCTTGCAGCAATGTGCTTCCTGATAAATAAATAAAGAACAAAATTAACTATTATGTACAAAAGTTTACAACAAATGTTCTATTACCTAATGATTCAATAAGGTGTCACGTTGTCATCGTTCAATGTGTTTTGTGTGGAGGAAATTTAAATTTACTATATCTTTTAAACCAATAAATTTATAGAGTTCATATTTACAACATACTTCATTTTAATGATGCGCTTCTATATGAAATGTCGATCGTTAAGATCGACCAAAGCGTTCAGATTTTAGCATTCAGGTCTTTGTTACGAAACTTGTTGTCTTAATCTTAACAGTAAATCCTAAACTATTACAGATATGATCGATATTCAAGTTTTATTGCGATTACCATGAAACTTTATGAAGTATAGTAGATTAAACTTACTGTGGCTTCATTTCCGCCGCGCGGCATCAGCCGAGCGGACTAAGGCGCTGCAGTCATGGACTGTGCGACTGGTCCCGGCGGAGGTTCGAGTCCTCCCTCCGGCATGGGTGTCTGTGTTTGTCCTTAGGATAATTTGGGTTAAGTAGTGTGTAAGCTTAGGGACTGATGACCTTAGCAGTTAAGTCCCATAAGATTTCACACACATTTGAACATTTTAACGCCATTTCCAGAATTACTACAGAATTAAATAGTTTCCATAAATTTTTCTCTTTATGGGCGGTATAAAGTCCGCCATATTTAACAATTCTACGCCTCCTTGGTCACAATCAGCTTCTATGGGGTTTCCCTATGACGTAGTTTCTCGTCCGTCTCACTCGCACACTACAGCACTTAGACTAATTCAGCACAATTTCCCCCTCTCGTGGCGAATCTGCGCTCTTTGTGGCACACGGTCCTGGACTACAGGGTTCGTTTCACAATTCCTGAAGTCTCACTCTTCCGGCCACATATTTAAATGAGTGCGAAATGCTCATTAACTCACGCCTTGGCATCTGTGAGGCTCTCATTAGTATAAGTGTGACTGTATACTCTAATCGAAGCTGCATGATTAATTCAAAGTCGGAATATTGACACGAGAATGTTACTGTGATAGACTCCCGATTCGAACTGCTGCCGTAAAGGAATGTTCGCGACACATTCCATGCTTTGGTATACAGCTCAGTTTGGTGCTACATGTACTGCGGTAGATTTACGTGCAGAACCTCGTCATAACTCTTCGTCCCGTTGCGAACTGGCGACAACTTGATCGCTTTGTACTGACGTCTGTCAGTGGTTGAATCAGAGTGCAGGAATCCGTAATCCACATAACATGAGTGGATTAGAGCGGAGTGTCATGTTACACACACTCTTGCGTCTACAGTGACGGAGCAGCTGCCAGTAATTGCGCGAATGTATTGGTTGCAAACGAGCAGAATATATCAGATTCGTATCAATATGCGATATAATCTAAGATTATGGACAGCTCATTCTGCTCGTGATGTGGGGAGCGGCCCGAGATAGAGATAGGTTAGGATGGACAGTTTTTCCAGCCTCCTGTGCCACATTCAGACACACGTAGGGGACACGATGCAATGAAATAAAGTCTTCCTTTACTTACAGCAATCGTTAAACTTCAACCGTATAACTAAAATTAAAAAGAAAAAATAACTCTAGCATTAAGACACGCATCTCTAAAATAGAAATGGTTCAAATGGCTCTAAGCACTATGGGACTTAACATCTGAGGTCAACAGTCCCCTAGACTTAGAACTACTTAAACCTAACTAATCTAAGGACATCACGCACATCCATGCCCGAGGAAGGATTCGAACCTGTGACCGTAGCAGCAGCGTGGTTCCGGACTGAAGCTCCTAGAACCACTCGGCCACATCGGCCGGCTCTAAATTAGAAAAAATGTCACGTAACTTTTGGAATTTGTACACAGTATGTAAAGATAATTGTTTTCAACATACGACAATGGTGAAGAGGAAGTCTAGACGAACCCTTTTGTACATGAGACTTGGGGTTAACCAACTTCGGTAAGAACTAAGCTACAGTGCGGGCGCTTCGCGCCAAATTTTCAAGTACTATAGGCCTATACGGGCAAGTTATTAGTCCTAGAGAAAAATAAATAAATAAATGGGAACTTATGTGTAAGGTTTTAAGTTGTTTAATTTAGTACCCAGTCTTTCGATAGAGGCCATGATTTCCGAGTTATTCAAGAAAAACGTTCAAATGTGCCCTTGAAATGCCCTCTCATTCCCACACTCATAGGGCAGGATGTTTAGTCCTACCAACATACAAAAAAATGCGACTACACGAATTATATCCTCGTATTCCACCCATTTTTTGGTTTTCATTGGCTGGACTTTATTACGTCACCGGCTTAGTCGTGCACTTACATATTGTAAATTTGATGTTTGTGTAAATTTTACCCAATAGTTTTGTGAAATTTAACAGCATAAAATTAAGAATTGAGTCGTTTTATTTGGTTGGCCTTCTAACTAAAAAACTACTGTGTTCGCCGGCCGTTGTGGCCGAGCGGTTCTAGGCGCTTCAGTCCGGAAGCGCTCTGCTGCTACGGTCGCAAGTTCGAATCCTGCCTCGGGCATGGATGTGTGTGATGTCCTTAGGTTCGTTAGATTTAAGTAGTTCTAAGTCTAGGGGACTGATGACCTCAGATGTTAAGTCGCATAGTGCTCAGAGCCATTTTTTGAACTACTGCCTTCGTACGAATTAAGTATGGATCTAACTGCCAAAGTAATAAGTTTTTGCATCACCTTTACAAAAGTCTTTATTTCCTTACCCTCACGCGCTTGTTTAAATTATTAATGTTAACGGAATAGCCGACTACTCGGCGGTGTAATAGTTCAGTCAACGAAGCCGGAAAAAGATCGAAACGGGAAATGATTCGTGCAGGAGCAAATATTTGTAGAGTGTGAGGAGAGAGTGTGATGAACAACACATTAAAATTACCGACCGGTGGTGGGTGAGGTGCATTTCAACGTCACTTGTGTAGGATTTTCTTGAGTAACTCGAAAACCGTGGCCTGTAGTGGAAACGTACCCCAGTACAAAATTAAACTACATTAAATTTCCAACAAGAATAAAGGTCATATTCAGTTTTTATCCAGACTAATCGTTTGAGAGTAAACAGCGAAAGAATACGAAAATCTCAACGACGCGCATTCGCTGTACCTTAGGCGGTTTTTGCCGGCCAATTTGAGATATTTCTCCAACTCGATAGGTGACAAGTGTCCTGTATCCCGAAGTCTTGTACACTACTATGGTACGTCGTAAACAATTATCGTTTACACCCTGTAGAGCTCCTTGACTCCATTCGTACGTTAAGAAAGAAAAACATGTAAATTAGAAGAGGAAAATAAAATCGTTCAGAATTTACAGCAAACACATCCACCTGTGCTGTAATGACCACGTACGATAACTCAAGAATAGTACATATTCCCTCAACAACTCGGAAAAATAAATACCTCTAAGCATACACAAACTTGCAAAAGCACGCTTTAGAACACTTGAAACTTTCATACGCAGATAGGACAATAAAGGTTGTAGCAAAATACACTGTACAGACTTTGAAGACTTGTAATGGGGACCAAGAAGATTACGTTTAACGTAGGAACTCATGCACGGAAACGTACTGTTTTCCCGCTACACGCAAAATACCACAACACACGCTGCTCCCTGACTGCCTATCGTCTGGGTCCACTTAAAAGTAGGACTCGATGTGACGACCGCCGACGACGACACAGATACGATGCCTCCCCATCAAATACCAGTGGACACGATCACCAATCCATGGTCTTCCAGCATCAGCCGCAGCTATATAAGTCTGAGCAACAGGTCTTCTTCGGATGATCTTGTAAATCAAAGATTTCATTTCAAGTCGGCAGTACGTGAAGATCAAGAAGTCGGATCATCACGACCTATTCACTGTTGCCTAAATCGTTGGTCCAGATGATCTCGGAGCACAAGTGAAAATGAGGTGTTAAGCCATGGTATTGGAACCACACACTTAGACACACATCCAGTGGCATAGCTGGGCGTAAGACTTTAGGTGATCGGTGAATGATGTGCGTAATACACCACACCCTAGTTAGCGGTGCCGAAAATGGAGGAGTTTTGAACTTGTGTTATGGGATTTTACGTGTAGCGAGAAAATGGTAAGTTCCCGGATATGAGTTTCTATGTCATACTACAAGTCCTCCAAGTCTGGAAAAGGTATGCAGTTACACGCTGTATATCGGACATCGTATAAATCACTCGGGAAGATGTGATGTGAAATTAAGAAGTTTATAGGTAGAACCACTACGCCGTAAATAGATTCCTTTTAATGTATGCCCGCTGAGATATTGAAACTCTTACGGGTGGGCTACACAAAACATACACTGAGACAAGTAGGTTGCTGGTGAATTACGGATACCATAAAATTATTATTTATTAAAAAACGACAGAGTTTTCAAGTTGAATTTTGCGACAGTATTTACGAATGGAGAGCTTTCTGACACTGTAAAATGTCTGTCAGCTGTAGCTGACGAGCGACAGATCCCCCCGTTAGTGCCCATTAGACAATCGCCATGTGGAGTGTTCAGCAGGTGATATTCTTGACGTGTGCACATGTATCTTTACAGCCACGAAACGAGTAATAAGCAGTCTCGCCTACAATTTCATCGATGCAGAATGTAGCACTAGTCCTCTTGAAAAAATAACAGAGCGTTTCACTGACTACAGTTTTGCACGTCAGTGCAAACTAGCATAATAAGGTAATAACTTTACCTGCGTGGTAAAGCTTGCCCCATTTTCAAAATATTGGTAGCCACGAACATACATAAACCAAAGACTAAACAAGCCTCCCATTTATAAGGATCACTTCAAATAACTTTTGGCCCAGAATTAGTGTATCACAGTGTACCATTCAACTAAAAATGACGTTATTGGAAACGCAATACAGAACTGACATCGACCCTCATGTACTAAAACACTTCAGCACCTGAAGTGACGTAACTTGACCACTTGCTGGAGTTGACGTTAACCAAATGGAAATTTTAGGAAAATGCACACCTGTCGTTACCGTTCTTCTAACTTATAGATCATCAGCATTTCCCCAGATCATCAGCATTTATACCTTCTCTTCAGTGGTGCACAGTGCATATTGCTTGTGTTTCCACGTTTTTACTGTCATTTCCAGCAAGTAAACGAGTTACGTTAACCTAGTTACCTGTCCTGTGTGCCTCTACAATACAGGCAAAGCCAATTTTGTGTTACGTCACTTTTAGATGAATTAACGAATAAAAAATATACAGTTATATTTAAGAAGACGTTCTGCTGTTAATAGCTTGCTTGTTTTATTTCTATCATTACATTTTGACTGTTCAATATTCATTGACTGAAATCATAATGCGCAATGCCGAAGTAATTCGTCCGTAAGCAATACTTATAGATAAATAAGAAGACTTCAGTTTTCGTGGTCAATGCTGATGCTGTAAAGTGAAAAGAATATTTATTAAAGGATATTGTGACATTCAAAAGCAGAAACGTCTAAATTAAATCTTGCACGCCTTCATTTATTGCCAGGAAACGCATATGGAAGTGAAGTGAAAGACAGAGTAGGTTACATTGGTTTGTTAGTTACTTTCGTGATAAAGAGCGAGAAAAATATTAATCTCAGTGCGAAGCTTTAATTTTTGCCGGTCATAAATATTTCACTTTGAGTGAAGCCTACGTTTTGAATTTCCCATTGCCACAAGCCATAATCACGGGGGAATAAACTCTTCTGGTAAATGCGAAAAATTGCTTTCGTGGAGTGATTTATTTTTAATTCGTGGTGCTGACTGAAAGCGGAAACTCTCTGCCATAAACCGAGAGGAACATTTGTGCAGAAAAATAATGTTTCGAGATTAAGGAAAACACAATTATCCGCAAACAGCGAAAGTCAGAAAATCGGGACTGACTACAAGGAAAATAGCAGAACACCGAATGCAAGAACAGTTTACTGCTCGTGCCTCTAAGCCGAGCGTATGTACAAACCATGTATACTCTGCAGTCCACTGTCTCAGTTTGTGTCATATTTTGGTATTTCGCTGGATTCTCGAATGGAGTGCGGAGGGAATGATTGCTTAAACACCACTACACCTGTTGTACCGTGTAGAAGGACTTCTTAAGATTCCATTGGCGAATGGAGGACAAGCATAACGATTCCTTACACACTTCTATGCGCGTGGTAATTAGCGTAGTGTTGTTTTTGTCGTCGCTATGGGAGCAGTACGTAGCATTCAGAAGTATGTGCCTAAATCCCGTATCCAATTCTGGTCGTCAAGTTTCGTAAACTGGCTTCCGTGGAATAGTTGACATCTATGTTTCAGTTTTTCAGCATTTCCATGACGCTTTTCTATCTCACAAACAAACCTTCTTTGTACCTGACTGACGCTAACATCTGCCAGCTTAGTATTCTTTACCAATATTTTAAATGGCTTCTATTATTTCCCTTTCTCTCTCTTTATGGATTGGAGTTACCTGCTCTCTTGTGTCTGTGTGCGTAGGCTGTTTACTCTATTAGTCAAAACCGGATCAAAGTACTGTGAGGATATTATCCGATTTTGACTAATAGAGCGATTCGCGTGGGAGGTTCATGCAAATAATTTATAAATACTTCGTGGAAATTTATTGAACTATAATGCATTAAATTCCGCCGCCGCCGTGGAAACGATGGCATTGCCATCTAGTGGAATAGCCGCCGCAACTCCAGACAGCATGGAAACTAGACTAGAATCCGAGTTGGGCGTGGTAATCTAGTGACTGCATCAGCGCCGAAAAGTCGCGTGATAGAATCCCGGTCGGACTACGGATTTTTTCGCTCCATTTTAACCCTGCCTAAGCTCTCAACTAGTTGTACATTCACCACAATCATTTCCTGGTTCGATGGCTGGCTAGGGAGACGCAAGTCGCGGAAGTGACTCCGATTTGTACTTTCACCAGGACATTAAGCCGTGAGAAATTATTGTTACCTGAATATATACATTCACACATACATTCTCCCTCTACACAGGTTATAAATTAAATTCCCTTATCAGCAAGTGGCACATTTTATGTCTATATTTGGTGACACAAAATGTTACGAAATAATGAATAAGGAACGTACCTGCTTTATTTCGTTCATACTCAAATATGCCGATTTGGAAAAGGTACTGAAACTAATTATTGAAAAAATGTTAAAGCAGTACTTAATGTAACCTCAGATTGAAGTTTACTTACGTGCACTGGATCCCTAGAAATGGTAAGCTATGTTCTTTGAATATAATGTAATTACTATGAAAATTTACTGAATCAAATAAGCTACTGCTGGGTTTCAACAGACTGACAACACGGAAATACGAACCAAGTCGGCACACTACAGCATTACAACAATAAACAAAGATACGACATATGTAAACATAATTTATTCTTTGCTTTAATTTTAGATTGCCAAAATTATTTTAATTTTAAATTATTTTGCTTTACTTTGTCTTCACTCAGTTATCGAGAATGACTGACCCCCCCCTAAATAGTATTGTTGAACGACACTGATAACGGATTGAACCTTCAGTATCAAATACTTTCAATTTTCTGGTAATAATAGTCTTCTACTACTTTTCTGTTAGCTATTTAAACAATGGCACTAGGGCACTCAATAACTGGAAAGGAGTGGGACGCTAAGTGTGAAGCATCTAAGTGTGAAGTATCTAAATCATTTTGCAATTCGTTTTCGTCATCTGATGACGTTACAAGACAGTAAATGACAGCATCATCTGCAAATAATCTAAGAGGGCTACTCAGATTGTCTCCTGTTGTGCTAATATAGATCAGGAACAATAAAGGGCCTGTAACACTTCCTTGCGGAACGCCGGATATTACTTCTGTTTTACTCGATGACTTTCCGTATGTTGCTACGAACTGTGACCTTTCCGACAGTAAATCACGGATCCCGTCCCACAACTCAGGTGATATTCCATAGGCATGCAGCTGGGTTAGAAGACGCTTGTGAGGAAAGGTGTCGAAAGCCTTCTGCAAATCTAAAAATATGGGATCAACGGTGTTGCTAGCTGTCTGGGATCTTCTTACGGCTAATGTGTTATAGTGTCACAAACCCTCTAGAAAAGGAAGAAAGTATAATAACGTGTAGAGTGGGTTTACCAGTTAACGTGAGTGGCCAACAGGTGGCACAATGGGAACTTGAACTTAGTATTTTGGTTGGAAAGAAATGGACATGACCTACTGTCCCCAGGGTTCGTTTAAAGCAAAAATAATAAATATGTGTACTGCGAATCAGACGTCGCTTGCATTCTTCTTCTTTTCCTAGAATTTCATCAATATCTTCACGTGGTGGACGAGTTAATTTTTGAATTCGTAATGTTAGTTGTAGAGAGTTGTTGGAAGCTCTCCTTGCAGCCACCCCTCCTTATTAAGATTTTCCTGAATACTTGAATGTGTTTTGATGAAAAAAGAAGTTACTGATACTAAAGGTTTTCTCGACGAATTTCACAGATGAAATATTCTAGGTTGAGTAATAAAGTCGTCATGAAACATCGTGTCGATGTATTTCCTATTCGTAATTTTCAGGCGAAATGTAGACCTCCCGTCATTTTTACATCTCAGTAATGGCTAACTGAGTTTCTCCACGTCACAGCTGCAGAAAGATGTTATTCACACACAAATCTGCTTCCCGCTGAGGGTGTCACAAAATACAGACAAGCAGTGTAGACCACAAGTTTGGATAAATTCTGTTCTGTTTCTAAAAGAAGTTCTTTTTCCACTTTTCAAGAAACACACTCTTTCTTGACATACAGGAGATTAATTTTTCTACCCTGTCCTGATGAACATGTAGGAGTAGTACATGGGTGAGTCTCGACTGAGTAAATGTAAATGTAAATTGCAGTACGTTCCTATGGGACCAAACTGCTGAGGTCATCTGTCCCTAGGCTTACACACTAACTTACACTAAGGACAACACACACACCCATGCTCAAGGGAGGACTTGAACCTCCGACGGAGGGAGCCGTGCGAACCGTGGCAAGGCACCCAAGACCGCGCGGCTACCCTGCGCGGCAGTCTAGACTGAGTCGATGTTTCTCTGTGGCAAGTTTTAAGTCACAGAAAGGTACTGTGTGATCTCGCTGAAGCTATTGACGACGCTGCAACTGTCATATCGCAATGATTAAGCAAATAATTTCCAGAAACAGTTCTTTAATCCTATCACGTTTAGCATTACATACATTACATTGTCGTACACCTGTCATAATGGTTCGCAGGAATTCGAGTTGTGCATGAAGCTATCCATATACTCCAAGCGATTCCTCCAAACTTCAAACGTCGTGTAGATGGACGATTTGTCTCGGTGGGAGTAACAGTTATCACTTCAAGATGGATATTCGCTTTAGATACTGCTGGTTAACATGCGATCAATTTCATTCAGAAGGAAATCAAACATTTTATACACATCTTTCTTACATATCCAGGTGACAGTTCTTTAGAATTAGACCATGTTTCTGTGTGTTTCAACCTCACTGCTATTTTTGTTGGTTGTGAGTTCTTTGGGTTTTTCAGATTTAGATTCTTAGAACAACGGCATACACAACGAGCCTTACTCTGGCGAACGTTTAACGCAGGACATGTTTCACCAGACTGTTTGGTCCAAGCAGGCCATTGTTTCACCTATAAGGCCCTACTGCTGCATCCGATTTCCTGGGACGTTGGCAACTCAGCTTCTATTAAAAGCAGTTTGATTCAGTTACAAGCAGAAGTTGGTGTCAACCGCAATAGTAATCGCATCTCTGCTGACGTGCAGCAACAGACTCTGACTCTGGATCATGCATATCTCTGAGACTGGTGGTGATGTTGGGGGAAGCGTGCTGAAACCGTGTGCCGCTGACCCCAGAAGAGTGGAGGGGGTGGAAGTGCATTCACGTCCCACTCCCCCTCTCCTCGCACCCCGCACCCGACTGATACGCTGTTGGTAATAGATCTGACGTGACTATCTATTTTTTTCCAAGCTCCCTGTTCGTCCCGCTATGTTTGCAGGAGTTTAGTCAAGGGATTGTTGCACCGATCCGGACTGATCTACTACAGGTCGAGGTCCCCCCCCCCCCCCTCCCCCCCACCGCCCGCCCCATACTCTCCCCTGTGCAACATCAGCACTTTTCTATTTTTCTGGATGAATCCGTAAGCAGATGGCGGGTATGCTGTTGTATATCCAAGAGAATTCTTCAGAATGAAATTTTCACTCTACAGCGGAGTGTGCGCTGATATAAAACTTCCTGGCAGATGAAAACTGTGTTCCAGACCGAGATCCGAACTCGGGGTCGAGTCTTCATCCGGCGGACAGCTTTTATCTGGCAGGAAGTTTCAAGAGAATTCTTGCCGAATTTTTGCGAAAATGCAGGATTGCACCAAAACTTGAATATTAAATCATTTTGCCGGTTGATAATCTCGTCGAATAGTATTATTTTGATCGAATTCTTGACCACATACCCAGTGCCCACTTTTTTCTATTCAAATTCGAATATGTGTCAGCTGCAGCTTTCTCAACCGCAGCTGAATACTCTTGCCGAATTGAGCACTTTTCACATGGACCACGCAATTATTCGAGATTCAGGAAGTTATTTGAGCGAATCCGCAAGTAAATTCCTCAATCGCTACGAGTATCTTGTCATTAGCAGCAAGCCATGGCTGCATCAGAACATGCCAGGAGTCGAAATTTTCCTGATGCTTATACTAGAGATCTGACAAGTGGTAATTTTAGGTCCTTATGTAATGAAGTCTCGATGTGGCGATACCATCATTTCCTCCTCATCAACTCTTTCCGTCTTAATGATGTGCGCAAAAGTGTAAAGCCGTGACGTAGCACGGAAGTTCAGTGCACGATCTTGCTACTGCGGCGTGCCACTGACAGGATGAAAATAAGCGATCTACGTATCAGATGACTTCTAACGAAGCTGTATTTTGTGCCATTATGGAGGGTGTAAGATAAAATTTGATGTAATGTATGCAATTGTAAATTTGCTCTATAACAGGAAGACTGAGTTCCAGAAAATGTTCTATGCTACAGTCCACACTTCAAAATGTAAAATTTGCCCAGTGCAAAAGCAGTGACCGTATTCCTATTTAAAAATTACGGGGGTCAGCGAAATAGTAAATAGTTCTAGACGGTATTTTTCTTCTGTCAAAAAAAAAAAAAAAAAAAAAAAAGGTTCAAATGGCTCTGAGCACTATGGGACTTAACATCTTTGGTCATTAGTCCCCTAGAACTTAGAACTACTTAAACCTAACTAACCTAAGGACATCACACACATCCATGCCCGAGGCAGGATTCGAACCTGAAACCGTAGCAGTCGCGCGGTTCCGGACTGAGCGCCTAGAACCGCTAGACCACCGCGGCCGGCTTTCTTCTGTCGTTGCAGCTACAAAATGCGTGATATTTTCACCAGACGCGTTTCGCTTTATTAAGGTAAAGCATCGTCAGTGGTCTGTAATGAAGTTATTTGCATTTTGATTCGCTTTTTAGATCGAAAAGTAGTTCGTTAAGAATAGGTTGATTTGTACTTAAGGTGATTTTTCGTCTGATTTCTCCCTTACATAGGGAATTGCCGTCTGCTAGCACATCGTTTTTCTGTGTTTAGACACTGATAAATTTTGTCTAATTTTTAGATGTTCTGCAGCACTATGCATTTCTCACAACACACTTTTCTGCACATCACTGTATTTTTTTTGTTTTTGTACTTCAAGTATGTGTTGTTGTTTGTGTTTTGTAGTGTTGACAACATAACCTTTCCACTACTTTGTCTTTGACCTACAACTTTATTTTGTTAATTAGATTATTGCATGTGTGTAATTCTTTTTATGTTTCGGTGTATTTATGTACTGTGTAAGAATAGAAAAGGAATAGCGATTGAGAGATTTTTAAACAAATTTTTTTTTGGGGGTGGTGGGGGTTCAGGCGGAAACCATGATGAGTAGACGTAAGTATATAGCAGTATAGTGGAGTGTGAGGTAGGGGAGAAGGTGAGGAGCGAGAAGCGAAATGAAACTGTGAGTGGATGGTGGGGGAGGGGGGGTGGGGGGTTGTGGGAAAGTGGGTCGGAGGTGAAGGATGCAAAAGGCTCCTTTCTTTTTCATGTAATTTCATCAGTTATTCTGTATAGAGTCTGGTTTCCAATATTTATGTGGTCATTGAGCAACAGTTTATTTTGTGTTAATGCTCTATGTATGTGGAAATTTTCTTGGAAAGGGACGAGGTGTCTGCCTTTACTGGGTTTTATGATATTCATATGGTTTTCAATATGGCTTGCTCTGTGGTGTTCTTCTTTTAGATGATCCGAAAATATTGAATGATTTGTACCGTATCTGAATGCTCTTCATATCTTGTGTGAAATGTCCTGCCAGTCATTTAAATGTATATTTTCTCACATCTCTGCAACTGAGCTGATAGATACCACAGTGTTGGTATCTGCCTGGTTTTGATTTGGGATGTGATTTGTATGGAACTGTTTGTTTTTTAAGTAATGTTTATGCCTTATTTTTTGAATATATTGCCTATTTTATGAGTGAATATGCTGTGGTAGGTCGTCGTATGCCATTTTTGTTGTTGTTGTAGTGCAAGTTGTACGAGTCAGTGTGGTTTTGTTAGTTTATTCATTATTTGTCTCTTTATTTTTTTGGTTTAGTTTGTCTATCATTGTTTCTTTGTGTCCATTTTTCAATGCAATTTATTTTATAATGGGTTAACCATTAGCGAGTTCAGAGAAGACGACATACGATCGGCTAGCTGGTTTAAAGCAAGTATACAGGCCTAATCTGCGATCTCTGATCCCTCCAAGCATCTCTTTTTTCGTGGGTTTCCAATCTCCTGACTGTAATTGAAAAAAAATATCGTGATAGTCTGCATAAAAACACCATGTGAAACCTAACCCAAAGAAGGTCATGGAGACAACTCTCGTCTCCTTCCCCTCCAACCCTACGCACAAATATCATTAGAAGCCCAAAACAATGGTTGTTGTTGTTGTTATCGTCATCAGTCCTGAGACTGGTTAGATGCAGTTCTCCATGCTCCTCTATCCTGTGCAAGCTTCTTCATCTCCCAATACCTACTGCAACCTACATCCTTCTGAATCTGTTTAGTGTATTCATCTCTTGGTCCCCCTCTACGATTTTTACCCTCCACGCTGCCCTCCAATACTAAATTGGTGATCCCTTGATGACTCAGAACATGTTCTACCAACCGATCCCTTCTTCTATTTAAGTTGGGCCACAAACTTCTCTTTTCCCCAATCCTATTCAATACCTCCTCATTAGTTATATGATCTACCAATCTAATCTTCAGCATTCTTCTGTAGCACCACATTTCGAAAACTTCTATTCTCTTCTTATCCAAACTAGTTATCGTCCATGTTTCACTTCCATACATGGCTACGCTCCATACAAATACTTTCAGAAACGACTTCCTGACACTTAAATAAATACTCGATGTTAACAAATTTCTCTTCTTCAGAAACGCCTTCCTTGCCATTGCCAGTCTACATTTTATATCCTCTCTACTTCGACCATCATCACTTATTTTGCTCCTCAAATAGCAAAACTCCTTTACTACTTTAAGTGCCTTATTTCCTAATCTAATTCCCTCAGCATCACCCGACTTAATTCGACTACATTTCATTATCCTCGTTTTGCTTTTGTTGATGTTGATCTTATATCCTCCTTTCATGACACTGTCCATTCCGTTCAACTGCTCTTCCAAGTCCTTTGCTGTCTCTGACAGAATTATAATGTCATCGGCGATCCTCAAAGTTTTGATTTCTTCTCCATGGATTTTAATACCTACTCCGAATTTATCTTTTGTTTCCTTCACTGCTTGCTCAATATACAGATTTAATAACATCGGGGATAGGCTACAACCCTGTCTCACTCCCTTCCCAACCACTGCTTCCCTTTCGTGCCCCTCGACTCTTATAACTGCCATCTGGTTTTGTACAAATTATGAATAGCCTTTCGCTCCCTGTGTTTTATCAATTTCTTCGTCATCTGCAGAGCTAGTTGGCATATAAACTTGTACTATTGTAGTAGGCGTGGGCTTCGTGTCTATCTTTGCCACAATAGTGCGTCCACTATGCGGTTTGTAGTAGCTTACCGGCACTCCTATGTTTTTATTCATTATTAAACCGACTCCTGCATTACCCCTATTTGATTTTGTATTTATAACCCTGTATTCACCTGACCAAAAGTCTTGTTCCTCCTGCCACCGAACTTCAATTATTCCCACTATATCTAACTTTAACCTAGCCATTTACCTTTTTAAATTTTCTAACCAACCTGCCCGATTAAGGGATCTGACATTCCACGCCCCGATCCGTAGAACGCCAGTTTTCTTTCTCCTGATAACGACGTCCCCTTGAGTAGTCCCCGCACGGAGATCCGAATGGGGGACTATTTTACCTCCGGGATATTTTACCCAAGAGGATGCCATCATCATTTAATCATACAGTAAAGCTGCATGCCCTCGGGAAAAATTACGGCCGTAGTTTCCCCTTGCTTTCATCCGTTCGCAGTACCAGCACAGCAAGGCTGTTTTGGTTAGTGTTACAAGGCCAGATCAGTCAATCATCCAGACTGTTGCCCCTGCAACTACTGAAAAGACTGCTGCCCCTCTTCAGGAACCACACGTTTGTCTGGCCTTTCAACAGATACCCCTTCGTTGTGGTTGCACCTACGGTTCGGCCATCTGTATCGCTGAGGCACGCAAGCCTCCCCACCAACTGCAAGGTCCATGGTTCTTGGAGGAGGGGGGGGGGAAACAATGGTACCTAGGAAGAAATTACGCTCTCTCCATAGGCGAGGAAATCGATTTTCAGGATACCCTTTGTATCTCAAAATACTGTCGTCAAAACTTTCGCCAAGGATACTGTTGCAGTGAACTTATAAGACAGGTGTCTTCATAACAGTGACACTACCTTTGTGTCAGGTGTTGCGTGTTGTGTTTAAGCATATCACCACGTTGGTTTTAATTACAGGCCACATTTCCTGCGGATACACATTATTTATGTTTATTGCAGTGGTTTCCATTATCATCTACTTCCTCATGTCGTTGATCATGCCGGTTCTTCCACCTTTAGCATCAACAGCCCTGAACTCTATCCGCTATTCAGCTCTCTTTATAAGGCCTTTGACAGAATTAGGTTGGCATCGGTCCCTATTGGTTACCATTTTCACTCAAAATCTAATCTAGGCTCGAGTCTGGGACACAGTAAGTTTTTTTATTAGTAATAACAACTATTTTTCACGCAGTTTCTTTTATTGTGCTCAAGTACCATGAATTACACAGCTGTACAAATAGTTGACACTGGCATCCTGCAGATTCTGTACAGTAAAGGTTTCTTTTCAAGTGGCAATACCAGTGAGCAGTTTTGTATCGACAAGAATATAAAAACCGGAAACTAATATTAAATTTAACTTCAAACTTTTCTCTATCCACAGTGGAATTATAGCACAGAAAATGTATTTGCTGTTGTGAATGTGAACCGCCTTCGGCTGTATATTAGAATGACGACAGTGAAACTTTGTGCCAGGCCTGACCGCAAAACCGGATTTGCAACTTCTCGTGAGCAGGCGGAATAACCGCTTCGGCAATCCGTGCACGTATTACATTTAGACCCAAACTTCCATATGTCGAAGTTCTTGTGTTACAACCTGTACTCGTTAGTTACGTATATTCCCATACACGCACACACTGATAAGCCAAAACATTATGGCCACTGCCTACCACGACTTTGGATATCGCCCGATGGCATTGCGGGCACGTGAAGCGGTTTCAAAAGTATGTAAGAATATCTTAAAAACGGCGAAGCTGGTCGAATGCTCACGTGCTACTACCGTGAGCGTCTACGGAAAGAGGTAGACGGAGAGTGAAACTAACGCTACGTGCTAAATCTTTGGACGTCCTCGACTCTTGACGGAACGCGAGTTTAGGAGGCTTGTCCGCTATGTAAAGTAGGATGGATGGTGATCTGTAGCATCTCTGCCGAAAGAGCATGATGCTGGCGCGCGTGCACACACGTGTTTCGAAGCACAACATTGCTGAACATAGAGTTCCGCAGCAAATGATGACCCAACAACATCGGCTATTACGATTGCAGTTGGCACGGCACCACCGCGATTCCATCGTCGATGAATGGAGACCTGTCTCCTTTTCGGGTGAATCAAATGTTTTGCTACACTAGGTTGATGCTCTTCTCCACAAACGCCGTTATTGAGGCGAACGGCGGCTAGAAACGTACAGCGTGCCGTGGACACAGGCACGTGGGACTAGTACGAGGGTCGCTCCAAAAGATATGCACACTATTCTTTGTGAAATCCATCATTTATTCTACATGTTTGAAAGTTTTACAGTGTGTAGAGACATCCTTTAGGAACAATATTTTCATTTCTCCACATAATTTCCATCCCTCTCAACTGCCTTACGCCATCTTGGAACCAGCACCTGTATACCCGCACGGTAAAATTCTGGACCAACCTGCTGGAGCCACTGTTTCGCAGAATGGAAAAGGCAGTCATCATCTTCAAACCTTGTTCCACGAAGTGAGTCTTTCAGTTTGCCAAAGAGAAGATAATCACATGGAGCCAGGTCAGCACTGTAAGGCGGGTGTTTCAGTGTTGTCCATCCAAGTTTTGTGATCGCTTCCATGGTTTTTCGACTGACATGTGGCCGTGCATTGTCGTGCAACAGCAAAACTTCCTGCTTTTGCCGATGTGGTCGAACAGGACTCAGTTGAGCTTGAAATTTCTTGTGTCGTCACATATGGATCAGAATTTATGGTGGTTCCACTTGGCATGATGTCCACAAGCAAGAGTCCTTCGGAATCGAAGAACACCGTAGCCAGCAGAGGGTGTGGTTTTGAATTTTTTTTGTCTTGGGTGAATTTTCATGATGCCACTCCATTGAATGCCTCTTCGTCTCTGGTGACAAATGATGAAGCCATGTTTCATCATCTGTCACACTTCTTCCAAGAAATTCATCTCCACCATTCTCGTACTGTTCCAAAAGTTCGCTGCATACCGTTTTTCTTGTTTCTTTGTGAGCCACTGTCAACATTCTGGGAACCCACCTGGCACAAACCTTGTTTAACGCCAACACTTTCAGTATTCTGCAAACACTTCCTTCCTCTATCCCAACGTAGCGTGACAATTCGTTCACTGTGATGCGTCTGTCAGCAGTTACCAATTCGTTAACTCTCTGCGCATTGTCTGGAGTGTGTGCAGTACGAGGCCTGCCGCTGCGAGCACAATCCTCAATATTGCCGTGCCCACTTTCATCACGTAACCTGCTTGCCCACCGACTAACTGTACTGCGATCGACAGCAGCATCTTCATACACCTTTTTCAACCTCTTGTGGAAGTTTCCCACTGTCTCGTTTTCACAGCACAGGAATTCTATGACAGAACGTTGCGTCTGACGAATGTCAAGTGTAGCAGCCCTTTTGAAGATATGCTGTGATGGCGCCACTCACGGGAACAGGTTGGATTAAGTTTGAAAACAAGCGGGAAGGATGTACCTAACACAGTAAAACTTTCACAGATGCAAAATGAAAACAGTAGTTTTAAAAAAATAGCGTGCATTTCTTTTGGAGTGACCCTCATATTATGCAGTGGGAAACAATCTCCTGCGCTTGCATTGGACCCAACTGCGAACCACCTGCATCCTTTCATGCTTGATGTCTTCCCTGACGACGATGTTATCTTTCAGTAGTATAATTGTCCATGCCTTGGAGCCAGAACCGTGCTACAGTGGTTTGAGGACCATGGTAGTGAATTCACGTTGATGGCTCGCCTGATGCAAATCCAGTGGAACCCACTGGACTGCTGCAACAGCACGTACACGAATCAGCGACTCGCTATTTACGCCAATTACCTGACCTGTGCGTAGATATCCACTACTGCATACCTCTACAAACCTAACAACAAACTGTTGGACCCCTGATACGCAGAATAATGCTATATTTGGTTCCAAAGGCGGAAAAACAGGCTATTAAACAGGTGGTCATAATATGCTGGCTCATCAGTGTATTTATGGAGAGTCGAGGGCCTGGTATTGGCGAATAAATACGAAATGACAGTGCCTGTGTATTAAGAAGTACGACACAATGTTCCTTCTGATTTGTGTGTTTTACGAAGCACTGTACTTTCGATACAATGTTCCTTCTGATATGTGTGTTTTACGAAGCACTGTACCTTCGATACAATGTTCCTTCTGATATGTGTGTTTTACGAAGCACTGTACCTTCGATACAATGTTCCTTCTGATATGTGTGTTTTACGAAGCACTGTACCGTGGACACAATGTTTCTTCTGATATGTGTGTTTTACGAAGCACTGTACCTTCGATACAATGTTCCTTCTGATATTTGTTTTACTAAGCACTGTACCTTCGATACAATGTTCCTTCTGATATGTATGTTTTAAGAAGCACTGTACGTTGAGACATGCATGAATGTCCGAAGGAACATTGCGTCGTACTTCTTAATAACACAGGCACTGTTATTTCGTATTCATCGGAGTTACAGCTATTTCCTGAAAATATATGTTATCTTTAAAAAAAATCGTGTGCTTAAAAAAAGCGAATTTTATCGACATATTCAAATGCAGTGGTTCTGCTTTTCCTACTCACAAGAAACTTTTTGTTGTTTTGTGACTCTTATTACGATCTCAACTGCATACTCGTGGAAACGAGGGCGCAAAGAATTTTCGAATAAAAATGCCTTTCGCAGTTGAAACTGTAGTGGCATCCTGCAGTCCGCACCGGGGGCCATCGCAGATGAACGCACCGATTAGCGGGACAGATGGCGAGCGCTGCCGAGGCGACGGTGGCGCCGCGCAGCGGAGAGACCCGCAGTCACTCGCGTTTCAATCTAAATGCAATCTGCGCTCTGCTCTTTCGTCGCAAATGGACCGACCGCGCTGCGCCTGGCCTCCATAACTCGCGTTCCGCTTCATCTAGCGAGATAGCGCCCGCCGCCTTTGTAACTGCGAATATAAATCACCCGTTTAGCTATCTCGCGAAACGGCACCGGTGCGCATCTGCCGCGTGAGTGTGTAAACACATAAGGGAGCCGTCGCGTTGCGGTGTGTGACGGCTTCTGTCTGGGCCCACCTCAACAAGTCTCCGCAAAGATATGGAAAGCTATCGACTATTGTGTACCATGGAAACTTTGTGGGTTGCTGACCTCGCCTTTTGTAAAATGTTGAACCAGCGATTGGGTCACTACGGCAAGATGCATTTGGTGTGATACGCCTACAATTGTGAAGGCTTCAGTCCACGTCATCGCTTCCTAAAGAGCCCTATAGTTTCCACTGTTCAAATATGTACCAGAGGAAGACACGGTGAACATATTACACTACTGGCAATTAAAATTGCTACACCAATAAGATGACGTGCTACAGACGCGAAATTTAACCGACAGGAAGAAGATGCTGTGATATGCAAATGATTAGCTTTTCGGAGCATTCACACAAGGTTGGCGCCGGTGGCGACACCTACAACGTGCTGACATGAGGAAACTTTCCAACCCATTTCTCATACACAGACAGCAGTTTATCGGCGTTGCCTGGTGAAAAGTTGTTGTGATGCCTCGTGTAAGGAGGACAAATGCGTACCATCACGTTTCCAACTTTGATAAAGGTCTGATTGTAGCCTATCGCGATTGTGGTTTATTGTATCGTGACATTGCTGCTCGCGTTGGTCGAGATCCAATGACTGTTAGCAGAAAATGGAATCGGTGGGTTCAGGAGGGTAATACGGAACGCTGTGCTGGATCCCAACGACCTCGTATCACTAGCAGTCGAGATGACAGGCATCTTATCAGCATGGCTCTAACGGATCGTGCAGCCACGTCTCGATCCCTGAGTCAACAGATGGGGACGTTTGCAAGACAACAACCATCTACACGAACAGTTCGACGACGTTTGCAGCAGCATGGACTATCAGCTCAGAGACCATGGGTGCGGTAACCCTTGACGCTGCATCACAGATAGGAGCGCCTGCGATGGTGTACTCAACGACGAACCTAGGTGCACGAATGGCAAAACCTCATTTTTTCGTATGAATCCAGGTTCTTTTTACAGCATCATGATGGTCGCATCCGTGTTTGGCGACATCGCGATGAGCGCACATTGGAAGCGAGTATTCGTCATCGCCATACTGGCGTATCAGCGTATCACCCACTGTGATGGTATGGGGTGCCATTGGTTACACATCTCGGTCACCTCTTGTTCGCACTGACTTCACTTTGAACAGTGGACGTTACATTTCAGATGTGTTACGACCAGTGGTTCTACCCTTCATTCGATCCCTGCGAAACCCCACATTTCAGCAGGATAATGCACGACCGCATGTTGCAGATCCTGTACGGGCCTTTCTGGATACAGAAAATGTTCGACTGGTGCCCTGGTCAGCACATTCTCCAGATCTCTCGCCAATTGAAAACGTCTGGTCAATGGTGGCCGAGCAACTGGCTCGTCACATCACGCCAGTCACTACTCTTGATAAACTGTGGTATCGTGTTGAAGCTGCATGGGCAGCTGTACCTGTGCACGCCATCCAAACTCTGTGTGACTCAATGCTCAGGCGTATCAAGGCCGTTATTACAGCCAGAGGTGGTTGTTCTGCGTACTGGTTTCTCAGGATCTATGCACCCAAACTGCGTGAAAATGTTATCACATTTCATTTCTAGTATATCACATTTCATTTCTAGTATTTCTAGAATACCTATTGATCATCTGCATTTCTTCTTGGTGTAGAAATTTTAATGGCCAGTTGTGTACAAAAGCAGTATATGAACCTATACGCAGGGAGATACCATGGTGTTTTTATTGGGATTCAGGGATCATGGGAAAGGTTAAATACGTCAGCTTGAGTTAAGGAACCCCAGTACAGAAACAATGAAGTCAAAAGATATAAGCGAAAATCGTCCTGAGATACCTTACTGTGGAATACATTTACCGGACCTGTTGTTGCTAAGAATTCAGGGTAGGTAATCCCGACGAGCACTTAGATGTAGTGGTTGGGATAATATCTCAGCTAATCCAATGGAGATAGCGCACTGTGCACTCACTAGAAGAGAGCCATCAACACAGATTATCAGCCAACGTCTGGGCAGGTATAGTTTATTCTTCCTCCCCATTTAAATGCCCAAATATATGCAGTGTTAATCGTCTGCGGATGTTGTTCCAACATGATGGTATCACACCTCACCTTGGGCTCAACACCTGGAGCTGAAGTTCCTGGAAAAGTGGACAAGCAGAGGAGGTCCTGTTTCGTGGCCACCACGTCCACCTGATATCACAGCCCACTCGATTCCTTTTTGTGGCGCCATGTGAAACGTCTTGTGTACGAGACGCCTATTGAGACTGAAGATGATCTCCTGGAAAGCTTATCGCTGCCTGCGGCACTGTCCAGACGAAATCTAGGACGTTACACTAAGATGTCATGAGAAACCTGAAAATATCATGCCAGACCTCTTTTCTGTCCGACGTAAATCAACTTGACGTGGCATGAACTCAGCCAATCGTTGTAAGTACCATCTCTTGATTATGGCCCATAGGCGTCCGGTGGGACTGACTTCGTGTGGTCTGGGTGCCCAAATCATTTGCTCGAGTACTCCGAATGTTCTTCATACCAATCTAGAGCGACTGTGGCCCAAGTGACAAGACGTATTGTCATCTATAAAAATTCCATCGTTGTTTGGGAACATAAAGTCCATGAATGACTGCTAATGATCTCCAAGTAGATGAACATAACCAGTGATTGGTTCAACTGGACCGGAGGAACCATTCAATTCCATGTAAATACAGCCAACACCATTATGGAACCACCAGCATTGCGTTGTTTCAACCTGGGTCTACGGCTTCGTGGGGTCTGCTCCAAATTTAAGCCTGTCATCAACTCTTATCAGCTGAAATCGGGACGCATCTGACCAGATCACCGTCTGTGGTCCAACTAATGTGGTCAAGACCCCAGGAGAGGCGCTGCAGCCAATGTCGTCTTCTTAGCAGAGGTATTAGCCCCAGTCGTCTGCTGCCACAGCCTGCTCACAGCAAATTTCGCGGAAGGTCCTAACGGATATGTTCGTCGTACGGTCCCACATTGATTTCTCGGGCTATTTCGCACAGTCATGCTTGTATGTTAGCAGTAACAACTCTACACGAACGCCGCTGCCGTCGGTCGTTGAGCGAAGGCCTTCGACCACTATGGCGTCCCTGGTGAGAGGTAAAGTCTGAAATTTGGTGTTCTCAGCACACTCTTGATACAGTAGATCTCTGAATGTTGTATTGCCTAACGATTTCCGAAGTGGAATGTTCATTGAGTCTAGGTCCAACTACCATTCCGCGTTCAAAGCCTGTTAATTCCCATGGTGCAGCCATAATCACCTCGGAAACCTTTTCACATGAATCACCTGACTATAAATGACAGCTCTTCCTATGCATTGCCCTAAGGGGATACGGAATCACCTATCCCCGCAATGTTAATATATGCCTACTATAGGGAACATTTTCTCACAAACTACTGGAGACAGAGAGGTAAAAATTTTACTGTATGTGCATTCATATGTTACAACAATACTGAAACAACAGTTTATTGTCAAAGTATTTTCTTACAGAGATATTGTACATTTATTTTTAAGTAAATTTTTTCCATCGCTTTTTACTAGACTATCACCCCTAAGTCTTTTGTAAATCAAGTAATTAAAAAATCGTTGTTTCAGTATGTAATAAGGACCTATGTCACTACGTCATAAAAATTTCAGACTTCTAGGTTGACCAGTACCTGAGATAATGTTCCTAGATGAAGTAAAAAGTAAACTTACGGGAAACGGAGAAAGAAGATTAAAACATTCCTGATCCGTAGCTAATACCCCCTTCACAGTCTTCATAATCATCTTCAAGTCTTCTTTTGGCACCCCTCTGCACCTGTCTTGCTTTTTTCACTAATGTCTTGATTATATTATCAGCATGCCTTAGTCTGTGCTGATCTAAAAAGAACATAGCACGTACCGTACGGGAACCAACACACATACCCAACTTTTGAAGGACCTGGCATTTAGTTATATTTCCAAGATTGAAGGTTGCCACAGCATCATACACACCAAAATGTAGTGTATTAATTCCGACAAACACTGTTTTTGGGAGACGATGCCATATCACACTATTCAAGCACTCGTTGGGGTTCTGCGTTTTTCCGTGAAGACATTTCATCAGAAGACTTCTGTCAGCCAGATCTCTGAAAATGGGCTTTATTTCTGCCATGATGGCTGATGGTAGACTGTGGTGGTGAATGTATTTCTCTCCTGTTGTTAGTCCCCTATTGTATTTACACCAGCTGTTTTCACCTTTGGGGCACAAACCATGTTGTGGATGCTCATCCGTGGATGCGGTGTGGAAATATAAAGCCCATATAGCTCTCCTCATTTCTTCAAGATTGCCTGTATTTTGCCTGATTGCAAGGCCATAGCAGTTCTGAATGTGGTCTATTATGGAATCAGTCAATCTTCCTCTGCCATCCAAGGTTTTCCCATCATCTAGTTTTTTCCCTTTCATAACTGATTTTAACCTTCTCAGCCTGGCACCCATTCTCTTCTGCACATGTCCTATACATTCAAGTTTGCTTATATTTACACTGTTCCCATATGGTTTGCTTTCCAAAACTTCTTTGAATGCTTTAGAGTCACCATCTCCCAGATATTTGACATAGCGAACATTATACCACTGTGAAGAGCGATGAAAAATTTTCTTCACCCCAGCAACCTCCATGCCACCACTACTACCATAATAATTAGCAATACAGTCATCACTGTGTTCATTTTTCAGCCTGCCTGTGCACCTACAGTATTTAGACATTATTGCAACATCAATAACCTTGCCAGTATCAACACTAGTTGCTGTTACAACACCATTGTTGGAGGTGTGGCCCCTTTTCTGCCACGTGCCATCAAACGCCACTGTGAGGTCACGACTGCCGTCATTTTCTTCCACTGCTTCTTCCACAGCAACCTGCATTGACTTCTGTGCTACATCTTCAACTGTAGATCCTAGTACATAATTGTAAGCTTCAAACTTTGAAGGTGCACTTGGAAGATTTAGAACACCACATAGCATATCACCAGCTGCTTTGCCCTTACCAATTGCTCGCAATCCATAAACTAACCTAATATTTACACTATAAAGTTCAGTTTTCTTGTATCCATTATTTACAGTTACTGAAACCGAACTTGGAAACTTACAGCTTTATTTACAAACACTGCATATTAAATTAAACTGGGCAGCCAGGCCAACATGGGATTCTACTTTCAGAGAAACGTTTCCATGACATTTTTTGCAGCACAAACTGTTTTCAAGAGCTTCACACAATATATTCGTATCAATGAGTTCAAAAACTTCATTCCCTCTATCAAGTAAATTATATTTCTCTTCCAAATCTCTTAGTTTTTTATGAGAAGCACTGTTTTCATTTGGTGTAAGTTCGTTCGGCAAATCAGTAATAAGTGGATTCACATTTTCCAACAGTGATGATGATGAACTGCTTTGCTTTGCTAATGAATCATTATTTCTTTTCTTTTGCCAGTTCACACGCTTTTTAAATACTTTTGCTTTAGCTCTAGGCATTTTCACTGCGAAAAATGAAGCACTAAATACGAAATAACTCAACAACAACTACTTTCTTATATCACACTGTTTACAAAACAGTCCCGCCACAAAGTCAAAGAGTAACTTGAGGAAACCAGAGAGAAACATTTTCGGGCAACTAGTGTATAAATAGTCGCTGGAAACCGGGATATTTGAATTCATGTCACTTTAAAGGTACTGCCAAAAAGTTCATGGTCAGCCACGAGAGACGTGTATAACTAAAGCGCAATACCCGATCTCACAAATATATAAAAATAAAATAGTTATAATTGTAGTAGAGCTATGTATGATACGTCATTTTAAAGAGGAAACATGGCAGAATATAATACGCCAATAAAAAAAAATTCGATTTTTTAACCCAAAATCCGATTCCGTATCCCCTTAACACCCTGGTGCGAGATACTGGACATCACCTCAGTGGAGATCAGGTACGAGAGAACTTTGTGCGACGATGCCTTGCCTGCATTAACGTTGGGAAACGCCATTTATAATAACTGTTGTAAATCTATCAGTTTGTGGAACTTGTCCATGCAGATGGAATTTACTGATACTCAAACACAGAGTCAGAATTTTCAGTCTCTCTGACATCAAGTTACTAGACCTTCAACAGGGAAAGTTATCTGCGGGTATCGAGGAGTATTCAGGGGAGATTTTGTACGTCGTGATCAGGGTTCGGAAATTACGGAGCAACTTAAGTAGATATCCGGCTATATCTTTCGAATTGGTTGCTTCGTGATAATGGTCTCTTACCTTCAATTGATACATTTGCCATTCGCCATCATCCCTAAAGGTTTGTGGCATCGTCACGGTATCACACTGTATGTAATCTCGTGTGACACTGTTCAGCGACACTTTTTGTAAGTGAGTTGTTGTTGTCATTGTTGTTGTTGTTGTTGTTGTTGCGATATTCAGTTCGAAGCCTGCTTGTATACCGACCTCAATGCTAGTCTATCCTGTGAAAAAAGCGTCTTCATTTCTCACTGGAGTCAAGCGTTGACTTCCCACTACCATTCTTATCCTACACTATCATTACCTCCATTACGCACTTAATTATTCCTTGATGCCTCAAGATGTATCGTATCACTGTGTCCCTAATTTTTGTCATATTGTACGATAAATTTCATTTCTCTCCAATTTAATTCAGTAGTTCGTCACTAGCAACCCGATCTACTAATATAACTTTCAATATTCTTCTTTAGCGCCACCATTAATAGGATTCTGTTGTCTTCATGTCCGTACCGTTTGTCGAAGTTCACTTTCGTACAAGGCTACGCTCATAAGGTAGCTTGAGAAAAGATTTTGTAACATTCATTTTCGTTTTCAGTATTAACAAATTAATCTTTTTAAGAAATTCTTTTCTTCCTAGGTCGGCCTATATCGACTATCGGCAGCAAGTTAGTTTCAGGACAAACCGCAACTAAGCAGCCAACATATTTTGGTGTTTGTTTCGACACTTACGTACACACAGTGCATGAACAGTCGGTGTTGGTTTGATAATGCGTTGACTCGTTTCAGCGGCCCACTTGAGCTTGGCATCCTGTTGTATGTAGATGTACCCCTCGTAGCTGCATTGGTAGGCGCTTAGCAGACATATTGCAGTAAGGATATCTACATCTACATCTACATCCATACTCCGCAAGCCGCCTGACGGTATGTGGCGGAGGTTACCTTGAGTACCTCTATCGGTTCTCCCTTCCAGTCTCTTATTGCTCGTGTAAAGAAGGATTGTCGGTATGCCTCTGTGTGGGCTGTAATCTCTCTGATTTTATCGTCGTGGTCTCTTCGCAAGATATACATAGGATGGAGCAATATACTGCTTGACTCCTCGGTGAAGGTATGTTCTCGAAACTTCAACAAAAGCCCGTACCGAGCTACGGAGCGTCTCTCTTGCAGAGTCTTTCACTGGAGTTTACCTGTCACCCCCGTAACGCTTTTGCGATTACTAAATGATCCTTTTGGATCTTCTCTATCTCTTCTATCAACCCTATCTGGTACGGGTCCCACAGCGGTGAGCAGTATTCAAACAGTGGGCGAACAAATGTACTGTAACCTATTAACTTTGTTTTGGGACTGCATTTTCTTAGGATTCTTCCAATGAATCTCAGTTTGGCATCTGCTTTACCGACGATTAATTTTATATGATGATTCCATTTTAAATCACTCCTAATGCGTACTCCCAGATAATTTATGGAATTAACTGCTTTCAGTTGCTGACCTGCTATATTGTAGCTAAATGATAAAGGATCTATCTTTCTGTGTATTCGCAGCACATTACACTTGTCTACATTGAGATTCAATTGCCATTCCCTGCACCATGCGTCAATTCGCTGCAGATCCTCCTGCATTTCAGTACAATTCTCCATTGTTACAACCTCTCGATACACCACAGCATCATCTGCAAAAAGCCTCAGTGAACTTCCGATGTCATCCACCAGGTCATTTGTATATAGTGTGAATAGCAATGATCCTACAACACTCCCCTGCGGCACACCTGAAATCACTTGTGCGTCGGAAGACTTCTCTCCATTGAGAATGACATGCTGCGTTCTGTTATCTAAGAACTCTTCACTCCAATCACACAATTCGTCTGACAGTCCATATGCTCTTACCTTGTTCATTAAACGACTGTGAGGAACTGTATCAAACGCCTTGCTGAAATCAAGAAACACGGCATCTACCTGGGAACCCGTTTCTACGGCCCTCTAAGTCTCGTGGACGAATAGCGCCAGGTGGGTTTCACACGACCTTCTTTTTCGAAATCCATGCTGATTGCTACAAAGTAGATTTCTAGTCTCCAGAAAAGTCATTATACTCGAACATAATACTGTTCGACGTTAGAGATATAGGTCTATAGTTCTACACATCTGTTCGACGTCCCTTCTAGAGAACGGGGATGACCTGCGCCCTTTTCCAATCTTTGAATTATGAACAATGATCAAGAATCAAGCAAGTGTTTTGTAAGCCATTTCTGTCTGGTTGGATTACATTTCCTTAAGATTCTTCCGATGTATATCTGGTTGGCATCTGCTCCTCCCACAATTTATTTTATGCTGTTATTAGACTTTATCGACAGTTAACTCTACGTGTATTACAGTTGTTTCTGTTTCCAATGATTTTTAAGAATAGCGTAATACCAAAGTAGTGGATCTCATCGACGATTTAGGCGCAATACGTTGCAACGTTCCCATAGACAACAGCACAGTAGGCAAAAAATGCTCATAAAGTTTCTAACATTATCCACTATATTCCTTACACATACGGTAAACAGTAACGTTTCTTTAACACTCTTCGGGCTACTCCCGAAATTATCTCTACATTTGTTAATTTAGTCCTATTAAGAATGACTTACTGGGTTCTGTCACTTAAAAGTCCTGATTAATCACAAATCGTGCCTGATACTCCGTAAGCTCGTATTTTGATCAATGATCGACGTTTTGGATAAATTCAACGACTGGCCCCGTGATCAAATACAAACCAACAAATGGCTTAAATGTCTCAACACATTATCGCAGAGCTTACAGTTTCTCTTACTAAGTGATTAAACCGAATCCGTGATACTGATAACGAAAAGTCTTCCATCATACGTAGAGGAAGTACCGAACGTGAGGCATGAAATTGCTCCATTGGAACCTCAACTAAATTAGAGATCTGCCGGCTTGGACCAAAGCTGCTGCACGCGCCAGAAATTTACGTAAGCTGTAAGCAAAGATTAGTTTAGGTTGAAGAAACGGGACGACTATTCGGCCAAATTCAAAAGATCACGAGTGCCATTTACATCTCGGAACTCACAATAAATTCGTATTGGCAGAACTTCAAAATGAATGACGCAATTATGTACGGAGACTCGCGTACTAAATAGGAAGCCACATGACATCAAGTGGAAGGTATGACTGGTTATAGAGGAGTTTGACATGAACGACGATGATGGTTACAGGCTTCCATTTTCTTGGTTCCAGAAGTAGCTATAGATGAAGACTCCAGCACTCGTGGTCGTAAATAGTACGGCGGAAGTCCCGTACTAACCGCCACTGGACACTGCACTGCGTCACTGCGTCACCTCACCTAGGCAGCTCCGTCCAAGGTGAGCCAATATAACACAATGTCAATCAAGAGCATCAGCTCTTTTCATCTCCACCCAACACATCCAATTATACGCCGATTTTCATTTACGCTGCTTTTAAGGAACTATACTTGCAGAGGTGAAAACTGTATGCAAGTTGACCCTGAGAACAACGATTAAAATTTCAGAGGCTATTCTTGGAGATTTTCTAAGTAATTTGGTACAAGGGATGCTCGGCCTGTTGCGGCTCGTAACAATTTGCATTTGATTTTTTTATCCAGTTTGTCTTTAGGTCCTTACCGCTCTGAAATTATCTGCGCGACACTGCATACTTTGACGGTATACTCTAGTGTCTACTTTGGAAACAATCGTGTTCTATTCACTCAAGGTACTTGCTGTTGATCTCGGCGCCCTCAAATTTGCATTTTGTACAGCTTGGTCCCGTCTAAGCCACAAATACGACTTGCCTGTCAAAACCGCCAGCCAAGAAGAAAACGAAACAGCATATAGTTGTGTCTGCAATTTTTGTTTAAGTTATGTGTCAGGAGAAAGTATATGTATATGAGAGAAACAATTTTTGTAATGTATTCTTTTCCATTCTTCTGTATATAATTCTTGTTAGCAACTTTTAAGCACGAGCTATTAAGCTGATTGTCCGATAATTCTCGCACTTGTCAGCTCTTGCAATCGTGGGAATTGTGTGGTTGATGTTTTTCAGGAAGTCCGATGGCATTTCGCCAGACTGATATATTCTACGTACCAACTTGAAGAATCGTTTTGTTGCCACGACCCCCCCCCCCTCCCCATGATGAAATTCAGGTGAAATGTTAACGATTTCTTCTGCCTTATTTGGTTTTAAGTCTTGCAAAGCTCTTCTGAATTCTGATTGTATCTCTTCTATCGATTCATGGTTCTTCTTCTATAACGTCATCAGAGAAGTCTACCCCTCGTAGAGGCCTTAAATATATTCTTTCGTTCTGACCGCACTCTCCTCTGCATTTAACAACGGACTGCCCGTTGCAATTCCAACTACCCGAAGTTTAATACCAGCTTTCCCTACGACTCAGCCTATATCATCCTTTCCATATCATATCTCCACAAATTATTGCACCTAGGTGTTCGTGTGAGTCGACCTATTCAGTTCACAGAATGAGATTTTCACTCTGCAGCGGAGTGTGCGCTGATATGAAACTTCCTGGTAGATTAAAACTGTGTGCCGGATGCCGGACCGAGACTCGAACTCGGTACCTTTGCCTTTCGCGAGCAAGTGCTCTACCAGCTGAGCTACCCAAGCACGACTCACGCCCCGTCCTCACAGCTTTACTTCTGCCAGTACCTTGTCTCCTACCTTCCAAACTTTACAGAAGCTCTCCTGCGAACCTTACAGAACTAGCACTCCTGAAAGAGGAGGAGAGCTTCTGGAAACATCCCCCAGGCTGTGGCTAAGCCGTGTCTCCGCAATATCCTTTCTTTCAGGAGTGCTAGTTCTGCAAGGTTTTCAGGAGAGCTTCTGTAAATTTTGGAAGGTAGGAGACGAGGTATTGGCAGTAGGAAAGCTGTGAGGACGGGGCGTGAATCGTGCTTGGGTAGCTTAGTTGGTAGAGCACTTGCCCGCGAAAGGCAAAGGTCCCGAGTTCGAGTCATGATCTGGTACACTGTTTTAATCTGCCAGGAAGTGACATATTCAGTTGTTTGTTTTCATGTACAAACCTTCATTACGTCTGATGCTGTATTCTCCTTTGAGTTTAATTGACCCAACACTTTTCTTGTGTTTTTCCTCTTTATTTTCCTGTTTCTTTTCCCTCTTTTCTATTTCTTCTGTCAGTCAAATCCAGGCATTCGGCTACGTTTAAATATTCCGATTTTATTACTCTGACATAGTGCTGTAACTTCGTTTGTGAGGAAATGGATGTGTTATTCTCACATCTTTAGTCAACTGAAAAACCATCTCCATATTCCTGGCTATGAGTTTATCAGACTCTCCGTTAGTACCGTCCTTCTGTATTAGATCACCAAGATTTTTAAACTTATTGACTATTTTAATTTTTCCTCAAGTTGTTTATGAAATTTTCAACATCTTTTACATTTATCATATATTTTGTCTTTGGGTAAGATATTAGAAGACTTGTGTTTTCTGCAATCGTTTTCTAATGTTGATTTTACTTGTTGATGTTGCTCTGTCCCCGAGAGTACTGCAATATGGTCGGCAAAAGCTAAAAACTGTACTTTTGTTGCCAAGTTCCATCTGGTCATTTAATCCTCCCTTTTTGTATTCCCACTCTTGGATCACCTGTTAAAGAACACATGCCGGCCGTTGTGGCCGAGCTGTTCTAGGCGCTTCAGTCCGGAACCGCGCTGCTACTACGGTCGCAGGTTCGAATCCTGTCTCGGGCATGGATATGTGTGATGTCCTTACGTTAGTTAGGTTTAAGTAGTTCTAAGTCTGGGTGACTGATGACCTCAGATATTAAGTTCCATAGTGCTGAGAGCCATTTTTGAAAGAACATATTTTAACAAAATATAGGAGAGAGCATTTGTCCATCTAACACCTCTTCGTACCGATAGTACTTTACTACAGATAACAGTATCGTTTGCCTACATTTAAAAAGAGCTGCCATTCGGCCGACGAGATGTGCAAAACTGTGAAAGACGTGCGGCGAACTTTTGGACTGCTATTTCGCTAGGTGCAGCATTTCGTCGCAGGCACTGAGACGGATGTAATCGCGTGCAGTTTCAGCCCGTGCTGCTCAGCTGGCCACAGTGTGCCGGCGCGCCGAATTAACTCGCGCAACTAATAAAACAATGTTTACCGAATGGAAGAACGCCGGAGGGCAGTGGTAAGCCCGCGCTTCCGGAACAAGTCGTTCGGGTAATGCAATAGTAATTACGTTTACGCAGTTGTTAATTAAATTGATTTCGGGTGATATCCAATTAATTCCGGTGTAATAGACCGTCAGAAAGCAAACATTTGCAGCGCGAAATGTAAGCGCGTGTGTCGGCGAGAGGTACGCCAACTGGTGTTCACATCGTTGGTTGGAGTAGAGACCAGAACACGTGGCAGGGAGGGTACATCCCCTCTGTAGAGCACCACTGGAACTGACGTGGGCGAGCGCTCAAATGGCTGCACTACGAAAACAGTCCCCGTGTTAGTTCGAGCAAATCGCTGAATGGTCAGGCATATGTGAAAGAGCAGTTTACTGCATGTCGCTGGAGCAAAAGAATGCTTCCAAGCCAATGCTAAAAGGTAGCAGGTAATTTTCGTTTTCGAGAAGTGTCGTCCTACAGATATATGTAATTGCAGGCCTGTACCACTGGCGAGAAAGTATGCTCTGTAGTAAACAACAAGAATTCTGCAAGCTTACTTACGTCTATGAGTTCCACAGCGACGGAAATAATGATACCAAGTAGGTGCCTGAGTTTTTGACTTACAAAGGGCTGTCACTGCAGTCGCCTATATTAATGTGGCCCTTCACGAATGCCTCTCCTGTGCCAAACTGTTCATCTTACAGGAACACTTGTATCCAACGTCCTCAATCTTTTCTCATATGTGTTTCAATCTCGGTGTTCCCCTACAGTTTTTACCGTCTACAGAACCCTCAGGTACCACTGAAGTTATTGCTTGATGTCTTAAATCATGTCCTATCAACCTGTCCCTTGTCCTTGTCAGTGTCTTCAATATGTTACTTTGTCGACGTTCTGCAGAAAACCTCCTCATTTTTTCATTCCAACTAATTTTCAACATTCTTCTGTAGCACCACGTTTCAAACCTTGATTCCCTTCTTTTCTCGTTTTCCATTCTCCATAACTCGCTTCGATACAATGTTGACCTCCATCTGCTAGAATTCTTTTGGCCAGGAAAGTCCTCTTTGCTGATCGGCTTTTATGTGCTTCTTACGTCGTTCATCATGTGATGCGTTGCTTGCAATGGAGGAGAATTCTTCACTGCGTCTCACATTTTAAAGAGAAATGCACGTGTAAGACATCAAATGTTCAAATGTGTGTGAAATCTTATGGCACTTAACTGCTGAAGTCAGCTAAGCTTACACACTACTTAATTTAAATTATCCTAAGGACAAACACACACACACCCATGCCCGAGGGAGGAACCGCTCGGCTAATCACACGCGGCTGTAAGACATCAGCCCTAGCAAATGATTCCAGGCGGAAATATGGGCAGTAATTCTATTAATACATCGTTATGACCTTCTGAAGCTAGAGATTTTAAACTTTTGCGGGTATCCGTTGTTCGTCACTAGCTCATCCCCACTGCAGCCACCTAAAGCCCGAACGCGTGATACGTTACAGTGGAGAGATAAAGACGTTTGTTCAAATGGCTCTGAGCACTATGCGACTTAACTTCTGAGGTCATCAGTCGCCTAGAACTTAGAACTAATTAAACCTAACTAACCTAAGGACATCACACACATCCATGCCCGAGGCAGGATTCGAACCTGCGACCGTAGCGGTCACGCGGTTCCAGACTGAAGCGCCTTTAACCGCACGGCCACACCGGCCGGCAAGACGTTTGTAAATTACTGTTTCAGGAGTGCCGATTTTTTATGTTCAGTTTATATAAACGGATTGAGTGCCAAATAGGAGGAACAAAGTTAGAACAGGTGGACAGTTTCAAGTACTTAGGATGCATATTCTCACAGGGTGGCAACATAGTGAAAGAACTGGAAGCGAGGTGTAGCAAAGCTAATGCAGTGAGTGCTCAGCTGCGATCTACTCTCTTCTGCAAGAAGGAAGTCAGTACCAAGACTAAGTTATCTGTGCACCGTTCAATCTTTCGACCCAGCGAAAGCTGGGTGGATTCAGGGCATCTTATCAATAAGGTTGAGGTTACGGATATGAAAGTAGCTAGGATGATTGCAGGTACTAGTAGAGGGGAACGATGGCAGGAGGGTGTCTACAGTGAGGAAATCAAAGAAAAACTGGGAGTGAACTCTATAGATGTAGCAGTCAGGGCGAACAGGCTTAGATGGTGGGGTCATGTTACACGCATGGGAGAAGCAAGGTTACCCAAGAGAATCATGGGTTCAGCAGTTGAGGGTAGGAGGAATCGGGGCAGACCAAGGAGAAGGTACCTGGATTCGGTTAAGAATGATTTTGAAGTAATAGGCTTAACATCAGAAGAGGCACCAATGTTAGCACAGAATAGGGGATCATGGAGGAATTTTATAAAGGGGACTATGCTCCAGACTGAACGCTGAAAGGCATAATCAGTCTTAAATGATGATGATGATGATGATGTTTATCGCTTATCTTCACTCAGCTATTCCTGTTTCCTCGCTTTGTTCTCGATTCAATTCCTCCAACTCTACCTCACTTTCTCTGAGGAATCTATAGTGCACATCCATTTCCTGAGAATTTTTAAGATCTGGCACCAATTTACATTGTCGAAAGGTTTTCCTAAGCCAACATATCCTATGAATGCACTCTGATCTTTCTCATATCTTGCTTCCATTTTCAAACCCAGCGTCGAAACTGTCTCTCCAGCGCATTTACCAAAATAATCGTCATATGAAAGATCCTTAATTTTCTTTTCCGTCCGTTTGTCTATCATTCGTGTCATCAGCTTGGATGCGTGAAGTGTTAAGCTGATTTTGCTGTGGTTCTCGCACATGTCTATCATTTCTATCTTCGGGATTGTGACAATGTTTTTTTTCCGAAAGTCGTATTTCTCCAGACCTATATAATCTACAAACCAAGCTGAAGAGTCGCTTGGTTTCCACTTCCCTTAATTGTTTCAGAAATTTCGAAGGAAAGCTACCTACATCCTCCGCCTTATCAGATCGGAAGTCATCCAAACGTCGCCGAAACTTCAACAGAACACTAGGTTAACGGAAAAACAGGTTAGCTTAATGATTATACTTGAGACGTCTTACTTCATGGAACTCAATATTTGTTTTTAATCATTGAGATTCTGGTTCAATAAACGAAAATTTAAATAACAAATGACCGGATTCAGCCGTGACCGCGCTGGCAATGTGGTTTTCTCAAAGTGCATCTTGCTCTGATCTGAAGATGGCCGGTGACGACCGAACTTCTTGTTGATATTACATACGGTATCTCCGTCACCAAAAGTAAAAAGTACACTTCCGACCACTAAAATTAAAGTCCTATGCAGACGACATGAAATTTATGACAAATTGGGACGATGTGTAATACACTCTTGGATATGCAAATTATTAGAATTTCAGCGCAGCTGCACAAAATAAGCAGAAGCAACGCCATCTATATGCTTTCCAATATTTCCAATTGAAATAAACGTATAAATAAATAAGGAATTTTGGAATGAAAAACTAAATGAATAAAAGATTTCACGGCTAAGGCTGGGAAGAGGACACAAAAAAAAATGAAATAAATTGTCTCGCTTTTGCAGATGACTTTGCTATACTTTCTGAAAATAAAACATCTGCAGTAACACAAATTAATCTTTTAGAAGAAAAGCCAGTACGGCCGGTTTAAAAAACATTAAAGTGCGCCGAAATTTCTAAAAACAGATACTGGCGAAAATGAAAAGGTGAAACATTCTGGGGAGATATGCCAAGGAAATGTTTCGGAGAAAGCTACTATAGAGGGGAGGACATGCTTTATAACAAAGACGTCTACAACAAAAAATTCCTGTCTCAAATTGCGAAGAAACAACTGACAGGGATTTGTTTAGGAAAAAGTATTGGATATGGTAGGATTATAAGGTAGAATCGAGGAAAAAAATCTTTTGAAGTGTTTGGTAATCAAGAATAAAAGCATAGTGAAGAGATGAAGGTACTGGAAGAAAAATAGAGAACAACGAATCAAGCATTTTAAATTTGACGTGGTCCTTGGATGGTCCATTCGAGAAGGGGAAAACAAGAGAAAATGAGGAAAGGTTACGTAGCAGATCTATCGTTATGCAATCGTATCTGAAGGTTGGTTGTATGTGAGAGTATCGTGTTGATCCTCGGGTAAGACAGAGAGATGCCCGCCAGTACGTCTCGGAATTCCACAGTGGCAGGATCGTGGCGTAATGAGAATAGGTTTTATCATTCTGAGATCTTGCTGCGCCAGTGTGTTTAGTGCTACCACTGTCAAATGAATGTGGAGACAAGAGGTTCAAAAAAGGGCCGTACTCAACGCCGTACAGAATTGTAATGGCCCCATAGGACAGGAGCCCGATAGGATAGAGGTTTTCTTTTTGGCTTGGGCATGCTGGACCGTATATCCAAGTCACGTCCCTTGAGTGTGGAAAACGGGCTTGCCTTCAGCAGGACCAGCATCCACGTGGGCAGTGCGATGACGTCTTGTACACACCTGATTGCGGCTTCCTTTGACGCGGCTGCAGGGAATAGCGACTACTCTGAACACCGGAATGGGACCACGCCTTCTTTTCGGACGTACCATTTTGGGGTATACTATCAAGATGGACGTGCTCGTTCTTGGAGGCTCCGTAGAGTACGGACGTTGCCAAACTGAATCGGCCATCATCGTACGGGCCCATCTCCTTGCATTATGGTATGCTGTGCCATTACAACAAAATCTGGGAACATAGGACGATCACTTATCCCTCCATAGCCGGTAATTTGGACAGTAGCTATCGAATTTTTGACGTATTGAGGCATTTATTGAGCCGTATATCAGAGGTGTTCCCGCAGAATGGATTAGAGGATCAGTTTGATGATCCGTGTTTGAACAGGAAAGGTTAAGGCACCAGAAAGACAGTTCTACACTTGCTCTTGATAATGGAATCAAGACTTACGAAAAATCAATATAATAGGAATTATCGACATGTAGAAATCTTAGATAATGCAAAGTGATGCAAGAGCTTCGAAACCCTCAGGGAAATTGGTGTAAGTTTTAGGGAAAGTCGGGTGATATAAAACATGTACCAGAAACATGAGGGAAAAATAAGTCTGGAAAACAAGAAGAGCAAAATGTTTGGATTAAAAACAGTGAAACGCAACGAACGGTCTTTCTCCCCTATTGTTCAGTCTGTACATCGAAGATGCAATGACGGAAATACGGAAATGAAAGAAAGTTTCGGGAGTGAGATACAGTTACAGGATGAAAGGATAACAGTGAAAGGAATGGCTGATGACTTCGCTACTCTCATTGAAAGTAAGAGAGGACTGGACTGAGAATAAACAGAAGAAAGTAATGAGAGGAGTATCACAAATGAGATTAGCGATGAACAATAGCTGGTGACTACCAAGTAGTGGAAGTGAAGGAATTATACGAGCAGAGGGAAAGGGTTTTCCTAACCAAAAGTAGTCTGCTAATATCAGTCATCGGCCTTAATCTGAGGAAGAATTTTCTGTGAATGTAATACAGATTTCGAAGAAAGTAGTTGCTGACAGGTGTGAAAATTACCGAACTATCAGTTTAATAGGTCACGGCTGCAAAATACTAACATGAATCTTTTACAGAAGAATGAAAAAAACTGGTAGATCAGTTTGGATTCCGGAGAAACGTAGGAACACATGAGGCCATACTGACGCTTTCACAGAAGATAGGCTAAGGAAGAACAAACTTACGTCTATAGCATTTTTAGACTTGGAGAAAGCCTTCGACATTGTTGACTGGAACACTCTTTCAAATTCGAAAGATAACAGTGGTAGAATACAGGGATCGAAAGGCTATTTATAATTCGTACGAAACCAGACGGCAGTTATAAGTGTCGAGGTCCACAAAAGGGAAGCAGTGGTTCAGAAGGGCGTGAGGCAGGTTTGTAGCCTCTCCCTGGTGTTATTTAATCTGCATATTGAGGAAGAAGTAAAAGAAACAAAAGAAAAAATCGGGGTTGGAATTATGGTAAAGCCAGGGAGAAGAAATAAAAACTTTAAGGTTTTGCTGACGACATTGAAATTCTATCAGAGACAGCAAAGAATTTGAAAGAGCAGTGGAACGGTATGGACAGTGTCTTGAAAGGAGGATATAAGATGAACATCAACGAAAACAAAACGAGAATAATGCAATGTAGTCGAATTAAATCAGGTGATGCTGAGGGAATTAGATTGGGAAATGAGACGTTTAAAGTAGTAAACGAGTTTTGCTATTTGGGAAGAAAAATAACGAATGATGGTCGAAAATATAGACTGGTAATGGCAAGGAAAGCGTTTCTGAAGAAGAGAAATTTTTTAACATCGAGTATAGACTGAAGTGTTAGGAAGTCCTTTCTGAAAGTACGAGGTGCATTCAAGTTCTAAGGCCTCCGATTTTTTTTCTCCGGACTGGAAAGAGATAGGAACATGCGCATTGTTTTAAAATGAGGCCGCGTTCATTGTCAATACGTCCCAGAGATGGCAGCACCGTACGGCAGATGGAATTTTACTGCCAGCGGCGAGAATGAGAACTGTTTTAAATACTTAAAATGGCGACGTTTTTCTTACTTGAACAGCGTGCAATCATTCGTTTTCTGAATTTGCGTGGTGTGAAACCAATTGAAATTCATCGACAGTTGAAGGAGACATGTGGTGATGGAGTTATGGATGTGTTGAAAGTGCGTTCGTGGGTGCGACAGTTTAATGGAGGCAGAACATTGTGTGACAACAAACCGAAACAACAACTGGCTTGCACAAGCCGGTCTGACGACATGATCGAGAAAGTGGAGAGAACTGTTTTGGGGGATCGCCGAATGACTGTTGAACAGATCGCCTCCAGAGTTGGCATTTCTGTGGGTTCTGTGCACACAACCCCGCATGACGACCTGAAAATGCGAAAAGTGTCATCCAGGTGGGTGCCACGAATGCTGACGGACGACCACATGGCTGCCCGTGTGGCATGTCGCCAAGCAATGTTGACGCGCAATGACAGCATGAATGGGACTTTCTTTTCGTCGGTTGTGACAATGGATGAGACGTGGATGCCATTTTTCAATCCAGAAACAAAGCGCCAGTCAGCTCAATGGAAGCACACAGATTCACCGCCACCAAAAAATTTCGGGTAACCGCCAGTGCTGAAAAAATGATGGTGTCCATGTTCTGGGACAGCGAGGGCGTAATCCTTACCCATTGCGTTCCAAAGGGCACTACGGTAACAGGTGCATCCTACGAAAATGTTTTGAAGAACAAATTCCTTCCTGCGCTGCAGCAAAAACGTCTGGGAAGGGCTGCGCGTGTCCTGTTTCCCCAAGACAACGCACCTGCACATCTAGCTAACGTTACGCAACAGTTTCTTCGTGATAACAACTTTAAAGTGATTCCTCATGCTCCCTACTCACCTCACCTGGCTCCTAGTGACTTTTGGCTTTTTCCAACAATGAAAGACACTCTCCGTGGCCGCACATTCACCAGCCGTGCTGCTATTGCCTCCGCGATTTTCCAGTGGTCAAAACAGACTCCTAAAGAAGCCTTCGCCGCTGCCATGGAATCATGGCGTCAGCGTTGTGAAAAATGTGTACGTCTGCAGGGCGATTACGTCGAGAAGTTAATTAGAAAAAAAATCGGAGGCCTTAGAACTTGATTGCACCTCGTATGAACGTGAAACATGGACGATAAATAGTTTAGACAAGAAGAGAATAGAAGCTTTCGAAATGTGGTGCTACAGAAAAATGCTGAAGCTTAGATAGGTAGTTCACGTAACAAATGAGGAGGTACAGAACAGAACTGAGGAGAAGAGGAATTTGTGGCACCACTTGACTAGAAGAAGAGATCGGTTGGTAGGACACGTTCTGATGCATCAAGACATTGTTTATTTAGTAGTGCAGGGAAGCGCAGAGGGTAAACATCATAGAGGGAGACCAAGGCATGAAAACGCTTAACAGATTCAGAAGGATATAGGTTGCAGTAGTTACTCAGAGATGAAGAGGCTTGCACAGGATAGAGTAGAATGGAGAGCTGCATGAAGTGTCCTCCAGGAGGACGTGCGTAAACAGCTTTCATCAAAACATAGTCCGCAACTCATGGTCTAGTGGCTATCGTTGCTGCCTCCGGAACAGTGGATCCTGGGTTCGATTCCCGGCCATTGTGGGGATTGGGATTTTCCCTTCCCGGGGACTGGGTGTTTGTGTTGTCCCCAGCATTTCATCATCATCCGTGAAAGTGACGAGATGGGACTGTGTAAAGATTGGGGATTTGTACGGGCACTGATAACCACGCAGTTGACCGCCCCACAAACCAAACATCATCATCGAAACAGAGATAGTTTGTTTTTACGGTCTGGGATGGCTACGGAGTTACTCGTCGCCTCCAGAGCGTCTTTGTGGCGCCATTCTCATCGACAGGCAACGTGACTGTCACAGCAGAGAGCACTGTCAATAGGTCACTATTTTACTACGCCAGGTCGTGTGTCCTTCCAGCACCACATGGGTATCCATCCGCGCCCGACTATTTAGGCCACCGCCGGACCGTGGCACGTCAGTTCCATCGTACATCTGAAGTCAGCTGTACCGGCAGTTCCATCTGGCCCCCATCAGCAGTTCAGTCTTGGCGCTACAAGTTAGCAGTACCAGAAGTTTAGTCTGGGGCACTCCAGTCCGGCAGACCCTTCCAATTCATACTTGTCTGCAGCACGTCAGTCTTCACAGGCGTGCGGCCCCGGCTCAGTAACACCCCAGGTCTTCATGCCGCCGTCGACTACGACTACCACTTCGGTGTAGGCACATCACAGGCAACGTTACAGGAGACAGAGTTCTGTGGTATGTACGAAGAAGTTTTGAAGAATGTTAAGCGGGCTGCATGACATCTACATGATTACTCTGCAATTCACATTTAAGTGCTTGGCAGAGGGTTCATCGAACCACAATCATACTATCTCTCTACCATTTCACTCCCGAACAGCGCGCGGGAAAAACGAACACCTAAACCTTTATGTTCGAGCTCTGATTTCTCTTATTTTATTTTGATGATCATTCCTACCTATGTAGGTTGGGCTCAACAAAATATTTTCGCATTCGGAAGAGAAAGTTGTTGACTGAAATTTCGTAAATAGATTTCGCCGCGACGAAAAACGTCTTTGCTTTAATGGCTACCATCTCAACTCGCGTATTATATCTGCCACACTCTCTCCCCTATTACGTGATAATACAAAACGAGCTGCCCTTTTTTGCACCCTTTCGATGTCCTCCGTCAATCTCACCTTGTAAGGATCCCACACTGCGCAGCAGTATTCTAACAGAGGACGAACGAGTGTAGTGTAAGCTGTCTTTTTAGTAGACTTGTTGCATCTTCTAAGTGTCCTGCCAATGAAACGCAACCTTTGGCTCGCCTTCCCCACAATATTATCTATGTGATGTTTCCAACTGAAGTTGTTCGTAATTTTTACACCCAGGTAGTTGTTGTGGTCTTCAGTCCCGAGACTGGTTTGATGCAGCTCTCCATGCTATACAGTAAAGCTGCATGCCCTCGGGAAAAACTACGGCCGTAGTTTCCCCTTGCTTTCAGCCGTTCGCAGTACCAGCACAGCAGGGCCGTTTTGGTTATTGTTACAAGGCCATATCAGTCAATCATCCAGACTGTTTCCCTTGCAACTACTGAAAAGGCTGCTGCCCCTCTTCAGGAACCACACGTTTGTCTGGCCTCTCAACAGATACCCCTCCATTGTGGTTAATCGAATTCCAACAGATTTCTTTTGGAACTCATGTGGATCACCTCACACTTTTCGTTATTTAGCGTCAACTGCCACCTGCCACACCATACAGCAAACTTTTCTAAATCGCTTTGCAACTAATACTGGTCTTCGGATGACCTTACTAGACGGTAAATTACAGCATCATCAGCGAACAACCTAAGAGAACTGCTCAGATTGTCACCCAGGTCATTTATATAGATCAGGAACAGCAGAGGTCCCAGGACGCTTCCCCGGGGAACACCTGATATCACTTCACTTTTACTCGATGATTTGCCGTCTGTTACTACGAACTGCGACCTTCCTGACAGCAAATCACGTATCCAGTCGCACAACTGAGACGATACCCAATAGGCCCGCAGCTTGATTAGAAGTCGCTTGTGAGGAACGGTGTCAAAAGCTTTCCGGAAATCTAGAAATACGGAATCAACTTGAGATCCCCTGTCGATAGCGGCCATTACTTCGTGCGAATAAAGAGCTAGCGATGTTTTCTGAAACCATGCTGATTACGTATCAATAAATAGTTCCCTTCGAGGTGATTCATAATGTTTGAATACAGTATATGCTCCAAAACCCTACTGCAAACCGAGGTCAATGATATAAGTCTGTAGTTCGATGGATTGCTCCTACTATCCTTCTTAAACACTGTTGCGACCTGCGCAATTTTCCAATCTGTAGGTACAGATCTATCGGTGAGCGAGCGGTTGTATATGATTGCTAAGTAGGGAGCTGTTGTGAGGAAATGATTATCGGTATGGACCGTGGATCAATGGAAACATGTCACCTAGTCAAATCAACCATGTTCCTTGCTAAAACTAAGTTGAAGGTGGTCATGCAGGTGTTCGGCTGCTCGAAGAAAGCATCGCGCCTGCATACCATACCATTGTTCAGCTTCCTCTGGCATGGTAATATCATAACCGGCAACGAGCGACGCGGCCCTATGGGATTCGCGCCTCTCTGCACTGGATATGGCTGGTTTTCATGTTTTCAGTCGCGATTGGAGCAGATTTCTATCTTGGCTCCTCCGGAGACCCAGACTTATTTTAGATTTGACTAATTTTAAGAAAGATAGAACATCAGATTTTAGATTCCAATCTCAGTTTTTTAACATTTGAGATGCGCACCACTGTTTTACGGTCTTTTACACTGATGGCTCCAAACAGGAGAATTTCCTTGGCTGTTCTGTAGTGTTCCCTGATCATGTTACCCGGATTCGCCTCCCTGATGAATATACCGTTTCCGCAGCGGAGCTCCACGCGATCCTGAAGGCACTGAAGCGGATGAATCGTGTTCGGGGCAATAGATTTCTCCTCTGCTCCGATTCTCTTAGTGCCTTACAATCATTGCAGAATCTGTACCCAACTGAGGAGATGGTCCAGCTGATATATGACTAACTGTACTGGCTCCAACGGCGGGGTAAGGAGGTGTCCTCCTGCTGGGTGCCTGGTTATGTAGGAATATGGAGCAATGAATAGGCCGATCGGGCTGCCAAGGAGGCGTGCAGAGTGCAGGATGTGGTCCAGTGTCCTATTCCCTTGCAGTCAGTCATTTCTGCGCTCCAGAAGAAGTGCATGGAGTTGTGGGAGGAAGAATGGCTGGCGGTGACGGCCAATAAACTGCGGCTGGTGAAGTCAACAACTCGGCCGTGGCGTACCTCCTGCCGGGTGCTCAGGCGGGAAGAAGTGGCCCTCACGCGTCCTCGGATTGGGCACTGTCCTCTCACACATAGCTCTCTATTACGGCGGGAGGATCCCCCGATTTGTGATGCATGTGGTGTGCACATCTCTGTCCGGAACATTTTAACAGACTGCATTTTATACCGTGATGTAAGGGCAGAAGCACAAGTTCATGGGGATCTGCCCTGTGTTTTAACTACTGATGAGACGTGTGTGTCTAGGGTTTTAAAGTTTTGTGATGTGTCTGGACTCTCGCCAAAACTTTTAGGCTGGAGGTTTTAGTGCATTGGACAGTGGCTGGCTCCTCCACTTCTCCTTGCGGTCAGCTAGCCACTACCATCTGCTGTATTGCTTTATCTCCCTCTACCACTTGCTTCCTGAGTTGTCCATGTTTTACTGTTGGCGGCATGCTTGGTCCCACGCTTCGGTGTGGGTAGGCATATAGTTTTCCAAGCTTGTATCCTGTGTCTTATGTTCTGTTTAATCTTATTGTTCTGAGTCTTTTCTTGACACCCGTCTCAATCTGTTACTGAGCGGGCGATGAAGACCTTGTGGGCCCTTTAAGGGGCTCCGGAACGCCCTATACTTGCAATGTTAAAATAAAACTTATAAATTACATCTTTCCTCACAAAGTATTTGAGGTAGGAAGTTGAAATTTTTACAGATTATTTATTGGAATATGGGCTACAACTTAACACAGGGATTTTACAAAATTTTAGTTCAGTTATTAAAGATGATTTTTTTTCAATTGTAATGAAAATTCACAACATTTTTTTTCAATTTTTTATTTATATATTCAAAACTATACAGTTTTTTGGAAAAAGGCTGTGTTAAATTATGCAGAAGGTACTGTGTAACATTTACTGAAAGTTTGAAACAAATATGTTTGGAAGATCCTTAGAAAACATGTAATTTGTATGAGAAAATAAAAGTTTTGGGAATCGAGCGACAAAGATTGGATTAACTTTTTAGTGCATTCCAGGTCCATAGGATGGATTATCTTCATCCTCTGCAAACTCCTCCTCCAGCTTCCTCTTGTTCCTCCTCCTGTTTACTCTTGCTTGTATTTCTAGACTCTTTACAGCCCTGTCTGCAGCCCGAAGGCGTTCCTTGTCTAAAGCAAGCATCGCTCGTACCATGTTAGAACCTATCTTCATTTCCATATTTCTAAATACCTTGCACCTTACAATGTTGCCATCATTGAAAGTCGCAACAGCATCATACACACCAAAGTGAAGCGTTTCTATTCCAACAAATACAGTCTTGGGGATTCTCGACCATATAACACTATTTACACTTTCATTGGGGTTTTGAGTTTTTCCGTGAATACACTTTTTCAACAGTTCAGGTGCTGCTAAGTCTCTGAAAATAGGTTTAGCCACAACACATACTTCATCTCACATCACTAAAATGTACCTGATGAACATGGACGTTAATAATAACACCATTTGACAGCAGTTTAACAGCGCCACAGTGGGTCACGCCCATGTAGAACACATTTAAAAAAAAAAATTAAAAATAGTTGTAGTCTTCGGAATTGAATAAATTATATATCTATTAAAAGGTAATAGTCTGCAGATTCAGAAAACGCAAAAAAGTAAAAATTGAACTTTTCATGATTTTGAGCCTTTCCGGAGCCCCTTAAACTCTCTCCATCCATCCATCAGAAGGAGGTCGGTGAGGACAATAATGTGCTATGCTGGACGTTTGTAGAACCTTTGGCGAGCAATCGAATGCACTATGTGGACACTACCGTGGACTACATGCATCCCTACATGCTTGGTACGATACGAGGATGATTTCATCTTGTAGCAGAATAACTGTCAGTGTCACAAGGATAGAATCGTGTTTCAGTGATCTGAGGAGCTCATAGTGAACTCACATTGACGTCTTGGTCACCTAATTCGTCTAATATGAACATGATGGAACATCTGAGAAGCTAACGGGTGTCAGCTCCGTGTCCAAATGGCACCACCCAGTAATTAACGTAAAGTGAGTGTTCTGTTTGCAGACGGCTGGTGGTACATACCTCCGGAAACCTACCAAGAACTTGTCGAATCCAGTACCGCTGTTGTGGCAAATTCCAAAGGCAGACCAAGACGCTATTAAGCAAGTAGTCATTATTTTTTCACTCATCAATGTACAAGCAATCATTCTTGCTTCCCTGCTTTCATGAGCTGAAGATGACTAAAATCCAACACGTAGTGAATAAAGTGTATTCTGCCATGTAATTTATAGTGACGTACAGTTTATGTATTCGATGTAGATGTTTCTAACGGGAGTTCTTCGAAATGAAGAATAAAGGCACGCACTAAATTTTGATGACCGTTGTTGAAAGGAAAATCAACTGGGGAAATATTTACGACGAATTTATCTCCAACGGAAATGCGAAATGTAAATAGAATTCACAGTGAGCTATTAATTATCGAATGGACTAGTGCAGTGACCTGCCTCATTTCATACGAGTAATATGACACGCGGTCACAAACAATGTGAAATATTAACAACTAATTAAAATCTCTGCAAATATGTTTTTGTTTTATTTGATACATGGAAGTATTAGCTGGGGTAATTGCAAAATCATGTCCAGTGTATGTAAAATTGGTAATTCACATTAATTTTCATATGCACGTTCGGAGATTATTTATGGACTTCCTGTTCGTATTTTGTACTTTTTAACTTTTGTTTGTAGTAATATTTATTTCAGTTACTTCGATGCCATTGTCCTGTTCCAACAACTTTTTTCCAATATTGTCATCTACGTATATTTACCAAATTTAGCGTCCTCGATAGTATATTGTTTGTGAATCCCTGCAATTCTTCTCTTCTATTGTTCCTTAAAGAGACGTTTTAGCTATCGCTGGATGACGAAACATTTGTGTCACAAGCACACCTATTCTTCTGATCTGATAACATTGTTCCACTTTCCTACATCTTTGCACACATCCTTACAGCACAAACCCATTTACATTGTCGTAAATCCATCGTTCATAAAGCGAAACATTTATGAAAACTAATTCTGTAGTAATGCAGGGAATGAAGCCACAGTAATTTTAATCTTCATCCTTCATAAAATTTCATGGTGATCTCAATAAAACTTGAATATTGATAATATCTATAATAGTCTAGGATTTACTGTTAATGTGAAATTAACAAGTTTTGCAACAAAGACCTGAAAGCTAACATCTGAACACTTTGGTCGATCTGAACTATCGACAATTCATATAGAAACGCATCATTAAAATAACAAATGTTGTAAATGTCAGCTCTATAACTTTATTTGTTTAAAATATATAGTAAATTTAAATTATCAGTATTTACAGTTAAGCATCAGATCATCATTTCCTCCACAAAAAACACTCTGAAACATGACATCATGACATCTTATAGAATTATTTGGTAACAGAATATTTGTTGTCAAGTGTAGAACATAGCAGTTACTTTTGTTCTTTATTTATTTATCAGAAAGTACATCGGTGCAAGGCTACTGGCCATGGCATTTAAAGCTAAGAAGGAAATTCTATTGGTTTTATGTAAAAGAATTTAACGTTTATTACGTAATGGATATTATTGTTATTTTATTTAAAACATGAAAGTGATCAAGCTTTGATTATTTAAACATGTTAAAATGTAAAATAATGTAGAATAAGATGTAGCCAATCAGATGGACGGCTTCACGGAAGGGAACTGCCCTAGTCAGTTGAGCGAGGATATTCGGCGCGCGGGAAACGCGGCTGGGGACGGGCAGAGGGACAGTGCTGGTACAGACGCGAAAGCAGGCAGTTATGTTGGAGACACCAAAGGGCACAGTTCGGATTGAGACGCGAAAGCGGACGGTCGGTCTTTAGACAGCTAGGAAGTGAGACGACTTAGAAAATTTCGCGTTGTGTGGTATCGCGGGACTTACTCCCTGAGCGGTGAGCAGCCGCGCGCCTGATGTGAACTCTAACTTTTCGCGTAGATAACTTGTATTTAGCGATGAGATTGTGAATGATCGAACTGTGTCAAATGGATACGTGCTCGAGTGTAACAGTAACTCTAAATACGATCTCTTTCGCTATTAGTTCGCTTTCTGAATAAACATTATTCTAACCAAATCGCAACTGTGTGGCCTACATCAGTTATGGGTCCTTAATTTAGTTCCCGATATTATAATTATTATTGTTATTATGTGTTATGTTAACTTTGTATTTAGCAAACTTGGCATCAGCCAGACAATTTAACCAAAGAGTCACAAGTGTCTACTTTAGGGCGTGTAATGCGACACGTGCGGTTCAGCCTCTAGACGGGTTTGGGCCAAGACATTTCGACGAAGAGGAACCGCTTGTGAGCCCGAACATCTTCGGGATTTAGCTCGCAACACTCGTCAACAGTTTAATAGGTAAGTAGGTAGGTAAGTGCACGGCATGTCGGGAGCAAGCTGTTGACTTTACTATGACAGACATAGACGTATACTTATCACACACAGTAGGCTCTCATTTTTTGTCCGAGAGAAATTTTAACAATTGAATCGGAAGTATTCCTCAACCCCTGCTTCTGACCAATCACTTCAGTGGGTCTCCCTTGGTTGTAACACAAATTCTGGATCTAGAAATCGCCTCCCAAATATCTATATCCGTAGTTGGGATTACTTCTGCTCCACTGTCAACTCGCTTGGTAGTTGGAAAGAAAGCCGCTGTCTCTCAGGTGGATCATTGATCGATCAACCCGTCTGTATTTTGAGTTGACAAATGGAAAACAAAAGAAACTATTTTCTCACAACCAGCCATAACTATGATTGACACAGCTCCCTGATGAAATGTGGATTTACATGTATCACATATCCCTTGACACCTGGCCACCTGCAAACACTTTCATGCCATCATCACTCGTCAGACAAACCTTATGCTCATCTCTGAAGGGAATCATTGACTCAGATTCCATATCAGATGTTCCCTTGCACCGTTCATCGCGCGCGACGGTGCTGGAAGGTTTGCAGTGTTGTTCGTAATGGACGCCTAGGAATCAAACTTATTGCGTGGAGACGGTTGCGTACTTTATGGGCAGACACAAACTGTACAGTTGCCTCTATACAGCAGCTCTAAATTCTATTGCGTCGTCCTTGGGGAGTGTATGAGCCTCAGGTTTCAGATACGGTGAAGAGTAAAAATGAGATTACCTTGCGATTTTGAAGTATCAATTCAATTCTGTGTTTGATGTTCATAAATGTTTATAAATTGAGGGATTTAATTAATAAATTCCAGCATTTAAGAAAGGAGATGTTATCATTTAGTAGTTTTCACAATAACGGAAGTGGACAACAATGAGTCTCATGACAAGGAGGAAAGATTATATTATGCAAAAATAATTAATATATAACTTCACCTAAGGCGTATGCGAATAATATAGTTCGGTGCGAAACTGGGGGGAGGTTATAAGCAGCAGCAGCGTTTCCAGTAAAAAACCCATACACAAATAGCATATCGGCATACTCAGCATGTGTAAATAAAAGGGTTGTCCCGAAAGTAGGATCCGACCGGTCGCGAAATGGAAACCACTGGGAAAATCCGGTAAAGGTTTCCACAGATGTGTTGGGCGGTATCTCTAGTATGCCCGTCGATTGTGTCTCGTCGCTCTTTTCAGTTTTGAGTGAACAGTGAGCACGTAAATATGCGTAGGGAATGGCGTCTCCCACAAAGTATGAGAGATTTCGCCTGTGTCATGCAGCCCACATAACACAACTGTCGAGCAATTCCTTCTTCATGCCAATTCTCGGTCGTACACTGCAGGGGCTATGAAGACACCCCTGCAGCGTTTCCGACGATAAGTGTTTGATCACCCACAATAAAGTCCGTAATTGCCTCCCCTAGAGTCTCATCTCTGCTGACAAGAACCGCTGGCTATGAATACAAACTTTTTCCACAGACAACGAGCTGCAGACCAGTGCAGATAACTGGCGTAAAGCACAGATGGCTGCTTTCTATGACGATGATATTGGAAAGTTGATACAACACTACGACAAAACTCCAAGTTGGAGCGGCGACTATGTAGAGAAGGAGGTGGAAGGTGTACCTAACTGTTGGAAATAAAACACTTCTGCTTTTCCCTGTGGTTTCCATTTCGCGACCGATCGGAACTTACTTTCTGGACAACCGTCGTACATGCGACATGTTTACACGCTACAGTACAGTAGACTTGGGCAGCAATTCACAATGAAAACTTCAATGTGAACTAAAACACAACTTCACAACGTGACCACGAACACTGTACTGCTCACATTCGATAAATACACCCATAGCAGCTCGTGTACCAACACACAAATCGAAAATGAATTGAACTCAGCTGTATCCCTGCCCTCAATTAAAAAAAAATGGACTCATGTTATACGGTCTTTTTATTGCAATTCGTCTGTACTACCACCTCTTCAAATATTTACCATTCCTGGTGAAACACCCTGTATAAAATACAGTAGCCAGTTTTTATTCGATTTGGGGATGGTGTTTCATCTGTATTCGCTAAGAGTTTCGGTTTTTTTTTATCTCTAGCAGCCAATACTGACCCTACGACTTATCATAGAAACTAGATTAAGGAAAGCAAACCTACATTTCTAGCATTTGTAGAGAAAGCTTTTGACAATGTTGACTGGAATATTCTCTTTCAAATTCTCAAGGTGGCAGGGGTAAAATACAGGGAGCGAAAGGCTATTTACAATTTGTGCAGAAACCAGATGGTAGTTATAAGAGTCGAGGGGCATGAAAGGGAAGCAGTGGTTGGGAAGGGAGTGAGACGGGGTTGTAGCCTCTCCCCGATGTTATTCCATCTGTATATTGTGCAATCAGTAAAGGAAAGAAAAGAAAAATTCGGAGTAGGTATTAAAATCCATGGAGAAGAAATAAAAACTTAGGTTCGCCGATGACATTGTAATTCTGGCGGACTTGGAAGAGCAGTTGAACGGGGTGGACAGTGTCTTGAAAGGAGGATATAAGATGAACACCAACAAAAGCAAAACAAGGATAATGGAATATAGTCGAATTAAGTCGGGTGATGCTGAGGGAATTAGATTAGGAAATGAGACAAAGTAGTAAAGGAGTTGTGCTATTTGGGGAGCAAAATAACTAATGATGGTCGAAGTAGAGAGGATATAAAATGTATACTGGCAATGGCAAGGAAAGCGTTTCTGAAGAAGAGAAATTTGTTAACATCGAGTATTGATTTAAGTGTCAGGAAGTCGTTTCTGAAAGTATTTGTATGGAGTGTAGCCATGTATGGAAGTGAAACACGGACGATAAATAGTTTGGACAAGAAGAGAATAGAAGCTTTCGAAATGTGGTGCCTCAGAAGAATGCTGAAGATTAGATGGGTAGATCACATAACTAATGAGGAGGTATTGAATAGAATTCGGGATAAGAGGAGTTTGTGGCACAACTTGACAAGAAGAAGGGACCGGCTGGTAGGACATGTTCTGAGGCATCAAGGGATCACCAATTTAGTATTGGTGGGTAGTATGGAGGGTAAAATTCCTAGAGGGAGAGCAAGAGATGAATACACTAAGCAGATTCAGAAGGATGTAGGTTGCAGTAGTTACTGGAAGATGAAGAAGCTTACACAGGATAGAGTAGCATGGAGAGCTGCACCAAACCAGTCTCATGACTGAAGACCACAACAACAACAGCAGAGAGTGTACCTGAAGTTCACTCATTTTAACAGTGATTCCTTATGAGAGTTCTTTCGCGACTGTTTCCCCTCAAAGTATCGTGAATTTACTGATATTATTGTACTGTAAATGGTCTCCTTGTTGCCGGCATGTGAGTTCAGCCGTTCTCGAATCGATGGCTCGATTGGCACAATTACTGAGACACGACATCTGCTCCCGTTATTCTAAGGAACCCGACCGTCGTGTAACGACTGCGCTGATGCCGGGCAGTAAAGCGCGGCGAGGAACAGAGACGAGTGTACGTGCCCGGCGCTGCCAGGCCCGTGGCAGTGGTGGACGCGGCCGCCCTACCCCACAATGTGCACCGCAGCGCAGCGCCTCCCAGCGTCTGCTGCTGGCCATAAATACTTTACGGTCGCTGTTAGGGCGCCGAGTTTACGACCAGAGAGAAATAGTTCAATATTACTTTCCTCGGTATGGCTGTTATAAAGGGGACGCGCAGAAATCGCGCCAGTAGTCGGAACGAAATCTGGGCTAATATTTTATAGAAAAACTTCAAATACATAACAAGAGAAGATAGTGTTGTGGAAGTGTGGTAATACGTACTCATCAGTACAGAAGCAAATGGATTAATAAGGAACTATTTGTAAATAGTTGCAGACAATTCACGTAGCCAAGGTAGAGCGTAGCAATTTTTCTGCAGTATGGGTTTAAGCTTCAGATGCAGATACGAAATTCCTGTTGGAAAGAGGAGATGAAGATGTCAGGAGCCCGCTGACTGTGTCTGCCAGCGAAGATAAAGTCGAGAGTGGAATTTGGTTTTAAGCACCCTCACCTGACTTGGCTTCACCATTGACCGTCACCTTACCTGGATCCCTCATCACTCAATCCAATCCATAGCCCACAAGCGCCTCTGACTCCTCAAACTCCTCTCTGGCCGGACATAGGGGTTACACCCCTCTACCATCCTCCATACCTACAAATCCTTAATCTGTCCCATCTTCTGTTATGCCAGTCCCGCCTGGATATCCGCTCCCCCAAATTCTATAAGTCACTCCAGATCCTCGAGCGCCATGCACTCCACCTCGCCTTCCATATACGCCTCCCGTCCCCCATGCGGATCCTCTATGACCTCAATCCTTTCCCCCATCTGCTCCTATTCCTCGAATATACACTCCTGGAAATGGAAAAAAGAACACATTGACACCGGTGGGTCAGACCCACCATACTTGCTCCGGACACTGCGAGAGGGCTGTACAAGCAACGATCACACGCACGACACAGCGGACACACCAGGAACCGCGGTGTTGGCCGTCGAATGGCGCTAGCTGCGCAGCATTTGTGCACCGCCGCCGTCAGTGTCAGCCAGTTTGCCGTGGCATACGGATCTCCATCGCAGTCTTTAACACTGGTAGCATGCCGCGACAGCGTGGACGTGAACCGTATGTGCAGTTGACGGACTTTGAGCGAGGGCGTATAGTGGGCATGCGGGAGGCCGGGTGGACGTACCGCCGAATTGCTCAACACGTGGGGCGTGAGGTCTCCACAGTACATCGATGTTGTCGCCAGTGGTCGGCGGAAGGTGCACGTGCCAGTCGACCTGGGACCGGACCGCAGCGACGCACGGATGCACGCCAAGACCGTAGGATCCTACGCAGTGCCGTAGGGGACCGCACCGCCACTTCCCAGCAAATTAGGGTCACTGTTGCTCCTGGGGTATCGGCGAGGACCATTCGCAACCGTCTCCATGAAGCTGGGCTACGGTCCCGCACACCGTTAGGCCGTCTTCCGTCTCCCCAACATCGTGCAGCCCGCCTCCAGTGGTGTCGCGACAGGCGTGAATAGAGGGACGAATGGAGACGTGTCGTCTTCAGCGATGAGAATCGCTTCTGCCTTGGTGCCAATGATGGTCGTATGCGTGTTTGGCGCCGTGCAGGTGAGCGCCACAATCAGGACTGCATACGACCGAGGCACACAGGGCCAACACCCGGCATCATGGTGTGGGGAGCGATCTCCTACACTGGCCGTACACCACTGGTGATCGTCGAGGGGACACTGAATAGTGCACGGTACATCCAAACCGTCATCGAACCCATCGTTCTACCATTCCTAGACCGGCAAGGGAACGTGCTGTTCCAACAGGACAATGCACGTCCGCATGTATCCCGTGCCACCCAACGTGCTGTAGAAGGTGTAAGTCAACTACCCTGGCCAGCAAGATCTCCAGATCTGTCCCCCATTGAGCATGTTTGGGACTGGATGAAGCGTCGTCTCACGCGGTCTGCACGTCCAGCACGAACGCTGGTCCAACTGAGGCGCCAGGTGGAAATGGCATGGCAAGCCGTTCCACAGGACTAGATCCAGCATCTCTACGATCGTCTCCATGGGAGAATAGCAGCCTGCATTGCTGCGAAAGGTGGATATACACTGTACTAGTGCCGACATTGTGCATGCTCTGTTGCCTGTGTCTATGTGCCTGTGGTTCTGTCAGTGTGATCATGTGATGTATCTGACCCCAGGAATGTGTCAATAAAGTTTCTCCTTCCTGGGACAATGAATTCACGGTGTTCTTATTTCAATTTCCAGGAGTGTATCTGCATACTCTACACCTCCCGCCGCCTTGATCCCCCTCACCCCCTGGTTGCTCCTCTCCTCTCCAACCCCCGCCCTCTGCCACGCCTTCACTGTTGTGTCCCCCCTACCCTCCATCTCTACACCCTTCATATCCATTCCCAAGGTGGATCCATCAACTTCCCCTCCTGCATGATGCCCTCTCTTCCTCCACTTATTCCTCCTATCAACTATGATCCTCTCCCTCCCCCCCCCTTTCCTCTGTCCTTTCCCTGCGCTCATTCTTCCCCGCCTTCCATCCTGTTTTTCTCCCCACCCAACCTCTCTCTGCCTCCCTTCTCCTCTCCCCCCAAAATCCTTTCGTATTCCCCACCTCTGCCTTTCCCCACTCCCTGTCGCGTCTGCCCAGGCCCCGCCCCCCCCCCTCTGTTATTGGTCCTCGTCCTCCATCAGTTCCTTTCCCCCCTCCCCCCACTTCGTGTTTTCTCTCCTTCCCCCCTTTTTCTTTCCCATCATCTGTCCAGGTTTCCCCCTATCTGCCCTCGGCTGTGTTATGTCATATTTGTGGCAACTTTTTAGTGCAGTGTTCATGTTCAGTGTTGTTCGTCTTTTCACAGTGTTTTGAACAGAAATCATGCTGTCGCTGGGTGTGAATTTTATATCTCTTGCGAACAGAAACCAGACTGTCACCGTGTTTCTTAATTGTCTGTCTATTATTTTGCCTGTCTGCTCCATGTGTATTGTATTAGCATCATCAACCCTTTGTTCTATGTTCTAAGTTCCCCTATTTTCCGCCATTTTACCATTTAAGTCACAGATTTTTTCGCCTGCTTATATTATCTTCATATTTTTAAAACAAATTCTATAGGCTGAAGAGCGGCGTACTAAGCTGCTGCCAGCCCGCCCCCTTCGGAGGGAATCGAAACTCAGTAATGAAAAAAAAATTGTTTTTAAGAATCAGTCACTCCAGTAATGCAATGAGCATTTCACCGAGCATGTTGATCTGAGATTACTCAGAAGTACTCTGTAGCAAAATTCCTAAAATTAATGGAATGTCTCCCCACACAAAATACCAGACAACCACTTAAAATAGATCTGCGTTAAATATGGAGTTCCACATGTGGTGTCGAAATGGTATCAGGCAGTCGCGTGACATTACACCACTATGTAAGTCATGGTAGTGAAACGGTATAGTACCTACTAGGGTGAAAGGAATCATAGCAGTAAGACAGGTCCATCTGCGGGCGGGACAGAACGGCACAAATGAGCCCATGACAGTAATGAAGATGCTCAGTTTGTTGGAGTGTCAAAGCAGACCGCGCGTCGTGTTCACAAATGGAATATCTCTCGCAACCGTGCAACATGACTTAAAACCAGCGGTTGTATAAAAATTTCAACATTCTCGGTGACCAAGAATTCTCCATTCCTCTACATCTTCGTGACAAATTTGCTGTGGTCACTCTTTCCTGCATTAAAACAGCTGTGTTCGCAGGGCTGCTTATATAGGATGTAAATTTTAAGTTGACAAAACAGAATAGCTCGAAAAATAAGCTTCGCACGAAAAATGTGTAGAATCCAAAGTTGATTATTTTCGAGAGGGACATCTTCTGGTGCTAAAATTAGCCCGCCACCCCAGCCCCCTGGGGGTGGGGCGGGAGGCAAGTTTAAAATTTCAAATGGAGATGATGATGTTTGGTTTGTGGGGCGCTCAACTGCGTGGTTATCAGCGCCCGTACAATTACCCAATCTTTTGCTCAGTCCAATTTCGCCACTTTCCTGGATGATGATGAAATGATGAGGACAACACAAACACCCAGTCATCTCGAGGCAGGTGAAAATCCCTAACCCCGCCGGGAATCGAACCCGGGACCCCGTGCTCGGGAAGCGAGAACGCTACCGCGAGACCACGAGCGGCGGACGAAAATTTCAAATGGGAACCCCCATATTTTACTGGAGAATCAGATTCTACATAAAAACTACGTACATTTTATCTTAAACATTTGTTTTGATTCTTCGTAGTTGGCGCTGTAATTCAAGAAAATCTGCGAAAAAATTATTATTTGGGTCAACATTTGTAAAACTGTAATTCCTCTCTCTCAGACCCCACCCTATGGGGAAGGAGGGAGAGTTGTAGTTTTAAAGAATCAAAATTTATGGAGTAAATAAAGTATTTTTTATTTACTCGTAACCATTTTCCACGGAAAAATGAGAACATTGATTTTCTTGAATTACATCGCCAACTACCAAGAATCGAAATAATTGTTTAAGATAAAATATAGGTAGTTTTTTATGTAGAATCTGATTCTGCAATAAAAATGTGAGTTACCGTTGGAAATTTTAAAGTTGCCTCCCGACCCATTCCCAGGAGGCTGGGGTGGCGGGCTAATTTTAGCACCATCAGATGTCCCCCTCGAAAATAATCAACTTCGGATTCTACAGATTTTTTCGTGTGAAGCTAATTTTTGGAGTTATTCTGGTTTGCCAACTTAAAATTTACGCCCTATATATGTTCCTAGTATGACGACGACTCAGACACCCTAACGGTATGTAGATTATATAAAAAAACTGAAAGAAAAATGGCGGAAGTATTTAAAGAATAGTGATTTCTCGGAAAGTAGAGGAACCACATAAGCTATTAGAATAGATTAAAACGTTAAACATGCTTAGTCAAAGCGCAGACAGAAAGAGAGAGAGAGAGAGAGAGAGAGAGAGAGAGAGAGAGAGAGAGAGAGAGAGAAAGGGAGAGAGAAGTAGTATAATCCACAATAAGCAAGTGAAAGTAGTGTAATATCGACAATGATGAATCTATATTAAGTGATATGCACCAAGTCCGGTTGTGAAGGAGAATAGCTTCGACGAAAGGATCCATAGGTTGTAAGCCACTAAACAATTACTTTAAAATTTTTGCTTACAACCATTTATTGAACTACGACATGTACATTTTTGCGTGCATTGGTATTTGAACAGCCTAACTCCAATTACAGTAAGAAAATTGACACCAAAATCTCTTAAAGAAACGTGGGCTTCCGCCCTTCCCCATTTAGCCTTCGCAATAATAAAAAATCTCATTTGAGAAACAAATGAACCGACAAAAATCGTTAAAATAGAAATCAAAAACTTCGGCTGGTCTCGATTAGTAGCAAGTGGTGTTCAAAATTTTGAAGCAATCTCTAAACATCAAATAAGAAGCCACTGCTGCAATTCCTGGTAACTATCTATCACGATTAAGTAGTGCTACACAGTTGCACCAAAATAAAGCATAGATCATTAGAAAAACCACGAGGGTGTAAAGATTTCAGTTACTTCAACTGGTTACGAGCTGCGTTTATAAAACCATGATAACAGACCTTAAGTATCAAGCCACTCCCCAACTTATTCCGAATACAACTTTTATATCTGATCAGACCTTACAATTAACAAAGACTCGAGCTTATACAAACAACATCACATTAAATATACTGGTGTCCAAAATTACAGCAACAAACCTCTGTTTCCCCGTCGTGTGTCTAATTCATGATATAATCATACAAACTGTCAACCAGATGTCCGTACGATCGTGTTCTCCATGAAAGATAACATTCCGGTCAACGAACACCTATGCCAAAGGTGACGTCGGGGACCTGTGAAATATGGTAGTTGGTTCAAATGGCTCCGAGCACTATGGGACTTAACTTCTGAGGTCATCAGTCCCCTTGGACTTAGAACTACTTAAACCTAACTAACCTAAGGACATCATACACATCCATGCCCGAGGCAGGATTCGAACCTGCGACCGTAGCGGTCGCGCAGTTCCAGACTGTAGCGTCTAGAAGCGCTCGGCCACTTCGGCCGGGAAAAACGAGGTAGTGTTTCCTGGTAGATCCACATACAGAATCGCTGTGTACACAGTCACAGACGGTGTGGTATGGCACAGAGGAGAAAGGAAACGGGACAGTGGCAAACTGATTTGGCCCAGTGGCTTAATCTGAATCGTTCTGCTGTTTCTCTGGTGTGGCGATAGTTCACAGAGACCGAAACAACATCACGAAGAGCAGCCCAGGGCCGACGACGCCTGACTTTAGAAGAGAGGACCGTTATTTAGCTCTATGGGCACGACACTACCACCTTAGTACTGCACAGCAACTGGCATATGAGGTCGCAGCATCCAATGGAGTGTTATATCGAGGTAAACGGTGTGCAAAAGGCTTCGGCAGAGTGGCCTTTAATGTCAGATACCTGCTGTACTTCTACTTCTGATGCGTCTTCACTGAAGTCTAGTGTGGAGTCCTCAACATGCTACCTGGACGGTCGAACAGCGGGCCAATGTTGTTTTCACAGATGGGTTCCGATCTAGTCCGGAGAGTGATTCTCGATGGTTTCGCATCTGGAGCGAACGAGGAACACGATTTCGGGACACAAACATCGTGGAAAGAGACTGATATCGAAGAGGATCGTTAATGATGTGGGCTGGGATCATGTTTATTACTCGAACCCCTGCTCGTGAAATTTTAAGGGTAAATTGGCAAGGTCTAACTGCTGTCAGGTATCATGACGAGATCTTGGGACCTCATCTGCGGTTGTTGCGAGATGCTGTCGGCCCAGACTTCGTATTGGTGGACAATAAATCTCGATCTCATAGAGCACGGTTAGTTGATGTTTTCTTGGAAAAGGAAGATAATGCACGCATGTCGTGGCCTGCTCGCTCTCCCGATTTGAATACCGTAGAGCAAGTCTGCGATGCACTAGGAAGACCACTTGAATCGCGTCAGCATCCACGAACCACTCTCCAAGGCTGCGAGCAACTCTGCAGGAAGAAAGGGCGTTACTGCCCCAACTTGAGACTGATGACAACATTCACAGCGTGCTTCGTAGTTGGAAGGCCCGTGCTGCTGACAGAGTTGGCCACACCCCACACTGAGCACCTTAACCTTTTACTCGAGTATCATGTCGTTTTTGGAAAACCAGAATCTACTATGTAGGAATCAACATGGATTCCGGAAACAGCGATCGTGTGAGACCCTACTCGCTTTATTTGTTCATGAGACCCAGAAAAAATTAGATACAGGCTCCCAGGTAGATTCTATTTTTCTTGACTTCCGGAAGGCGTTCGATACAGTTCCGCACTGTCGCCTGATAAACAAAGTAAGAGCCTACGGAATATCAGACCAGCTGTGTGGCTGGATTGAAGAGTTTTTAGCAAACAGAACACAGCATGTTGTTATCAATGGAGAGACGTCTACAGACGTTGAAGTAACCTCTGGCGTACCACAGGGGAGTGTTATGGGACCATTGCTTTTCACAATATATATAAATGACCTAGTAGATATTGTCGGAAGTTCCATGCGGCTTTTTGCGGATGATGCTGTAATATACAGAGAAGTTGCAGCATTAGAAAATTGTAGCGAAATGCAGGAAGACCTGCAGCGGATAGGCACTTGGTGCAGGGAGTGGCAACTGACCCTTAACATAGACAAATGTAATGTATTGCGAATACATAGAAAGAAGGATCCTTTATTGTGTGATTATATGATAGCGGAACAAACACTGGTAGCAGTTACTTCTGTAAAATGTCTAGGAGTATGCGTGCGGAACGATTTGAAGTGGAATGATCATATAAAATTAATTGTTGGTAAGGCGGGTACCAGGTTGAGATTCATTGGGAGAGTCCTTAGGAAGTATAGTCCATCAACAAGGGAGGTGGCTTACAAAACACTTGTTCGACCTATACTTGAGTATTGCTCATCAGTGTGGGATCCGTACCAGTTCGGGTTGACGGAGGAGATAGAGAAGATCCAAAGAAGAGCGGCGCGTTTCGTCACAGGGTTATTTGGTAACCGTGATAGCGTTACGGAGATGTTTAACAAACTCAAGTGGCGGACTCTGCAAGAGAGGCGCTCTGCTTCGCGGTGTAGCTTGCTCGCCAGGTTTCGAGAGGGTGCGTTTCTGGATGAGGTATCGAATATATTGCTTCCCCCTACTTATACCTCCCGAGGAGATCACGAATGTAAAATTAGAGAGATTAGAGCGCGCACAGAGGCTTTCAGACAGTCGTCCTTCCCGCGAACCATACGCGACTGGAACAGGAAAGGGAGGTAATGACAGTGGCACGTAAAGTGCCCTCCGCCACACACCGTTGGGTGGCTTGCGGAGTATAAATGTAGATGTAGATGTAGATGAACCAGCTGTCAGAACGTGTGGGCTGACTCGCTAAGTTAGAAACAGCGAAGAACATTTTCGTCCACGGTTATGCATGTTGCAGTTGTTTACATTCTGCGTTCTTTACATTGTTTCTACTTTGTGTCGCCTGTTTATAATGTTTTGTGACAAAATAAACGCAACCTTGCAAAATTTCTATTTGTTGCTTTAATTTTGGACACCTGTTTAATTATTAAAAAAAGGGAATGGTTCAAAATGTAATTGCCCTTTTACGACTGGGCAGGCAAGGGTCGAATGGCACTTGCTCGTAAAGATGGCGTTGTTCTCGTTGTGCCAGGCCGTAATCAGCACACAAATAAAATGCGGCCGAGTGCCGCTCCTTGTGCTGAGCCACCTTACGATACACAATATACAAGTAGACCTTTATAACAGAGAGGTATTATTAACACCAAAATTTTCGCTAACCTGCCTCACAATGAACGAGCACCAATACAGCAATGAAACGGTTTAGCTTTAGTAAGCGTAGGAAACGGTAGTGGAACAATTTAATACTGAAGTATGTCACGGTTGTAATGACTGGTCAAATTATCATGGAGCAAGTAACAATCAATATTTTTTTAATGCTGCTGCCGCCATTTGAATGTACTAATTTTTATTTTATTGTTAGACAATCCAGCCTTCGTCCATAGGCAATATCAAGTAGAAAAACATATAGGTCAAAAGCATTTGTACTTGAAAATTACGTACCTAAGTGTGAAATTTGGATTGTATAACAATAAAACAAAAAATTATTACCATCAAATGGCGGCAGTGTCATTCAAAAAGTTTACAATGACTATGGCTCCAGTCAAAATGAAAATGATCGACAAATCAACAGTTCGGAACCTTACGGGCATATGCTGGCCATTCTGGAGTATGTTAACTGGAATGATATTACATGCGGCCGCATACCGAACAGAAATGTTCTAGGCACAGTCTACAATGCGGTTCTTGAACCTGTCTAGGCTTACAGTCAAGCCAAACAGCAAAGAATCTAGAATGAGATTATCACTCTGCAGCGGAGTGTGCGCTGATATGAAACTTCCTGGAAGATTAAAACTGTGTGCCGGACCGAGACTCAAACTCGGGACTTTTGCCTTTCGCGGGCAAGTGCTCTACCAGCTGAGCTACCCAAGCACGACTCACGGCCTGTCCTCACAGCTTTACTTCTGCCAGTACATTGTCTCCTACCTTCCAAACTTTACAGAAGCTCTCCTGCGAACGGGGCGTGAGTCATGCTTGGGTAGCTCAGTTGGTAGAGCACTTGCCCGCGAAAGGCAAAGGTCCCGAGTTCGAGTCTCCGTCCGGCACACAGTTTTAATCTGCCAGGAAGTTTCACAGCAGAGAATATGACATCTTGGTAAGGCAGTCGTCTCTGCAGGAAACAGGCCATCTGACAGCGGAAACGGCCTGTAGGCCCACGGCTTTCAGCTTGATGCTGTAACTACACAGCAAATCTCGCCCTCCCTCAGTCAGGTGAGGGTCGCTGTGCTCAGCATTCTACGTCCTTCTCTGCGGCGACAACAGCATTGCCTCCCTCTTCAACGGTGCGTCTTGCTCTCGTCGTGCTGGTCAAGAAAAGATCACGCGTCCCGGCGTTCACACAGTCCGCCACACTCCAGCACTGCCCCTGCTCCGTCCCTTTTGGCAGCAATCACAAGACACTGCTGCGTTCCCGCTCCTGTGCACGGCTCAAGAACTTCCCACAACAGCCACGTGCTCCCTCTCGCCACTGGACAGACTGTCCAACCTGAGCGTCAGCGATGCTGATGATCGAAAGATAGCTAAACGAACGTATCACTAAAATCAATATGCATCTCCTGACGAAGTAAGTAGAGCACCCAGAAGACGTGGTCGGATATCAACACAACTTCGTACACATACAAACCATCGGCTATTGTGCAAACGATAAAGGTCGCAGTCTTCTGCGACAAGTAGAACGCCCACCGGCGTGTTGGTGCCAGGCAAGGCAAGGCATAATAGAGGCGTGAACAGAGCCAGACGTTTACCGATCGCTGTGAAAGACACAGAGATGACTCGTACTCTTGTGAGACAGCTGACAGACTTTGAGGGGGGCCCACTGTGAATCATCGTTTGTCCTGCTGATCGAATCGTGCACTATCCAGGTTTATGTGGCGTTTGGGTATGACAGTGGCCAGATGGTGTGGTGGATTGCATGCGATCGTGATGGAAGGTACAGGCTGACCACACACGGAGCTCGGCAGATGTTGTGACTGCACGGTGGCTCACCAGCAAATCGCGTGCAACGCGTTACCAAGCAGTTGCGAGCGACTTGGCGTCCACGTGGTCACACGATCTGAGTACTATTGTGTCCATGCGTGCCCGGCTAGCCGCGAGGTCTAACGCGCTGCTTCCCGAGCGGGAAGGCGTGCCGGTCCCCGGCACGTATCCGCCCGGCGGATTAGTAGTGTTGTGGTCTGGTGTGCCGGCCAGCCTGTGGATGGTTTTTAAGGCAATTTTCCATCTACCTGGGTGAATGTGGGCTGGTTCCCCTTATTCCGCCTCAGTTAAACTATGTCAGAGATTGCTGCGCAGATACTGTCTCCACGTATGCGTAAATCATAACTACCCTACCACGCAAAAATTTGGGGTTACACTCGTCTGGTATGAGACGTTCCCAGGGAGGTCTACTGGGGGCCCAACCGCACAATAACCCAGGGTTCAGTGTGGAGCGGCTGTGGGGTGGGTGGACTGCTGTGGCCTGTTGTGGGGTTGTGAACCACTGAGGGCTACGGCGGGACGAAGCCTCTCCGTCGTTTCTAGGTCCCCAGTTTAATACACAATACACAAAACACATTATCATGTCCTTGAACACAGCCTTGCATTGGCATGATTTGAGAATGAAGGAGCAAGTTGTGAACATTAGCTTCGTAAGGGAAGAGGGAAAACGTCCTAGTTTTGAACAACTACAAGGTCGCAGGCTATTGCAAGAGGGATTTAACAGAGAAAGCCTGGCATGATGCAGGTAAAATAGTTTGTATGACGGGTATGTGGTGTACTGTATTTCTATTCAAAAAAATTTCAAAAGTGTGTGAAATCTTATGGGACTTAACTGCTAAGGTCATCAGTCCCTAAGCTTACACACTACTTAACCTAAATGATTCTAAGGACAAACAGACACACCCATGCCCGACGGAGGACTCGAACCTCCACCGGGTGTATTTCCACTGTTTGAAATGAAATTACCGCTAGGTCAGAGGAGGTAAATGTACAAAAATGATAAATAATACCGGGAGTATTCTTTTGTGTGATTAGCAGTGCTTTTCTCATTCTGTAAAATTACATTGTCAGGTGCAAACGAAGAGTTAAGACAGCAGGGAAAGGGTGAAAGAGCCACATTTCTCCGAGACTTGTAAACACCAAGGTGTTCACATATCATGATTCAAGGACCGAAAACCACCAACACCATATTCCAGAGTATACAGGGTGAGTCACCTAACATTACCGCTGGATATATTTCGTAAGCCACATCAGTACTGACGAATCGATTCCACAGACCGAACGTGAGGAGAGGGGCTAGTGTAACTGGTTAATACACACCATAAAAAATGCACGGAAGTATATTTTTTAACACAAACCTACGTTTTTTAAAATGGAACCACGTTAGTTTTGTTAACACATCTGAACATATAAACAAATACGTAATCAGTACCGTTTGTTCCATCGTAAAATCTCAATTACATCCGGAGATATTGTAACCTAAAGTTGACGCTTGAGTACCACTTCTCCGCTGTTCGATCGTGTGTATCGGAGAGCACAGAATTACGTAGGGATCCAAAGGGAACGGTGATGGACCTTAGGTACAGAAGAGACTGGAATAGCACATTACGTCCACATGCTAACACCTTTTTATTGGTCTTTTTCACTTACGCACATGTACATTACCATGAGGGGTGAGGTACACGTACACACGTGGTTTCCGTTTTCAATTACGGAGTGGAATAGAGTGTGTCCCGACATGTCAGGCCAATAGATGTTCAATGTGGTGGCCATCATTTGCTGCACACAATTGCAATCTCTGGCGTAATGAATATCGTACACACCGCAGTACATCTGGAGTAATGTCGCCGCAGGCTGCCACAGTACGTTGTTTCATATCCTCTGGGGTTGTAGGCACATCACGGTACACATTCTCCTTTAACGTACCCCACAGAAAGAAGTCCAGAGGTGTAAGATCAGGAGAACGGACTGGCCAATTCATGCGTCCTCCATGCGTTTTTGTTAAAAAACATACTTCCGTGCATTTTTGTATGGTTTGTATTAAACAATTACACTAGCCCCTCTCCTCACGTTCGGTCTGTGGAATCGGTTCGTCAGTATTTGATGTGGTTTACGAAATATATCCAACGGTAACGTTAGGTGACTCACCCTGTATAGATGTAAATAACGTATAGGTTTTCAGAATAAAAGTAACGCTGAGTCACGATAAAAGAAATGGATTCTGCCAAATTACTGTAGCAGTGTTTAGTCTATCTATAAAAAGTTCAGAATTTGAAAGGTCTTTCTCGTCTGCTACAAACACTCTGTAGTCTGTGTCTCGTTGTCAAGACTCCGGTCGACCGCATGTGCCACAACAAGGGACGATCGCCGTACTGCGCACCATACACTTCGTAACACCGCATTTGCTCCTGCCATCCGACAACTTTTCTACGAGTATCCTCATTAACTGGCTCTCTTTACCATTTTAATTCGGCTACAGAACTTCGATCTTCTTTTCGTTTATTTTCCGAAAAGATTCACGTGCTTCTAGTTTTCTGAAATGCAGAGTGTAACTAAATTCCCTTCACAGACTTTGGGGACCTGTAGTAGGGACCAAGACGGCTAAGTTTAGCATACGAACTCGTGTCCGGAAAAGTACCGTTTTCACGCTACACGCATAATGCCAGAACACACGTTGCTCGCTGACTGTCGCTGCTCGTCATTTCGATGCACCTCAGTATCATATATCGGTACACGCAGTCACCAGTCCAGAATCCTCCAGCATCAGTTGAAGCCATGTAGCAACTACATTTAACAGGACTGCACCGTTTGCGATGTTGCCAATAGCAAAGGGACTGGACCAACGAGGCATGAGAAGACTGTAACGAAGGTTCGAGCGTATGGAATAAGTTCATAGATATGTGACTGACTCGAATACTTCTTGAGTAATAGAACCTATTATGTCGCCCTCGACGGCGAATTTTTAACAGAGACAAGGGTATCGTCAGGAGTGCCCCAGGGAATTGTGAAAGGACCGCTGTTTTTCTGTATATACATAAAAGATTTGTGGAACAGTGTGAGCAGCAGCCTCCGGTTGTTTGCTGATGGCGGTGTGGTGTACGGTAAGGCGACGTATTTGAGCGCAGGAAGATAGAAGACGACTTTGCGAAGATTTCTAGTTGGTATGGTGAATGGCAGCTAGCTCTAAATGTGGAAAAATACACTCCTGGAAATTGAAATAAGAACACCGTGAATTCATTGTCCCAGGAAGGGGAAACTTTATTGACACATTCCTGGGGTCAGATACATCACATGATCACACTGACAGAACCACAGGCACATAGACACAGGCAACAGGGCATGCACAATGTCGGCACTAGTACAGTGTATATCCACCTTTCGCAGCAATGCAGGCTGCTATTCTCCCATGGAGACGATCGTAGAGATGCTGGATGTAGTCCTGTGGAACGACTTGCCATGCCATTTCCACCTGGCGCCTCAGTTGGACCAGCGTTCGTGCTGGACGTGCAGACCGCGTGAGACGACGCTTCATCCAGTCCCAAACATGCTCAATGGGGGACAGATCCGGAGATCTTGCTGGCCAGGGTAGTTGACTTACACCTTCTAGAGCACGTTGGGTGGCACGGGATACATGCGGACGTGCATTGTCCTGTTGGAACAGCACGTTCCCTTGCCGGTCTAGGAATGGTAGAACGATGGGTTCGATGACGGTTTGGATGTACCGTGCACTATTCAGTGTCCCCTCGACGATCACCAGTGGTGTACGGCCAGTGTAGGAGATCGATCCCCACGCCATGATGCCGGGTGTTGGCCCTGTGTGCCTCGGTCGTATGCAGTCCTGATTGTGGCGCTCACCTGCACGGCGCCAAACACGCATACGACCATCATTGGCACCAAGGCAGAAGCGACTCTCATTGCTGAAGACGACACGTCTCCATTCGTCCCTCCATTCACGCCTGTCGCGACACCACTGGAGGCGGGCTGCACGATGTTGGGGCGTGAGCGGAAGACGGCCTAACGGTGTGCGGATGGTCCTCGCCGATACCCCAGGAGCAACAGTGTCCCTAATTTGCTGGGAAGTGGCGGTGCGGTCCCCTACCGCACTGCGTAGGATCCTACGGTCTTGGCGTGCATCCGTGCGTCGCTGCGGTCCGGTCCCAGGTCGACGGGCACGTGCACCTTCCGCCGACCACTGGCGACAACATCGATGTACTGTGGAGACCTCACGCCCCACGTGCTGAGCAATTCGGCGGTACGTCCACCCGGCCTCCCGCATGCCCACTATACGCCCTCACTCAAAGTCCGTCAACTGCACATACGGTTCACGTCCACGCTGTCGCGGCATGCTACCAGTGTTAAAGACTGCGATGGAGCTCCGTATGCCACGGCAAACTGGCTGACACTGACGGCGGCGGTGCACAAATGCTGCGCAGCTAGCGCCATTCGACGGCCAACACCGCGGTTCCTGGTGTGTCCGGTGTGCCGTGCGTGTGATCATTGCTTGTACAGCCCTCTCGCAGTGTCCGGAGCAAGTATGGTGGGTCTGACACACCGGTGTCAATGTGTTTTCTTTTCCATTTCCAGGAGTGTATAAGTCAATGTGGATCAGTGGGAAGAAAAAGCCTGTAGCGTTCGGTTACAGTATGCATAGTGTCCTGCTTGACACAGTCAAGTCGGTTAAATATCTGGGATTAACGTTGCAGAGCGATATGAAGGGAACGAACAGGCGAGGACTGTGTATTGAGAGAATTTTACGAACGGGTGGTTCAACTGTAAAGGAGACTGCATATAGGACGCTATTGCGGCCTATTATTGAGTACTGATCGATGTTTGGGATCTGTACCAGGTTGGATTAAAGGGTGAAATGGAAGCAACTCGGATTTGTTAGTGGTACGTTTTGAACAGTACTTAAGTGTTGCTGAGATGCTTCGGGAACGCAAATGGGATTCCGTGGAGGGACCTTCATTCCGAGAGACACTATTGAGAAAATTTAGGCAATAGGCATTTCAAGCTGACTGCCGAAGGATTCTACTGCGATCAACATACAATGCGCGGGAGAACTACGACGATAAGATTTGAGGAATTGGGGCTCATACGGAAGCATATACAGGGTGATTCATAAATGAGGAAAAATATGTCGTGCAAATTGTCACACACTAGGCTACAAATATAAATGCGTTTTCTGCATGTTCCTGTGTCAATAAATGACAATGCAACTGAATGGTAAAAGTTTCGAAATACACTACTCACCATTAAAATTGCTACACGAAGAAGAAATGCAGATGATAAACGGGTATTCATTGGACAAATATATTATACTACAAATGGCATGTGATTACTTCTTCACCCAAGTTGGATGCATAGATCCTGAGAAATTAGTACCGAGAACAACCACCTCTGGCCGTAATAACGGTCTTGATACGGCTGGACATTGAGTCAAACAGAGCTTGGATAGTGTATACAGGTACAGCTGCCCATGCAGCATCAACACGAAACGACAGCTCATCAAGAGTAGTGACTGGCGTATTGTGACGAGCCAGTTGCTCGGCCACCATTGACCAGACGTTTCCAATTGGTGAGAAATCTGGAGAATCTGCTGGCCAGAGCATCAGTCGAACATATTCTGCATCCAGAAACACCCGTACTGGACCTGCAACATGCGATAGTGCTTTATCCTGCTGAAATGTAGGGTTTCGCAGGGATCCAATGGAGGGTAGAGCCACGGGTCGTAACACATCTGAAATGTAACATCCACTGTTCAAAGTGCCGTCAATGCGAACAAGAGGTGACCGAGACGTGTAACCAGTGGTACCCCATACCACCACGCTGGGTGATACGCCAGTATGGCGATGACGAATAAACGCTTCGAGTGTGCGTTCACCGCGATGTCGCCAAACTCGGATCCGATCATCATGATGCTTTAAACAGAACCTGGATTCATCCGAAAAAAATAAATGACGTTTTGCCATTGGTGCACCCAGGTTCGTCGTTGAGTACACCATCGCAGGCGCTCCTGTCTGTGATGCAGCGTCAAGGGTAACCGCACCCATGGTCTCCGAGCTGATAGTCCATGCTGCTGCAAACGTCGTCGAACTGTTCGTGCAGATGGTTGTTGTCTCGCAAACGTCCTCATCTATTGACTCAGGGATCGAGACGTGGCTGCACGATCCGTTACATCCATGCGGATAAGACACCTGTCATCTCGACTGCTAGTGATACGATGCCGTTGGGATCCAGCACGGCGTTCCGTATTACCCTCCTGAACACACCGATTCCATATTCTGCTAACAGTCATTGGATCTCGACCAACGCGAGCAGCAATGTCGCTATACGATAAACCGCAATCGCGATAGGCTACAATCCGACTATTACCAAAGTGGGAAACGTGATGGTACGCATTTCTTCTCCTTACACGAGGCATCACAACAACGTTTGACCAAGCAACGCCGGTCAACTGCTGTTTGTGTATGAGAAATCGGTTGGAAACTTTCCTCATATCAGCCCGTTGTAGGTGTCGCCACCGGCGCCAACCTTCTGTGAGTGCTCTGAAAAGCTAATCATTTTCATATCACAGCATCTTCTTCCTGTCGGTTAAATTTCGCTTCTGTAGCACGTAATCTGCGTGGTGTAGCAATTTTAATGGCCGGTAGTGTATGAAGTGGGATTTTGGGTGTTACTGTGCGCCGACTTCGGCCAAGGGGACATATCGGCAACAGGGCACAACATGCGGGTGTTGTAGGTAGTCTAGCCGCTCACAAGAAGGCGAGGCATGCGGCGTCAACCGACGGTTTTCGTGACGCTGCGAGCAATGACATTCATCTCGTACCGGTTACGCTGAACGGTATTATGTATCGTTGCTAGTTGACATAGGGGAAGGAGCGTGAGGAGGGGCTGCACTACTGTAGATGCACGTTTTATAATTTGTTTTTTGTGTCCGAGACATAAGAAACAAGTTTTGAGAAACAAGTACAAAGATGCAGAATACGAGGGCAGTTCAATAAGTAATGCAACACTTTTTTTTTCTCGTCCAATTTTGGTTGAAAAAACCGGAAATTTCTTGTGGAATATTTTCAAACATTCCCGCTTCGTCTCGTATACTTTCATTGACTTCCGACAGGTGGCAGCGCTGTACGGAGCTGTTAAAATGGCGTCTGTAACGGATGTGCGTTGCAAACAACGGGCAGTGATCGAGTTTCTTTTGGCGGAAAACCAGGGCATCTCAGATATTCATAGGCGCTTGAAGAATGTCTACGGTGATCTGGCAGTGGACAAAAGCACGGTGAGTCGTTGGGCAAAGCGTGTGTCATCGTCGCCGCAAGGTCAAGCAAGGCTGTCTGATCTCCCGCGTGCGGGCCGGCCGTGCACAGCTGTGACTCCTGCAATGGCGGAGAGTGCGAACACACTCGTTCGAGATGATCGACGGATCACCATCAAACAACTCAGTGCTCAACTTGACGTCGCTGTTGGTAGTGCTGTCACAATTGTTCACCAGTTGGGATATTCAAAGGTTTGTTCCCGCTGGGTCCCTCGTTGTCTAACCGAACACCATAAAGGGCAAAGGAGAACCATCTGTGCGGAATTTCTTGCTCGTCATGTGGCTGAGGGTGACAATTTCTTGTCAAAGATTGTTACAGGCGATGAAACATGGGTTCATCACTTCGAACCTGAAACAAAACGGCAATCAATGGAGTGGCGCCACACCCACTCCCCTACCAAGAAAAAGTTTAAAGCCATACCCTCAGCCAGTAAAGTCATGGTTACAGTCTTCTGGGACGCTGAAGGGGTTATTCTGTTCGATGTCCTTCCCCATGGTCAAACGATCAACTCTGAAGTGTATTGTGCTACTCTTCAGAAATTGAAGAAACGACTTCAGCGTGTTCGTAGGCACAAAAATCTGAACGAACTTCTCCTTCTTCATGACAACGCAAGCCCGCATCTCGTGGTCGTGCGGTAGCGTTCTCGCTTCCCACGCCCGGGTTCCCGGGTTCGATTCCCGGCGGGGTCAGGGATTTTCTCTGCCTCCTGATGGCTGGGTGTTGTGTGCTGTCCTTAGGTTAGTTAGGTTTAAGTAGTTCTAAGTTCTAGGGGACTTATGACCACAGCAGTTGGGTCCCATAATGCTCAGAGCCATTTTTGAACCATGACAACGCAAGCCCTCACACAAGTCTTCGCACCCGAGAGGAGCTCACAAAACTTCAGTGGACTGTTCTTCCTCATGCACCCTACAGCCCCGATCTCGCACCGTCGGATTTCCTTATGTTTGGCCCAATGAAGGACGCAATCCGTGGGAGGCACTACGCGGATGATGAAGAAGTTATTGATGCAGTACGACGTTGGCTCCGACATCGACCAGTGGAATGGTACCGTGCAGGCATACAGGCCCTCATTTCAAGGTGGCGTAAGGCCGTAGCACTGAATGGAGATTACGTTGAAAAATAGTGTTGTGTAGCTAAAAGATTGGGGAATAACCTGGTGTATTTCAATGCTGAATAAAACAACCCCAGATTCAGAAAAAAATGTGTTGCATTACTTATTGAACTGCCCTCGTACAATATACAACCATACAGATATGTGGCAGTTAATACAAACAAATACAATACAGCTGTACAAATCGAAACCAACATAGAAATACATGACCAGAAGCTGCAGTAGCGGTACTGTTCGAAATGACGGCTACGATGTGTGTGGCAAAGTTGAACTCCTCGCAGGAAGGATTGCTGAACACGATCCAACATGTCTGTATCTCTTTGCGTAATATCACAGGCATGTTGTACTCTGCGTTGAAGGGTGTTGACATCAACAACATGTCCTAAATAAATCACAGATTACAGATGGCCCCACAAAAAGAAATCCAGTGGATTCAGGTTTGGTGATATTGCTGGCCATGCTACAGGGCCTCCACGACGGATACATTTCGAGGGGAAGGCACCGTCCAGGTGGCGTCCCACTATGCCGCTGAAGTGAGCGGGGGCACCATCACGCGTGTACCACATGTCCATACGAGTGGCCAAACTAACGTCTTCCAACAGTTCCGGTAATGTAGCACCCAGGAAACGCAGATACCGCTCTCCTGTTAGGATTTGTGGCAGCACATGTGTTCCTATGAGGTGGTGATCACTAATACCACACCAGATGTTGACACCGCATCGTTGTTGGTACCCTCGTATCACTGTGCGGTGGGGGATTTCTTCCGCCCACTCGTGCCAATTATGCAAATCCACTATACCCTCCTTCGTGAGATAGGCTTCGTCGGTGAACAGTATTGTTCGTGAAAAATGCTGGTCGTGGGTCTGACGCCGTAGTAGTCTTCCGGCTGGTAGGGGTCTTGGTACCCTCGTATCAATGTGCGGTGGGGGTTTTCGTCCGCCCACTCGTGCCAATTATGCAAATCCACTATACCCTCCTTCGTGAAATAGGCTTCGTCGGTGAACAGTATTGTTCGTGAAAAATGCTGGTCGTGGGTCTGACGCCATAGTAGTCTTCCGGCTGGTAGGGGTCTTGGTACCCTCGTATCAATGTGCGGTGGGGGTTTTCTTCCGCCCACTCGAGCCAATTATGCAAATCCACTATACCCTCCTTCGTGAAATAGGCTTCGTCGGTGAACAGTATTGTTCGTGAAAAATGCTGGTCGTGGGTCTGACGCCGTAGTAGTCTTCCGGCTGGTAGGGGTCTTGGTACCCTCGTATCAATGTGCGGTGGGGGTTTTCTTCCGCCCACTCGTGCCAATTATGCAAATCCACTATACCCTCCTTCGTGAAATAGGCTTCGTCGGTGAACAGTATTGTTCGTGAAAAATGCTGGTCGTGGGTCTGACGCGGTAGTGGTCTTCCGGCTGGTAGGAGTCTTGGTACCCTCGTATCAATGTGCGATGGGGGTTTTCTTCCGCCCACTCGTGCCAATTATGCAAATCCACTATACCCTCCTTCGTAAAATAGGCTTCGTCGGTGAACAGTATTGTTTTTGAAAAATGCTGGTCGTGGGTCTGACGCCGTAGTAGTCTTCCGGCTGGTAGGAGTCTTGGTACCCTCGTATCAATGTGCGGTGGGGGTATTCTTCCGCCCACTCGTGCCAATTATGAAAATCCACTATACCCTCCTTCGTGAAATAGGCTTCGTCGGTGAACAGTATTGTTCGTGAAAAATGCTGGTCGTGGGTCTGACGCCGTAGTAGTCTTCCGGATGGTAGGGGTCTTGGTACCCTCGTATCAATGTGCGGTGGGGGTTTTCTTCCGCCCACTCGTGCCAATTATGCAAATCCACTATACCCTCCTTCGTGAAATAGGCTTCGTCGGTGAACAGTATTGTTCATGAAAAATGCTGGTCGTGGGTCTGACGCCGTAGTAGTCTTCCGGCTGGTAGGAGTCTTGGTACCCTCGTATCAATGTGCGGTGGGGGTTTTCTTCCGACGCCTCGTGCCAATTATGCAAATCCACTATACCCTCCTTCGTGAAATAGGCTTCGTCGGTGAACAGTATTGTTCGTGAAAAATGCTGGTCGTGGGTCTGACGCCGTAGTAGTCTACCGGCTGGTAGGGGTCTTGGTACCCTCGTATCAATGTGCGGTGGGGGTTTTCTTCCGCCCACTCGTGCCAATTATGCAAATCCACTATACCCTCCTTCGTGAAATAGGCTTCGTCGGAGAACAGTATTGTTCGTGAAAAATGCTGGTCCTGGGTCTGACGCCGTAGTAGTCTTCCGGCTGCTAGGAGTCTTGGTACCCTCGTATCAATGTGCGGGGGGGTTTTCTTCCGCCCACTCGTGCAAATTATGCAAATCCACCATACCCTCCTTCGTGAAATAGGCTTCGTCGGTGAACAGTATAGTTCGTGAAAAATGCTGGTCGTGTGTCTGACGCCGTAGTAGTCTTCCGGCTGGTAGGAGTCTTGGTACCCTCGTATCAATGTGCGGTGGGGGTTTCCTTCCGCCCACTCGTGCCAATTATGCAAATCCACTATGCCCTCCTTCGTGAAATAGGCTTCGTCGGTGAACAGCATTGTTCGTGAAAAATGCTGGTCGTGGGTCTGACGCCGTAGTAGTCTTCCGGCTGGTAGGAGTCTTGGTAACCTCGTATCAATGTGCGGTGGTGGTTTTCTTCTGCCCACTCGTGCCAATTATGCAAATCCACTATACCCTCCTTCATGAAATAGGCTTCGTCGGTGAACAGTATTGTTCGTGAAAAATGCTGGTCGTGAGACTGACGCCGTAGTAGTCTTCTGGCTGGTAGGGGTCTTGGTACCCTCGTATCAATGTGCGGTGGGGGTTTTCTTCCGCCCACACGAGCCAATTATGCAAATCCACTATACCCTCCTTCGTGAAATAGGCTTCGTCGGTGAACAGTATTGTTCGTGAAAAATGCTGGTCGTGGGTCTGACGCCGTAGTAGTCTTCCGGCTGGTAGGGGTCTTGGTACCCTCGTATCAATGTGCGGTGGGGGTTTTCTTCCACCCACTCGTGCCAATTATGCAAATCCACTATACCCTCCTTCGTGAAATAGGCATCGTCGGTGAACAGTATTGTTCGTGAAAAATGCTGGTCGTGGGTCTGACGCCGTAGTAGTCTTCCGACTGGTAGGGGTCATGGTACCCTCGTATCAATGTGCGGTGGGGGTTTTTTTCCGCCCACTCGTGCCAATTATGCAAATCCACTATACCCTCCTTCGTGAAATAGGCTTCGTCGGTGAACAGTATTGTTCGTGAAAAATGCTGGTCGTGGGAATGACGCCGTAGTAGTCTTCCGGCTGGTAGGGGTCTTGGTACCCTCGTATCAATGTGCGGTGGGGGTTTTCTTCCGCCCACTCGTGCCAATTATGCAAATCCACTATACCCTCCTATGTGAAATAGGCTTCGTCGGTGAACAGCATTGTTCGTGAAAAATGCTGGTCGTGGGTCTGACACCGTAGTAGTCTTCAGGCTGGTAGGGGTATTGGTACCCTCGTATCAATGTGCGGTGTTGGTTTTCTTCTGCCCACTCGTGTCAATTATGCAAATCCACTATACCCTCCTTCATGAAATAGGCTTCGTCGGTGAACAGTATTGTTCGTGACAAATGCTGGTCGTGGGTCTGACGCCGTAGTAGTCTTCCGGCTGGTAGGGGTCTTGGTACCCTCGTATCAATGTGCGGTGGGGGTTTTGTTCCGCCCACTCGTGCCAATTATGCAAATCCACTATACCCTCCTTCGTGAAATAGGCTTCGTCGGTGAACAGTATTGTTCGTGAAAAATGCTGGGCGTGGGTCTGACGCCGTAGTAGTCTTCCGGCTTTTGGGGGTCTTGGTACCCTCGTATCAATGTGCGGTGGGGGTTTTCTTCCGCCCACTCGTGCCAATTATGCAAATCCACTATACCCTCCTTCGTGAAATAGGCTTCGTCGGTGAACAGTATTGTTCGTGAAAAATGCTGGTCGTGGGTCTGACGCTGTAGTAGTCTTCCGGCTGGTAGGAGTCCTGGTACCCTCGTATCAATGTGCGGAGGGGGTTTTCTTCCGCCCACTCGTGCCAATTATGCAAATCCACTATACCCTCCTTCGTAAAATAGGCTTCGTCGGTGAACAGTATTGTTTGTGAAAAATGCTGGTCGTGGGTCTGACACCGTAGTAGTCTTCCGGCTGGTAGGGGTCTTGGTACCCTCGTATCAATGTGCGGTGGGGGTTTTCTTCCGCCCACTCGTGCCAATTATGCAAATCCACTATACCCTCCTTCGTGAAATAGGCTTCGTCGGTGAACAGTATTGTTCGTGAAAAATGCTGGTCGTGGGTCTGACGCCGTAGTAGTCTTCCGGCTGGTAGGGGTCTTGGTACCCTCGTATCAATGTGCGGTGGGGGTTTTCTTCCGCCCACTCGTGCCAATTATGCAAATCCACTATACCCTCCTTCGTGAAATAGGCTTCGTCGGTGAACAGTATTGTTCGTGAAAAATGCTGGTCGTGGGTCTGACGCCGTAGTAGTCTTCCGGCTGGTAGGAGTCTTGGTACCCTCGTATCAATGTGCGGTGGGGGTTTTCTTCCGCCCACTCGTGAAAATTATGCAAATCCACTATACCCTCCTTCGTGAAATAGGCTTCGTCGGTGAACAGTGTTGTTCGTGAAAAATGCTGGTCGTGGGTCTGACGCCGTAGTAGTCATCTGGCTGGTAGGGGTCTTGGTACCCTCGTATCAATGTGCGGTGGGGGTTTTCTTCCAACCACTCGTGCCAATTATGCAAATCCACTATACACTCCTTCGTGAAATAGGCTTCGTCGGTGAACAGTATTGTTCGTGAAAAATGCTGGTCGTGGGTCTGACGCCGTAGTAGTCTACCGGCTGGTAGGGGTCTTGGTACCCTCGTATCAATGTGCGGTGGGGGCTTTCTTCCGCCCACTCGTGCCAATTATGCAAATCCACTATACCCTCCTTCGTGAAATAGGCTTCGTCGGAGAACAGTATTGTTCGTGAAAAATGCTGGTCGTGGGTCTGACGCCGTAGTAGGCTTCCGGCTGCTAGGGGTCTTGGTACCCTCGTATCAATGTGCGGTGGGGGTTTTCTTCCGCCCACTCGTGCCAATTATGCAAATCCACTATACCCTCCTTCGTGAAATAGGCTTCGTCGGTGAACAGTATAGTTCGTGAAAAATGCTGGTCGTGTGTCTGACGCCGTAGTAGTCTTCCGGCTGGTAGGAGTCTTGGTACCCTCGTATCAATGTGCGGTGGGGGTTTTCTTCCGCCCACTCGAGCCAATTATGCAAATCCACTATACCCTCCTTCGTGAAATAGGCTTCGTCGGTGAACAGTATTGTTCGTGAAAAATGCTGGTCGTGGGTCTGACGCCGTAGTAGTGTTCCGGCTGGTAGGAGTCTTGGTACCCTCGTATCATTGTGCGGTGGGGGTTTTCTTCTGCCCACTCGTGCCAATTATGCAAATCCACTATACCCTCCCCCGTGAAATAGGCTTCGTCGGTGAACAGTATTGTTCGTGAAAAATGCTGGTCGTGGGACTGACACCGTAGTAGTGTTCCGGCTGGTAGGGGTCTTGGTACCCTCGTATCAATGTGCGGTGTGGGTTTTCTTTCGCCCACTCGTGCCAATTATGCAAATCCACTATACCCTCCTTCGTGAAATAGGCTTCGTCGGTGAACAGTATTGTTCGTGAAGAATGCTGGTCGTGGGTCTGACGCCGTAGTAGTCTTCCGGCTGGTAGGGGTCTTGGTACCCTCGTATCAATGTGCGGTGGGGGTTTTCTTCCACCCATTCGTGCCAATTATGCAAATCCACTATACCCTCCTTCGTGAAATAGGCATCGTCGGTGAACAGTATTGTTCGTGAAAAATGCTGGTTGTGGGTCTGACGCCGTAGTAGTCTTCCGGCTGGTAGGGGTCTTGGTACCCTCGTATCAATGTGCGGTGGGTGTTTTCTTCCGCCCACTCGTGCCAATTATGCAAATCCACTATACCCTCCTTCGTGAAATAGGCTTCGTCGGTGAACAGTATTGTTCGTGAAAAATGCTGGTCGTGGGTCTGACGCCGTAGTAGGCTTCCGGCTGGTAGGGGTCTTGGTACCCTCGTATCAATGTGCGGTGGGGGTTTTCTTCCGCCCACTCATGCCAATTATGCAAATCCACTATACCCTCCTTCGTGAAATAGGCTTCGTCGGTGAACAGCATTGTTCGTGAAAAATGCTGGTCGTGGGTCTGACGCCGTAGTAGTCTTCCGGCTGGTAGGGGTCTTGGTACCCTCGTATCAATGTGCGGTGTTGGTTTTCTTCCGCCCACTCGTGTCAATTATGCAAGTCCACTATACCCTCCTTCATGAAATGGGTTTCGTCGGTGAACAGTATTGTTCGTGAAAAATGCTGGTCGTGGGTCTGACGCCGTAGTAGTCTTCCGGCTGGTAGGGGTCTTGGTACCCTCGTATCAATGTGCGGTGGGGGTTTTCTTCCGCCCACTCGTGCCAATTATGCAAATCCACTATACCCTCCTTCGTGAAATAGGCTTCGTCGGTGAACAGAATTGTTCGTGAAAAATGCTGGTCGTGGGTCTGACGCCGTAGTAGTCTTCCGGCTGGTAGGGGTCTTGGTACCCTCGTATCAATGTGCGGTGGGGGTTTTCTTCCGCCCACTCGTGCCAATTATGCAAATCCACTATACCCTCCTTCGTGAAATAGGCTTCGTCGGTGAACAGTATTGTTCGTGAAAAATGCTGGTCGTGGGTCTGACGCCGTAGTAGTCTTCCGGCTGGTAGGGGTCTTGGTACCCTCGTATCAATGTGCGGTGGGGGTTTTCTTCCGCCCACTCGTGCCAATTATGCAAATCCACTATACCCTCCTTCGTGAAATAGGCTTCGTCAGTGAACAGTATTATTCGTGAAAAATGCTGGTCGTGGGTCTGACGCCGTAGTAGTCTTCCGGCTGGTAGGAGTCTTGGTACCCTCGTATCAATGTGCGGTGGGGGTTTTCTTCCGCCCACTCGTGCCAATTATGCAAATCCACTATACCCTCCTTTGTGAAATAGGCTTCGTTGGTGAACAGTATTGTTCATGAAAAATGCTGGTCGTGGGTCTGACGCCGTAGTAGTCTTCCGGCTGGTAGGGGTCTTGGTACCCTCGCATCAATGTGCGGTGGGGGTTTTCTTCCGCCCACTCGTGCCAATTATGCAAATCCACTATACCCTCCTTCGTGAAATAGGCTTCGTCGGTGAACAGTATTGTTCGTGAAAAATGCTGGTCGTGTGTCTGACGCCGTAGTAGTCTTCCGGCTGGTAGGGGTCTTGGTACCCTCGTATCAATGTGCAGTGGGGGTTTTCTTCCGCCCACTCGTGCCAATTATGCAAATCCACTATACCCTCCTTCGTGAAATAGGCTTCGTCGGTGAACAGTATTGTTCGTGAAAAATGCTGGTCGTGGGTCTGACGCCGTAGTAGTCTTCCAGCTGGTAGGAGTCTTGGTACCCTCGTATCAATGTGCGGTGGGGGTTTTCTTCCGCGCACTCGTGCCAATTATGCAAATCCACTATACCCTCCTTCGTGAAATAGGCTTCGTCGGTGAACAGTATTGTTCGTGAAAAATGCTGGTCGTGGGTCTGACGCCGTAGTAGTCTTCCGGCGGGTAGGAGTCTTGGTACCCTCGTATCAATGTGCGGTGGGGGTTTTCTTCCGCCCACTCGTGCCAATTATGCAAATCCACTATACCCTCCTTCGTGAAATAGGCTTCGTCGGTGAACAGTATTGATTGTGAAAAATGCTAGTCGTGGGTCTGACGACGTAGTAGTCTTCCGGCTGGTAGGGGTCTTGGTACCCTCGTATCAATGTGCGGTGGGGGTTTTCTTCCGCCCACTCGTGCCAATTATGCAAATCCACTATACCCTCCTTCGTGAAATAGGCTTCGTCGGTGAACAGTATTGTTTGTGAAAAATGCTGGTCGTGGGTCTGACGCCGTAGTAGTCTTCCGGCTGGTAGGAGTCTTGGTACCCTCGTATCAATGTGCGGTGGGGGTTTTCTTCCGCCCACTCGTGCCAATTATGCAAATCCACTATACCCTCCTTCGTGAAATAGGCTTCGTCGGTGAACAGTATTGTTCGTGAAAAATGCTGGTCGTGGGTCTGACGCCGTAGTAGTCTTCCGGCAACAATGTCTGTACCTTCTGCATGCGAAAGGGATCGTAATGGTTCCTATGGAGTACTCGGATAACAGTAGATTGTTACATTCCGACCGCAGTTGCGATAGACTTGGTGCTTATTGTTCGGTCCTCCACAACAGTTTGTAACACTGTTTCTTCTTCATCTGCATTGTACGTCGACGGTCGGCCACGATCACTAAATCCTGGATAGGCTACAGCACCATACTCTTTCAAGCGCCTGTCCACAGTGTACAACGTTTTTGCCGATGGAAGGCGCCGGCTATGAAATCTTTCGTGATACAGCTGCCTTGCAACGTCAGTTCTTCCATCTGCAAGCCCGTAGATGAGGTGGATATCGGCGTATTCCTCGTTTGTGAAACTTGCCATGGCATTGTAGTAACGCTGCGAGTCGGCCGTTAGCAGCTGTCGACATGGCGAGTATCGGGCAGAGTGAGCAGCGCAGAGGCGTTGTAAACACGTCATGCACGCAGCGGTTTTACTTCCGCCGTTGACTACTCTTTCTGCTTACAGGACACACATTTCCTAACATGGGACTGAACATTCCGTTACTGCCGGCAACGTGTGATTCACAAGTTCTGATTTTTTAAAAAAAGGGTTCAAATGGCTCTGACCACTATAGGACTTAACATCTGAGGTCATTAGTCCCCTAGAACTTAGAACCATTTAAACCTAAATAACCTAAGGACATCCCACACATCCATGCCCAAGGCAAGATTCGAACCTGCGACCGTAGCGGTCGCGCGGTTCCAGACTGAAGCGCCTAGAACCGCTCGGCCACTCCGGCCGGCATGCTGATACAATTTCACATACATTACGATGGGGTTTGTTCTTTCTCGTATCTTTCAAGTGGACGTGAGGCGAGAGGTGGGAACACGTAAGGCACCCAGGAACACGGTCGAACATGATAGTTTTGGTGGTTCACGTACCACGGTGTGGGGAGGCATATGTTGAATGAATCTTTGAATGCCGTACACACTCAAGTCACCGTTATTTTGCCACGGTACTCCTTCCCCACATCCGTGCTTCCATGGTTGCATTCGGGCCTCACTTCATTTTTATGACGACAATGGATGACCGCATCAAACAAAGTCGAAGGAAGAACTTTTGCAGAGGCGGGATGTTAGGCAAATGGACTAGTCTGCCCGTTCGCCGAATTAAATCCCATCGATCACATGTTGTTGTTGTTGTGGTCTTCAGTCCTGAGACTGGTTTGATGCAGCTCTCCATGCTACTCTATCCTGTGCAAGCTCCTTCATCTCCCAGTACCTACTGCAACCTACATCCTTCTGAATCTGCTTAGTGTATTCATCTGTTGGTCTCCCTCTACGATTTTTATCCTCCACGCTGCCCTCCAATGCTAAATTTGTGATCCCTTGATGCCTCAGGATATATCCTACCATCCGATCCCTTCTTCTAGTCAAGTTGTGCCACAAAGTTCTCTTCTCCCCAATCCTATTCAATACCTCCTCATTAGTTAGGTGATCTACCCATCTAATCTTCAGCATTCTTCTGTAGCACCACATTTCGAAACTCCATACAAATACTTTCAGAAACGACTTCCTGACACTTAAATCTATACTCGATGTTAACAAATTTCTCTTCTTCAGAAACGCTTTCCTTGCCATTGCCAGTCTACATTTTATATCCTCTCTACTTCGACCATCATCAGTTATTTTGCTCCCCAAATAGCAAAACTCCTTTACTACTTTAAGTGTCTCATTTCCTAATCTAATTCCCTCAGCATCACCCGACTTAATTCGACTACATTCCATTATCCTCGTTTTGCTTTTGTTGATGTTCATCCTATATCCCCCTTTCAACACACTGTCCATTCCGTTCAACTGCTCTTCCAAGTCCTTTGCTGTCTCTGACAGAATTACAATGTCATCGGCGAACCTCAAAGTTTTTATTTCTTCTCCACGGACTTTAATACCTACTCCGAATTTTCTTTTGTTTCCTTTACTGCTTGCTCAATATACAGACTGAATAACATGTGAAATGCGTTGTGGGGGCATGTGCAGCACGTCCCAGGCGTTATCTACCGCAATTCTGTACTGTAATGTAGCACCGTTCTATCTGTGTGTGGTCCAAGTTTCATATAGCAATGTTACTTGGCGCTGACACACCATGCGAAGGTTACTTTCGTCCCTACATTTCTCCTACCTGTGTAGATCAGAATATTCTCCCAACCGGAATACATGCCTACTAGTAGGTATCTACTTAGATCTTTTTATATACTGCTATCAGTTTTGCTTGTGGAGGTTCCGTAATTGTTTAGTCCATTCCATGCTAAAATATATCCATAATAATATTCAAAAGATTAGTTGGAAAAACTGAAGTATTTACAGAATTGTGATTATGAAAATAATGTAACTACGCCAGCAGTCCTGCATGTATACGCCAAATCGGTACTCAGATGCACTTTCTGAATTACAGATTTTCGATTAATAAAATTTGTACGTATGTGAACAAAGTTGCTGAAATAACATCTTATCTACAGTCCCACTGATCGCTAGAAAGACTGCTGCTTCCGACTGCATACAGTTCATAGCAGTGCTCAAACGATTACCAACAATGGATAACTATTCCATATTCAGCTGCCGTACCTCTGTCTGTTGTTCAATATAAAAGAGCTGAGCGTTTCGATTTTGCCTTTCATCATGACGGCCCATACAAAAACGCTGTCATTTTACGGATACGTGATACGTCCCTTTGAAAACACTGCGATTTGCGACGACCGGGAATGACATTTTAGACTACAGACAGCTGTCGTGGACAGGACGCGTACATTCTCACTGTCTTAAAGCCTCCAACTTCAAAGTGGTATGCCTTCTCTCCTGCTAGCTCTAGATTTCCTTTCATTTAGATACTCAACGATAATAAAATATCTACAGATTCAAAATGACATGTACCTATCTCAATAATATCACACCTTCACACACACGACGTAATTTTAATACGCACTTTTTTATTCTCACGAAAAGATGTCCATTCTAATAGATGTTACTAGTGATCACCTATTCTTTCACATACAAATCAGCCACACTACATAACTTCGGAATCGCCAGCTCTCCCAAAACAAAAGTCCTCTTCACAGATGTTTCATCAATTAATTCTTTTCGTTTACGCTTTTTTAAGAAAGACATCGAATTTCTGAACCTTGGCGAAATAAGTTGCTCTGTTTATACGGTTGGGGGGGTGGGTGTCACAGTATGTGAAAGTTGCTGTATTTGGACGGGTTACCCCTGTAAACGAAATATCAGATCTGAAGATGGTTGTAAAGGAACCGAAACCGGTCATAACAATAAAAATTTTGCAATCAAGACGGATTAAAAGTTACATTGTAAAATCACTGATTGTGGTTATCCTATAAGGCATTATGTCTGTTTTGCAAAAAATGTGCTGTGAGACTTGCAATTTGAAATAACCAAATATTTTTAACCAATGCTTATCCTACAGCTGTTTAATAGCAAAAGAACATGCAAATGGAAAAATATGTGTTTTAATTTTTATGCTTAAAGTCAAACGTTCTCCGAAAAACTACTTCAGCAACAGGAGCAACTTTTCATCGGCCACGTAGGGTACGTTCTTCAGAAGTGCAACAGATGACTCAACTTTCATCTTTCTGACTTCCGTGAATGAAACTTAGATTCGGGCACCATTCTTTGCGTGACTCGGTGAAGGAGTTTTCAATGAAGAGCCCATGAGAAAGAATTGCGGAAATGAGTCTCAACAACGCATCACGCAGCGTACTAAGCTTCTTATAGCATTGCTGTAACACGAGCTAAACTGGTAAGTCATGTGCGGCATTTCTTATTTTTTTCTTTCATTTGTGCCCACATCAGCCAGCCTCCGATACATATTGAATCACTCACACACACGTACACCCAACGTTTGCATGCAGTATTTATATGGTTGTAAACGTCTTGCTTACATCGCTATATGCTACCATCATAAACTCCAGTTCAACATGGAACAAATAACATTCATGACTCCAGACAACTTTCCTTCCATGCACTGGTTGCATCGTGTAAGCTACATGAGTGTCCTAAGCCGGGCCGGATCGCGAGTCCTGTGTAACTGGAATGAAATATGGGAAGCGAGTAGAACTCTCATTTGCCGGAGGGTATATTTAGATGTATTTGTTTATAAATTATTAATGCTATTTCACTGCTCCATTTCGCCGGAAGACGTACCTCATCCAGTTACAGTGAACAGCCAAAAAGTGGTACACCTGCCCAATAACGTGTAGGGCCCCCGCAAGCAGGCAGAATTAACGAAACACGACGTGACATGGTCTCGGCTGATGTTTGAAGTAGCGCAGGGGGGGACTGACACCCTGAATGCTGTGGGACTGTCCATAAATCCGTAAGAGTATGAGCGGGCAGAGCACTCTTAATCACTGTATATAGCAAGGCAAACCCAGATATGCTGAATAATGTTCGGGTTTAGGGAGTTTGGTGTCCAGCTGACGTTGGGTTGGGTTGATTTGGGGAAAGAGACCAAACATCGAGGTCATCGGTCTCATCGGATTAGGGAAGGAAGTCGGACGTGCCCTTTCAAAGGAACCATCCCGCCATTTGCCAGAAGCGATTTAGGGAAAGCACGGAAAACCTAAATCTGGATGGCCGGACGCGGGATTGAACCGTCGTCCAGCTGAAGTATTTAAATACAGAAGAGTGTTCCTGGAGACATTCTGTAGCAATTGTGGACGTGTGGTGTGTCCCATTGGCTGCCGGAGACTTTCCAATCTGGCGGAATTTACAATACAGTGGACATGAATATGGTTCAAATGGCTCTGAGCACTATGGGACTTAACATGTATGGTAATCAGTCCCCTAGAACGTAGAACTACTTAAACCTTACTAACCTAAGGACAGCACACAACACCCAGCCATCACGAGGCAGAGAAAATCCCTGACTCCGCCGGGAATCGAATCCGGGAACCCTGGCGGGGGAAGCGAGAACGCTACCGCACGACCACGAGCTGCGGACAGTGGACATGAATGGATGCAGATGATACACAGGATGCGTACGTATGTGTCATCTATCAGAGTCGTATCTAGATGTATCAGGGGTCCCATATCACTCCAACTGCACACGCACTACACTATCGAAGAGCCTCCACCAGCTTGAACACTCCCCTGCTGACTCGTAGGGCCCATGGATTCATGATGTTGTCTCCATACCCGTACACGTCCATCTGCTCGATACAATATGAAACGAGACTCGTCCGACCAGGCAACATGTTTCCAATCACCAACAGTTCAGTGTCGGTGTTGAAGGGCCCAGGCGAGGTGTAAAGCTTTATGTCTTGCAATCATCAAGGGTACACGAGTGGGCCTTCGGCTCCAAAAGCCCATATCGATGATGTTTCATTGAATGATTCACACGCTGACTCTTGTTGATGGCCCAGCACTGAACTCTGCACCAATTTGCGGAAACGTTACACTTCTGTCATCGTTGGTCCCGTTGCTGCAGGATTTTTTTTCCAGCAGCAGCGATGTCGAAGATTTATTGTTTTTTCGGATTCCTGGTATTCACACTACACTCCTGAAATGGTCGTACGTGAAAATCCCAACTTCATAGCTGGCTCGAAGATGCTGTGACCCAGCCCAGAGCTCGTGCGCCGAAAACTCACTTAAATCTTGATAACCTGCCATTGTAGCAGCAGTAACCGATCTAACAACTGCTCCAGACACTTGTTGTCTTATATAGGCGTTGCCGACTGCAGCACCGTATTTTCTCTGTATACATATCTCTGTATTTGAATACTCATGACTGTACCAGTTTCATTGGCGCTTCAGTGTACATAAGATATTTTGTAAAAGGAAATAGCAAACACGTCTACATACACAACTGGCCATTAAAGTTGCTACACCACGGAAATGACGTGCTACAGACGCAAAATTTAACCGACAGGAAGGAAATGCTGTGATATGCGAATGATTAGCTTTTCTGAGCATTCACACAAGGTTGGTGCCGGTGGCGACACCTACAACGAGCTGACATGAGGAAAATTTCCAACCGATTTCTCATACACAAACAGCAGTTGACCGGTGTTGCCTGGTGAAACGTTGTCGTGATGCCTCGTGTATGGAGGAGAAATGCGTAACATCACGTTTCCGACTTCGATAAACGTCGGATTGTAGCCTATCGCGATTGCGGTTTATCATATCGCGACACTGCCGCTCGCGTTGGTTCAGGAGGGTGATACGGAACGCCGTGCTGGATCCCAACGGCCTCGTATCACTAGCAGTCGAGATGACAAGCATCTTATCCACATGGCTGTAACGGATCGTGCAGCCACGTCTCGATCCCTGAGTCAACAGATGGTGACGTTTTCAAGACAACCACCATCTGCACGAACAGTTCGACGACGTTTGCAGCAGCATGGACTATCAGCTCAGAGACCATGGCTGCGGTTACCCTTGACGTTGCATCACAGACAGGAGCGCCTGCGATGGTGTACTCAACGACGAACCAGGGTAAACGAATGGTAAAACGTCATTTTTTTCGGATGAATCCAGGTTCTGTTAATAGCAACATGATCGTCGCATCCGTGTTTGGCGACAACACGGTGAACGCACATTGGAAGCGTGTATTCGTCATCGCCATACTGGCGTATCACCCGGCGTGATGGTATGGGGTGCCATTGGTTTACACGTGTCGGTCACCTCTTGTTCGCAATGACGGCACTTTGAACAGTGGACGTTGCATTTCAGATGTGTTACGACCCATGGCCCTACCCTTCATTCTATCCCTGCAAAACCCTACATTCCAGCAGGATAATGCACGACCGCAGGTTGCATGTCCTGTACGGGCCTTTCTGGATACAGAAAATGTTCTACTGCTGCCCTGGCCAGCGCATTCTCCAGATCTCTCACCAATTGAAAACGTCTGGTCAATGGTGGCCGAGCAACTGGCTCGTCACAATACGCCAGTCACTACTCTTGACGAACTGTGGTATCGTGTTGAAGCTTCATGGGCAGCTGCAACTGTACACGCCGTCCAAGCTCTGTTTGACTCAATGCCTAGGTTGTGAAGGCCGTTATTACGGGGTACTGATTTCTCGGGATCTGAGTGAAAATGTAATCACATGTCAGTTCTAGTATAATACATTTGTCCAATGAATACCCGTTTATTATCTGCATTTCTTCTTGGTGTAGCAATTTTAATGGCCAGTAGTATACTTGATCTGAGTCGCGATTTGGTGAAGAATTCGTAAAATTTTTTTCAGTGATGTAGGGAAGCTGAGGGAATCGCAACGTAAAAAAAAGAAAGGAAACGAAGAATAGCGGCAACCAAGTGATAGCTGGCTGGAATAGCGTGATCAGGGGGAGAGGAGGGGGGGGCGGAGTTGGAGGAACACATTACGCCACCTCTGGCTGTCACCATTAGTAGCTGCTGGCAGCTGTTGAGCGAAAAGGACCATTCGATCCCGTCCGTTTGCTTTTACGGCCTCATCGCGACTCAGATGTCAGTCGGCTCCACTCGTTACTCGCCGGCATTCGGCGACGCCATCCTGCGAACAGTTTATGACGCGGAAAGCGGGTCCGTCTGCCCCACGTGCGTAATCTCTGCTCCTCGTTTGCTGTTTCCAACGATCCGTGGAACACGACTACAGTGGGAAAAGAAAAAAGAAATTAAAGACTTACCCAGTACTGAATACGCTTAGCGGTAACTTCGCTGTGTATCCCTCACCTCTGACATCACATCACTTTACTAGTCGTGTTAGTGCAAATACCGAGCAAATGCGAGAATGAATACTGCACAGCAATGAATACGTGTGTGAACCGAGGCTCATAATTGTGACTGATGTGTTTGTGTAATACTATGCCGGCACTTGTATGTTTTTTGCTGGCTAGAAGCAGTGGCCAGTAATTGCTTCACTCTAGTGGAAAATGTTTTTCTTTTAACGCATGTGCAACGACATCAGGAGTTCGCGGAAGATTAAAACGACATACTAGCTTGTATTTCTTGCTTAATAAGTAAATGTGATATCAAGACTCACTTTGTGAAATCAGAGTTATATTAATAAAAGAAGAGGTCGAAAAAAATCGGGATCTAAGCAGGCTTTTTAACACTGTAGGTTAGAGCATTCTTTGCTGTCATCAAGGAGTAGATTCAGACTTTAACCCGTCAGAAGGTATATTCACTGAAGTTAGGGGAAAGATAATTTTTGGATATTTAAAGGAAAGGGAGGAATACTAGGCTGTGGCGCTTCGTCTATGATACTGTCATTAGATGATGATGATGGTGATGATGATGATGATGATGATGATTATGAAGACAACGACGACTACGACGACGATGATGATGATGATTAGGTAGAAGTTTAGGGCGCTAAACGGCTGTGTCGTCAGTGCCGTTCTTTGAAATAAATATTGAAGAGCGTGGTAAAAATCTATTAAAAAGTTGTATCCTCACACACGTATTGAAAATACAACCCTCACATTACGAGATTTATAAACGACCAACCATAAAAGTTCAGATAATTCATAGCAGAATAAACAGATAAAACCAAGGACAAAATGCCCGTACGGACACACTTAGAAAGGGGACAGATGACTGTTACTGGGTGACTAGTAAGAAACAATTGGAGACCGAATCACTTTGCGACATATTAAAACGTCACAATCGATATTTTGGGAAGAGTTCCTGACATCACAAAAAATCTTAAAACGCGAATCACACTCGCCTCATTATCGGTCCTGCGGGAGGCCCAGATTTGCCCTCCCTTCATCATATACGAGGGCAGTTCAATAAGTAATGCAACACTTTTTTTTTCGGCCAATTTTGGTTGAAAAAACCGGGAATTTCTTGTGGAATATTTTCAAACATTCCCGCTTCGTCTCGTATAGTTTCATTGACTTCCGACAGGTGGCAGCGCTGTACGGAGCTGTTAAAATGGCGTCTGTAACGGATGTGCGTTGCAAACAAAGGGCAGTGATCGAGTTTCTTTTGGCGGAAAACCAGGGCATCTCAGATATTCATAGGCACTTGCTGAATGTCTACGGTGATCTGGCAGTGGACAAAAGCACGGTGAGTCGTTGGGCAAAGCGTGTGTCATCATCGCCGCAAGGTCAAGCAAGACTGTCTGATCTCCCGCGTGCGGGCCGGCCGTGCACAGCTGTGACTCCTGCAATGGCGGAGCGTGCGAACACACTCGCTCGAGATGATCGACGGATCACCATCAAACAACTCAGTGCTCAACTTGACATCTCTGTTGGTAGTGCTGTCACAATTGTTCACCAGTTGGGATATTCAAAGGTTTGTTCCCGCTGGGTCCCTCGTTGTCTAACCGAACACCATAAAGAGCAAAGGAGAACCATCTGTGCGGAATTTCTTGCTCGTCATGTGGCTGAGGGTGACAATTTTTTGTCAAATATTGTTACAGGCGATGAAACATGGGTTCATCACTTCGAACCTGAAACAAAACGGCAATCAATGGAGTGGCGCCACACCCAATCCCCTACCAAGAAAAAGTTTAAGCCATACCCTCAGCCGGTAAAGTCATGGTTACAGTCTTCTGGGACGCTGAAGGGGTTATTCTGTTCGATGTCCTTCCCCATGGTCAAACGATCAACTCTGAAGTGTATTGTGCTACTCTTCAGAAATTGAAGAAACGACTTCAGCGTGTTCGTAGGCACAAAAATCTGAACGAACTTCTCCTTCTTCATGACAACGCAAGACCTCACACAAGTCTTCGCACCCGAGAGGAGCTCACAAAACTTCAGTGGACTGTTCTTCCTCATGCACCCTACAGCCCCGATCTCGCACCGTCGGATTTCCATATGTTTGGCCCAATGAAGGACGCAATCCGTGGGAGGCACTACGCGGATGATGAAGAAGTTATTGATGCAGTACGACGTTGGCTCCGACATCGACCAGTGGAATGGTACCGTGAAGGCATACAGGCCCTCATTTCGAGGTGGCGTAAGGCCGTAGCATTGAATGGAGATTACGTTGAAAAATAGTATTGTGTAGCTAAAAGATTGGGGAATAACCTGGTGTATTTCAATGCTGAATAAAACAACCCCTGTTTCAGAAAAAAAATGTGTTCCATTACTTATTGAACTGCCCTCGTAAAAGACACCCAGATAAATTATATCATATCGAAAGCTGTGTTCTACATCTACCTTGGGGTTCCTTGCGACGTACGAGAAAGACATGGGTTACGCGCAGTGTCTCGGTCTAAGCATTGTAAGTGCTACTTCTTAGCTCGTCGTGGTCACAAGGAGGTAAGCCGCGGTCATAAGGTTTCACTGACCTAAGCCTGCTGCTCCGCACGTCTATCCACTCAGCCTCCCACCAACACAGCAATCATTTTCTGCTAGGTTCCAAGGCATGAAGGGATCCGGGAAATGAACTCGCTGGTTCGGCTGCCAAGAAGGCTTGAGCCGTTCCACATCCTGCCTGCTGTTCAGTGCTCCTGAGAGGTGTTGCCACATTCATGTCTTAGAAGACAAGGCGATGGTGGAAGGCGCAGTGGCTGGCAGTCACGATTAACGAGTTGTAGCCAGTGAAACCTTCAATGAGACTGTGAGTGCCATCAGAGGCGGTGCGCAGCACTTGCCTCGTAGAGACACTACCTTTACAAAGGAACCATCCCAGAATTCCAATATGTTTTGACGGGTCGAGCCCCAAAGACCGCAGATATTTGAAAAATAAATCATACTTCAGAACCAACAAGAGCTCGTGATGAAATAAATCGTTATTAGTCAACGGTATCGAAAATGTGACCATCATCAAATATCATGAAACAAGGTCTATGGTGCAAGGTTCGCACTAAGGCGTCAAATACGCAGAAAGTGCTACCTGAAGGTTTCCTTAATAACTTCTCCGAAAAATCGCGGCAAAAATAGCCTCTTATAAGTGAACGTGACACTATCTTCATGATTGTTCAGCCATCCAGGGACACCAGCAAAATCTTGATTAAAATCACAGCTGGGAGATCGAAACGTCGAGCAGTGGAGGAATCTGTAGAGCCTAAATTGTCTAGGGATTTTTTTCCATTTGATTGACGAATTCATACATCTTTGACAAATGCGGCCATTCAGACTTGGCATATAATAAATTTCTGGAGACGGATTGGTCGTAGCCAAATTTGTTTAGTTAGCCGATCGGTCTAAGGCTCTGCAGTCATGGACTGTGCGGCTGGTCCCGGCGGAAGTTCGAGTCCTCCCTCGGCCATGGATGTGTGTGTTTGTCCTTAGGATAATTTGGGTTAAATAGTGTGTAAGCTTAGGGACTGATGACCTTAGCAGTTAAGTCCCATAAGATTTCAGACACATTTTTTTTTTTAATTTGTTTACTGTGTCGCTTTTCCATACGTCATTATCTTTTATTACCACTGTTTTCTGAAGATGATGAAATGCATCACAATTAAGAAATGTGTCTGCGCCTAAGACGTCTCCAAAAATTTGCTACATGTCAGAGGATTTTACCAATAAAATAAAAAACGTGTTGAGTCACATTTTACTATTGAAAGCAATGAAGCAGGACGGTTTATGTTCTGCCACACGGGCCTGTGTGAATAATTCTACGACACCTGACGATCATATAGTTAGTAAAGATTTATTTTAGCAACATCACTTGGCAATTCTGAATTACGACGTTACCCAGAGACTTGTATTCATTATAACGATTTACGGAAAATATAGTAAACCCAACTGCGGAGGGTCAGACAGGATTTACAGTGTAATTCTTCCCAAATGCGTGTGCATTGCGTCCGAACACTAGCTGACTTTTCGATTTCTACGGAAAATCAAACGATGAACAGATAATGCTGTCAGCAGTCGAAAACTTTTATAGCCTACAATTTTGCACACAAACTAATATTTATATTTCTAACGATTCCGAACGCCATAAATCACAAAATTTTAATTGATTACATTATAAATAATTTGTTTAACATATTCCTTTAAACGAACAGGCGAGAGAGCTGTAATTTAGAGGATATCGTACTTATTCGTATGCAAGTGTAACAGACAGCCAACCAGTTGCAATAAATGGTGGTTTCCAATTACCTTTACCATGGTTTCAACGGTTTTAAACCCGTCTTCGTCAGAAGGACAAGAAACAAAGTTAACATTAGGAATCAGTAAGTAAAGCTATCTCCACATGAAATGTTGCCAAATGTGTTGGCAACGGTCTGTACATCCATATATAAAAGTTATGGTCAGTAGAATCAAGAGTTTGTCACATCAGCAAGACTAATCTCATAAAATACCAGACCATGTTAAAAGCTGCATGACGACCCATATTATTACATAGGCCAAACAGGCAGAGTTGTGAGAACAAGATATTATTACATAGGCCAAACAGGCAGAGTTGTGAGAACAAGATACAGACCATATGTTAGGAAAGAAAGGAGATATTATACGAAATTCTACGTTTGCTGAACATATACTAATTGCCAACCACACTACCAAAAATTTGGGAGACACAATTATTCTTCACAGAGAAATGAAATGGCGTAGGATGGATCTTTGGGAAAGAAGGGAAATTACTAAACGACTAGCTGCAGCTGCCCGCAGACAATTTTTCGATGGTTTCAAACCCATACAGTTCCCAGAAAAAATCTTCATATGACTGCTGTAGCCTTTAAAAATGATTCATCTCCTCAAAATTCTATTATACAATTTTTGTGGACGAAGTTTCGTTTGCCAATCCACAAAGTCAGTGTACAAAGATGCTGATGCCACCCACTTTTGTTACGTTTGCCGCTGTTCAGAGACCTATGAATTTTTGTCTTTTACTGTCATTATGTATAATAGCGTACTAATGAACTGGCATTATTTCTTTTTGTACGATGATGTACTGGAGGTGATATTAATCTCTTTGCTCTCATTATACTTGTAATAAAGTCCTAGTGCACAGACACCACTATTTCTGTGCGATAATGTACTGATAGTCAAAAATGTGTGTGTGAAATCTTATGGGACTTAACTGCTAAGGTCATCAGTCCCTAAGCTTACACACTTCTTAACCTAAATTATCCTAAAGACAAACACACACACCCATGCCCGATGGAGGACTCGAACCTCCGCCAGGACCAGCCGCACAGTCCATGACTGCAGCGCCTTAGAATGCTCGGCTAATCCTGCGCGGCTACTGATAGTCCTACAAGGGTCGTAACGTATGCTAGTATATATTATTTATTTGTCTTTTTCAACATTTTCTTCTATACTCGTTAATTTGCATGGTGTATTTCTGTCAATAATTTAATTGTGATTACGTCTATTGGTCGTTTACGCTGCCAAGCGTACATGTTTATCGGCGCATGCGCTTCAGGGTTTGATTCCCTGGTATCCACGCTCTCCACTCTTCTTCAGTCGGCGTGTAGCTCGTAACATAGTCTGGTATTTTATGGTATTGGTTTTACTGAAGTGACAAGCCCTTGGTTCTTGGGGCCTTAACTTTCACATATGGATCTATAGACCATTGCCCGATACATTTCATGTGGAGATAGCTTTACTGACTGAGTGCTGATGCGACAATTGTTTCTTACCCTACTGAGGAGGACTGGTTTAAATCCACTGAAACCATGGTAAAGATTAATTGAAAACCACAATTTTTGCAATTGGTTGGCTGTCTGTTACACTCGCTGTTCTGAAACCGTTGGTGAATTGCAGCCTTGTTCAAAATATTCATCGGAGGGACTACTTGGAAGTGTTCTCGACATACATAAGTGATATGTCAGATAGTGTGAGCAGCAGTTTGCCGCTGTTTGCTGATGACGCTGTAGCGTAAGGGAAAATGCAGTCACTGAGAGACTGTGGGAGGGTACAGGACGACTCTGGCAGAATTTCTATTTGTTGCGAAGTACGGCAGCTTGCACTAAATGTTGAAAAATGTAAATTAATGCAGACGAGTAGGAAAAACAATTCCTTATTGTTCGACTACAGAATTAACGGTGTGATGTCATGTCGATGGAGCAGCTATGTCTAACGTGTCAAGGCAACATGAAACGGAACGACCATCAAAGGTCGGTCTCAGGGAGTTATAGTGGTCAGCTCTGGTATTTTGGGAGAATTCTAGGAAACTTTATCTCATCTATAAAGGAGAACGCACTCAACACATGTGCGACCCATACTGAGTACTGCTGAGCTGGATCTCCACCAAAACGGACGACATCGAAGTAATTCAGAGACCTGCTTCTGGATTTGTTACCGACAGGCTCAATCAGTAAAGAGTTACGGAAATGCTAACAGAAGTCAGATGGGAGTCTGGAGGGAAGGGCAAATTCTTTTTGTGAAACGCTATCGTAGAAGTTTAGGGACTGGTCGAGACTGCAGAACTATCATATTGTGCCGTCAAAAAGCACCTACCATAAGAACGGTGACGACAAGAGAAATCAGGCCTCTTACGGGAGCATCGACAACGATAGTTCGGGTATACATGCCGACCTCACAAGCAGAAGATGAAGAGAGAGGGGAAGTGTTTCAGGATATTAAACAGATAATTCAGTAGGTAGAGAAGAAACTCTAATAGTCATTGGGGAATAGAATGCGCTTGTGCGTGGAGGAGGGGAAGAAACAGTTACGTGAGAATATGGAAAAAAAACGGAGGAAGACTAATCGCGTTCTGTAATAAACGTCAGTTAGTAATAGCGAATACTCTGTTCAAGAATCACAAGAGGAGGACGTATCCTGGGAAAAGGCCAAGAGTTACGGGAATATTTCGGTTATATGACATCACGGTCAGGCAGATATTCTGAAACAAGATACTGGATTGCAAGGAGGAACTAGGTGCAGACATAGATTAACTTCATAATTTAGTAGTGACGAAGAATAGACTGACGTTTAAGAGCTAGTCAGGAAGATTCAGAGCGCAAAGAAGTGTACTACTAAGTAAGTACTGAGGGAGGAGGAGAACGTTTGACGTTCTGAGTCTATAGACACTGCGATATGGAATAGCTCAGTAAGCAGCTCAGTTAAAGAGGAATGAACACCTCCAAAAGGGCAGTTACCGAAGCTGGAAAGAAAAAAATTGATACAAAGAAAGTAACTGCGGAGGAACCATTGTTAACAAAGAAGTACTTCGAAACTTCCTGGCAGATTAAAACTGTGTGCCCGACCGAGACTCGAACTCGGGACCTTTGCCTTTCGCGTGCAAGTGCTCTACCAACTGAGCTACCGAAGCACGACTCACGCCCGGTACTCACAGCTTTACTTCTGCCAGTACCTCGTCTCCTAAAGAAGTACTTCAGTTGATCAATGAAACAAGGTAGTACAAAAATGTTTAGGGAAATTCGGGCAGACAGAAATAAAAGTCACTTAGGAATGGAATAAATAATAAATGCAGGAAAGCTAACGTGAAACGGCTGAATGAAAAATTTGAAGAACTCGAAAAAGAAATGATTGTAGGAGGGAAAAGTCAAAACAACCGTCGGTGAATGAGTACCTTAAATGCCTCTACGAGGGCGAAGACTTCCTGGATGATGTGATAGATGAAACAACAGGAGCTGATATACGAGACCCAATATTAGAATCAGAATTTAAAAGAGTTTTGGAAGACTAAATGTTGATTAAGGCAAAAGGGATGGATAACATTCTTTCAGAATTTCTAACATCATTAAGGGGAAGTGACAACAAAATGATAATTATCGTTGGTGTGTAGAAAGTATGAGTTTGGCAATATATCATCTGATTTTCGGAAAAACATCATTCACACAATTCCGAAGATTGCAAGAACAGACAAGAAGTGTCGCACAATCAGCTTAACAGCTCATGCATCAAAGGTGCTGGTAAGACTAATATAAAGAAGAGTGGAAAAGAAAATTGAGAATGTATTGGATGACGATCAGTTTGGGTTTAGGAAAGGTAAAGGCACCAGAGAGACAATTATAACGTTGAGGTTGGCAACGGAAGCAAGACTAAAGGAAAATCAAGAGATGTTCATAGGGCCTTTGGACCTAGAAAAAGCATTCGATAGTGTAAAAAGGTGCAATATGTTCGACATTCTAAGAAAAATCGAGATAAGCTGTAGGAGTAGACAGCTAATATTCAATGCGTATAAGAGCCTAGTGGGAACAATGAGAGTGGACGACCAAGAGCGAAGTTCCCGCACTAAAAAGCGTGTACGACAGGGATATAGTCTTTCGCTCTACTGTGCAGTCTACGCACTGAAGAATGCCAGAAATATTGGTTCAAGAGTGGAACTAAAATTCAAGGTGAAAGGACAGAAACGATAAGATTCGTTGATGGCGTTGCTATCCTCAGTGTAACTGAAGAAGAATTACAGGATGGAATGAACAGGCTAATGTGTAAGGAATATGGATTGAGAGTAAATAGGAGGAAGACGAAAGTAATGACAAGTAGCAGAAATGGCAACAATATAACATCAAATTGGTGATCACGAAGTAGATGATGTTAAAGAATTCTGCTATCTAGGCGACAAAATAACCCATGACGGACGGAGCAAGGAGGACATCAAAAGCAGACTAGCACTGGGAAAAAGGGTATTCTTTTCAACAGAAGTCTACTAGTATCAAAAATAGTCCTTAGTTTCATGATGAAATTTCTGAGGATGTATGTTTACAGCACAGAATTGTGTAGTAATGCAAGATCGACTGTGAGAAAACCGGAACAGAAGAGAATCGAAGCATTTGAGAAGTAGTGCTACAGAAGACTGTTGAAAATTAGATGGACGAATAAGGTAAGGAACGAGGAGGTTCTGTGATCAGCTGAATTCCGCCGTTTGCCATTTTCAAGCGCAATATTGTATAATCATAAATTTATAGCGTCACAGTTTTTAGGTGTACAAACAAGTTTACACTTGCCTTTTTCATGTATAGTCGTTGGTCGCAGTAAATACTACTGAGAACAAACGTTTCATGTACGTCACGGTTTAAAATTACATAACTGCCGTTGTAGCATGTGTAAGTAAATATAAAAACTCCGAGCGCTTGTACGCTAGCACAAAAACTCGCAACATATATCGCACAGAACGTTGTACTATCCGGGTTGACTGACGCAGCCCAGTTCAGGTAAACAGCGGTGCAAAGTTATACCAACAATTAGTCACCATTGCCCAGCTGAACGTTCCCATCGGTAATTGCCGGAGATATAGTGCCTCACTATTACGTCTTTTGTCAGTATGTTTAATGTTATTAACGAATATGTATTCCAGCTCGCACACATAAATATTGTCAAGCTTATATGATGTCATATAACAAATACTTGTATAAAATGAAGTGAAAACTTTAAAAACATTTTCATGCATAGAAATGTAAAAATTTTACAAGCTTCACGAGATTGTAAGTTGGATATACTAAACAACACATTTTCACTGCAGACTGGCTTGGCACTTACTTACAACAATGACAGAGTTCCCTGTCGTTAAACATTGGGCTAAAGTTCTGTAAAAACCTTATGCTACGTAATTCTATTTGTTTATTCAACCTGTTGTCTCACTCTTTTTTAGCAGGGGTATATTTCTCCATTTCCTCGAATGCATCCATAACTCTTTCTTTCTTGCTTGTATGTAGTGTTTCTGGGGCTTTGGCGGGCTCAGAAATGGTGTGTGCAGTCTCTTTCAAATGTGTTACCACTGTGGAATTATTACTATTGTTCACCATTTTGCGCTCTCTAAATATGATCATGAAATTGCGTCTTGTCTAAACCATATAAAATTTCTGGCATCCATCACAGCTAATTTTGTACATAACTTCTGTGTCACTTGTCGCTTTACTTTTCTTTAATGTATTTGCTTACTTTCTCTCTGTTGTAAGAAGCTTGAAAGCATTGTCTCTAGCTGTCTGCCGCAAAAATCGCAACTCTTCATTTACCTCATGGTATTCTAATGGAATGCTAATAACTCGATGCAGCAAAGAGTGAATATATGCCTTTTGTGTGTGTCTAAATAGCTGTGTTTTTAAGGTGAAAGCAACAATCTCAGCCATCTTGAGTAGCAGTTGGCAGTTGATGGTTGGAGTGCTGACAGCAACGTTTTCAAATCGCCTGCGTAACCAGTGACTCTGGCCACTGATAGGGTGTATATAGGGATCGTTTCAACCCCTTCAGCATCACATATAGACTGAAGATGGAGCAGTGAAGCGCCGAACTGGTTGCAACAAAATAAATAATATCGTAAGAATGGCTGTAGACGTTTCGTTGTCTTATAATACACTCCTGGAAATTGAAATAAGAACACCGTGAATTCATTGTTCCAGGAAGAGGAAACTTTATTGACACATTCCTGGGGTCAGATACATCACACGATCACACTGACAGAACCACAGGCACATAGACACAGGCAACAGAGCATGCACAATGTCGGCACTAGTACAGTGTATATCCACCTTTCGCAGCAATGCAGGCTGCTATTCTCCCATGGAGACGATCGTAGAGATGCTGGATGTAGTCCTGTGGAACGGCTTGCCATGCCATTTCCACCTGGCGCCTCAGTTGGACCAGCGTTCGTGCTGGATGTGCAGACCGCGTGAGACGACGCTTCATCCAGTCCCAAACATGCTCAATGGGGGACAGATCCGGAGATCTTGCTGGCCAGGGTAGTTGACTTACACCTTCTAGAGCACGTTGGGTGGCACGGGATACATGCGGACGTGCATTGTCCTGTTGGAACAGCAAGTTCCCTTGCCGGTCTAGGAATGGTAGAACGATGGGTTCGATGACGGTTTGGATGTACCGTGCACTATTCAGTGTCCCCTCGACGATCACCAGTGGTGTACGGCCAGTGTAGGAGATCGCTCCCCACACCATGATGCCGGCTGTTGGCCCTGTGTGCCTCGGTCGTATGCAGTCCTGATTGTGGCGCTCACCTGCACGGCGCCAAACACGCATACGACCATCATTGGCACCAAGGCAGAAGCGACTCTCATCGCTGAAGACTACACGTCTCCATTCGTCGCTCCATTCACGCCTGTCGCGACACCACTGGAGGCGGGCTGCACGATGTTGGAGCGTGAGCGGAAGACGGCCTAACGGTGTGCGGGACCGTAGCCCAGCTTCATGGAGACGGTTGCGAATGGTCCTCGCCGATACCCCAGGAGCAACAGTGTCCCTAATTTGCCGGGAAGTTGCGGTGCGGTCCCCTACGGCACTGCGTAGGATCCTACGGTCTTGGCGTGCATCCGTGCGTCGCTGCGGTCCGGTCCCAGGTCGACGGGCACGTGCACCTTCCGCCGACCACTGGCGACAACATCGATGTACTATGGAGACCTCACGCCCCACGTGTTGAGCAATTCGGCGGTACGTCCACCCGGCCTCCCGCATGCCCACTATACGCCCTCGCTCAAAGTCCGTCAGCTGCACATACGGTTCACGTCCACGCTGTCGCGGCATGCTACCAGTGTTAAAGACTGCGATGGAGCTCCGTATGCCACGGCAAACTGGCTGACACTGACGGCGGCGGTGCACAAATGCTGCGCAGCTAGCGCCATTCGACGGCCAACACCGCGGTTCCTGGTGTGTCCGCTGTGCCGTGCGTGTGATCATTGCTTGTACAGCCCTCTCGCAGTGTCCGGAGCAAGTATGGTGGGTCTGACACACCGGTGTCAATGTGTTCTTTTTTCCATTTCCAGAAGTGTAGTAAACGGCCGTCGTCCCCAAAGACCTCCTATCAAAAGGATGGACATACAAAGACTTGCATCCATTCATATCCATTGTGCATTCCGATGGACTTCGGCAGTTCCAGCAGGACAACGCGACACCCCACGCGTCCAGAACTGCTGTAGAGTGGCTCCGGTAACAGTCTTCTGAATTTAAACACTTCCGCTGGCCACCAAACTCCCCAGACATGGAAATTATTGAGCACATCTGGGATACCTTGCAACGTGCTGTTCAGAAGAGATCTGCACCCCCTCGTACTCTTACGGATTTATGAACAGCGCTGCAGGATTCATGGTGTCAGTTCCCTCCAGCACTACTTCAGATAGTAGTCAGGTCCACGTCGCATCGTGTTGTGGCACTTCTGCGCGCTCGCGGGGGTCATAGAGGATATTAGGCAGGTGTACCAGTTTCTTGGGATCTTCAGTGTAAATGTCTCAATACATTCATCTATTCTGGCGTGGGAACTACAGTAATATAGGGTCCGCTTGGGTGTAAACTGTCGTCCACGGGTTTCGGTGGAGGAGTTCCCTCGGGTTTTCACTTGCATGTCCTCCGTGATTTGTCTAACCGTTGCCAAGATTCTCCTGGGTCGTAAGGAGAAAGAAGAAAACTGTCTATTGACACACAGTCACCATGGGTTTAGAAAACATCGTTCCTGTGAAACACAACCAGCCCTGTATTCACATGAAGTGTTGAGTGCTATTGACAAGGGATTTCAGATTGATTCCGTATTTCTGGCTTTCCGGAAGGGTTTTGACACTGTACCACACAAGCGGCTCGTAGTGATATTGCGTGTTTATGGAATATCGTCTCAGTTATGTGACTGGATTTGTGATCTCCTGTCAGATGGGTCACAGTTCGTAGTAACTGACGGAAAGTCATCGAGTAAAACAGAAGTGATTTCTGGTTTTCCCCAAGGTAGTGTTGTAGGCCCTTTGCTGTTTCTTATCTATATAAACGATTTGGGAGACAATCTGTGCAGCCGTCTCCGGTTGTTTGCAGATGACGCTGTCGTTTATCGACTAATAAAGTATTCAGAAGCTCAAAACAAGCTGCAACATGATTTAGATAGAAAAAATATCTGAATGGTGCGAAAAGTGGCAGTTGACCCTAAATAAAGAAAAGTGTGAGGTCATCCACATGAGTGCTAAAAGGGACTCGTTAAACTTCGGTTACACGATAAATCAATCCAACCTAAAAGCCGTAAATTAAACTAAATATCTAGGTATTACAATTACGAACAACTTAAATTGGAAGGAGCACATAGAAAATGTTGTGGGGAAGGCTAACCAAAGACTGCGTTTTATTGGCAGAACACTTAGAAAATGTAACAGACCTACTAAGGAGACTGCCTACACTACGCTTGTCCGTCCTCTTTTAGAAAACTGCTGCCCGGTGTGGGATCCTTACCATATAGGACTAACGGAGTACATCGAAAAAGTTCAAAGAAAGGCTGCACGTTTCGTATTACCGCTAAATATGGGAGAGAGTGTCACAGAAATGATACATGATTTGTGCTGGAAATCGTTAAAAGAAAGGCGTTTTTCGTTGCAACGGAATCTTCTCACGAAATTCCAATCACCAATTTTCTCCTCCGAATGCGAAAATATTTTGTTGACGCCTACCTACATAGGGAGGAGCGATCGCCACGATAAAATAAGGGAAATCAGAGCTCGTGCGGAAAGATATAGGTGTTCATTCTTTCCGCGCGCTATACGAGATTGGTATAATAGAGAATTGTGAAGGTGGTTCCACGAAACCGCTGCCAGGCCGGCATTTAAATGGGATTTGCAGAGTATCCATGTAGATGTAGATGTAGATGTAGATGTAGAGGGCACTTTTTGCCATGGAGGTGTCGTTACTTCTAGTGAAGTACCGATCCCGCCTAAAGCGTGTTTTAATGTTTTAGTGATACACACTTCTTATTCTTTTGTGTATATGTTCGAGCTGAATATGACCCAAGACATCTGATCATTGGTTGCAGAGAGCCACTGTGTTTGATTAAATCTAGTGTAGAGATGAAGCAGTAAGTAAAGACGTACTGTATATGTCACCAAAGCTTAGCTAGAGTCAGCGGCCAGTGTTCCTACCAAAGTGTGACCCCTCTGTATACTAGATTTGGCACACTTTATTCACCCAAATCACTAGGCCGTGATTTTGTGATTTGCGGCGCGCCTAATTTTTCCGACCCACCCGTCTAATGGACTTTAGAGTTGCTCTAGTGCTAGCGCATCGATAGCAGGAATTGTCAGCATCATATGCGACGCTGCTTTGAAGGCAGTGCTGTGACCGTCGTCGGATAACCATCGACACGTCATCAGGAGTCAGCGGCTGGAGCGGACGCCTATGGCGCTGGCCATGGTTGGCGGCTCACACAGCGCTCGGTGGAGGAGGCGTTTACTGCATGGTGGTGGTAGCTGCTTCACGGAGACGAACGAGCGACTTATGGGAAAGAGCCAGGTGGGAAGAGCCTCGACAAGGCGGTGCGCTTTTAGTATTGGCAGCCGCACGTCACTAACGGTGAGCGTGCTCTGTGGACATGACAGCGTGATATAGTGGTTTGTGTCTTTTCCTGGACGGCTGGATAGGGGTCGCCAGTAGGAGCTTCAAAATGGTTCAAATGGCTCTAAGCTCTATGGGACTTAACATCTGAGGTCATCAGTCCCCTAGAATTAGAACTACGTAAACCTGACTAACCCAGGTACCTCACACACATCCATACTCAAGGCAGGATTCGAGCCTGCGACCGTTGCAGCAGTGCGGTTCCGGACTGAAGAGCCTAGAACCGCTCTGCCACGAAGGCCGGTCAGTAGGAGCGCAGAAAGGGGTTCCTGCATGTAGAAGTAGCACTGCCTGAGTGGTTTAGGAGCTGACAGCTGCTTCATGGTGGTTTAGTGCTTGATAAAGCGCACTGCGTCGTGTGCGAGTAATGCTTTGGTTGTCTTCGATGCCAAACAACATTCGGCTTGCATGAAGTCCGTAGTTGTCGTGTGACCAGAAGTGGCTGTTAATTGGTGGCTTGGGTGGTGTGGCGGTGTGTACACTGTGAGCGGGAGCACATTAAATTGTTAAATTACAAAATGTGACTGTAGCTAGTTGTGATAGTCAGAAAGTGATTTGTTTGAAATATGATGTGAGAGTGCCACACTTGTTGACACAGTGTACTAAGAATTTATCTTTGTATTTGCTCTGTGCGACTGACACAATTGTATGTGTTATTATGTGAGAGCCGGCCGCTGTGGTAGAGCGGTTCTAGGCGCTTCAATCCAGAACCGCGCTGCTGCAACGTGCAATGCCACTTCCTCGGATGAGAAATAAAAATCTAAAATTAGCTCCCAATACCCCAAAGATTTCCGTCCAAGTGCCAAATTCCCAGAAAAGTGAATAAGCGAACGAAGTTCCATTTATCACTATTATTAGGACAATAACAAGTAGTTAAATCAGGAATCTAAGACTTGACAATTTAGCAATCTACGAAAGAAAGATTAAATTTCAGTAAAATTAAAATCAAAATCATAATAAATTGCAAAATTAGCATAAATTAACATTCGCAAACTAGAACCAACGATCCCAAAGAATACTCCGTGTGAGTACTCTTTGTGAATCGTGAGTAATGACTAGGTATAATTCAATGCATTGTCACAACGTTACGAGAGTTAGCCAAAGCAGGTCATATATTTGAATGCTCGTACATGTAGGCGCGCTTAGATTGTTTTTCAGATTGAATAATTGCGATGTATTATGACGCAGTAATACGATCTTCTGACTTCAAATATCACGGCATTAGAATTCGAACTGGGGACTTTTACCTATTAGAATAAAGTGAACTTTTAACTAGATAATTGAACTAAACATTACTTAGACAGTGATTTAGGCAACAAACACTAATAGACAATATTCATTCATAATAGCCAGTGGTTTATGGAACTTCAGTGATGGGTCCGAAGCATACTATTTAAATCCCCCCAACGCTTGGGAAAGTTTTCTTCTCAAGGCTCGGTTAGGAAGTGACTGATATTGTGCAATAAAACACCCTCTCGTGCCAAGTCGTGCATTTGTGATTTAAAATTCTATCAAATTATTGACATGAAACTCCCGAGTAATAATTACGCGCAGCGATAATATTTGACTGTAGCGCTCGGCGCTTGTGTAGAATCTTTGACTCAAATAGCAAGCCCACTGTTACGATTTCTTAGATACTTGAAATTACGACCAGCTCGTAGGGAATTTGTTGTGGATGTGACTGTATTGGTTTTATCATTAATATTTCATCATTAATCAGTTAAACATCGATTACGAACGATTAATTACGATTCTTGGTGAAGTAAATATCTCACGCACGTCGACATTTCGGTTCAGCACTGTTATTTTGTGTAACGTCGTCTTCGTAACTTGATAACGATCTCAACACTCTACCGACTGTCGCCGAGTTTTAGCCGAGGCCAAGTACAAATCAAACCAAATCATCAAGAAGAAGAGCCGTTATGAACGGTCGCAGGTTCGAATCCTGCCTCGGGAATGGATGTGTGTGATATCCTTAGGTTATTTAGGTTTATGTAGTTCTGAGTCTACGGGACTGATGACCTCAGATGTTAAGTCCCATAGTGCTTAGAGCCATTTGAACCATTTATTATGTAAGATGTTGTTGAGATATATGCGTCGGTAGTTGGGTAGAGCGTTGTGGGTAGGATGTTGTGGCACAATAAAATGGAGTGTAGCGAAACAACTTTCAGCTATGAAAGGAAACTTGATTATTTTGAATATCAATAAGAAAATCAAAACTATGTTGGACTGTGGCTCTTGTGCATAACTCTAAACTCACAATTATATTTGGGATCTGTATCATGATTTTATAACACAAGAAAAAAAACTTGGTGTTCCTATTCCTATTCACTTCTCTCTGTGGGGTGGGTAGAAACTGCAGTCGTCACCTTATTATTTTTTTATTTATCTTTCGGGTGACTAGGGATGTATCAAAATCTGTTTAGGATATAGGAGAATAAGAAAGAATATCTGGTTCAAGAAACGTTTTATTCGATATAAAACCAAAGATATTGCTTCAGTGGCAGATTTTTTATTCTGTTTTCCAAACGAAAATTGTTATACCTTCAGTTACTTTATTGTGACTTTAAGTGACGAATTTGGTTTGCCCGTTAATATATTAAGTCACTGACGTAATTTTTAGCAATAACGTCTTTGAATCTACCGGTCATTCCTGCAGCAGTAACGAAGAGGTTTCGAGCAACATCTCCTTGAGTAAAAAATGATTCCTTATCTGTGAAAATAAACAGGTTTAATCGCCCATGTTTTTCCTATAAGAAGTCAACGTTACCTTTACCTTCAAAATAGTAACTTTAAGTGACTACTTACTTTCTACATATACTTGAATCACAGCATAATCTCCCGACCTGAGAATGGCGCCATGTGGTTCTTCATATCAGTCAAGTTCTTGGTCTTCTTCTGAAGAAGCACTGACGATTACTCTTCTGTTCACACCACAAATTCCGAAAACCGAACACTACATTTCCAGTTCACATCACAAATTCTGAAAACCGAACACTACATTTTCAGTTAGCAGGAACACAAGTCTGATTAAAGAAAACTTTGAAGGAACTTCTGGTTAATAAAACGAGACAGCAAATTTGCTTACCAGCACGCAAATTAGAACAATACAATTTAGATTGTTAGTTACAAATTAAGTTCGAATTAAGCAAGTTCGGCACCACATTCGATGTTTGTCCTGGAATGAATGAAACATTATGTGACAGAGTCACCAGCTTCGAAATTCATTATTTCCATGTTAAACTGTCTCATTACGAACCTAGACAAACAAGACTTTGAAAGATACGACACGAAAGCACAGAACTTTTTTGAAACTTTTTAATCACTTCATTGATCAGCTGTCTGATGACTGGTAGTAATAGACCAATAGAAAAGAATTGTTATGTAAATGATCCGGGCTGAGTTTAAGCGTTATTTTGGCATCTAATTTTTAATCGGAAGGGTTTATGGCCGTGCATAATAAATTGCTAAAGCTGTTGCCCATTTATACACCGAGGAAAAACAATTATGTCGTGTAATGAAATTTCGGGAATACATTTGTCTAGGTAATATATTTAATTGATTATGATTGCAAGACCACAGGTTAGTGTAAGCGCGAGATACGCCTTTGCTAATGTGAAATGCTGTTAAATTAATAACTGCTATGACCGCCAGAAGGTAGAATGCAAGCATGCAGACGTGCATGCATTGTGTTTTACAGATGCTGGTGTCAGTTTGTGGAATGGAATTCCATGCCTGTTGCATTCGTTCGGTCAGTACAGGGACAATTAATGCTGGTTGGGGGTGACGCTGGAGTGTCTTCCGATGATGCCCCCTATGCGCTCCACTAGAGACAGATACGGTGACTGAGCAGGTCAATGTCACATGTTGGGCTACAATATCGGTATGCGGGCGAGCGTTATCACGTTGGAAAACATATCCTGGAGTGCTCAACAAAACAAGTCGAAAAACGAGATTGACGTACAAAAAAAAAAAAGAAAAAATGGCTCTGAGCACTATGGGACCTAACATCTAAGGCCATCAGTCCCGTAGAACTTAGAACTACTTGAACCTAACCAACCTAAGGACATCACACACATCCATGCTCGAGGCAGGATTCGAACCTGCGACCGTAGCGGTCGCGCGGTTCCAGACTGAAGCGCCTAGAACCGCAAGGGCCACACCGGCCGGCAGATTGACGTACAAATTTGCAGTCAGGGGGAGTGGGATAGTCACTAGGGTGCTCCAGCTGTCATACGAAATCGCGTCCTGTGGTACCGAGCGCCGCCGGTTTCGAATCCACGCCTGACGGCATAGAATGCGATGACCACTAGAGGTCTCTGCAGCAGTCGCGCTGTTAGCCGTGGGCCGTGGCTGCGCGCGCTCCAGGACCTAAGTCTAAAGTGAGGGCGCCACTGTGGAGCACCTGGTGCCAGCGGCCAATAGCCACATACCCTGTCGTGTATTTAGGCGGCTGCCTCTCACTCAGCGAGGCCTCTGTTATGCCAGCGTGGCTTGGATTTCCGCCCCTACCAGGTTCTATAAATCCCTCCGAATCCTCGAATGCCATGCGCTCTGGCACGCCTTCCACATCCTCCTTCCGTCCCCCATGCGCATCCTCCATGACCTCATCCCCATCCCCCACCTTCTCCTTTTCCTTGAACACATCCGCATACTATACAGGGTGTTACAAAAAGGTACGGCCAAACTTTCAGGAAACATTCCTCACACACAAGGAAAGAAAATATGTTATGTGGAAATGTGTCCGGAAACGCTTACTGTCCATGTTAGAGCTCATTTTATTACTTCTCTTCAAATAACATTAATCATAGAATGGCAACACACAGCAACAGAACGTAACAGCGTGACTTCAAACACTTTGTTACAGGAAATGTTCAAAATGTCCTCCGTTAGCGAGGATACATGCATCCATCCTCCGTCGAATGGAATCCCTGATGCGCTGATGCAGCTCTGGAGAATGGCGTATTGTATCAAAGCCGTCCACAATACGAGCACGAAGAGTCTCTACATTTGGTACCGGGGTTGCGTAGACAAGAGCTTTCAAATGCCCCCATAAATGGAAGTAAAGAGGGTTGAGGTCAGGAGAGCGTGGAGGCCTTGGAATTGGTCCGCCTCTACCAATCCATTGGTCAAGAATCTGTTGTTGAGAAGCGTACGAACACTTCGACTGAAATGTGCAGGAGTTCCATCGTGCATGAACCACATGTTGTGTCGTACTTGTAAAGGCACATGTTCTAGCAGCACAGATAGAGTATTCGTATGAAATCATGGCGGTGAATCGAGGAAGTACAGTACATCTTGACGAAACTCAAATGAGCTCTAGCATGGAAATTAAGCGTTTCTGGACACATGTCCACATAACATATTTTCTTCCTTTGTGTGTGAGGAATGTTTCCTGAAAGTTTTGCCATACCTTTTTGTAACACCCTGTATATTGTCCGCCACATTGATCCCCCTCACTTCCTGTTGTCTCCCTTCCTCTCCAACCCCAGCCTGTTGCCGCGCCTTTACCGTTGTGTCCCACCCTTTCTCCATCTCCACACCCTCTGTCTCCTTTCCCAACGCAACTTCCAATATCTATCCTTCCTGGATGATGAGCTTCGCCCCGACATATACCCTTCCTACCAACTCTAATCCCATCTTCCTCCTCCTCAGGGCTTCCTCTCCTCCCCCTCCCTTCTCCTGAGCAGCTTTCCCCTCCTACTCCACCTCTTGTACTCCACTTCAGTGTCTCTGCACTCCCCCCTGCCTTGTATTCTCCTGCCCCACCAGTCTCCTGCCATTTGGTGTACCTGCTGACGCCCCTCCTTTTTTCATCTGGCCCCCTCCCCTGGTGCACCTTGCCTTCCCCTTCTTTTCCATCCTCTCAGGCCTCTCCCTCGGCAGGTCCCACCTGGCAGTCTTATTTTTCATCATGTTTGCTCCAAGTGGGTTTAAAGTGTGTTGTTCTGGAGTGTTTTTAATACTGTGACCGAATTTTAACCTGTGTGTGTGCCTTCAGTGTCTTCTTTGTGTTTTAAGAATCGCCAGCTGTCTTTTAACTTTATGTCAACTTTTTTAATTGTCTCCCATGAACATCTCCATGTCAGTATATTTTTACCTCCATTATGTCCCCTTACTCTGTTTTGTGTCCCCCTTTTTTATCGCCTTATATGTAACATTTTATCCTTGTATTAGTTGTGTTGTCACTCGGCTGAAGAGCGGTGGATTGCGCTGCTGACAGCCCTCCCCTCCTGTGCTTACTTCCTCTTTATGAGTGGATATTGTTTTGATTTCGTGAGTTTCTCTCTTGTGACGTCATTGCTTAATGCTTTGTTGTTGATCTTAGTGCCCTGCTCAGTTGTCTGTCGTCGTGCTTGTCTTTCCATTTCCGTTCGTCTGACTTGTTTGTTTGTGGGCCACTCCCATTCGGTCCCACCGCGTTTTCCTTAGTGGCAACCTCCTTGGCCGATCCTTTCGTGGTTACAACACATTCCAAACCATAACTTTGGGTGTAGATCCAGACAGATTGGGTGCAAGTCCTAATCTTGAGTCCTTCTACCCAACTCACAGCCATCACTGGCACCGATGCAGAAACAGCTTTCATCAACAAACACAGCAGGCCTCCAGCCTGCCCTCCAAAGAGTCCACGGTTGACATCACGGAAGTCACAAGCGATGGTGGTATAGGGTCAGTGAAATGCATGCAACAGGGTGTCTGTCTCGGAGCTGCCCTCGAAGTAACCGATTTGTAACTGTTCATTGTGTCACTGTAGTTTTTGCTTTCCGTTATGTACAGGATTAGAACCAAGCATTTGGAGTCTAGTAGAGGAATAGTAAACTTTCTGTGGGGGCACGGTTCGTATGCAACGCACTTCCATAGGATAGGAAAACGGCTGGCTGCAGTCTGTGAATGTAGGGAAGTGATGGGCTCCCAGGAACTCACCATATGGGAATGTTCAACTTTCGCAGCAGTTGTCCCTAACGAGAGGCAGACCGTGTTGAAAAGGAATACGAATAGAATACTGCGTGATCTTGAATTATATAGAAATTTTGCAGTTATAGGCGAGATAATGTCAGACCATGTACGGCTGGTTTATGAAAAAAGAGATGCTGCAGTGTGAAAATTAGAAGACAACAGCCGTGTGTGCAGTTTAGCTCACACAGACAACTATACCAACTGTGATACAAATTACTGGATGTTGTAACACCTAAAATGCAGGTAAAATGTCTTCTACACCATCCAAAATTTTTCACTGTGTAATACACACCTGGAAATTGAAATAAGAACACCGTGAATTCATTGTCCCAGGAAGGGGAAACTTTGTTGACACATTCCTGGGGTCAGATACATCACATGATCACACTGACAGAACCACAGGCACATAGACACAGGCAACAGAGCATGCACAATGTCGGCACTAGTACAGTGTATATCCACCTTTCGCAGCAATGCAGGCTGCTATTCTCCCATGGAGACGATCGTAGAGATGCTGGATGTAGTCCTGTGGAACGGCTTGCCATGCCATTTCCACCTGGCGCCTCAGTTGGACCAGCGTTCGTGCTGGACGTGCAGACCGCGTGAGACGACGCTTCATCCAGTCCCAAACATGCTCAATGGGGGACAGATCCGGAGATCTTGCTGGCCAGGGTAGTTGACTTACACCTTCTAGAGCACGTTGGGTGGCACGGGATACATGCGGACGTGCATTGTCCTGTTGGAACAGCAAGTTCCCTTGCCGGTCTAGGAATGGTAGAACGATGGGTTCGATGACGGTTTGGATGTACCGTGCACTATTCAGTGTCCCCTCGACGATCACCAGTGGTGTACGGCCAGTGTAGGAGATCGCTCCCCACACCATGATGCCGGGTGTTGGCCCTGTGTGCCTCGGTCGTATGCAGTCCTGATTGTGGCGCTCACCTGCACGGCGCCAAACACGCATACGACCATCATTGGCACCAAGGCAGAAGCGACTCTCATCGCTGAAGACGACACGTCTCCATTCGTCGCTCCATTCACGCCTGTCGCGACACCACTGGAGGCGGGCTGCACGATGTTGGGGCGTGAGCGGAAGACGGCCTAACGGTGTGCGGGAGCGTAGCCCAGCTTCATGGAGACGGTTGCGAATGGTCCTCGCCGATACCCCAGGAGCAACAGTGTCCCTAATTTGCTGGGAAGTGGCGGTGCGGTCCCCTACGGCACTGCGTAGGATCCTACGGTCTTGGCGTGCATCCGTGCGTCGCTGCGGTCCGGTCCCAGGTCGACGGGCACGTGCACGTTCCGCCGACCACTGGCGACAACATCGATATACTGTGGAGACCTCACGCCCCACGTGTTGAGCAATTCGGCATTACGTCCACCCGGCCTCCCGCATGCCCACTATACGCCCTCGCTCAAAGTCCGTCAACTGCACATACGGTTCACGTCCACGCTGTCGCGGCATGCTACCAGTGTTAAAGACTGCGATGGAGCTCCGTATGCCACGGCAAAATGGCTGACACTGACGGCGGCTGTGCACAAATGCTGCGCAGCTAGCGCCATTCGACGGCCAACACCGCGGTTCCTGGTGTGTCCGCTGTGCCGTGCGTGTGATCATTGCTTGTACAGCCCTCTCGCAGTGTCCGGAGCAAGTATGGTGGGTCTGACACACCGGTGTCAATGTGTTCTTTTTTCCATTTCCAGGAGTGTATTTGATGATAAATTGTAAGATACTGCTATTCCTTGATCTGTAACCTTCATTACGGAAACTATATTCTATATGTAATGGATGTAATAGTGTATTTATTTGTGACTCTATATAATTGATTGTAATTATAATGCAAATATAGCAAATTGCTGGGTAACAGCCAAGATAACATTATTTAACTGTATCGATAGCAACGATGAAATGACAGTAGCTGTGTCGTTGTATATCTTTGCATATGGAGAGTCTCTCGCGCTGAGAGCAGGGAAGAGGCAGAGTAGCTTGAGTTGTGAAAGAGTGCGCAAGTGTTTGTCGGGCAGCTATGCTCGCGCCAGTGTAGGCGCGCCTACTTCGTTAGCCCGCGAGTGTTGAGAGCCGGTGAGAGTGAACGGGCGGGGGCGGCTGGAATTCTGTGGCCTGTCTCATAATTATCCGTGGCTCTGGAGACAACTCGTGGTTCTCAACCAGCAGCAGCAACAGCAGCAGCTCAGTGTTATCGTTGGCTACAATCTTTGTCGTCTGCACAGCTACAACAGCGTAAGACTGTTAATTGACAGAGTATAACTAATGTTGTACAGGCGTTCCCCAGTGGCGTTCCTTTGACAAACTTTGGCTAACTTTCTTGAGTAATATCCTGCAGCAGTTAAAACGTGTAGGGCAGGGGCGGGCAGGAATTCTGCACGTGTGCGGTGCACATGCACGTGTGCAGTTAACAGGTGTTCTGCGCGCACACAGGGGCAAGCTGGCCACCCGCTTCTCTCCCCTCCCCGCCATACCGTCTCACCGCTTCTTCCTTTGTAAGGCGTCTTATTTCCTGGCCTGCTTTATTGAATGAAGGAATAAGGTTAGTAGGAGTGCTTGAAAGTAATCGTGGTTTGAAAGAGTACCTATTACCTACGATACGTTTTATTTAATTATCACAGGTGGAGTTTACAATACGTTTAATGTCTGCAACAAAATTTCTACATACAGACAAACACACACAGTTACGTAAATTTTCATTACTGATGTTTGCTCTTAACCAAGACTTTCATAACAGAAAAAAATCTCTCACAAACGTATGTCGAGCCAAACATTGATATTATCTTCATGACTTCACGATGGAGACGAGGAAACTCTTGCTGTGGAAAGTCGTGATAAAAATCTATTACACGTCTTGCCAAAAGGAACTTGTCTCCCAGACGAGAATTACGCTGTAGATCTATTAATTCTATTTGCAAACTGGGATGAATATCATCTACAGAAACAGCAGATGGTCTCGAGAACTATTCAGAACCTTGGGATAAGTAAGATATATCCCCAAATCGCTTGAGAAATTCCTCTTTTATTGCACCAGGAACGGCAACATACTGAAATTTATTATAATGGCGTTTAATATTAAACTTCCGCTGACCAGCGAGAATACTGTCACATATTATACATTTCCAATTTTCACGTTTTTGGACAGAGAAAAAACTGATTCTCCCATTCCTTTTTAAAAGATAGTTAATCTCCAATTCTCCGTTTCCTTGATTCACTCAGCATTTTCCGGTTATTGAAATACAACGTTCACTACGTAGTGGTCGCTTCGCTTCAACGTCCGCATCTTAGCCTGGTACTACACTGCCGCAACCTGCTGGCTGTCGCCACTGCCCCTGTCGACGACTGCACGCGAGCAGCACACGTGCAGCGCTGTGTGCTCAAGAGCCGCGTGCAACGTTTGCCCGCCCCTGGTGTAGGGCGTCTGTGTTGTCATTGTACTCAGACATTATTACCAAGCAGGGTCCCCTTCCTTCCCATGCAATCACCAAAACATGAAAACTGATTAACCATTTACTGCCAGTTCTGTTTGTTTGCTAACGACCAGACTGTCTAAATTTTGCTGCGTCGTGAACTGTCTATTCTTATACTGTATAACAGAGGCTTAACGGATTTGCAGTTGTGAGTATTAACTTCATTCACTTAAAGTAACGTAAAACTTCACTGGCGTAACTAATGACTAAACATACAGCACAAATTAAGAGTGCACAGTTCCATTTATCCTTTATTTAGCCTCGCGAGTGACTTCTGCTGGCTTGGTAGATATTTTATTGTTCTTACGTTAATAATAAAATCAGTTGCTGATTTGCTTATAGTAAATTCAATTCAGTCTTTCAATAACTGAAAGTAAATTGCTTGCATTTTTCCAAATTTTGCATGAAATTACGCTGAGGTTACTGAAAGTCTTTCTTTACGTAACAAAGTTTCAGGTACAGTCAGTTTATTTATTTAACCAGCGACTCCATTTAACTTTACTTTTGCAATTTAGTATTTCATATTAAGTAACTTCAAACTCGGTGCTCTCTGGTTCATTTATTTTCTCCTGGACTGTTCTGTTCTGGGGAAGCGTGAAAACTTTCTACTGCCACGCCAGTGATCATTTGCTTAATTTTCGTTACCATTATCTTTCTTACGATTCTGGATATTCATTGACCTAGTTGGCTGACGACCGTTAAATTGTCCTTTTTCGGTAAACAGAATTTTTTGGTATTAAATATTATGTGGTATCCTTTACTTCCCTATGTGCTTCGTGAGCGATTGCACGTAATTTCACCAACTTCAAAATTATCAGTATTTATATTAGGTTTAGAATATATTCTTGCTTCAGAAGGGTCTGTTGTATACTGTCCTCCTACTAACCGGCACTGTTCTCCTCCGGTAACGATAGCCTTACTCACGGTAAAATTCCATTAGGAACACGCGATCACGGTCAATTATATCACAGTCCTGTAGGTCGATTAGGAAGGGGCAGATTATAATGTAACTTCCACCATGAAACAGCCTGTGCCAACGATTGGTCTGACCGGTTCTGTGTAGGACTGGAATACCGATAGATGACATGGAAGCTTGTAGAGGCGAGGGATGAAGGGGCAGGAGACCTGCTTTCTGCAGTCAATGTTGGGATGAGGTCTATAGAGTAAGTAATACGTTCTACGGTTTCGTCTCTACCTAACCCTTCACCACAAGAAATTTTTGGGCGTAAATATTGGGTACCTGGAAGTGGATATCAAGTACTTAGTTTAAGTAGTTAGATTATTAGTTTAATGTATTTTGTGAAATGAAATGAAATAATTTTTGTAGTTGTCAGTAAGAATACAACCAGTCGTTTGTCTACATACTACTGCCCGCCCACCTGCACTTGGTTAGGACTTACTAAGAGGCGGAATAGTATTATAAATAGAGATAAATGTAAAGATAGCGCCACGCGGAGTGGCCACGTGGTTTGAGGCGTCCTGTTACAGGCTGCGCGGCCACTCCCGCCCGAGGTTCGAGTCCTCCTTCGGGCATGGGTGTGTGTGTGTGTGTGTGTGTGTATGTTGTTCTTAGCATAAGTTAGTTAAACTTAGTTTCAGTAGTGTGTAAGTATGGGGACCGATGACGTATGCAGTTTGGTCTCTTAGGAATTCACACACAACAAATAAAGATAGCAAACTCACTGTACATCTACATCTACATCTATACTCCGCGAGCCACCTTACGGTGTGTGGCGGAGGGTACTTATTGTACCACTATCTGATCCCCCCTTCCCTGTTCCATTCACGAATTGTGCGTGGGAAGAACGACTGCTTGTAAGTCTCCGTATTTGCTCTAATTTCTCGGATCTTTTCGTTGTGATCATTACGCGAGATATATGTGGGCGGTAGTAATATGTTGCCCATCTCTTCCCGGAATGTGCTCTCTCGTAATTTCGATAATAAACCTCTCCGTATTGCGTAACGCCTTTCTTGAAGTGTCCGCCACTGGAGCTTGTTCAGCATCTCCGTAACGCTCTCGCGCTGACTAAATGTCCCCATGACGAATCGCGCTGCTTTTCGCTGGATCATGTCTATCTCTTCTATTAATCCAACCTGGTAAGGGTCCCATACTGATGAGCAATACCCAAGAATCGGACGAACAAGCGTTTTGTAAGCTACTTCTTTCGTCGATGAGTCACATTTAGTGTAAGTGGAAATATGTAAGACAGTAGCATTGTTAAGTAATGTAGTAGATACTAGAGAACAGACCTAGCCCTAATTGTCGATGTAAAAAAAAATGTCGCTATGGTGACAACGGCTGCTCAAATTTCCGCTGCAGACGCAGTGCGATGCACGAGGGCAGTGCGCTGAACACGACGGTCTTCTCTCTCGCCGGTGCCACGTGACCGCGGGAGCCCGGACTTCTTGCCACCATACGTTCTCTTGACCACCGCTGCCAAGAATCACGTACGGTGGCTACATTCCTGCCAAGTGTTTTTACAGCATCACGGAAAGAACAATCAGCTTCCCGTAGCGTTGAGACACGATCTCGTTCAAACGCAGTGAAGTGGTGATAAAGCCATCTTTGTCACCTTAAATGCATTCTCGACTGACGTCAACTCACCAAGTACAATCTCAAAGACAACTGACGCTCACGAAGGCTGCAGCGTATATTTAAAGCGAGCGGATTTGCATCCTCACATTAGCCCGCCTCTTATGCTACTGGCATGAAATCTGAATAGACACCACCTTCTACATGTAGAAAGACGCGTATGACCTTCCATTTGCCACAAAACTCCTTCTTGGTGCTGCGATATTTTTCCCTGCAGTGTATATCCTACGACACATGTTCGATTTTTATTCTATTTTTGTGTGGAAGATACTTGTTTGTATTTATTGTCTTGAACTTGCTTAAGGATCGTTACTAGCTACCGAAGGATATAAAGTTTTGCTGTGAGTGTATTACAAATTACAAATCCAGAAGTATTTTAGGTTTATTAAATTAATTAACATGAGCCGAACGTCTGCACAAAGCCCAGCCCGAACACCAATACACTTAAATTCTAAGCAGTTGTTTCAAATAAAATGCCTTTCTGCATGCTGCACATAGATAGTTTTATTTTTATATGAACACAGACGCGTTTCGCCTTTTTTACCAGGCATCGTGAGTGGGTGTCCTGAAATATTACATGATTTGCCCATTTTTGCACATCTAGGTTGTTGTTGTGGTCTTCAGTCCTGAGACTGGTTTGATGCAGCTCTCCATGCTACTCTATCCTGTGCAAGCTTTTTCAGCTCCCAGTACCTACTGCAACCTACATCCTTCTCAATCTGCTTAGTGTATTCATCTTTTGGTCTCCCTCTATGATTTTTACCCTCCACGCTGCCCTCCAATACTAAACTGGTCATCCCTTGACGCCTCAGAACATGTTCTACAAACCGATCCCTTCTTCTAGTCAAGTTGTGCCACGAACTCCTCCTCAACTCTATTCAATACCTCCTCATTAGTTATGTGATCTACCCATCTAATCTTCAGCATTCTTCTGTAGCACCGCTTTTCGAAAGCTTTTATTCTCTTCTTGTCCAAACTATTTATCGTCCATGTTTCACTTCCATACATGACTACACTCCATACAAATACTGTCAGAAACGACTTCCTGACACTAAAATCTATACTCGATGTTATCAAATTTCTCTTCTTCAGAAACGCTTTCCTAGCCATTGCCAGTCTACATTTTATATCCTCTCTACTTCGACCATGATCAATTATTTTTCTCCCCAAATAGCAAAACTCCTTTACTACTTTAAGTGTCTCATTTCCTAATCTAATTCCCTCAGCATCACCCGACTTGACTACATTCCATTATCCCCGTTTTGATTTTGTTGATGTTCATCTTACATCCTCCTTTCAAGACACTGCCAATTCCGTTCAGCTGCTCTTCCAAGTCCTATGCTGTCTCTGACAGAATTACAATGTCATCAGCGAACCTCAAAGTTTTTATTTCTTCTCCATAGATTTTAATACCTACTCCGAATTTTTCTTCTGTTTCCTTTACTGCTTGCTCAATATACAGATTGAATAACATCAGGGAGAGGCTAAAAACCTGTCTCACTCCCTTCCCACCCACAGCTTCCCTTTCATGTCCCTCGATTCTTATAACTGTCATCTGGTTTCTGTACAAATTGTAAATAGCCTTTCGCTCCCTGTATTTTACCCCTGCCACTTTCAGAATTTGAAAGAGAGTATTCCAATCAAACATCTAGGTTATAGATTTAAAAACAATTCCTTAACGTTTTTTATGGAATGGAAAGGTACTTACAGGTAACTTCTAATTTATTGCATCTAAGCAAACTGCTTTTTTTTTTCATTCATCTGGCAACCAGGTGGACATCTTACAGTTCACTGCTTACGTTACACATCACTGTAACTGCCATCTTTTTAATACAGAGTTTCATTTGTTTTTTTAAGTGTCACCAACATTGTCAGTTTTCTGTATTCAAATGTTTTGTGAATGTGTGTGTGTGTGTGTGTGTGTGTGTTAGAGAGGGAGAGAGATTTCTTACTTTTGTTAATAAAATAAAAATTATTTATCTTATTTTTATTACCATTTTTTTGGAAAAAAGGCGAAAAGCGTCTGGGTGCATTAATTAAAAGAAAGTTTCGATGTGCATCATGCAAAAAAGGAATTTTCTTTGAAACAATTGCAATTTATGTACAGCTGCTGCGAAAATGGCCACTACAAGAAACGTGTTAAATTCTAAGTCATATCACTTAACAATTGAATTATGTGTTCTTCCTGCTATACTATATGTACGGAATAAGCCATATTTCGCTATTTGTCACGTTTCCTGCAGTAGCAGCCTAAATGGCCAGCCGTGTAGTATGACGAATACTGTAGGGCGTGTATGCGGTGTAGCGTGACCAAGCGGACGTGTTAACCGGCGCGAGATGACTCGCGGGAGAGTAATGAACCAGCAGCGGCCGCAGCGCAGTAATGCAACGGGCAGCGGGCGGCGGCGCAAAGTGGCTGAGGGCGTTACGCGGTTAACAGCGTGTTGTCTGCGCTGGCAGACCGCCGCCGCGGCGGTCGTATCGAGCGGACACGCGCCCGGGCTGCATATTTCACGGACGGCTGTCTATTGCGTCGCCGACTCCCGTGACTCCTCCGCCTCTACACCCGGCTCTGGCTGCGACGGCGCGCGATACCAAACAACACAAACGGGCGTGCGCCGCCGGGCGGTTGGTTACCTGCACAGTGCCGCCGCTAAGGCGGTCACATAAATTATTGCCCGAACGGCCACTGTGCTGGCAGCAGATAAAATTTTTCTCTCGCCGCCTGGAAGGCTGTTAAATATTAAAGGGGCACTTCGGCGCCACGTGCAGCCGTCGCTACTTGTCGTGGGGGTCCGTCCCGCCTGTTGACCCAGCTCTCGGTCCTTCTCTTCTTCCTCATTCCGCGGGCAATTTCAGCGAGTCGGCGACTGTCTGCTCGGTACGGTGGACCGTCCGTTCTCTGTCAGAAACCGGTGCCCGATAAAATGGAGGCGGCGCTGGAAAAATAGTGCTGGCGAACGGACGTGTGCCCATTGCGCAGCCGAAGAACGACGCGGCGTGCCAATGAGTTTGGATGGCTGTGTGGGCGGGTTTTATCGGCTCTTTCGCATTTGGACTCCGCTGTAGGTAACGGAATTTCGCCTACAGCTATGCCTACCGCCTCGCGCTGCTCGAAAGAGGCAACCTGCTTCCATCTCGAGCGCTATCGTCGACATTAAATGGCGTTTGCTATTCGTAAGACAATGGAAGATATCGCGATGGATTCCATACCTTTTTCTCATTTTTTATATTGAGCTTCCCGAACGAGGAAGAATTACGTATCGGAGGAGGAACATAATACATCAACTGTAATTTACTATGTGCAATGGACATCATTCCTGATACCATTCCGAGATATTTTTCTATTATCCAAAACGCCATTCCAGAGCACGTAAAAGAATGCTCACTTATCACGCCTTTCTTCAGAGCTCTTTTGCGTCTATTAACAACAGTCCAATTGCTGATAAAACTCTATTTACTTGAAATTACAATGAAATGAACACCCTTAGCTGCTTACAGGCGTTGACATACGTCAACGGGGACAGATGAAAATGTGTGCCCCGACCGGGACTTGAACCCGGGATCTCCCGCTTACATGGCAGACGCTCTGTCCATTTTTTTTTACTCATTTTGTTCGATATACACTCCTGGAAATTGAAATAAGAACACCGTGAATTCATTGTCCCAGGAAGGGGAAACTTTATTGACACATTCCTGGGGTCAGATACATCACATGATCACACTGACAGAACCACAGGCACATAGACACAGGCAACAGAGCATGCACAATGTCGGCACTAGTACAGTGTATATCCACCTTTCGCAGCAATGCAGGCTGCTATTCTCCCATGGAGACGATCGTAGAGATGCTGGATGTAGTCCTGTGGAACGGCTTGCCATGCCATTTCCACCAGGCGCCTCAGTTGGACCAGCGTTCGTGCTGGACGTGCAGACCGCGTGAGACGACGCTTCATCCAGTCCCAAACATGCTCAATGGGGGACAGATCCGGAGATCTTGCTGGCCAGGGTAGTTGACTTACACCTTCTAGAGCACGTTGGGTGGCACGGGATACATGCGGACGTGCATTGTCCTGTTGGAACAGCAAGTTCTAGGAATGGTAGAACGATGGGTTCGATGACGGTTTGGATGTACCGTGCACTATTCAGTGTCCCCTCGACGATCACCAGTGGTGTACGGCCAGTGTAGGAGATCGCTCCCCACACCATGATGCCGGGTGTTGGCCCTGTGTGCCTCGGTCGTATGCAGTCCTGATTGTGGCGCTCACCTGCACGGCGCCAAACACCCATACGACCATCATTGGCACCAAGGCAGAAGCGACTCTCATCGCTGAAGACGACACGTCTCCATTCGTCCCTCCATTCACGCCTATCGCGACACCACTGGAGGCGGGCTGCACGATGTTGGGGCGTGAGCGGAAGACGGCCTAACGGTGTGCGGGACCGTAGCCCAGCTTCATGGAGACGGTTGCGAATGGTCCTCGCCGATACCCCAGGAGCAACAATGTTCCTAATTTGCTGGGAAGTGGCGGTGCGGTCCCCTACGGCACTGCGTAGGATCCTACGGTCTTGGCGTGCATCCGTGCGTCGCTGCGGTCCGGTCCCAGGTCGACGGGCACGTGCACCTTCCGCCGACCACTGGCGACAACATCGATGTACGGTGGAGACCTCACGCCCCACGTGTTGAGCAATTCGGCGGTACGTCCACCCGGCCTCCCGCATGCCCACTATACGCCCTCGCTCAAAGTCCGTCAACTGCACATACGGTTCACGTCCACGCTGTCGCGGCATGCTACCAGTGTTAAAGACTGCGATGGAGCTCCGTATGCCACGGCAAACTGGCTGACACTGACGGCGGCGGTGCACAAATGCTGCGCAGCTAGCGCCATTCGACGGCCAACACCGCGGTTCCTGGTGTGTCCGCTGTGCCGTGCGTGTGATCATTGCTTGTACAGTCCTCTCGCAGTGTCCGGAGCAAGTATGGTGGGTCTGACACACCGGTGTCAATGTGTTCTTTTTTCCATTTCCAGGAGTGTAGTTCGTTGCGTTTGGTCGGTGCGGACGTCGCAAGACATCCGTTCAAATTGATCGTGGGTTCCTTGACTCAGTTTTTTTATTACAGAGAACACGCAGCCCTCTGACCGAGCACGCTGAGCTACCGTGCCGGCTGTCTCAGCCACCGAGGACACAAAGGATAGCGCGACTGCAGGGATTTGTCTCTGCCACGCCTCCCGCGAAACCCACAACCTCAACGTATTGTCCCGAACTACATTCGTAGTGCCCCCGCCCATTATACTCACTATTCGTGGCGCGTTGCCGATTCCCGTATGAGTTCGGGCACTGTTTGTGCATTCGAACAGGAGAAGAAGATGGTCAAGTGGTCGGTGAGCCTTAACTATATGTATACTAAGATGGTATCTGTTCTTTCGGACATGTCGGAAACAACATATGCCATCTTAGTATATATCTATTTACTTGCTTAATTTATTTAAATTTTGAAACTTCCCCTTTGAAAATTAAGAATGACTGTGCTGGTAAACTTCTACATTATTTGATACAGAAACAGCTGAGTAAAGCTCAACGTACTCAGACAGTTTTCTCTTTACTTATTCTCATCATCACTAAACTGACACACAATATTTTAGCGCAACGCAATCTGACTTTCAATAATCCCTACAAAAGAATAGCCCTGACTAACAATAACCTATACCCTGAATCAGTTACCTCACAAATATCTTCGTTACTCGAACTACTGCAGTACAGCGAGCGCCAATACTGCCAGCTAAATAAAAGATTCTAACTATGAAGGGACTAACTACTGATAGGCATAGTTAGCAAACGAAAGTTTTTGATAGAGAACAAACGATGTATTTACCTTAATTGTGTTCAAAAGTTGTAAAATATATATATATATATATATATATATATATATATATATATATATATATATATATATATATATATATATATATATATGTCAGTTCATGTCATCCAGTCTTACAACTTTCCTTTTTCTGACGGACACACGTCCAGATCGTCTGCTCTCAAAACTGTGGCATCTCTCTCCCCACATCCACCACTGCTGGTGGCTCACCTTCAACTGCCCAACGCTACGGGCTGTTCACATCCAACAGCCCAACACTTCGCAAGCGAATATACCAACAATGAGTCCAGCCAGTCACAGACTGCACACAGCGCAGACAGAAATTTTCATAAAGAGCACTACGTGGCGTTACCAACATAAAAACCTAAACAGCCTACTTACAAGTTTTAATAACAAGTGGACTGTTGCTATCACCAGACAAAAAGTGTTTAAAAAAAGTGTTCAGTATCCATACAATGGATGTAGGTCTACTGCTCGGAACTGTGTCGCAACTTAATGAGTTCGTATTTTATGAGGTCTGCTTTGGCACTGTCCTTCCTGTCCTAAAATAAATGATGTAGACCAACAGGATGTCCCAATAGGAATGGTCAGTATTGTGGTTTTTAACGGTCATTCCAAGCAGAAAAATCTAATAAACATGGGCTCTAAAATACATACCTGAAGAGTCATGAGTACTTTTTCATCTTCGAAACTGTGAAACTCATCTCTTCTACTGAACAAGTGCTCATAGCTCTTGAGACATGCATTTTAGGGCTCTTGTTTACTAGACTTGATTTCTTTAAATGACCGTACCTGTTATGTCCCTGTATACTGACCAAACGTCCTGAAATACAGTTTTAAACACGGCTGTTTCTCAGTAACCGTATACTACTTCCAACATAGGATTGTACAGCCAACCGGTTGCACATAACTGTTGGTATATTGACCTAGGTCCCGACACCTACTAAGGGTGTCACCATCAGAATGGAATTTTGAGAAACCGTGAAATTACATTGCGAGAAGCTCGAAATTCAGCCTGGACTTCAATGCGAAGCTCTTATAATACTTTGTACAACAAAACTTTGTCTCGAAATCGGGCAGAACATCCAAAGAGAGTTTGGTCTTGTGTGAAGTATGCTAGCGGCAAGACACAATCAATGCCTTCTCTGCGCGATAGCAATGGACAGTGTTGCCGAAGCAGAGGTACTAAACACAGCCTTCCGAAATGCCTTCACAGAAGAAGATTAAGTAAATATTCCAGAATTCGAATCAAGAACAGCTGCCAACATGAGTAACGTAGAAGTAAATATCGTCGGAGTAGTGAAGCAACTTAAATCACTTAATAAAAGCAAGTCCTCTGGTGCAGATTGTACACCAATTAGGTTCCTTTCAGAGTATGCCGATGCAATAGCACCATACTTCGCAGGCATATACAACGGGTCGCTCGACGAAAGATACCAAAAGACTGGAAAGTTGCACAGGCCACACCAATAGTCAAGAAAGGTAGTAGGAGTAATCCACTAAGTTACAGGCCCTTATCATTAATGTCGATGTGCATCAGGATTTTGGAACATACATTGTGTTCGAACATTATGAATTACCGCGAAGAAAACGGTCTGTTGACACACAGTCAGCGTGAATTTAGACAACATCGTCATTGTGAAAATGAACTGGCTCTTTCCTCGCGTGAAGTGTTGAGTGCTACTGACAAGGGATTTGAGATTGGTTCCGTATTTCTGGATTTCCGGAGGCTTTTGTCACTGTACCACACAAGCGGCTTGTAGTGAAATTGCGCGCTTATGGAATATCGTCCCAGTTATGTTACTGGATTCGTGATTTCCTGTCAGATGGTCACACTTCGTAGTAATTGACGGAAAGTCATAGAGTAAAACTGAAGTGATTTCTGGCGTTCCCCAAAATAGTGTTATAGGCCCTACGCTGTTACTTATCTATATAAAGGATTTGGGAGACAATCTAAGCATCCCTCTTAGGTTGTTTGCAAATGACGCTGTCAGTTATCAACTAATAAAGTCATCAGAAGATAAAATAGCAAAATGATTTAGAAAAGATATCTGTATGGTGCGAAAATTGGCCATTGACCCAAAATAGCGAAAAGTGTGACGTCATCACATGAGTGCTAAAAGCAGTCAGTTAAACTCCTGTTACACGATAAAGCAGTCAAATCGAAAGGCAATACATTCAACTAAATACCTAGGAATTACAATTACGAACAACTTAAACTGGAAGGCGTTCGATACAGTTCCGCACTGTCGCCTGATAAACAAAGTAAGAGCCTACGGAATATCAGACCAGCTGTGTGGCTGGATTGAAGAGTTTTTAGCAAACAGAACACAGCATGTTGTTATCAATGGAGAGACGTCTACAGACGTTCAAGTAACCTCTGGCGTGCCACAGGGGAGTGTTATAGGACCATTGCTTTTCACAATATATATAAATGACCTAGTAGATAGTGTCGGAAGTTCCATGCGGCTTTTCGCGGATGATGCTGTAGTATACAGAGAAGTTGCAGCATTAGAAAATTGTAGCGAAATGCAGGAAGATCTGCAGCGGATAGGCACTTGGTGCAGGGAGTGGCCACTGACCCTTAACATAGACAACTGTAATGTATTGCGAATACATAGAAAGAAGGATCCTTTATTGTATGATTATATGATAGCGGAACAAACACTGGTAGCAGTTACTTCTGTAAAATATCTGGGAGTATGCGTGCGGAACGATGTGAAGTGGAATGATCATATAAAACTAATTGTTGGTAAGGCGGGTACCAGGTTGAGATTCATTGGGAGACTCCTTAGATAATGTAGTCCATCAACAAAGGAGGTGGCTTACAAAACACTCGTTCGACCTATACTTGAGTATTGCTCATCAGTGTGGGATCCGTACCAGATCGGGTTGACGGAGGAGATAGAGAAGATCCAAAGAAGAGCGGCGCGTTTTGTCACAGGGTTATTTGGTAACCGTGATAGCGTTACGGAGATGTTTAGCAAAACTCAAGAGGCAGACTCTGCAAGAGAGGCGCTCTGCATCGCGGTGTAGCTTGCTCGCCAGGTTTCGAGAGGGTGCGTTTCTGGATGAGGTATCGAATATATTGATTCCCCTTACTTATACCTCCCGAGGAGATCACGAATGTAAAATTAGAGAGATTCGAGCGCGCACGGAGGCTTTCAGGCAGTCCTTCTTCCCGCGAACCATACGCGACTGGAACAGAAAAGGGAGGTAATGACAATGGCACGTAAAGTGCCCTCCGCCACGCACCGTTGGGTGGCTTGCGGAGTATAAATGTAGATTGTAATCTCGCCACAGAAATTTTATTTTACAAGTAACCATGAACCAAGTGTAACCTCCACACAACAATAATAATTAAATGAATTTTATATATTACAACCTCTGAACAAAATTGGCTCCCATTTATAATCTCTGTGCAGAAATCCATTCACATTTAATGTAACCACAAAATTCAATTGCTAAACCCGGAAATAATAAAAAAATTCAGTAACCTGGTAAGTTTTATGACGACAGCAGCCCTGTATTCTGAATAAAAAAAGGAAAAATTCTTACCTCAATAAAAACTGCGAATATATCTGCTCTTATGTAAAAACTTTTCGGCACAGCTTCGTGCAGTGCTGGGCTATATATATTTTTTTTTATTCTTGGAAGGAATGATCATGCATTGGAATTATTCTTTAAATTGAAAAGAATGCTTTTCTTAAAAAAATTACTTTATATTATAAAAATTATTATTGAGGCATTTTTTTAAAAGAAATTAGTGACAGTTAATATACATTACTAGATATGCGCAAGGCCTATTCTTTACCTTCTACAATAATACTCATCCTCCAGAGTCCCGACCAGAGCAGACTGCCGACACGCGCAGACACGCGCCGACTCCTGTCGACTACTGCAGACTACTCAAGACTACTGCATACTACTGAAGACTAACTCAGACTAATGCCGACTAGCGACAAGCAACAACTAACTACATACTACTCTCTGGTCAGAGACTCTGCCATGCCTCGCCCATCGCCGGCAACGCATACGTCTTACAAGATGTAGAAGGAACACATAGACAATGCTGTGGGGAAGGCTAACAAAAGACTGCGTTTTATTGTCGGGACACTTAGAAAATGTAAGGAGGAGGAGATTAGTGTTTAACGTCCCGTCGACAACGAGGTCATTAGAGACGGAGCGCAAGCTCGGGTGAGGGAAGGATGGGGAAGGAAATCGGCCGTGCCCTTTCAAAGGAACCATCCCGGCATTTGCCTGAAGCGGATTACGGAAATCACGGAAAACCTAAATCAGGATGGCCGGAGGCGGGATTGAATCGTCGTCCTCCAGAATGCGAGTCCAGTGTGCTAACCACTGCGCCACCTCGCTCGGTTTAGAAAATGTAACAGATCTAATAAGGAGATCTACTAAGTTCAAAGAAGGGCAGTGGATATTGTATTATCACGAAATAGGGGAGTGAGTGTCACTGAAATTATACAGCATTTGGGGTGGACATCGTTAAAACAAAGGCGTGTTTCGTTGAGGGGGATCTTCTCACGAAATTGCAATCACGACCGCTACGGTCGCAGGTGCGAATCCTGCCTCGGGCATGGATGTGTGTGATGTCCTTAGGTTAGTTAGGTTTAAGTAGTTCTAAGTTCTAGGGGACCGATGACCTTAGAAGTTAAGTCCCGTAGTGCTCAGAGCCATTTTTGATAAAATAAGGGAAATCAGAACTCCTACGGGAAGACATAGGTGTTCGTTCTTTCCCGCGCTATACGAGATTGGAATAATAGAGAATTGTGAAAGTAGTTCGATGAACCCTCTCTCAGGCACTTAAATGTGATTTGAAGAGTACCATGTAGATGTAGACATGTAGTTGTGTAAGTAGGCTGTTTATCTTTTCTTATTGGCAACGTTACGTAGCGCTCTGTGTGAAAATCACTGGCTGTGCTGTGTGCAGTCTGTGGCTAGTTTGCATTGTTGTCTGCCATTGTAGTGTTGGGCAGCGGCAGCTGGATGTGAACAGCGCGTAGCGTTGCGCAGTTGGAGGTGAGCCGCCAGCAGTGGTGGATGTGGGGAGAGAGGTGGCGGAGTTTTGTAATTTGTCATGAACTGCTATATATATATATATTATGACTATTGAGTTTGAATATTTCATTTAGCTGGCAGTAGTGGCGCTCGCTGTATTGCAGTAGTTCGAGTAATGAAGATTTTTGTGAGGTAAGTGATTTCTGAAAGGTATAGTTTAATGTTACTCAGGGCCATTCTTTTGCAGGGATCTTTGATAGATTGCGTTGCGCTAAAAATATTGTGTGGCAGTTTAAGCACAGTCATATATAATTTTTCTAAGGGGAAGTTTCAGTTGTAGAACTGTCAGGATTTAGAGCAGCAAGTCAAATATAAAGTAAAAACACGTACCAGCCTTTGCCACGTGTGCCTAGCTGGGAACATCATCTGAATCTCTTCTTTAGAACACCCTTTAAATTTAAAACAGAAACTTTAAATTTTATATTTTCAGTATTTTTATTTGTTTATTATTCATTTTAATTTTAAAATTTGATTTATCCTCGTATTTTAGCCAGTACGTATGCATAAAGTATTTAAATTGAAATTACGATTAGTATGTAAACTTTTACTCTTATTTAATCAGTATTGTTACTTCATATTAATAATAATGCCTGCTGGTATTGTGTTGAAATGTAGCTTCGTTATCAAGTAGCATTTAAAGAGGATATATTATTTAAAGGCTACACGTTAGGTCTGCAGACAGCAGTAATAAATAAATTAAATTCTGCGAGTGTGGCACACAGTTCTGCTCTCGTTTACACTGCGTAAGAGCACTGCCGTTAATACAGTAACGTGTTTTGAATATCCCATGAGTCGATTCAGGCAATTTCTGGGATTGAAATTCAGGAACAGTTACTTGAAGTTCTATATTTTAGCAAATGATTTAGTCGTTAATGTATTAAAATTTTTTTAGTAACGTTTGTCTATATGTTGACGAGACGAGAGAGATTCTGGAAATGGATTATGCTATTCTGTAGATGTGGAAGTATTTTCACATAAATTCAATTTTGATGTTAAGCCTCTCAGTTTACAATTATTAACTCTAATGGAATTATATTCCCGAAAAGATGCGCGTTTTAGAACGTCGCTTCCAAGCCTCGGGGAGGAAGGCGGGACCCGAATCGAATCCGCCAACCGGCTTAAAGACGAGGGCCGATGTCTGCGCCAACCTGAATGTAGATTTGAAGCTTTCCCACATACAACTTGCTGAATATCGGGCTTGCACCCACGCCCCCCCTCCTCCCCTTCACCCGTCTTTCTTTCTGTTAACGTAATTCGCCGTAATTTACAAAAACTTCGGCAGTTTCACACGACGCAGACAGTTGAGGTACACTAAATTCGTCCCGCACTACGGGGTGGGGATTGTGAGGGTTTTCGACCACCTTCTACGGCCAACATAACCAAATTAAGGTTAACATGCCGATCCTGTGAATCACACGGATTGTTGTTGTTGTTGTTGTTGTTGTCGTTGTTTTTGTGGTCTTCAGTCCGAAGACTGGTTTGGTGCAAGACTTTACGCTACTCTATCCTGTGCAAGCCCGTTCACCTCCGAATAACGACTGCAACTTGTATCAGTTTGAATCTGCTTACTGTGTTCGTCCCTTGACCTCCCTCTGTAATTCCACCGCCCCCCCCTCCACGAACACACACACACACACACACACACACACACACACACACACACACACACACACACACACACACACACAGCCCCCAGTACCAAACTGACAATTCCTTAATGTCACAGGATGTCTCCTGTCAACCAATCCCACCTTTTAGTCAAGTTACGCCACATATTTCTTTACTCCCCTGTTCTATTTAGCACCTCCTCATGAGTTATACGTTCTACCATCTAATCTTCAACATTCTTCTGTATAACCACGTTTCAAAAGCTTCTATTCTCTTTTTGTCCTGAACGCTTATCGTCCACGTTTCACTTCCATACGTGGCTCGTTTGAGACAAATGCCTTCACGTAAGACTCCCTTGGCACTTAAATTTATATTCGATATTAACAAATTTCTCTTCTTCAGAAATGCTTTTCTTGCCGTTGCCATTCCACATCCTATTTCCTTTGGCCATCATAACTCATTTTAGTGCCCAAATAGCGAAACTCACTACTACTTTCAGTGTCTCATTTCCTAATCCAATTCCCTCAGTCTCATGTGATTTAATTCGACTACCGTAATCTTATAATCTCCTTTGAAAAAAGACACTGTTCTTTCAAGACACTATCAACTGCACTTCCAAGTTCTTTGCTGCCTATGACATCGGCAAACAGAAAAGTTTTTATCTCCTCTCCCTTAATTTTAATTCCCTTTCCATATTTCTCCTTGCGCTATTTCACAGCTTGCTCGATATATGGATTGAATGACGTCGGGGACAGGCTACAACCCTGTCTCACTGCTTCTCAACCACTGCTCCTCTTTCATGTCCTTCGACTCTCATAACTGTCCCATGGATTCTGAACAAGTCGTAAATAAATTCTCGCTCCCTGTATTTTACTCCTGCTAACTTCAGAAATTTAAAGAGTGCATTCCAGTCAATATTGTCAAAATCTTTCTCCTAATACATAAACACTGTGAACCTAAGTTTGTCTTTCTATAGCATATCTTCTATGGTAAGTGTTAGGGTTACTATTGCCTCGCGTGTTCGAACATTTCTTCGGAACACAAACCGATCATCTTCTCCATTCTTCGGTAAATAGTTTTTGTCAGTATTTTGCATGCATGACTTATTAAACTGATAGTTCGGTGATATTTACACCTGGCAACACGTGCTTTCTTTGGAAGTGGAATTACTACATTCTTATCAATCGTCTCAGGGTATTTCCGCTGTTCCTTATACCCTGCACACCAGGTAGAATTGGCCACAAAAAGAAATACAAATTTTCATGGTGTTAGCGATGACCGTTACACAGCTTTCTTTTTACTAAAGACGACAACATGAACGTGGGGTAACTCTGCTGGAAGGTGCTAGCGTTTAGGGTCAAACAAATATCGGCAACCTAGTATACCCGTGAAGTGCCTTATGAGCTCGCTGATAAAAGGGAGGAAGTTTTTGTAGGAGCGTCTATTCATAATGTCAACGACGGCCGCATGGTATTTTCCTGATGTGAGCTAGGTTTTTACCCTTAACCCAGAAGGATTACCTACTCGCTCGATATCCTAGCTTTTCTTCAGGTAGCGTCAGCAGTACTGTCCAGGGTCAACCTTTGTCTCGAAACGCAGTATCTGCCTGACATCGATTCTTCAGTGTCAGTTCAGTAGCAACATCGGCGTAGAGCGGACATCTCCAGCTCGTTTCTTCTTCATCACAGGCTATTTGCGCTCTTCCATTTCCCCACTAACAGGACATGTATAGTGTCCTCAATAGTCTCAAGTCTTAGTCGTGGTCAGAACAGCGTTCTGTGTTGTGTGTGCATTATGTAGGAGTTAAGTCATTTCGAATGTGGGTGTTTGTACCCGTATGCTGGCTGCTTCCGTACCCCAGGTAGCCGAAATGTTTGTTGTTTCAAGACGCACCGTATCAGAGACGCAGATTTAGGCCGCATAGAGGGAAAGAGGAAGAACATCATCCTCTAAATCACAACGCTAACGGAAGTGATCGTGACAGTCACTGAAAAGGACTGTGATGAAAAATAAGGAGACGACAGCTGCAAAAGTCACTGGAGAGCTGAATGTCGCCCTCTCGAATCCTGGCAGCACCAAAACAACACGAAGGAAGCTCCATAAGCAGGGATTTGCCGGACGAGTTGGAACTCCGAAACCAGTGATTAGCGATGCAAATAAGTGGTGCAAATACCAGTAACTGGAAAACGTGGTGCCGAAGCCACAAGACCTGGACTATTGAGCAACGGAGAAAGGCATTTGGTCGATTGAGTGTTGTTTCACACTATTACCACACTTTTGGCCGAGTTTACATCCCCAGAATGAAACATGGCAGTAGTTCGGAGGTTATCTTGGACAGCAATACCATTGTATTCTGTGGACCCCACGGTTACTCCACAAGGTCGCATTACTGTCAAGGGTTGTGTGGCATTTTCATCTTGGCCGATCAGGTCCATTCCATGGTGATGATGTGCTCAGCTCGCATCGTGCAGGACTGGCTTTGTGAGCATGAGGATGAATGGTCGCAGCTAACCTGCCCACCGCAGTCACCAGATCTTATTACTGAGTCTCTCTATTCTACTTGGCAACGGCCTTGCTGTAGTGGATACACCGGTTCCCGTCACATCACCGAAGTTGAGCGCTGTCGGGCGTTGCCGGCACATGGATGGGTGACCATGCGCTGTTGCCATTTTTCGGGGTGCACTCAGCCTCGTGATGCCAACTGAGTAGCTACTCGACTGAGCAGTTGCAGCTCTGGTCAAAGAAAACCACCGTAACGACCGTGACCGTGAGTGCGGTGTGCTGTGCACACGTCCCTCCTATCCGCATCCTCAGCTGAGGATGACACGGCGGTCGGATCGTCCCGATGGGCCACTTGTGGCCTGACGACGGAGTACTTTTTTCTCTAGTCTACTTAGGAGAGAAGTGCGTGAATGCTGTCCACTTCCATAATCGTTGCCTGAAGCTTGCAACGGTTTTGCAGGACAAACGGTAGAATGGCTCTGAGCACTATGGGACTTAACATCTGAGGTCATCAGTCCCCTAGAACTTAGAACTACTTAAAGCTAACTAAACTAAAGACATCACACACATCCATGCCCGAGGCAGGATTCGAACCTGCGACCATAGCGGTCGCGCGGTAACAAACGGTAGAAGATACTCTTGAAAACCATACAGCATCTGCACATATCTTTTCCGAGACGGCTTCAATAATTCTGGATGCCAACGGTTTTCCTACACCGTATTAGGTATGGTGACGTGCTGTGTTTTTGTTGTTTCGAATGATTTTAACAATTACGTTTTAGAAAATCTTTTTGTCAGCAGAACATACTTATGAGGAAAATGCAGGATAATTCTCAATGATGGAACCATTTTCTAAAATCTGTATGTATTCAAGTACATATCGAAAATGAACAAGCTTTATAGCAATGGAAAGAGGAAGTTTCAAAGATTTTGGTGAGCAGCGGCGGGCGGACGGTGATGGTTTCAGAAGCAGCAATAGGGCCGTCATTCCGTTTCACTGTCAGTTGTGAGTGAGGTGGTGACTGTGGACCACAAGATTTTCTGCGTTCTTGAGTTCGCGAAAAGTGAGTCGCAAATTGCAGTGCAGCGGGCATTTCCTACACAATTCGGCATTCAAGCACCAACTCGCTAAGGCGTTAGCCATTCGTTTAAGCAGTTTAAACAGACTGGGAGTGTGTGCAAAAGAATAATCGCAGGCTGACCGCGTGTGTCAGAGGATGATGTTCAACGGATTCAAGAAAGTTTTGTGCGCAGTCCCAGTAAGTCTACCAATAGAGCCAGTAGAGAACTTGGAATACCCCAACCAACTGTATGGAAAGTTCCGAGATAGCGTTTGCTGTACAAGCCCTACCGATTACAACTTGTGCAGGCTCTCAACCCCAAAGACAAAGAGAAGCGTCTCGCATTTTATGGTTATGTGCTAGCAAAGATGGAGGATTATGAGTTTCTACAGCGTGTAATTTTAGCGATGAAACGACGTTCCCCCTTGGTGGTAAAGGAAACAGACACAATGCTCGCATATGGGGTTCGGAAAATCCACATTCACCGTTGCAACACGAAAAAGACTCACAGAGGATCAACGTGTTCTGTGCCGTATCCCGTACAAAGGTTTATGCACCATTTTTGTTTTGATGGAAATGGTCTCAGGCATGTTTCATTGATGAGAGAGGGCAAAAAGAGTCTTAACGCTCGGACTCTCATAGAAAGACGCCATACACTCGCGAAAATCTCGTTACAACACTTGAAGAACCATCTTTCGTGCCAAAATCTGTGCATATTCTTCAGGCCCCGCCGGTTTGTTAAGCAGATGAAATTAGGCAAATAACAATTTCACAGAGCCGTAATAGCGATCGTTCAACCCGCAGGAACAAACCTGAATATGCGGTAACATAAAAGGTTTTTGCCCTTCGCTAGGCACTACTTAATGATACCTGGGAAAAGATCTCATTTACAGTATTTATTTATTCAGGATATACAGAAGAATTTAAAGTGGTAACAGATGATACCTTTGAAAAGATCTCGGCCGATTCCCTTCTTCACTCGTTCACTTACACATTTCGTTCGGTCACTAAGGACATCGTGGTAGCCAGGAACTGAAAAGTTTCCCTTCTATACTTGTTCACTTACACATTTCGTTCGGTCACTAAGGACCTCGTGGTAGCCAGGTATGAAAAGTTTCCCTTCATAGTTTCCACACCAAGTTACCGTCTCAGCCATTCCATAACATACTCGTGGCCGATCTGGCGTGGTATTAGTGTTGCGGAACACCCTCGATGGATGGCTGCATTAAAGTTATATTTTATAATTATAATCATTATGTGAAGCCATGCAGAACTAAAACAATTGCAGCCCTCGGTCGCGAAAATGAAGTCTTTTTGACCCAAGTTTCGGCCTCTTCTAAGAGTGCCTTCATCAGAAATAAAACATTTAAAACTGGCATGTCACGTATAAAATAACTACGAAGCGATAACGCTTTAGTCACAAAATATTAAATAGAACACATAGAGGCAGGCCTATTGTAATATTTAATATTAATTTTATTTATTATTATTATTATTATTATTATTATATTTAACATTAATTACAATATTTAATATTAATACTGAAATAGGCCTACCTCTATGTGCCTCGGTGGATGCTGGCTGGTTCCCCTTATTCCGCCGCCTCAGTTACGCTATGTCGCCGATTGCTGCGCAAACACTGTCTCCACGCATGCACGCGTTGTTGTTTTTGATTGAAACTCAGCGTATCAATGAGCACAAACTTACCACTATTTCAGAACATTTTGAAGAATTTCGACTGACGCAAACCGCAACAGCTGCGTAAAAATGATTTATTGATCACGACTAGTTTAGTGATACTGTAGTCTCATCTTTGGGTAGCAAAGTGTTCACCTTTCAATATGTACTGTCCTTGAAACGGTGCTATCACGTACCGATACCACCCCATGCGTCGCGAAGTTCGTAACGAAACAGCAAGTTAAGGTCTCGGCTGACACCGATAGTGGTCACATGGGGTCTAGTGGACGTAACGGCGCGTGCCCACTGAGCCATGCCTCCAGCGGCTCTCGTCTACGAGTGCCCTCTGTCGTCGTGTTGTAGGACAGAGTTTCACTTGGAACTTCATCGCTACGACACCACCATTCGTCCGGTGTGCAGCAAGGCTCATCTTAGTTCCTACTGTATGAGATAGACTATAATTCTTGCTGCGTTATTCGTGAGGAGTCTATGTACACTTGGAGAAACACAAGTTAAGTAAGTCTTCTGTGTATTGTGTTAACTTGTTCACTAAACATTCTGCTCCTGCCCAGCTTTCCTACGACGACAGCGGCCGCACCACTCTGTAGCCAACCTCTCCTTAGCGCTGTGTACGAAACTGTACACAACAAAGCTCCATAAAGGTAAATAACAGGAGTTCCTTGTCTTCCTGCAGGAAACCGGCTTCTACAGGATGCAACCGCCATGAATAAAATAACCAGAGGAAGACGTCGCCCTGATATACGTGGGCCCTCTTGTTAAGCAGCGGCGAAGTGCCCAAGCTAGTTGTGATCGCTACATCATTTTGAAGTGTATCACCACAGCTGCGGTTGCCCTTCACACCAAGTGATTCTGGAGAATGTCTTCAACACTAAGACATGTCGCTCCATTGATACAATATGGTTGCACATTGACTACTTAACACACGTGTTCACAAGTGACTTGCCGAATGCACGTTTTCTGTTCACGGTTCTTATCCTCTTCAGTCCCCAGGTATCGTATATGATACCTCCATGTATTATTTTTTTCTGGGGCGCGTACGCAGCGGCATCTTTTTCGGCCTGTGGTATCATGCACGATAGACATCGCGCGGGTAATACGGAACTCCAACCTGACGCTACTTCCTCCGCCCCACCGTCAGCAAACGCCACAAGAACAGCCGGCGGCGACACGGCAGCCAGTAACACAGCCTCCTCCTGAAGCACTTCCACCTCGACAGCACCGCCAGCATTATTTATACGCCCACGCAGCATCACCACGCCGACCGGAACCGGAAACCTACGTCTCACCAGCTCATTTGATGCAATCTATAGTTCCAGCGCTCTCTGATGTCGCGAAACTTATCACCGCCGTGCAGCAACAACTAGTGGGGATACTTTCTTTAATCGAAAGTGCATTGAAGGCCTTTGGAACACCTTAAGATGGATCGCCCTGGGACCACGAGAAACCTGAAAATCTGTATATGGAACGCCAAAGCAATGAAACACAAGAAAACAGAATTCACTGAATTTTTACAACGTCACAAAATCGACATCGCACTTGTATCGGAGACGCACCTTCATCCAACAACTGAGCTCAGATTTCGTAATATGTACGTCTTTAGAACGGACAGACAAGGCCAACGAGGTGGAGGGACCGCAGTTCTGCTTAAAAGGGAACTGCGGCACCATCATGAAACACTACCACACCTCCAACATCTGGAGGCAACAGCAGTAACGGTTCGATCGACGGCAGGCAACATCACTTTCATTGCGGCGTACAACAGTCCCGGTAAAAACCTGGTGCCAGACGACCTACGGAGTATCTTCACCAATTTTGACAAAATCTTCCTAGAAGGTGACCTTAACAGCAAGCACGTCGCGTGGAATTCTCGGCGTACGAACCCTCGTGGATGAACTTTGATTGCCATGGAAGAAGAACTGGGCATCACAGTCCATGGCCCATGAGAGCCCACACGGATTCCTTACGTCGATCGGCAAGAAGCAGACGTCCTAGATATTGCTGTCATCAAAAATATTGAGACGAACCTCCAGCTCCGCACCGTCGACGATCTTTCGTCTGACCACCGACCTGTTATTAGTATAGTTGAAAACGCCACGGCCAACCTTCCGCCCCCAACCTCACAAACTCTGAACTGGGGTCAATTTCGGACATATCTTGACAACAATATCTGCCCGACGCAGGACGTTACAACACCGGAAGCCATCGACATCGCGGTACAAACTTTGACGCAGAAGATAAAAGTAGCCAAACGGAGGGAAACTACTCACACGGTCTACCCTGTAGTAGCTTTCGACGAGTTCCCGCCTCTACTCCAAGAACTGAAGACACAGAGAAACAGGAGCAGGCGACGTTGGCTCCGCTATAGAAACCCGATCGATCGACGAGAAACACACGTCTTAACACGAGAACTGCACAGGAGAGTGGCCGAGTGGCGACAGCAGGTCTGGGAAGATAAGATGGATGACTTCTTACTTCGAACCAAGAACGAATGGCAGGTAGTCAAGAACATACGACACCAGCGGCCACCTAAACGAGCCATCAGAGGACCAGATGGCCTCCTCTATGACGAACTCGCCCAGGCAGAGCTGTATGCTACGACTTACCAAGAACAGATGTCTACATCAGCGACCCCCGTGAACGACGTCCGCCTGCAAGAACAGGAAGCCGCCGTTGCAGCAGAATGGACTGCTCTTCGTGCTGCGCCTGTGCAGAGCCGCCCACAACTCACCACGCCGGCAGAGATCCGTAAAATTATCCGGAAGACTCGGAATAATGCGCCGGGCAACGACTCCATAAGCGACACCAATTTGAAACAGTTGCCCAGGAAGCCAACTGTGCTCCTTACCCGAATTCTCAACAGCTGCCTTCTGCAGGGATATTTTCCTACGGCATGGAAGGCGGCTCGAGTAGTTCCAATACCCAAGCCAGGTAAAGACCCAGCAGAACCCAACAGTTACCAGCCAATTAGCCTCTTGCCGACTCTTGGCAAGGTGCTCGAGAGAGTGCTGTTGCAGAGGCTGCATGACACGCTTACAGCGCATGATGTTATACGACCCGAACAATTCGGTTTCAAGGACAAGTTATCTGCCGAACTTCAACTTCTACGGATCACCGAACGGATACAAGAAGGATACGACAAGCAGCAATTCACGATTGGTGTCTTCCTTGATATCTAAAAAGCTTACGACAAGGTGTGGCGGCCCAACCTTATCGTCAAACTGCAACACACTACCCCTATTGCGGATTGTTACATTAGACTCATAGACAGCTTTCTGCAGGACAGGAAACTGTATGTCCGAGTCGACGATAAAAACTCCGAAATGAAACTGATCTCCGCAGGAATTCCGCAGGGCTCTGTCATTTCGCCTCTACTTTTCAACTTATATATAAATGACATCCCAACAGTCCCCCTTGTTACGGCGAGCTTTTATGCGGACGATACGGCCTTTCTGACAACTGGACGACACTTGGACCAGCTAATCGCTAGGATGCAACGGCAACTTGCTGTAATGGAACGCCGGGCGCTGCAAAATAAGATAACGATCAACCCGACGAAGACGGCAGCCGTTCTGTTCACACGGAGGAAACCAGTTCTGAACGACAGACTCCAAATAGCTGACCAATTTATCCCATGGTCGCCGGGAGAGAAGTATCTCGGTGTCTACCTTAACAAAAAATTACTCTTTACGCAGCATATTGACGACAAGAAGACGGCAGCCCAGAAGATGGCCAGGTCATTGATTCCGTTCCTGAAGAGTAAGGATCTCAACCCTAAGACTAAACTCCAATTGTATAAGGCAACGGTGGAACCCACAAAGTTGTATGGCTCCATGGCTCCACCTCATGGGGAACTACGTGCGTCTCCAACTACAACAAACTCCAAGCGCTGCAAAACATTTGCTATCGATGGATCACAGGAGCTCCATGGTGGACAAGAAACGTCGACATCCGCACCGCACTCCACGAGACCACTATACAAGAGAAGGTCCATGACAAGGCTCTACGAGGTTTTGACAAGATCGATGCCCTTAGGGACGAAGTTCGACAATTGCAACGGTAGGAACGGTAAAACCTGCAAGATGGCACAAGTATCGAGTACCGAAGTCAATAACGCTTCACCGCCCATAGGCAATCTGTCATAACACCAGGAAGCAATGACACATAACAGCCTTGTCACGTTTCACCCTCCACAGGAGATAAACATCACCAAAGACAGCAGGCTAAAGGACCCATTGCGTGCCCAAGCCTAACTGAATGTGTAATAAATAAAGTGTTTTCCCTTTATCCTTACATCCCATCCTAGAAGAATAAGTCATCAAGGATGATATCTCTTCAGTCCACACTACACACTATATTAAAAAAAAAAAAAAAGACACCGCGCTCGCCGCAACTTGCTTGTTCGTGCTTCTGCCAAGCGCCACTCGGTGACAGCACAGATTGGAAAATACGGATTCTGGAACTGCACAGCATGTCTCGGCGAAACAAAGGTACAGACATAAATTTTATCACTTGTATGTGCTTTCACGTGCTCTAACAACTTAGGCAAGCTCTACAGACAATACTCACTCAATCGTCAACTATAAATTAACTTTATACAGGATTTATAGAAGTTAATGTTTTATGTATCAAATAATATACCCTGGGACTGAAAGCCGATTTTGTTCACGTCAGTGGAAGTGAGGTTATATTTGTTTTCTGCTTGATTCTCAAGCTTGACTGATGAAGAGATCACTGACTTGGTCAACAGAATTGATCAAGATGAGTCTGACGTAGAGTTTGATGAGTCTGATGATGAAGATGACGCTTTGATACAAAGAAATCAAAGTGACGAAAGTTCGTCAGATGGAGAAACTGTACCTCTTGCTAAAAACCGAGAAAGAAACGAGTTTTGGAGGCATACAGACATGTAAGAATAAGTGTGTTATTAAAGAAATTACGGTTTCTTACTAGATGGTTTACTTAAAAAAACTAATTTGCCTTTTTTTTTAGTTTTCAGGTGCTTAGCACCTCCAAAAACCTCCGATCCAACATTGCTGCTAGCACATCAGTAGCCACAGGTGAACCATTTGAATACTTTTGCAGATACTTTCATGGTTAATTTTTTGAGAATATGTCTCAGTTCACAAATTATAGGCATGTCAGTAAAACAGGAAAATCAATAAATTGTACTGTAGAAGAAATGCACAAGTTTTGGGGAGTGAGTATGGTTGCAGCACTGATAGGTGTACCTCGTCTAAGAATGTGCTGGGAGAGTAAAAGTAGGTACCCACTAGTTGCAGAAAATGTTTCAAGAGACAGATTTTACCTATTGAGGAACAATATAAAATTACTTGGCTACAATGCTGTTAGTGAACAGGAAAAGAATTACCACTTTTGGAAAATAAAACCAATATTGGAGACTGTTAGAAAGGGATGTTTAGAAAACCATCGGTCAGCGGAAATATCTATCGATGAGCAGATGATTCTGTTTCATGGACAAGTAAAAATGAAGCAGTATGTAAAGGGAAAATCTAACCCAGAAGGTTTGAAGAATTTTGTCATGGCAAACCCTAATGGCATACCCCTTGATTTCTGTATGTATGAAGGAAAAGGAAAAGAAATTCAGTCTGAAAAAGTGCCCCCTCCAGAGAAGTTAGATGTAGGAGGCAGAGTAGTGTTGAAACGTAGTGATACTTTGACAGAGAAGTCGTCAATTTATGTTGAAAGATATTTTAGTTCTATTCCCCTCCTCGACAAGTTACTGAGAGACAGGAACGTTACTGCCACTGGCACAATAATGCTGAGTCGCATCCCCAGAAGTATACGGTTTGAGGAAGATGCAACAATGAGAAGAACAAGAGGCAGCCATGATCAGGTGGTAAGGAATGACGGGAACCTAGCAATTATCAAATGGTTTGACAACTGAGCGATTTATTTGGCTTCAACAGAATCAGGTGTTGAGCCAATTGAAAAATGCACTCGGTGGTCTAAAAAAGAGAAAACGTACATTGAAGTTCCTCACCCATGTGTAGTAGGCATACAGTACTTACATGGGAGGTGTTGACCTGTTAGATAGGATGGTGGGAGAGTATGGTATGAGAGCGTGAAACCACAAATGGACCATCAGAGTGATTCATCACTTTATTGATTTTGCAATTGCTGCTGCATGGTTGGAATACAGACAGACTGCAATGCAGAATGGTACTGCAAAGAAACATTCAGTGCCATACCATAATTTCATGCTTGATATTGCAGAAAATTTGATATATTTTCACCAACGGTCAAGTTTACAGATCGAACCTGTGGAGCAAGAACTGGACTCCGAAGACGAAGATAATTTGAAAGATAGGAAAAGACCAAGACGTCCCATCCCTCTACCACCAATGGAAAAAAGAAAAGAAAGCAAGCTTCATTTGCCTGAAATTATGAACCATGTTCAGAAGAACAGGTCAAAATGCTGGGCAGAAGGCTGTAGAGGTCTCAGTTTTGTACGACGTGAGCAGTGCAAAGTGTTCCTTTGCTTCACTGCTGACAGGAACTGTTTTAACAAATTCCACAAAAAATAAAATAAATTTATTATAAGTGTTGTTAAACTACATTTGATACTTGTGATAATACCAAAAGAGGAACAATAATTTGACACATTTTGCTATAGTAATTTTGTTTATCTATTTTTAATTGTTTACATAATATAGTTAAAAATTTTGATACCAAATTAGTGTTTTCACCTATCATGATATCTACAGAAAATGAAAAAAATGTGTGTAAAATTTCTGACTGGAAGTTTTTTGGAATAAACCTAAATGAAACTGGTTAGTTGTGTGTATAAATGCCCTGCTTGAGTCCCAAGGTAACATATGTGATACCATCGATAAAAAATTGTCAATGGTTAAAAATTCTTTTTTGAGGGTCATTCATTACTAACTAGCATTAACAGATTGCAGTTAACACAAATTTAGCTCACTTGGAATTTTAATATGTGCTCGGGACTGAAGAGGTTAAGCAGCGGCCAAGTGCCCCAAGCTAGTTGTGATCGCTACAACTTTTTGATGTGTATCACCACAGCTGCGGTTGCTCTTCACACCAAGTGATTCTGGAGAATGTCTTCAACACTAAGAGATGTTGCTCCATTGGTACACTATGGTTGCACACTGACTACATAACACACGTGCTCACAAGTGACTTATCGAATGCACATTTCCTGTTCACGGTTGTTGGTTCAAGCTGCCGCTGTTGAACTGCGCTAACGCCTCGGAACATTTTTGGACGGGGCAGTGTACAATAGAGTGCAACAACGCTCAATGTTTGACCGGTCAAGGCTCGCCTGTTGACGTGGAGACCGGCCCCACACAACTCGGCTGGCTCACGTACTCGCCCTATGTCTGTCGTCCGGATTCCGGACACGCGGAAAACCTAGCATGACCGGTCACCGCTGACGTCTCAACTCGCCTCGCCCCGGCTAGCACACACACACACACACACACACACACAATGTATTTATCTCTGTCTCTCTATCTTTTAATACAAAAGTCACGTTTCCAAGACCGCGTACGTGACACAGCTAAATTCATAAAGCACTTGGAAAGTAAAATGATATTTCAATACAATCGCGGATAGAAGACGAGTCTCATTTCCAAATAGAAGATATATTTTTCCTTTCATTAATAGGAAACATTAAATAAGTGCTATCCGTGTCATCTAGAAGACAACTACCTTCATAAAGAAAGCATACAAAGAACATTAAACATTCACAGACGTAACTTGTCATACTTTTCACTTGTTTGCAAAAGTAGCAAAATTATAGTTATTGTTGACCAGCAGTAAATCACTAACGCGTTCCGGATTTAATTGGCTGCGGCGATTTGTTAGTAACATGCCGGCTTCACTAAAGCATCTTTCACTAGGTGCGCTTGTTGCTGGGATACATAAAGTACGTCTTGTAACTGCAGCCAAGCCCGACAGATGTGTTTCATGTCTGCCCCACCATTTTAAGACGTCATCATCATCTCCAGGGTGCATTAAAATGTAGAGATCTACATCATCTGCCGCGGATGATCTGTTGTTCCTCCATTCCTTGAAACGATCTATCTTACTGGGTGGTGATGACGCAATACTTGAAGGATCTGTGATAATAAACAAAAGAGACAAGTAATACAGAAATGATGTGAAAATAATCGAAGCGTTCCCGTAAAAACGAGGTGTTTTACATTAATGAAATATTACACGAATTATAACATTCCTGTTTCTCTATTGTACACTATCCACTAACTATGCAAAAACGATTATGTTAATGATTGCATGTTATACCTGCGTAAGTAGCACACATTTGTCGCACATTGCTAAGAATTTCCTGCTTTCATTTATTTGAAGCATATTAAGATCACGGAAAGACGGCCAAAGAAACGTAGCAATTTTATGTCTGGAAGTGATCACAATCTTCTCACTAACGAAAGTCAAGGCTCGATTTTTAATCCTCTGTACCTCCTGTTAAAAAATACATATCTGTTAGTACACATCAATTACGCTAGTTAATTATAAGTCTATCACGTATCATAACTAAACAGTGCTTTTAACTGCAGTACTTACTCACCTGACAGTCAGTGTTATTGGCACTGCAAATTTGTTGCAGTTTGTGAAACCAAAGAAGAACTAACTGGATTGTCGGTTCTTTTTCGCCTTATAATTCATCTGTGGCCTCTTTAAATGTCTCAGAAAATGTGCAATTTGTCCCGCAAGCTCATTATCATGTCCTTGCAATCTGTAAGCGGAGTCGTTTTCCGTCAGCAAAGCAGCAATTTTGTTATACTAATTGTGTAAGGATTCCAGCATAGTGTACAAGCCGTTCCAGCGTGTGAAGACCTCTTGTTTCAACGATGATTTCAAAGACGAGCAGAGGCCACTTTTCTCAATGTACCTTACTATGCATTTTGAAGTACACTCCTGGAAATGGAAAAAAGAACACATTGACACCGGTGTGTCAGACCCACCATACTTACTCCGGACACTGCGAGAGGGCTGTACAGGCAATGATCACACGCACGGCACAGCGGACACACCAGGAACCGCGGTGTTGGCCGTCGAATGGCGCTAGCTGCGCAGCATTTGTGCACCGCCGCCGTCAGTGTCAGCCAGTTTGCCGTGGCATACGGAGCTCCATCGCAGTCTTTAACACTGGTAGCATGCCGCGACAGCGTGGACGTGAACCGTACTTGCAGTTGGCGGACTTTGAGCGAGGGCGTATAGTGGGCATGCGGGAGGCTGGGTGGACGTACCGCCGAATTGCTCAACACGTGGGGTGTGAGGTCTCCACAGTACATCGATGTTGTCGCCAGTGGTCGGCGGAAGGTGCACGTGCCCGTCGACCTGGGACCGGACCGCAGCGACGCACGGATGCACGCCAAGACCGTAGGATCCTACGCAGTGCCGTAGGGGACCGCACCGCCACTTCCCAGCAAATTAGGGACACTGTTGCTCCTGGGGTATCGGCGAGGACCATTCGCAACCGTCTCCATGAAGCTGGGCTACGGTCCCGCACACCGTTAGGCCGTCTTCCGCTCACGCCCCAACATCGTGCAGCCCGCCTCCAGTGGTGTCGCGACAGGCGTGAATGGAGGGACGAATGGAGACGTGTCGTCTTCAGCGATGAGAGTCGCTTCTGCCTTGGTGCCAATGATGGTCGTATGCGTGTTTGGCGCCGTGCAGGTGAGCGCCACAATCAGGACTGCATACGACCGAGGCACACAGGGCCAACAGCCGGCATCATGGTGTGGGGAGCGATCTCCTACACTGGCCGTACACCACTGGTGATCGTCGAGGGGACACTGAATAGTGCACGGTACATCCAAACCGTCATCGAACCCATCGTTCTACCATTCCTAGACCGGCAAGGGAACTTGCTGTTCCAACAGGACAATGCACGTCCGCATGTATCCCGTGCCACCCAACGTGCTCTAGAAGGTGTAAGTCAACTACCCTGGCCAGCAAGATCTCCGGATCTGTCCCCCATTGAGCATGTTTGGGACTGGATGAAGCGTCGTCTCACGCGGTCTGCACGTCCAGCACGAACGCTGGTCCAACTGAGGCGCCAGGTGGAAATGGCATGGCAAGCCGTTCCACAGGACTACATCCAGCATCTCTACGATCGTCTCCATGGGAGAATAGCAGCCTGCATTGCTGCGAAAGGTGGATATACACTGTACTAGTGCCGACATTGTGCATGCTCTGTTGCCTGTGTCTATGTGCCTGTGGTTCTGTCAGTGTGATCATGTGATGTATCTGACCCCAGGAATGTGTCAATAAAGTTTCCCCTTCCTGGGACAATGAATTCACGGTGTTCTTATTTCAATTTCCAGGAGTGTATTTATTGCGGATGCGATGTTCAGGGCATGATTTAACAAGAAGTTATCTTCATCGAATGTGTGGCTAAGTGCTGTGTTTATACAATGAGCAGCACAAGTATTCCTTTCATGATTTTCCAAAGCCTATATTACATTGGCACCCTGGTCGGCGACAACAACAAAACTGTGCAACATGTCTGGTGAAATGTCCCAATCAGCCATCTTCTCTTCAATTTCGTTCACAATATTTACTCCCGTCTTCTTAACGTCTGCGAATTTTGTTGTAAATAAAACATTGTTCACAAACAGCGAACCTGATTATGCGAATCAGTCCACATGTCAACTGTCGCAGCAGTTGTTTTATTAATAACTTCCGCAATAACACAAGGCATTATGCTGTTTCGTATTGCATCAGCCTGTTATTTGACATGTCTGCTTATAGTAGAGGGATGTGGCATGACATCTGCCACGTTAACGTCTCCATAATGCGCACCTAGATTTATTAATACTTGGCCTAGTTCTCTGAAACCTTCACCGTAAACAGCATTAAAAGGTCTCATATCTTAAGCAGACATTTCAACACACTTTGCTGTAATACTATTTTTTGTTACTGCTAGTATCCCTGAAGGAGCTGTATCTTTTTGAGGTTTCTTGCAACTGTGTTTCTTTAAATGAGTGGTTCCCGACTGGATGATGATTGGTGTTTTAGGGCGCACAACAGCGAGGTTATCAGCGCTCGCCCCGACTGGAAACACGATAATGTGGAGCAGTTTATGCACGATACGCACCCAGTAGACGCACTTTTTTCGTCTACAGCCAACAGAAATGTACCCCATACTTGGCGTTTTAGACCTTCTCGTTTCTTCAATGTGTAAACATTGGTTTCAGTCTGGCGTCTTACTGCACTGGCTTTCTCGCGCTGCATGATTACAGAGAGAGACACACCATAAATGAGAAGCCCGTACTGGCTGCAGTCTCACACGGATAGTGACACGTGTAATGTGTTTGAAATTACGTGCTACGTATTCGGTCACGGCATCTATGCTCGGTCACTAGGAACTAGTGCGGGCAGCCTATCCAGTGAGAGTGTGCTCGCCCCATCTCGTATTTTGTGCTCGCTTACTCGGTCATGCAGGACTCTAGTGTACAAGTCTGTAAAAGACGAGCTATCATTTACCATCCTTTATGGATTCCTTGTACGTATTCCGCTCGTAGCGCACTGAAACATTGTAGTAAATTTAATTTATGGTGGAGTAGCTGCCAACTTTCCTCCATATTTTGAGTAGTGTCTTTGGAGATAACGTATGTGGATTTCCACCACCGGTAGCGGAGTGGTCAGCGCGACATATTGTCAATCCTAAGGGCCCGGGTTCGATTCCCGGCTGGGTCGGAGAAGTTCTCCGCTCAGGGACTGGGTGTTGTGTTGTACTAATCATCATCATTACATCCCCATCGACGCGCAAGTCAAATCGAAAGACTTGCACCCGGCGAATGGTCTACCCGACGGGAGGCCCTAGTCACACACCGACATAGATGGATCATAAATCGTATTTTGACGTGGCTGTACCCAATTAAGTAGTTGAGGTACAGTTTACGTGTAACTACCCTCAAAGTTCCTTTGAGGATTTCGTCATGATAGTGATATACTTGGAGGCTGACGCAATATACGTCAAAACTGACGTCAGTGCGTTTGAAGCGCACTTGCCTCACAGAGTGATATGGAGACCCAGCAAGGACTTCCCACCGAAAAAGCGCCGCGAGCAGGCAGCCTTTGAGGAGCGCCGACTTCCATCCAATTTCCGACGGCAGCAGAATCCATCAGTCGGCCGCCAGAGGTGTGGCTCCACACGTGGCGAACGAGTTTCTCGTCTTTCAACTACGTGAGCGTGACGTGGTAGCCGACAGAATTGTAATAAGAACGTCATATATACGCAAACCGTTGTAGGTTTCATAGCAGTGTACTGGCAGATGAACGCGGCAACTACGGCACAATCAGCTGAAAAGCTCGTTACTAATAAGACTACACCAGAGAACGAAAAAAGCAGACGATCTGTTAGACGATAATTATTTTGGTGTTAGGAATGGTAAAGGGACCAGATATGCATGTGTAACTTTAAGTTTAATAGCGGAAGCTGGACTTCAGAAACGTCTAGGCATATTAACTGGATCTGTCGACCTTGAAACAAGATGAAAGATACTTTACGTCTCGTTAAAAACAACATAGGTCTTAGAGTTCGTGGCGTATACGGTGTCCCTTGTGAATGTGGTAGCATTTATATTGGTCAACAGTTGTCACTGAGCATGCTGCAGAGCACTCACGACAAGTCAAAGAAAGGGAACATGAGAAGTCGGCCGTGGCTGAACGTTGCCTAGAGAACTGTCATAAAATACAAATTGGAAAGAGAAGAGTTTTGGCTCAAACACAATCATACTGTGATTATGTTGTCAAAGAAGAGGCTGAAATTAGAATAAGTTGCAACAATTTTAGCAGAGACGAGGGGCTCACACTTACTAGGGCCCGAGGGCGAGCTTTCGACATTGAGCGAAAGAGCAAAGACGTAGGTTTGACGTTTTTAGGGACGCAGCAGCGGCAGTTTTAAACATGACGCCGAGCCCTCGCGTCTTATGAAGTTAGTTGGTCCCACTCGTGGTTCAAAAAATAGTTCAAATGGCTCTGAGCACTATGGGACTCAACATCTTAGGTCATAAGTCCCCAAGAACTTATAACTGCTTAAACCTAACTAATCTAAGGACATCACACACACCCATGCCCGAGGCAGGATTCGAACCTGCGACCGTAGCAGTCCCGCGGTTCCGGACTGCAGCGCCAGAACCGCTAGACCACCGCGGCCGGCTTCCCACTCGTGGCTAACGAGATATACGGACCTTGCTACGAACCTGTGACGTCACCCTAGTCGGCTTGTCCGCCACATTTCGCGAACACTCGACTCTGCGCACGACCCATGGGAAGCCAATATGAACTGAAAAGGTACACACTAAAGAACTTAGTTTTGTCGCGTGACATCGGGAACTTGCATGCATTTAAACACGCAGCCAGGATTGTTAAACTCGTCCGAAACTGTTACTGGCTCCCAGCCCGAGACGGCTGGCGGCACTCGTGAGACCTGCCGTGTCACGTGATGTGACTTGTGCCCCACGGTCTGTCTTTGTCGTGGACCTCGGTGCCGCCGCAGGACGGAGCTGCTAAAAGCTACTCCATTTGGCTTCCGCACACGCGTCAATCCGGCCCTCTCTGGAAGGCTCCAGAAGCTGCCATTACATTTATATAAGCAGAACACTTGAATAGAACTGAGGAGACAAGAAATTTGTGCACAACTTGACTAAAAGAAGGGATCGCTTGATAGGACACGTTCTGGGACAACAAGGGATCAACACCTTAGCATTTGAGGGAAGTGTTGGGGTTAAAAATCACAAAGGGAGACCAAGATATGAATACATTAAGCATATTTGGGAGGATGTAGGTTGCAGTAGTTATTCGGAGATGAAGCAGCTTACACAGGATAGAGGAGCGTGGAGAGCTGCATCAAGCCAGTCCTCGGACTGAGGACTACAATAACCGTGCGAGCCCAGAAGTCGGTGGTATTACGATGACGGAGAGCGCTATCGAGAGCTCCAGTGTGTCGTTCGAAGTATCGCGACATGAAAATCGAGAAGATTGTATCGAACCTACAAAAATCATTAAACGATATATGGAGATGCAATGTGATTTAAATTTAGTGAATGACTGGTAAATGGTATAAGGAAAGATGAGTAATTTACAATATGAACTTGAACGAAGATAGAACAGTTGAGATGATTCACAACCCAACTAATTAGTTTCCAGTTACCCACTGTGCAGTGGCGCTGCACTTTACACCACACGAAGAGTCGCTTAGCACTATCTACAGATATGTATAAGACTTGTGAGGTGCTGCTTGATCACTGTATCCCATTCCTTTTAACTTCCTACGCACAGTCACTGCGATAGCCTGACCGCTGGTAGCGCATTGTAATTCCTTCCGCTGATTTCAGGAAATTTTTTACAACCTCTCTCCGCAACGCTCGACTCCTGTCATGAAGTACATGAAGTCAAACATTCTTGGTTTAGTTGTGGTTGCTCTCTTCGCTGTTCGACCTCACATGGACACTACCAACAGTCGATAGCATTAGGAAGGTTGGAATGTTTATGATGGATTTGTTACTCAGGTGACAGGCAGTGACTCTAGTACACCTTCGAAGTCATTGAGCTCTCCTGTCAGACCCATTCTGTTGTTACGGCTTTTCTACTCTATACTCTTTCCTCTTTTTTAAGTGGCGGGTCCACCTCTCCCAACAGTTAACGGTCAATTCCGCATTAGCTAGGGGTGCCCGCATACTTTCGACCAGAGAGTGTTATCGCTGCTCTGGGATGATAATATTGACGTGGTGAGGGGGAGAGGGGGGGGGGAGGGAGAAGAAATTGTAGCTGGACCTCACAAGACGTGAGAAGACTGATGAGCAAAGAGGAAAAGAGTAACTATCGGATTAAAGTACTCTCTACACCGTGCGGTCTAGGCGCTTCAGTCTGGAACCGCGTGATCGCTCCGGTCGCTGGTTCGAATCCTGCCTCGGGCAGTAGTTCTAAGTTCTAGGGGACTGATGACCACAGATGTTTAGTCCCATAGTGCTCAGAGCCATTTGAACCATTTTACTCTCTACACCTAGGGAGCTTATTTATTAAATAACAGGCCATAGAAGCCAATGCATTTACGAGGCTACATTGAAAATAAGCTGAATGAGTAACTGAGCGGCCTTTCTTTAGAAGGGGTAGGTTTCTACTGACCAGACAGGCTTATCTTACTGGTAGATAGTCTGTTGTTTTCAGTTTTCCTTCAATCTCGACTTTTTTCTCTTTTATTCAATTTTTGTTGTAGAACATCAGAATATTGATGTAGATGAAGTAAAAAACCCTGATAAACGAATCATCTAGAGTGCCATGATTGTGCTTTAGTCTTCTTTATAATCACTCAACCAGGAGAACCATATTCAACGCCTTCTTTGGCTGCTTCGGTAATTTTTGCTTATTTGACTTACATGTGTTGCTTTTCTAATGCGTCTTTACTTTTTTATGTTGTACTTGCTTCAGAAAGTGCAAGTAAATCATAATTAACTTTTCAAAAAATTACTGGAAAGTAACAGAGCTCTAGTAGATAGTTAAAATGCCAATCAGTTTATTGAAAACTAAAAAATCACACGCAATAATGGTAACCGGCTTCGATTTTATTTAAAAAAATCATCTTCAGACCATGTCTCATCAGGTGGCGAGCAGACACGACGGCGGACCATTGGTAAGTATCAGAGGGCAACACTGGTAATTTCTGAGCTGTTTCGCAATGGCAGGTAATGGAAATTAAAAGCGATAACTGTGAGTCCACTTTGGGTCGGTCCATAAAAGACATATGTTTAAAAGTCAGAAAAAGCACATCCTGTAACATTCTCATAAGAGTATTTACGCGTTGTAACTCGCAACTGTATGGTTAAATGATGATGGCGTCCTCTTGAGTAGAATATTCCGGAGGTAAAATAGTCCCCCATTCGGATCTCCGGGCGGGGACTACTCAAGAGGACGTCGTTATCAGGAGAAAGAAAACTGGCGTTCAACGAATCGGAGCATGGAATGTCAGATCCCTTAATAGTGCAGGTAGGTTCGAAAATTTGAAAAGGGAAATGGATAGGTTAAAATTAGATATGAACTAGTGAAGTTCGGTGGCAGCAGGAACAAGACTTCTGGTTAGGTGAATACAGGATTGTTGTTGTTGTGGTCTTCAGTCCTGTGACTGGTTTGATGCAGCTCTCCATGCTACTCTATCCTGTGCAAGCTTCTTCATCTCCCAGTACCTACTGCAACCTACATCCTTCTGAATCTGCTTAGTGTATTCATCTCTTGGTCTCCCCCTACGATTTTTACCCTCCACACTGCCCTCCAATACTAAATTGGTGATCCCTTGATGCCTCAGAACATGCCCTATCAACCGCTCCCTTCTTCTGGTCAAGTTGTGCCACAAACTTCTCTTCTCCCCAAACCTATTCAATACTTCCTCATTAGTTATGTGATCTACCCATCTAATCTTCAGCATTCTTCTGTAGCACCACATTTCGAAAGCTTCTATTCTCTTCTTGTCCAAACTATTTACCGTCCAGGTTTCACTTCCATACATGGCTACACTCCATACAAATACTTTCAGAAATGACTTCCTGACACTTAAATCTATACTCGATGTTAACAAATTTCTCTTCTTCAGAAACGCTTTCCTTGCCATTGCCAGTCTACATTTTATATCCTCTCTACTTCGACCATCATAAGTTATTTTGCTCCCCAAATAGCAAAACTCCTTTACTACTTTAAGTGTCTCATTTCCTAATCTAATACCCTCAACATCACCCGACTTAATTCGACTACATTCCATTATCCTCGTTTTGCTTTTGTTGATGTTCATCTTATATCCTCCCTTCAAGACACCATCCATTCCGTTCAACTGCTCTTCCAAGTCCTTTGCTGTCTCTGACAGAATTACAATGTCATCAGCGAACCTCAAAGTTTTTATTTCTTCTCCATGGATTTTAATACCTACTCCGAATTTTTCTTTTGTTTCCTTTACTGCTTGCTCAATATACAGATTGAATAACATCGGGGAGAGGCTACAACCCTGTCTTACTCCCTTCCCAACCACTGCTTTCCTTTCATGTCCCTCGACTCTTATAACTGCCATCTGGCTTCTGTACAAATTGTAAATAGCCTTTCGCTCCCTGTATTTTACCCCTGCCAGCTTTAGAATTTGAAAGAGAGTATTCCAGTCAACATTGTCAAAAGCTTTCTCTAAGTCTACAAATGCTAGAAACGTAGGTTTGCCTTTCCTTAATCTTTCTTCTAAGGTAAGTCGTAAGGTCAGTATTTCCTCACGTGTTCCAGTATTTCTACGGAATCCAAACTGATCTTCCCCGAGGTCGGCTTCTACTAGTTTTTCCATTCGTCTGCAAAGTATTCGTGTTAGTATTTTGCAGCTGTGGCTTATTAAACTGATTGTTCGGTAATTTTCACATCTGTCAACAGGATTATAAATACAGAATGAAATAGGTGAAATGGAGGAGTGGGTATAATAATGAATTAAAAAAATAGGAGCGCGGGTAAGCTACTACCAACAGCATAGTGAACGCATTATTGTGGCAAAGATAGACACGAAGCCCACTCCTACCACAGTAGTACAAGATTATATGCCAACTAATTCTGCAGATGATGAAGAGTTTGAAGAGATCTATTATGCGATAAACGACATTACTCAGATAGTGAAGGGTGATGAAAATTTAATAGTCATGGGGGACTGGAATTCAATAGCAGGAAAAGGAAGAGACGGAAAAATAGGTGTATATAGACTGGGGGGTATGGAATGAAAGAGGAAGCAGCCTGGTAGAATTTTGCACAGAGCATAACTTAATCATCTCTGACACGTGGTTTAAGAACTACAAAAGGAAGTTCAGTACGTGCTACGGTCGCACGTTCGAATCCTGCCTCGGTCATAGATGAGTGTGATGTCCTTAGGTTAGTTAGGTTTCAGTAGTTCTAAGTTCTAGGGGACTGATGACCTTAGAAGTTAAGTCCCATAGTGCTAAGAGCCATTTGAACCATTCTTTCTTCGGAGGACCAAACCAGGAAATGATGCGGGACAGCTTTTGTACCGTACAACAACATCAACAACATACCTCGGATGGGTAGGAGCCACGTAAAGCGATAAAAGACGTCGACAGCTACCAGTATGTACCTATTCCCCCATTTGGTACGGGGTAACGGTCCAATAGAAACGATAAAAATTCGGTCCAGAGGATACTGCTCCCTAACCGACTGTAGAAATCGTTTGCGCGGCCCCACATCGGGCTTAGCGCGCTTACACTGGATATAGTTACCAACAAATCGCCTCACATCGCGATATAGGTTGGGCCAAAACATGTGTTCCCGAACTCGGCTCGAGGTCTTGTAAAATCCCAAATGACCCCCGACCGTCGAATCACGGAAATACCTGAGGACCATGCTAACTAGTTCCTGTGGATTACAGACATTCACCTGGTTGTCTCTCCCTTTACACAAGAGGCCCCTACGGAGACAATAGCCAGTAACGAACTCGCCATCCGCCAACTGTTGCCGAATCGGTCCCCACCTAGGGTCCTCAGCCTGTTTGTCGGCTAAGTCGCAAAAGAGACCGGGTGTCTCGGAGAGAAGGAAACTCACCCCAAGATCCGGCTGCACGAGGCCCTCGCCTTCCCCAGACTCTCGCGAACATACGGCTAAGAGTGTCAGCCACTTCATTGTCACTGCCCCTAATATGCCGCACACGAAAAAGGAACGCAGAAATGCGGACCGTCCAGCGTGCGATATGACCCGTGTTGCGGGGACGGGCCAACATCCCCCTGAGGGCTTTATTATCCGTTTCTAAAATGAATCCGCGATGCTCAAGATAAAATGCGAATTTCTCCAAAGCGAACAGAACAGTCAGCACCTCACAATCATACACAGAGTAGTTGCGCTGGGCGTCGTTAACGAGACGCGAAGGCGACCGGCCGCCTTTCCTCCTGTGGTTCCTGTAACAAAACCACCGCAATACCAGCATGGGAGGCATCCGTTTGAACGACGAAGATCTTATTAAAATCAGGTATGGCCAGGACCGGTAGATTAGCAACTGCAGTTTTGAGCGCATCAAAGACTTTCTGCTGCTCGCAACCCCAGACGAAAACGCTGTTTTTCTTGCGCAATTATTCAAGGGTGAAGCAAGCCGAGCAAAATTGGGAATAAAACTTCCTAAAGAAGTTGGCCATCCCAATAAAACGCGCGATTCCCCGCTTATACCGAGGATGGGGAAATTCCCTAACAGCTTTGGTACGCTCCCCATCAGCCGATACCAGGTGACCTAAAAAGGTTATACGCGGGCGACATAAGATAACTTTGGAGGGTTTCACAGTTAAACCAGCGGAACGCAGTCTATCAAAAAATAAACGCAGGTGCTCCAGATTGTCCTCAAATGAACTACAGAAGATTAATAAATCATCAAGATAATTGCAAACACACTTAAACTTGAGGTCTCCTAGAACATTATCCAAGAGTCGAGACAAGACTGCCGCACCCGTAGCTAAACCGAAAGGAACACGGTTAAACTCGAATAAATTCCAGTCTGTGCAGAATGCTGTGGCTGGTTTGGAACCTTCAGTCAGGATAACCTGATAGTAAGCCCGGTTCAAGTCCAGGACAGTAAAAATAGTGGCACCTTGAAACCAAGTAATACAATTATGGAGATCCGGTAACGGAACGGATTCTATCATGACCTTTTGATTCAAGTTCCGATGATAGACCACTGCTCGATAATCCCCACCTTGACCCTTCGGAACAAGGAAAACGGGAGAAACATAAGGAGAGGTGGAATACATAATAACTCCGTCCTGCAACATCAATCGTAGCACGTAACAGCTTCATTTTAGGGGGTGAAAGGCGATAAGGCGCATGACGCACTGGGATATTATCAGTAAGCTGTATATGATATTCAATTACATGCGTCATCTCCAAAATGGCCGTGAGAACCTCAGGATAATTATCAAGTAAACACCTTACTTGATGGGCATGATCAGGGTCCAAGTGCGATACATCAACCTGCTCCGTGTCCTCCGTAAGTGCGTGTACAGCATCCCCACGATTACAACTGCAAAAGGCGATTTTCCTATCAGACCGAAACTTGAAATACAACCTGCCCCCTGTATAGTCTACCACCAACTGGGCCGCTTGGATAAAGTCACACCCAGGAATAACCGGGGTACTCAGCCTCTCGGCCACAAGTAAAGAAACCAGCCAAGAAAAGCCTTGAACAGATAACTAGACTCTCACCTCTGCCAATACAGGCAACTTCTGCCCATTAAAAACACGACATCTGTACTGGGCGGAGTGCAAATCAGAAAATCGGCACAAGCGCCGAAACTCGAGATACCACTGCCTATCAGCTAGGGATCGTGAACTCCCAGAGTCGAGGAGGGCGCAGACTGGTTCCTCACCTAGACGCGCGCATACGTAAGGGAGGTGACAGATATGGGGCGAGCTTATAATACGGCAATTAACTAGCCAATTCTCTCGCCACCGTTGATTCGCTCCTCACCTACCCTGGCGTCATTTAGACGCGCGACCACGGCGCTGTACTGGACACTGACGTACAAGATGGTCAGGAACGCCACACCGGTAACAGCGTCGAGGAGTAGGCATGTTGTCCCTACGATGAGACATCTGTGGTTCGACTCCAAGCGAGGATCCCGTTCCGTGCACTAAGTTTTCCCGCTGACCATCTACGAACGGTAACGCATCCGCGGTAACTGCTTGAAACTGCTCGGTCTTTCGGCTAAAACAAACCGTATGCGATCCTGAGGGCGCATTCCCTCCATGATGTGCGCTACACAAGTCTGTTCCGAAACAGGCATTCCCAGAGCGACTACTGCTACACGTATGCGCTCAAAACACTGACATAAACTCTCATCACGAGCCTGAACGCGCCAATAAAACTTCTACTCTAACGCCACCCTCATACGTTCCGACTACCTACTATCTACCACACATTGTCGGAGTTGAACTAACGAACCCTGATCCTGTAACACTTCTGCCATAAGTGAACCAAGCACCACTGTAGTTAGTGGGTACAAAGCGGCCAACAAACCAGAAGGCGGGACAAGTAACGCCTCAGCATGGGTTTGCAATTTAACGGTCAGCCATAAAAATGATTGAATCTGATCTAAATTTTCTACTGTTAATTCCGGAATACCTTGCCAAAAACTGTGGAGATGATGAGGTAGCTTAGAGAACTGATTAGCTAATACCACGCCCGCATCTCCTACTGACTGGCATATTCAATTAAGCCGCACGCAACCCACCGAAGCAACTCGGCGACTCCAATTCCATCGGCCTGCGTAGCTAATAACAGACTCGTAGGAGCTTGTCCTTCTGACCTCTACGATAACCAAATCACCATTGGCGGTGGATCTGCCCTCACGACTCAACACGCCGTAGCCGCTGGCCCCGCCCCTTCGTTGTCTGACTCGTCCTCTTGCCGTCCTGCCTACGTACACAGTCCCACGTGACTCTCGCTCACCGCCGATCCTGACCATCCTCCCCAGAAGAGCGCAGGCGCTGCCTTTAAATCCGCGCCGCCAAAGATGATCAGAAGACAAATACGCACCGAAGTCGCCACAAAGATCAAAATGACGATCGATGGAAACTGGCGCCAGAAAACGCACCAGCTCACACTGCTACAACTATTTTCGAAAAGTTTTCAGATACTTTCAGGGTTCCTAGACTGCATTAGTACCCTTACAATTAATACATATTACACACGTAAAAGAATTCTGCAGACGTGGAAAAAACGAAGTAATTTTATTCACTTAAGTAATCGGAATTGACCAAGACGTTTTTCTGCCGTAAATCAGTCTGCGAGCTGAGGGTATCTTCAGTGGTTCTTTTCAGGGCGTGAAAACTCTGATGTTCTTCAACAGGCTGATCAGTCGTTCAAACAGTCGCTCTTGCTACATGCTGCTGGCCGGTGAAACCGTCTGCTGTGTCCGCGACGTTAGTAAGGAGGCCGCAGTGGATGTGTTACAGTTTCTCAGTTCATTTATTTCTAACACACATAACATGAACACTTAAAAAGAAAAGTAAGTTACTCACCTATATTAAGCAAATAGATGCTGTAACTGCGTCCCTTCGATGTTCAAGTATTTCTTACAAATGATTTTCAAAATGCTGGTTATACTCCACAGTTCCCTCAGAGAAATGGCAGCAGTTTCTTGACCAGTGTTAATTATTTTCTGTAATGAGGAGCTGGCTGTATGTGCCGTCGCAGAGTCGTGCTAAAAGGTCGTTAAAACACGTGCCTCTTAGTTAACTGGCAGAAAAAAAAGAAAAAGAAAAAAGAAAGAAAAGGCTGCTAATATTTTCCACATGTCCCTCACTGTTGTTTCCTGAAAAAAAAAAGTCTGTTGTTCTCTCACCGCTAAACGCACCACACCCACACTCCTAGGCTTTCAGCTGAAAAGAAAAGTGGGGCTCAATTTCTCTGTCACGATTCCCAGTCAAAAACCATGAACAAAACCGCAACTATTTACGCGATCACCCTGTTTAAATTCTTGCACTGCAATTATTTTATAGGGCTGTAACTTTACTAACTTTGCAGCCGTTTGAACAGAGTCATACGAAATTCCCATTTGCTGGGAAAACATCAAACTGATTTTCTAGGATAGCCTTCAATATCATGCACAACAAAAACGGTGCTTCATAATAATAACAAAATGTGAGCATCCTGAATAAGTTATCAGAACCAACCGCAATTCCACCTCGCCGAAACCACTGGCCCCAACTTCTTGGTTTATTGAGGATGGGGCGACGAGCGCCAATATGTTGGCGACTAACGTTCGTCCGAATCCACTGACTGTCGATCGTTGACCTTCGTTCGCCTAGTCTGTACCCGCCTTTAGGCCATGCAATACAGTTTACGATTAGTCGACCGCAATACTGTTGAACCTCGGAGTGGAGGGCTCTTAGGTCCGCTTATCTTGTGTTTTTATCGAGGTACTTCACGGAGACACTCTCAGCCACTTAATATTTATATGCACAAATGTTCTGAGAGAACTCAGTGCGATGCGCTCTGTTTAGTCAGCACCGTACTTGTTTACTGTAACATCACTACGTGTTTCTCGTGTGAGTAATGTACACCGTTGTCTACGTTTCCTGTCTAGTACACTTCCCGTTTCGCGACATTTATTTATGAGTCGATGAATCGTTCTATAATTAGGTACCTGCTACCGAGAGGCAGATTTGGCATTATGACTGGTAATGCTAGTAAGACTGAAAGAAAATCAGGACACTTTCATTGCATTTGTCGATTTGGAAAAAGCGATCAACAACGTAGAAAGGCGCAAGATGTTCAAAATTCTGAGAAAAATCTGGGTAAAGTATATGGGAAGACTGTAGGTAAAGACGGGTAATGTACAATACGCACAGGACAGAACAATAAGACACAGCGACCAAGAAGTATGTGTTTGCACTAAAAAAGGTTTAAGGCAGAGATGCTGCTTTTCGCCTCCTACTTTTCAATCTACGCGTCGGAGAAGCACTGATGGAAATAAAAGGAAGGTTCAAGAGAGTGTTTAAAGTTCTAGGCGGAAGGATATCAATGATACGATTCGCTGATGACATTGCCATCCTCAGCGGAAGTGAAGAAGTTAAGGAATCTGTTGAATGGAATGTACAGTCTAATGAAAACAGAAGATGGAGTGAGAATAAATCGAAAAAAGTCGAAAGTAATGAGAAGTAGCAGACATGAGAACACCGAGAGATTGAACATCAGAATTTGTGATCATCAAGTACAAGGTATTCTGCTATGTAGACAGCAAGGAGGACATAAAAAGCAGACTAGAACAGGCAAAGAGGGAATTCCTAGCCAAGAGAAGTCTACTGGTATCAAACACTCGGAGTATGTACGTTAGCACCAATGCACTGTATTATGTTAGTGAAGATGGACCATGGGAAAACCTGAATAGTAGAGAATCGAAGCATTTGGGATGCACTGCTACAGAAGAACGTTGAAAACCAAGTAAACTGTGATAAGGTAAGGAACGAGGTGGTTACTGAAAACTGACAAGGAGAGGGATCCGGGTCATAGGATATGTGTAAAGACATTATGAAATAACCTCCATGGTTCTAGTGGGATCTGTAGAGGGTAAAACCTGTACAGGAAGACAGAAACTGGAATACGTCCAGAAATTGATTGTGGCTGTAGATTGCAAGCACTTCTCTGAGATGAAGAGATTGGCACTGGCGAAGAATTCGTGGCGGGTCGCGTCACACCTATCAGAAGACTGATGAGTCAAGAAATGGTAACGTTCGGTTCACACTTTCCTATGGTGAAGTGAACCTTCTCATTTCGCGTATTAAACTCCTCCTCTTAACAGTCTTGGTTAGAATAATTATATTGTAAGAAGATATCTTCTGCATAACACCATATGATGTCCTTTTTGAAATACTGATTTAGGTTTTTCGTAATACGCTATTTAACGTCTGTCATCTAGATGTTTGCTAAGCTAAGCAACAAGTAACTCTAGCACCATTCTAAAAATTTGGCGATCGTTATCCTATGGTTCGTTACAGCATCTTCTGAGTTTATGTATTGGACTTTATCAGTGGGAATATTTCTGTACATGTTGTTCACATCAAAAGACACCACAGATGAGTTAGTGTAAATTTATAAATTGGAAAATTTTGAAATGAGCTCTTCTTTGTTTGAATTGTTAAACTGAATGGGATGTCTAAAGTTTTTATTTAAATAATCCGGTCTCACCTTCTCAACGTAATATTGTGATCCTCTCTTCGCATTTATTATTAGAGGAGTAGGAGAATTAATTTTTGTGGTGCTCCATTATTATACGAGGAAGTGGTGCAGATGGGTTAATTGGAAACAAAATTTTATTTTTAAAAATGTTTGGGAAGATCTTTGTAGTACGCAGTGACTTTTTAACAGTTTCTCGAACCTGCTGTTATCAGTTCTATTTTCTTCATAGAACTGTTGCACAATTGTACATATTAATCGTCGTATATAACAACTGGTGCCCGAGACATATGCATGGACTGTGAGTGCGCAGTTTTCCGCTAACGTCTTACTGACATCTGCGACGACATAATTCTCGTCATATTGGGCTGTGTAGAAAGAGTAGGATGGACTGAAGTTATTAGAGATTGACTCGATCACCTTATTCACGCTACCGCGACTTTGTTACGCCGTGTTGTGGTTAAAAGATTGCTATCTATGTAGAAACTGTAAGGGATGCTATAATAGCTGTTGCGAAGCTTTCTGGTGAGTATTATATGAGATCCCTTTGTCTAGTAACTTCCTTTCTTTTTGATTAAATTTTATTGCGCTTCGGTTCAAGGTTGTTTGAAAGAACACAATATCACATTTCGTTATTGGAGTATTACACTGCTGTGATAAATCATCTTGTAACTCACATATTTTTTGAGGTCACAATCTGGCAAACGGTTTGAGCTTCAAGTACACGCATCAAAAAAAGTTTTGCATCGCCCCGGTTCCCAGAACTCGTGAAGATAGACGTTGACTGCGGATATGTATCACAGGCACAGTCCCTTTGACGGTTGAGACATGTCACTAAACCCACCCAAAGAAGTAAACAACCATGCATGAGCAGCGCCTATTAGATGGAGGGGGTCCGACAGCCGATCAGTTCCAGTTATTTGATCAGAAGGAGGTGCACGGCTCTTGTTGTCTGTAGTTCAACAATGCCTAGACGATCAATACGGCGGTTCGATCGCGTCCGCATTGTGACTTTGTGCCAGGAAGGTCTCTCAAAAAGAGAAGTGTCCAGGCGTCTCGTAGTGAAGCAAAGCGATGTTGTTCGTACATGAAGGAGATAGAGAGAGACAGGAACTGTCGATGACATGCCTCGCTCAGGCAGCCCAAGGACTACTACTGCAGTGGATGACCGCTACCTACGGATTATGGGTCGGAGGAACCCTGACAGCAATGCCACTAGGTTGAATAATGCTTTTCTTGCAACCACAGAACGTCGTGTTACGACTCAAACTGTGCGCAATAGGTTGCATGATGCGCAACTTCACTCGCGACGTCCATGGCGAGGTTCATCTTTGCAACGACGACACCATGCAGCGCGATACAGATGGGGCCAACGAAATACCGAATGGACCGCTCAGGACTGGCGTCACGTTCTCTTCACCGATGAGTGTCGCATATGCCTTCAACCAGACAATCGTCGGAGATGTGTTTGGAGGCAACCTGGTCAGGCTGAACGCCTTAGACACACTGTCCAGCGAGTGTAGCAAGGTGGATGTTCCCTCTGTTTTCGGGTGGCATTATGTGGGGCAGACGTGAGCCGCTGGTGGGCATGGAAGGCGCTCTAGCGGCTGTACGACACGTGAATGCCATCCTGTGACCGATAGTGCAACCATACCGGCAGCATATTGGCGAGGCACTCATCTTCGTGGACGACAGTTCGTGCCCCCATCGTGCACATCTTGTGAATGACTTCCTTCAGGATAACGACATCGCTCGACTACAGTGGCCAGCATGCTTTCCAGACATGAACCCTATCGAACGTGCCTTGGATAGACTGAAAAGGGCTGTTTATGGACGACGTGACCCACCAACCACTCAGAGGGATTTACGGCGAATCACGGTTGAGAAGTGGAACGATCTGGACCAACAGCCTTGTTGAACTTGTGGATAGTATGCTACGACGAATACAGGCATGAATCAATGCAAGAGGACGTGTTACTGGCTATTATAGGTACCGGTGTGTACTGCAATCTGGACCACCACATCTGGAGGTCTCGCTGTATTGTGGTACAACATGCTATGTGTAGATTTAATGAGCAATGAAAAGGGCGTTAATGATGTTTATGTTGATCTCTATTCCAATTTTCTGTGCAAGTAACCGGAACTCTCGGAACAGAGGTGATGCAAAACTTCTTTTGATGTGTGCATTTGCAGGTCTACATGCTGTGTTATCCAGTTGAATACTTGGTGACTTAAAATTTTTGACAACTGTGAGTGTGCTAGGTATATGTTCCTGTTCACACTGTTTTTCTTTCTACAAAGCGCTCTAATTTCGTTACGCAGACAGAAGAACTTCACTTTGTATAAATCTCGTCTGGGTACAGAAATATTTTTCTTTAACATTTATTTCACCAAGTTAGGGTCAGCTCTACTTTAAGACGCATTTTCCTAAATTTAATATCCCACGCCCGGGTTCCCGGGTTCGATTCCCGGCGGGGTCAGGCATTTTCTCTGCCTCGTGATGACTGGGTGTTGTGTGATGTCCTTAGGTTAGTTAGGTTTAAGTAGTTCTAAGTTCTAGGGGACTGATGACCATAGATGTTAAGTCCCATAGTGCTCAGAGCCTAAATTTAAGATTTTCTCTCGTCTTCATTAAGTTTTTTTATGCAGTTCAGAATTTTATAAAAAGCTCTTGTAGTAATTACCAACAATTTTTACGTTTTCAGAAACACCAGACCCTTTACACAACGCGTAAATAGCTTCATCCTTAACCACCTTCCGACCGCAACGATTCCTTAGCGTCGTAGAATAATAATACGATGGCTTACCGCTGTTATTGCTTATTGCGAAGGTATTGTGAATATTGGTGGCCTTGAAAGTTTTAATGATCTTTTCTCATTACTTAACGTACTTTCAATGTTGCTGAATTTTTAATAATCAGTTTGGTAAATCGTTTTATTGTTCTACAACGCCTTTTGTATTGATGAGTCGCGGACTTCGGAAAGTGCATCAAGGTGAAGCTATATATGAATGGTGTAAGGGACCAGGTGTTTGTGAAAATATAAAAATTACAGGACAATAGATAACACTGAAATCACTGCTGGGGTTTGTCTGGGTAACGGTATTTTAATTTTTTAGGTTAAATCCCTCTCCGTCCTGTATCAGGGCTTAAATGTTATATTTGTAGACATGGTTTGAAATCACGGAACAGGTCGTCCTGCTGTAAAAGTTCGTATACAGCTGAAAATGTTTTACAGGGTGATCAAAACGCCAGTATAAATTGGAAAACTTAATAAACCACGGAATAATGTAGATAGAGAGGTACAAATTGACACACATGCTTGTAATAACATGGGGTTATATTAGAACAAAAAAAAAGTATTGCTAGACGCGTGAAAGATTTTTTGCGCGCGTCGTTTAGTGATGATCGTGTGCTCAGCCGCCACTTTCGCCATGCTTGGCCTCACAGGTCCCCAGACCTCAATCCGTGCGATTATTGGCTTTGGGGTTACCTGAAGTCGCAAGTGTATCGCGATCGACCCACATCTCTATGGATTCTGAAAGACAACATTCGACGCCATTGCCTCACCATAACTTCGGACATGCTTTACAGTACTCTTCACAACATTATTCCTCGACTACAGCTATTTTTGAGGAATGATGGTGGACATATTGAGTATTTCCTGTAAAGAGCATCATATTTGATTTGTCTTACTTTGTTATGCTAATTATTGCTATTCTGATCCGATGAAGCGCCATCTGTTGGACATTTTTTGAAAGTTTGTATTTTTTTGGTTCTAATAAAACCCCATGTCATTCCAAGCATGTGTGTCAATCTGTACCTCTCTATCTACATTATTCCGTGATTTATTCTGTTTTCAAATTTGTGCTGACTTTTTGATCACCCGGTACCTCAGAAACACTGCTGGAGAACAAACAGTTAGAACACCGCTACATTTTACCTGTAGACTAGACAGCCGGTATTAATCCAACCGTAAGGTGTTAGCGTGGCCTACGCGGAAAGGCGCCCATGCGCAGGATCGCAAACGAAGTGTAACTAGGTAACCCGACTGAAATGATGGGAGCTGGCTGTACATTTTTAAAAACAGTCTATAACAATCGGACACAATACATTCCGTTTTGGAGTCACTTACGTCCAAATAACTGTTACGATTAATTCTAAATAATTTTCAGATACTATCAGAGTTCCTATAAGGCATTAATACCGAATGCGACGCCCTTACAATTAATAAATATTTACACAGCTAAAATATCACTTTCTCGATTGAGGAGAGATCGGGCGATACGGCTGACCTTGGCAAAGTGTCCACAGCTTGTCAGATGGAAGCGGTATAAGGAAGAGGGTTGTCCAGGAGAAATAGGGCATGTCGCTGAGTTCAAGAACTGCAGTGCTAGGGTTGCATGACCTCCTCCGCGCACGGTGTGCTAGTCACGGTAGCCGGTAGGGAATCTAACGACGAACAGGCAACATACGATATCGGTCCCAACTCATAATGCTGGCGAGACGTGTAATAGGAGACTACAAGGCGATCTTTGTGGCGCCTGCAGATACGGTCACAATAGCTGTCGCCTCCGTCGCGGGACTCGTCAGCTCAATATGAAGAAATTAACATATGCACTGCCGGAGGAAAAACGCAGTAGCAGAAGTAATGAAAATTCGGGAATAATTATAGCTTTTAGTTCCAGTAATGAGAATATTGTGGAATAATTCCCCCGTGTATGGATTGGCTGTTCCCTCATTACGAATTTCACAATTATCTGAATGCATTGTGATTCGCTCTATACGCACGTTCATAACGGACATGTTGTATGGTTAAACTCGGGCATCTGGGTACCCATACAATTCTACTAAGCAACGTAGACTGTTGAGCGCGTTTACTGTAGTATGGTTACCTGTAAGTTTCTACGCTGTATGCAATCGTATAGTACACATTGTCGACGGGAACTGAATTACAATTACGATTATTTGGCTACAAAATTTTGAACGAAATTTCTAGAATAAATGTGTTTGAGGATCAGAATTTCCATTTTTGGATGAGCATTTAGTAATTAGGAACCTGGGTGAGACACGAAGTTTGTTATCACAGTCAGAACACATAAAAAAATTAGATATTAAAACAGAAAGAAGAAAGAGTACGATTTCACGTCCTGTCGTAGTCGAAATCATTAGACAGACGTGAGAGATGGGGACAAAAATGGTTCAAATGGCTCTGAGCACTATGGGACTCAACTGCTGTGGTCATAAGTCCCCTAGAACTTAGAACCACTTAAACCTAACTAACCTAAGGACATAACACACATCCATGCCCGAGGCAGGATTCGAACCTGCGACCGTAGCGGTCGTGCGGTTCCAGACTGTAGCGCCTTTAATCGCTCGGCCACTCCGGCCGGCCGATGGGGACAAGAGCAATGACATCTGCCAGAGTCTCTTTTTTTCTTTCATACTTCTGAAGACTGCGGTATGAATAAGATAACTTCAATTTCTGTTGTTAGATTTGCGGATCTTCTAAAGTTTAGAGGATTCCAAACAATAAGTGCTGGCGGTTTTACTGGACAAATATCATCATGTATTGATACAAACAGAGTACAAATATTACAATTCATTGTGAAAGCCATTTCTCCAAAGCCGATCGTAAACCTTCACTCATGAACTGGACTCGCATTTGGGAGGACGACGGTTCAATCCCCCGTCAGGCCATCGCGATTTACGTTTTCCGTGATTTCCCTCAATCGCTTCAGACAAATGCCGCGATGGATCCTTCGGCAGGGCACGGCCGACTTCCTTTCCCATCCTTCCATAAGCCAATGAGATCGATGACCTCGCTGTTTGGTCAAATCAACTCAAACTTGACTCATGACGTCTGGTCAGTCAGACCACACGAAAATTTTCACACTCGCTTTCCAGCATTCCTTATCTAATGAGATAGCGCAGTGGTTACCATACTGGATCGGATTCGGGAGGACGATGGCTCGAACCCGCGTCCGGTTATTCAGATTTAGGTTTTCTGTTATGTCCCTAAATCACTCCAGGCAAATTCCGGGATGGTTTTGAAAGTGCACGGCCGATTTCATTTCCCATCATAGAGAGAATCCGAGCTTGTTCTCCGTCTCTAATGACCTCAATGTCGACAGGATGGTAAACCCAATCTTCCTTCCTTCCTTCCTTTTAAGAGGTCGATATTGGAAGAATGCTTCTATACCTGCCCACCCTCCTTCAGTCGCCAACGCTACGAGGTTATTTGCTGTCCATTGCAGTATCGCCGTCACTGTTTATGGTTGCTACATGTCCCTGATACGTGCTGGGGTCTCGTCGACTACGCCTTGTCAACTACGTATATGACTGCTTTAGTACAGTACGAAATGTGTTCGCAGGCACGTGTCAATTTTAATGATCCTAGCAAGGGAAACTCCCCATCGCATCCCCCTCAGATTTTGTGGTAAGATGGCTCAGTGGGTGGACCGTCAAGAACTGAACACAGATAAAGGATTAAAACAGGAAGAAAGCGTACTGAATTGTGAAAAAGGAAGCAAAATAGAAACAGTGAACAGTAAAAGCTCAAGATGTGCTACAATGAGCGATTTTGAATAGCCACTCCCTTGTCGTTTGTGGCCGTGGTGTTGGATTGCGACAGGGAAGACAGATGCTCAAATCTCTCTCGTGCCCCATTTTTTTCACAAAGTTATGAACTGTCCGGTCACTGACGTGTCTGCTCGCTGTATTCAAATTTGTGCCTGTGTCGTGGTGTAACGTCCGTTTGCAACAGCGAAGTGTAAGATGGGATCTCCCGACACACCCAAACACTCTGTTTGTTCTGCACAAACACCACATGTGATGCGTTCCGTTTCAGAAGTTCTCACTCTTGAATACATTCGTTGTAACACAGTTCACACTCGTTTATCTGTTGTTTTCATTTCTGTGGGAGGTCTAAGTGGCATCTCACCTGTTCTCACTATTCATCACATTTACTTGCGACGGTAATTTATTCTTACCACATGACTCATATTCTATAAGTAATGTAGAGTATGACAGTTACCAAGACTACAGGAGAGACACGCCGATGACGGGACGGGAAGCTCATAATTCTGTGGAAAAAAATGTGGAACGAGTGAGTTTTGAGCACGGATGTTCCGCTTTGAAGCCCAACACCGCGACCTCACAACCTCTACGCCGTGATACTTGCAACTCGCGCGATGTTGCACATCATGAGGGTGTACCGTTCACTGTTTCTATTTTGCCTCCTTTTTCACAATTCAGTACACTTTCTTCCTGTTTTAATGCTTCAGCTGTGTTCAGTTTTTGACGGGCTCTGTACTGCGCCATTTAACAATTAAATCTGATGGCATAGCGATGGGGAGTTCCCATTGTAAGTTTAATGAAATTCTGAATGGTTCTATGCGGAAGATGTGAGATCAGGACATAGACGAAAACCACGACGACTTTACAATAGCCAGTGATAAAAGTTCTGCTAGCGGAGGACCATTCAGAGGAAGAACTTCGGGACAACTGTAACGGGTACGTTCCTGTTACTCCAACAGAATACTCCATCATAGTGTTTGTTAAAACCAAATGTGATCTGACTGGTGACAAGTCCGCATCTCGTGGTCGTGCGGTAGCGTTCTCGCTTCCCACGTCCGGGTTCCCGGGTTCGATTCCCGGCGGGGTCAGGGATTTTCTCTGCCTCGTGATGACTGGGTGTTGTGTGTTGTCCTTAGGTTAGTTAGGTTTAAGTAGTTCTAAGTTCTAGGGGACTGATGACCATAGATGTTAAGTCCCATAGTGCTCAGAGCCATTTGAACCATCTGAACTGCTGACAAAGAAAAATTTAGATCCAAGCACTCACTGTCAATTTTACAGACTTTAAGTTTGTACCTATCGAGTACAATTTTTGTTTGGAAGTTTAACACCTAGAATTTGAAACTTCCTGGCAGATTAAAACTGTGTGCCGGACCGAGACTCGAACTCGGAACCTTTCCCTTTCGCGGGCAGTTTCGCAGGAGAGCTTTTAACAGGACAGCGTTCGTGACACGTGTGCATACATCTGTGTACTGACTGCGTGATGTTGAGGTACTTCTATGCCCAGCAAGACCAGCAGATTTGTCCCCGATCGAAAACATAAGGCACCAGCTCCGATGTTAACTCCGTCCGATTGCCGGTTTCCACGATATTGACGACCAGAGGGACAGTTGTGTCCCGTCTCGCTTCAGGAGAGGATATAAAGGCTTTATGACACGCTTCTCAACTGGATCAGAGTATGCGTCCAGGCCAGAGGAGGTACAACGTAATACTGATAATTAGGCTCATATTGCGTAGTTCTGTGTAAATTGCACTCAGTTTTGTAATGACTGAAATAACATCATACAGTCTCTCAAACCCGTGGAATTTCATTTTGTTTCAGGCTCCTCATCTAAGTTCTTCCATATTTTTTTCGAGCAGTGTACTGGAAGATCGTCATGTTTAAGAACAATAAGCTGGTAATAAAACTTTATTCACTTTCGTTTCAGTGAACCGATCATCATCAGGTCATATAAAATTATTGACTTGGCATCATTTTCACGCTTGCTTACATTTAACCACGTTTGCAATGGCACGGGGTGGTTTACTCCCCTACAGCGAAACCAGTTTCGATATGACTCTGAATGAGTTTTATTTTTCTTCTACTGGTCTTTTATCGACGTTTATTTGTAATATTCGATAAATTTATTATGATTTGCTAATTTATTGTCTGTCTGATTAACAAATTGTGAATTACGCTACTGAAGCCTGTTACCTGTCGTACACAACTCTCTTATCGTAATTGGACTACAGCAGTATAAGAAAGTGGAGACCTCCCAATTCTCGACAGTATGTGGGACTGCTGCAGGTCTGTTTATGCAAAATGCGAATTACTGTTAGCCTCGGTTCCCATACATCTACCTTCATCTGCACACTAGGTTGTTTGGCGTAGGTTACTTTTCGTACCTGTACCACTATCTCTTCCCCCTCTCCCCTGTTCCATTCGTGAATGGCGTGTGGCAAGAATAATTCTCGACACACTTGTATATTAGCCTTAATGTCTCGCATTTTCTCTTTACGGTCATTTTGTGACAGTTCTTGCTCGAATTCTCTATTAAAATTTCAATAGCAATCCTCTGCATTATGCACAACACCTATCTTGTACCGAGCAAGGTGATGTAATAATGAGCACTCTGGACTCGCATTCGGGTAGGATGACGAGGATGACGGTTCTAATGCGCGTCCGACCATCCTGATTCAGGTTTTCTGTGAATTCTCTAATCTCTCCAAGCAGACACCGGGATGCTTCCTTCGAAAGGGCATGATCTATTTCCTTCCTCGCCCTGGAATTATTCTTAGCTTGTCTTCCGTCTCTAATGACGTCGATGTCGACGGGACATTAAATTCTAATCCCCATTCCAGTTTAATCGTCTGGCACTTGAATTTGTTGAACATCATATGCTGCTGTTGAAACGATCCATTATCACAAAACTTTTCTTTTGTTTTTGTTCAACTTAACATATTGAATATTTCGTCAATAGCAGAGACTGAAAAATTAATTCCAACAATATAATTGCCGCTTTTGTTATAAAATAATACTTTCGATTCCACTGGTTGTGACACACAGGTCATAACACATATTTTGGCATGGAAAGATACAAAACATATGTTTGACCAGAACAAGTGAGACACATTCCTGTATTGTGCCTCAAATATGATTGTTTTGGAGACACCGAAACGGGATGTAATTATTCTCACCAACAAATAGAAATCAGCTAATTTTGGGGAGATTTTAATCCATAATTAGCAGTGTCGCCTGGCGGGCAGAGACAGATGCGTTCTGAGACGTTACGGTAGCTTGCTGTGAATCTGCTGCTGTGAATTTCGTCGCCCCCTGCACCGCTGGTTGACAGATGAGGGCCCCGTCTCGTTTAACGGCGCCATCTGTCTTGCTCACGTCCCACGCGGTTTATTTCGGTGCCCCATGGAACTCGCAGTGCCAAGACTACCGTAGAAGCCACGCTAGGGCGCGCCATGCGTCAGATTCTGGGGGCGTGTTGGGAGGCGACGCGGAAAACAGGCACGTGTTCTCTCGAGATGAAACAAGGCGTTATGCAGTGGCGTATGGCAGCAGTCAGCCGGCAGATTTAATGAGGTTCTGCTATAATTATCGCTTCAACACCGTCGCACACATTTCAGTATGTCGTTAGTTTAACACTGTCTGTAACTGCGCGTAGTTTCTCCCCTTCCGGAATTTTGGGTACTTATACTCGATGATACAACACAATACACTTCTCTGAAAAGCTTAAAGACAAGGTGACAAATAACATGTTAACAGCTCGGCGTAAAGGAATGGCAGTCGAGGAGTATCTTGCCAGAGGTCTCCCAGACATGCACACAAAGCTCGACGACACGTGGCATGAGTTCAGACTGTAGCGTCATTGTGTGTCAAATAAAGAGCAGTTAAGGAGTTCTTCATTCTAAGATGGGCTGGAGAGATCTGGATGACTCCGCACGGGGAAAATCATTGGGGAACTAGAAAAAGAATCAAGTGTGACAAGAGAGATTGGTATTGCTCACAGCATTGTTTTACTTGCATAGGCAGCTGTCCGAACCATAGGTACTGCTGCCCGAAGGAAAGAAGGTGGTCGACAACGATCAACTATAGCAGCGGCTGAGATCAGATGAGAGGTAAGGGTGGACTCACGTTAAACAGCAGGTGCAATTGCAACCACATTTAACGAAACTGGAAGACACGCGATCTCACGCACCGCAGTAGCACGGTGACTGCATGGGGGTACTCCTTCGCTCGACGACCAATACGATGTGTTCCGTTGACACCCGCACATCGGCGGCACCGTTCCCGATCGTTCCAAGAGGTTATGGACTGGAGCAACGAGGAGCGCGCTCGCGTGCTCTTCTCGGACCAGAGCCGGTCTGAATGTCGTCTCTGGGCGTACCTTCATATGGCGAGAGTTATTTATTTATTTTTTATTTACACGTCAAGTTCCGTAGGACCAAATTGAGGAGCAAATCTCAAAGGTCATGGAACGTGTCAGTACATGAAATTACAACATGAAAGTAATAACAGATAAAAATAAATGTTCATGAACCTGAAAAAAGTCAGTCCATAAGTTTAAGTAAACGCTATCAGCAATACAATAAGAATCAGCCTAACTTTTCAAGGAACTACTCGACAGAATAGAAGGAGTGACCCATGAGGAAACTCTTCAGTTTCGATTTGAAAGCGCGTGGATTACTGCTAAGATTTTTGAATTCGAGTGGCAGCTTATTGAAAATGGAAGCAGCAGTATACTGCACACTTTTTGCGCAAGAGTTAAGGAAGTCCGATACAAATGCAGGTTTGATTTCTGCCGAGTATTAACCGAGTGAAACCTGCTTATTCTTGGGAATAAACTAATATTGGTAACAAGAAACGACAATAAGCAATATACATATTGAGAGGCCAATGTCAAAATACGCAGACTCGTGAACAGAGGTCGACAAGAGGTTCGCGAACTCACGCCACTTATTGCCCGAACCGCCCGTTTCTGAGCCTAAAATATCCTTGTAGAATGGGAAGAGTTAGCTCAAAATATAATACCATACGACATTAGCGAATGAAAATAAGCAAAGTAGACTAATTTTCGTGTCGAAGTATCAGTCACTTCTGATATCGTTCGAATAGTAAAATGGCAGTATTAAGTCTTTGAAAAAGATCCTGAACGTGGGCTTTCCACGACAGCTTACTATCTATCTGAACACCTAGAAATTTGAACTGTTCAGTTTCACTAATCATATGCCCATTCTGTGAAATTAAACCGTCAGGTTTTGTTGAATTGTGTGTTAGAAACTGTAAAAACTGAGTCTTACTTTGATTTAACGTTAGTTTATTTTCTACAAGCCACGAACTGAGGCCATGTACTGCACTATTTGAAACCGAGCCAATGTTGCACACAACATCCTTTACTACCAAGCTAATATCATCAGCAAACAGATGTATTTTAGAGTTACCTGTAATACTAGAGGGCCTATCATTTATAAAATAAGGAGCAGAAGTGGCCCCAACACTGATCCCTGGGGCACCCCTCACTTGACAGTACCCCACTCAGACACCACATCACAGCCGTTATCCACATTGTGAATTATGAACTTTTGCTGTTTGTTGCTAAAGTAAGAGGTGAACCAATTGTGAGCTACTCCCCGTATTGCACCCAGGAAAGTTGTCAAACGTGATCGTTTTGGTGAGCCAGGTGCGATGGTAGGAGACATAATGTTGCGTGGGTGTAGTGACCTCTGTCGCTGTGAAAGTAGAGAACAAGCTTATGTCCTCTATAAGGGAGACAAAAAGGGATAAGTGGATAAAAACTATACAAAACTTGGATCTGAAAAGGGATGGCCATAAAGCTTGGAGGCTTCTGAGATGCCTGAACAATGATCTGACTAAGACCATCACACATCGTAATATCACTGCCAATCGAATAGCACATCTGTTACTGATGAACACGAAGCCAACACACAAATCTAAACACAGAAATTTCAAAAAGAAGAGCAAGAGCAGGATAATGACCTTATTGAAGCACCTGCGCTAGCAGGACCGAGCGGATTAGGTTGTAGAAAGGGGCCAAAATGTGTTACTGTCGGTTTGACTCAACATACAAACTTTATTCATCAACACACAATATTAAAACAAGGATGCAAAACATTCAAAAATTTAATCGACCTCCTTAGATCGGCTGAGGGCCACACTCAAAATCCAAGACACAAGGCCTAAGCAAGGAATTGAAATACAAGATTCTTCTGGAGGTTTCACCCAAGAATATTTTCTAAATATTCAATCTAAACAGGCTGAAGGCATTAACAATTTAATTTCAATGTAGCTCGGCTGAAGGCCGCATATTAGGCAATAAGAAGAGTTTCAAAAAGGCAGAAGGCCTTATCTTAAAACAAAGGTAGAACAATCTTATGCCTTAAGGGCAAGATAAGAACATTAATTTAAGAGACATTAAAACTTGGCTGAATTCCACACATCAACCAAATAACTAAAATCCAAACAGGGAAATTATTACATAACACACAAGGAATGGCGCTCAGAAGTTTCCAAAGGTCGGCCCGGGATTGTTTATGTGCGACATAAGCCTGCCCAACGACTTCTTAATCTAAAGGTAACCCAACCGACAGACAGCCGACCGACCAATTAACCAAATCAATTCCGCTCCACGCAACCAGCAAAATGACCACAAGATTTCAATAAAACGACACACAGAATATTGGCGCCCACAACGACACCCCCAACACCACAGCTGTCGAACTACACGCCATGCTGGACAGCAACAACATGACGAGAAAATACACCGCCTAAAATTACATCAACGACCAGCGCAGGTAACCGGAACGTCAATGGCCACAAGGCAGAAGATATCTCTGGTCAACTTGAATAAGAGGGATTAAATTAAACTCCACAGGAAGACGGCTGGAATCTTAGCCAACTTAAATACAAACACATTGTTGCAGGCGGGAATGTCCCAAAGCGACAAGCAGGATCAAACAGAGAAATGTAAACAGTTGGGGATGGATAGTAGGTTAAGTGAGGACTCAACTTTCATGTCCAAGATCGGTGGGCGACGAACATCGTAGCATTCGCAAGCAGCACCTCATACTCCAACCGCGCGTGCACGCCGCCAGCGGCTCCGGACCGACTCTCCGCGACTGAGACCTCCTTGCTGCTCCACGCCAACCGACCTACTGCCCAGGCCTGGAAACGGTGAAAGGACCAAACGTGCGTCGGCCAATGAGACGACCAGCCAACAGTCGTCCCACTCCAATCCCCCTCCGTCAGACAGTTCATGTGTGTCGCCAGCGGTCGGCGAGAACTGGCTGACCACGCCTCACCGGCGCAGCGTATCGACTTCACTGCTGCTGTGTCCCGACTGCACTGCTGGTCCGTCTCCAACTGACTGACTTCCTTCGGACGGACGACGTCCCGGAGACCCGGCTCGGACCCAACCATGCAGAGGGAACACATGCAGAGGGAACACATGCAGAGGGAACACATGAGAAACATACTGGTACATGTACGTACATTTTACACAGTTATGATTAAATTGCTTTTGACCAAAACTTGGCCACTTCCAGTGCATTTTCTGTTGCTTGTTGAGGATCATCTTCTGTACAGGAGACTGGGCACAATCGACACCGAAGAATGTGCCGAACTCTTTGTTCTTATCCACAGTCATGCCGAATATCATTTGGATCAGAGCATGCCCTTCTTGCCAAGTTCACTTTTGATCTTCCAATTCCGGGTCTTAGTCTATTCAAGGGCTTCCAAGTTCTCCATCCCCCGTCATGGCCTGGAGGTGAAGATTCAACAACTCTTTTCCAACCAGTGGGAAGGTAGAGTTGTAACATAGCTTTTTCAGCAGTGGTTCTAAGTTCTTTTGATGTCCTAAGGAAGCTCTTCCTTGACTTCAGTCGCTGCTGATGCGGTTCATGCCCATACAGAGGATGGGTAGTTTCCTGTTTCACTACCCTTCTTTCCTTGTTTGCAGCTATCTCTCTTCGAACAGGTGATGGTGCTATTCCTGCGAGGTGGTAAAGCCATTCGACTGGAGTGGATTTCAAGCAACCTGTAATAATTCTGCAGGTTCCATTGAGAGCTACGTCCTCCTGTTTGGCATCAGTTGTATTACACCAAACAGAACAGGCATACTCTGACGAAAAATAGCATAGAGCCATTGCAGATATTCGGACTGTTTCAGTTCGACTACCCCACCGTGATTGAGACAGTCTCAGTAGGAGATTGTTCCTGGTGGAAACTTTCGACATGCATTTCATGCAGTGCCTTTTGGAAGTGAGAGATCTATCAAGTGTCACTCCTAGGTATTTTGGAGTCTCGTAGTGTTCCAGTTTGACCCCCGACCATACTATTTTCAACTTGCGGGTGGCTTCGTTGTTTCTCAAATGAAAAGCACACACTTGGGTCTTTGAAGGGTTTAGTTTAAGCTGGTTTGTGTTGTAGTATCTGGATAGATCTTCAAGGGCATTCGTGAGGTTGTTCACCACTGATTCAAAATCTGTGCTCTGGGTGGCTAGGGCGAGGTCGTCAACATATAAGTAGCTCTTGGTGTTTCGGGCTATAGGTGGGTCGTTCGTGTGTATATTAAATGGAACTGGAGCCAAAACTCTTCCTTGCGGGAGGCTAGTCTTCTCTAGTCTTCATCGACTATGCTGTCCTTAAAAGTCGCCGAATAACCTATGATTCAGCAGAAGGGAGGCGATGACTCTGGTTAGACCTAAATCTTTGGTCAGATTGTAGAGCTTGAATAGTAGCAGCTGATGGTTGACCGTATCATATGCCACTGATAAGTTGGCAAATGCCACTCCTGTCACCGTCCGATCTTCAAAGCCATCTTCTACAAACAGTGTGAGATTTAGCAACGGTCCTGGACGAAATCGACATTCCCAAGGTATAAGTGAGAAGTCAGTTGCAGGTGATAGGCGATTTAAAATCGGTCTTTCCAGCAACTTGTAAACATGACAAAGTAGTGCAACTGGTCTAAAATTCTTTGGATCATTTCCTTCTTTGCCCGGTTTCAGCAAAACAATCACTCGACTCTTCCGCCATATCTTTGTAATTTGGTTTCTGATTACACAGTTATCGAAAAGTTGGAGAATCCATTTCTTTGTATTTAAGCCAAAGTGTTTGATTTGCTTGGCTCGCATATCATCTAAGCCAGATGATTTGTCACTTTTACTTTCTTTGATAGCCTTCTGTAGTTCTTCCATGCTGAATGATGATGTAAGTGATCCATGCAAGGCTCGTGTTCATGCCATTTATTGTTTGTCATCTTTTGTTGCGGCACTCCCAGCGCGTTCTCTTTTAATGGGGTCACAAACGTCTTGCCTTACTTGTCCATGAGCGGCAGCAGCAGCGCGTATCGGTAAGTGTACTGTCGTCCCATCTCTGGAGCAACCAATAGTATTTCCGAGTCGTCGTGTGTCTGCGAGTAAGTTTGAGACCAGAAGGGCGCTCAAGGTACAGCAGTACTGCAGTCGGGGATAGAGTCCCAGGCAGGTCCGCGCTGCTAGTACCAGCGGGGACGACCGTTGGTTGGTCGTTCTGTCGATCGCCTCATCGACGACGTGTATTTGGGTCGGTTCCTTCCTTCCGAACATCTGCAATGGCTCTATGCTATTTTACGTCAGAGTATGCCTGTTCTGTTTCGTGTAATACAACTGATGCCAAACAGGAGGACGTAGCTCTCAATGGAACCTGCAGAATTATTACAGGTTGCTTGAAATCCACTCCCGTCGAATGGCTTTACCACCTCGCAGGAATAGCACCATCACCTGTTCGAAGAGAGATAGCTGCAAACAAGGAAAGAAGGGTAGTGAAACAGGAAACTACCCATCCTCTGTATGGGCATGAACCGCATCAGCAGTGACTGAAGTCAAGGAAGAGCTTCCTTAGGACATCAAAAGAACTTAGAACCACTGCTGAAAAAGCTATGTTACAACTCTACCTTCCCACTGGTTGGAAAAGAGTTGTTGAATCTTCACCTCCAGGCCATGACGGGGGATGGAGAACTTGGAAGCCCTTGAATAGACTAAGACCCGGAATTGGAAGATCAAAAGTGAACTTGGCAAGAAGGGCATGCACTGATCCAAATGATATTCGGCGTGACTGTGGAGAAGAACAAAGAGTTCGGCACATCCTTCGGTGTCGATTGTGCCCAGTCTCCTGTACAGAAGATGATCCTCAACAAGCAACAGAAAATGCACTGGAAGTGGCCAAGTTTTGGTCAAAAGCAATCTAATCATAACTGTGTAAAAGTTACGTACATGTACCAGTACGTTTCTCGCACGAGAATATAAATGTGACCTCCAAATCTTTAAACACGCTACTGTCACAAGTCAGTGTACTGCTTCCCCTTGTGCGTGTTATCAGAGGTGCCTTTAGTCCTGACTTCATTTTTATGGATGACAGTACACAACCGCATGGAGCAGTGCGATTGGGGGGGGGGGGGGTACACTTTGAACGAGAGGATATTCGGCCAGTGGACTCGCCTGCACGGACCCCCGACTTAAATTCATTCAAGCACGTGTGAGATGCATTGGGGTGACATACTGCAGCACGTCCACTTACCTAGTGACCATCCAACAGTTGTCAACCGCATTGGTGGAGAAACGGACCGCCCTATCGCAAGAACTCCTTACCAACCTTGTGGTCAACACATTACAGACGATAAATGCCTGTCCGTGATCACACACCCTATTAAGAACGAGACCACCATGAATCTTGTTTATTTGAGGGTAATTATTGTCTTAGAATGAAGTTTCAATTTTGGTCGTCTCAGTGTGTAGTTCTCTTTCAGTTACTTTCTGTACCATACTGTAGCAGTTCTTTCTACGTACAGCCCAAGTTTCATCGAGGTATGTTACGCGACAGTTACTGTCGTCCTTAACCATTACACACTGAAAAACCAAAGAAACTGGTACGCCTGCCTAGTTTCGTGCAGGACCTCCGCGAGCATGCTGAAGTGCCGCAGCACACATGGCATTGGCCTCGACTAACGTCTGAAGTAGTGTTGGAGGGAACTGACACCATGAATCCTGCAGGGCTAGCCACAAATTCGTAAGGTTACGAGGGGGTGGAGATCTCTTGTGAACAGCACGTTGCATGGCATTCCTGATATGCTCAATAATGAAGAATTTGGTGGCCAGCGGAAGTGTTTAAACTCAGAACAGTGTTTCTGGAGCCACTGGAGCCACTATGTAGCAATTCTGGACATGTGGGGCGTCACATTGTCCTGCTGGAATTGCCCAAGTCCGTCCGAATGCATAATGGACACGAATAGATGCAGGTGACCAGACAGTATGCTTACATACGTATCAGAGTCGTATTTAGACGTCCCCGGGGTCCCATATCACTCCAGCTGCACAAGCTCCACTCCATTACAGAGCATCTACCGGCTTGAACAGTTCCCTGATGATATGCAAAGACCGTAGGTCCATGAGTTGTCTCCATACCCGTACACGTCCATTTACTTGATACAACTGAAAACGATGTTCCATTCATCAACAGTCCAATGTCGGTGTTGAAGGGCCGAGGCGAGGAGTAAAGCTTTGTGCCGTGCAGTCATCAAGGGTACACGAGTAGGCGTTCGACTCCGAAAGCCTGCATCGTTGATGTTTCATTGAATGGTTCGCACGCTGACACTTCTTGATGGCCGATCGTTGAAATCTGCAGCAGTTTACGGAATGGTTGCACATCTGTCACGTTGAACCATTCTCTTCAGTCGTCGTTGGTCCCGTTCTTGCAGGATCTTTCCCTGGCCGCAGCGACGACGGAGATTTGATGTGTTACCGGATTCCTGATATTTACGGTACACTCGTCAAATGGTCGTACGGAAAAATCCCCACTTCATCCCTACCTCGGACGTGTTGCGTCAAACCACTTTCAAACTCACTTAATTCTTGATAACCTGCCATTGTGGTACCAGCAACCGATCTAACCACTGCAACAGACACTTGTCTTATACAAGGTGTTGCCGACCGCAGCACCGTGTTCTGCCTGTTTACATATCTCTGTATTTGAATACGCATGCCTATACCAGTTTCTTAGGGGCTTCAGTGTGTATATACATAAATGCCAAGAAGAATGGAAGACCAACAAGAAGTGCTCATATTAAAATGTTTGTAAGACAGTGATGCGGTCTGTGCGCCCTACTACTTAATACACTCCTGGAAATTGAAATAAGAACACCGTGAATTCATTGTCCCAGGAAGGGGAAACTTTATTGACACATTCCTGGGGTCAGATATATCAAATGATCACACTGACAGAACCACAGGCACATAGACACAGGCAACAGAGAATGCACAATGTCGGCTCTAGTACAGTGTATATCCACCTTTCGCAGCAATGCAGGCTGCTATTCTCCCATGGAGACGATCGTAGAGATGCTGGATGTAGTCCTGTGGAACGGCTTGCCATGCCATTTCCACCTGGCGCCTCAGTTGGACCAGCGTTCGTGCTGGACGTGCAGACCGCGTGAGACGACGCTTCATCCAGTCCCAAACATGCTCAATGGGGGACAGATCCGGAGATCTTGCTGGCCAGGGTAGTTGACTTACACCTTCTAGAGCACGTTGGGTGGCACGGGATACATGCGGACGTGCAATTTCCTGTTGGAACAGCAAGTTCCCTTGCCGGTCTAGGAATGGTAGAACGATGGGTTCGATGACGGTTTGGATGTACCGTGCACTATTCAGTGTCCCCTCGACGATCACCAGTGGTGTACGGCCAGTGTAGGAGATCGCTCCGCACACCATGATGCCGGGTGTTGGCACTGTGTGCCTCGGTCGTATGCAGTCCTGATTGTGGCGCTCACCTGCATGGCGCCAAACACGCATACGACCATCATTGGCACCAAGGCAGAAGCGACTCTCATCGCTGAAGACGACACGTCTCCATTCGTCCCTCCATTCACGCCTGTCGCGACACCACTGGAGGCGGGCTGCACGATGTTGGGGCGTGAGCGGAATACGGCCTAACGGTGTGCGGGACCGTAGCCCAGCTTCATGGAGACGGTTGCGAATGGTCCTCGCCGATACCCCAGGAGCAACAGTGTCCCTAATTTGCTGGGAAGTGGCGGTGCGGTCCCCTACGGCACTGCGTAGGATCCTACGGTCTTGGCGTGCATCCGTGCGTCGCTGCGGTCCGGTCCCAGGTCGACGGGCACGTGCACCTTCCGCCGACCACTGGCGACAACATCGATGTACTGTGGAGACCTCACGCCCCACGTGTTGAGCAATTCGGCGGTACGTCCACCCGGCCTCCCGTATGCCCACTTTACGCCCTCGCTCAAAGTCCGTCAACTGCACATACGGTTCACGTCCACGCTGTCGCGGCATGCTACCAGTGTTAAAGACTGCGATGGAGCTCCGTATGCCACGGCAAACTGGCTGACACTGACGGCGGCGGTGCACAAATGCTGCGCAGCTAGCGCCATTCGACGGCCAACACCGCGGTTCCTGGTGTGTCCGCTGTGCCGTGCGTGTGATCATTGCTTGTACAGCCCTCTCGCAGTGTCCGGAGCAAGTATGGTGGGTCTGACACACCGGTGTCAATGTGTTCTTTTTCCCATTTCCAGGAGTGTATATGCACTGAAGGAGGAATGACGATAGTAGAAGGTAGGTCGAGAAGTGTGACAAAAATTTTATGGTGACAGAATTTCTATTGCTATTCTCAGTAAATGCAAAGAAATGCTACGGGAGATACTAAATGGATTGAACAGTCTACTGAACGTGGAATGTGAATTGAAAGTAAATCGAAGGAAGACGAAAGTACATCATTTACAGAACAGGATACGACAGAAGTTTATGGAGAGCCTCCTCTACAACGATACACACTGACGAAAAACACCATGAAGACGTTGTGCGGCATAAACGAATGTTGGTAGGTATGTTCCTACGTCTGAAAGATAATCTCTATTAAAAATTCGTACCAGTCGCGTAAGAGTGGCGTTAGTGACGCCATTTTGAGGATACAAATTAGGTATGCTAGAAATATACGCTGAAATGGTCCTGAGCGATAGTTACTTTGTGAATGGACATAGTGAGTTAATGTTAGTCAAGAGTGCCTATAGGGCGACAGAGTTTCCATTATCAAAACCTCTCTGAGTTTGAACGAGATTGTGTAATAGGGCTACGAGAAGCTGGACGTTCCTTCTGTTATACTGCAGAAAGATGAAGCAGGAATGTTGCCATTGTACATGACTGCTGACAGGGATGGACGGTCGCAAGAAGCCCGTCACGTGGCATTACCGAATGGGAAGAACATCGTATTTGGCCTATGGCTCTTGTGCATCGTGTACTGCATCTGCAGTAGAAATTTGAGCAGCAGTTGGCACCGGACTGACACAAAGTGTTGTTACAAATCAGTTACTTCAAGGACAGCTGTGATGCAGATACTCTGTAACCATTATTCTACTGCTCCCAAGCCACCGCCACTTGCGACTTCAGTGTTGTGATGAGAGAGATCATTGGAGTTCAGGGTGGAGGTCTGTTGTGTTTGATGATGGACGCTGGATCTGCTTCGGTGCCAGTTGTGACCGTTTGTTGGTTAGGAGACGAGTCGAGGGCTTGCAACCAGCCTTTGTGTATTGACTGATCCTGTGATCTTGCAATATTAATCAGTTTTCTTTTTCTTTTTCTTTTTTTTTTTTACCTAGACAAATGTATTCCCGAAATTTCAAGTCTACATTAATTATTTTTTGGTCTTGTGATCTTTTTTTCATCAGTGTATATAGTCTGCAAGCTTCCTGACGGTGTGCGGTGGAGAATACTTCTGGCAGCACTACCTTCTCATCTCTTCCGTGTTCCATTGGCGAATGGAGCGTGGGAGGAATGATGGTCATTAAACTTTTGTATTAGGTGTTACTGCTCTGATGTATGCTTGTGGTCATTTCACGAGACGTATTCGAGTACAACTGATGTGTTGTCCGACTCTTACTTAAAGGCATTACCTCGGAACTTCAATGATATACTGTGGTATACACCGCTTCTAACAAACAACGAACAACGCGCTCCTGTTTGCGGCCGCCAAATACATCGCTGGCCGCACATCTCCGGGCGGCTCGCGGCTACCATCGCTGGCCGCCTTCGCACGCGCGCGTTTGTCAGCACACAGCAATTGGCTACGCCAGGAAACATTGCGATTGGTTTTCCCTGGAAAACAGCGACCCCAGCCGACGGCTCCATTAACATTATATAAACCCGGCCGCCGCCGCAAACGACAGTTCTCATCGGGAAGTGCAGTACGCCGTGTTCCAGCTGCTTGTGGATGACTCGCCGCACCACTCGAGGTTACCTGGCTGCTCGGCGGAAAAATCTTGCGACTTCAGTTGGAGAGACGGAACTTCACTGGACTTGGAAATAATTACGGGACGTGCACCCCACCATGCACATTCGGACATTGGTATAACCATACTTTACTTCTGCATTGCTTCTGAGTGTGAGCCTGGGTAGACGCTTGGCTAACGTAATTGTTAAAAAGTGATTTGTGATTTAATAAACCAGACTGAAGAGGTTATTGTGTTATTCCTGGTTATAACATATACCAACTCGCGATCCAGAACGCCTCTCTTGCAATATTTGCCAGTTGAGTTTGTCGAGCATCTCCGTCACGCTCTACCGCCGATCAAACGATACTGTGCCACACCATACCGTTTTTATTGCATATTTTCTGTCTCTTCTATTACCTTGAGAATCGGTGGAAATCGTGTTTCGTAAATCAGTTCTTTTATGGAGGTATTACATTCCCTTACTGTTGTGTACGACTTTGTACACAACAGTAAGGAGAGGGTGGTTATAGAGTGGTGCGACAACTCTCGTTATGGGAAAGTTGGAAAGAAAAGAATGATTCTTCAATAAAATTCTTCAGGGTATCAGACCGCATCGTCATAATTTAAAATGCGCCAACGTTTCGGCCAGCGTTGCAGCTAGCCTTCATCAGGGCCTTACGTTAAACTGCCAAATGAAACACACTTGGTTCCTTAAATAGCTGCACGAGAAAACCGTGTCGTTACTTGATTGGCTGTAAAAGGAGGAGGAGGAGGGGTGAAAGGTAAGCTTTATTGGTGTTTCCTTTATTATCTGTCATTGGAGTTACAGAACTTCCACAAGCACCTTAACCAACAGCATAGGAAAATTCAGTTTACAATGGAAACAGAGAAGAATGGGGTCCTGCCTTTTCTCGACGTGGAAGTTTATCGAAAACCTGATGGTAAACTTGGCCACAAAGTGTACAGGAAACCAACCAGTACGGACAGGTACCTTCACGCCTCCTCCCACCATCACCCCACGCAGAAGAAGTCCGCCCTGCACACGCTAACGAAGAGAGCGTACAGGTTAAGCGACGAAGAACATCTGAAGACAGAACTTGAACGCCTCAGGTCCATCTTCGGAACTAATGGCTATGGGAAGCACACGATAGACAACACCATGTCGACAAGGGAGGAGACTAATAGGGAAGAGGAGAAGGAGGCACAGAGCATTGCTGTGTTACCATATGTACAAGGGGTCACCGAACGTATTGGCAAAATTCTACGGAAAGCCGACATCAAACCAATTTTCCGAAGCAGAAACAAAATATCAGACATGCTCGGTTCCACCAAGGATGCAGTTGACAAACTACACACAGCTGGCGTGTATGAAATTGGTTGTGCGTGTGGATTAGTCTACATAGGTGAGACGGAACGTCCGATTAGCACAAGGTTCTCGGAACATGAAAGATATATCCGCCTGAAACAACACACTAAGTCAGCAGTGGCGGAACACCGAGACGAGTGCGGGAAACCAATATTTTTTCAAGAAGCCCGCGTCCTGGCGAAACAGCCTCTCACTTTCAAAAGAAAGATTAGAGAGGCGATAGAAATAGCCAAAAGACCCGCCAACATGAATAGAGAGGACGGGTACAAGCTTCCGAGGTCTTGGCTGCCTGCAATAGCAGGGCTACGGAGCGGCGGCAGAGCCGCGGCGGCCCATGCAGACACGCGGAGAGCCGCAGTAGTGGTCGCGAGCACACAAAGCAATGGCACGCCGCAGCCGGCTTCTGGACAGCATGTAAACAGTGTGACGTCACAGCCATCACCTGTTCGCTATTCGTCCGTCTCCTCCAATGGGGTGGATTAATATAAAGACCAATAGAAAACAGCTATTTCAGCCAATGACAGATAATAAAGGAAACACCAATAAAGCATACCTTTCACCCCTCCTCCTCCTCCTTTTACAGCCAATCAAGTAACGACACGGTTTTCTCGTGCAGCTATTTAAGGAACCAAGTGTGTTTCATTTAGCAGTTTAACGTAAGGCCCTGATGAAGGCTAGCTGCAACGCTGGCCGAAACGTTGGCGCATTTTAAATTATGACGATGCGGTTTGATACCCTGAAGAATTTTATTGAAGATGACAACGGCCGCGGAAGCCTACGCTTACAAAAGTAATGATTAGTGAAGAAGTTAACACAGTAAAAAAGATGACTTATTTAACTTGTATTTCTCCAAGCGTATTAAGCCTCATTACAAAGCAAGAAATAGAGTCTGTGCGGCGGCGGATAAAAATTAATCATTTGTCTGTTCTCCGTTTTTCTCACGCGAGCCTTGCAACTAATTTTGTGGTCAGCCAGAAAGCGACGGGAAACATACTGACCTTAGTTTCCAGTCTGCACGGCCACATTCTGGTGCAGGCCACTGAAAGAAAAGTTTCTATCCTCCTATTTCTTTGCGGGATCAGGACTTTGATTTTAAATTAAAGGATTTAAATTCGAGTTAAAATTGTATTGCGTAAATTTTCTCATATACGACACTTGGAAATTTACTGTGTTCATTTGAAAACAAGTCTTGCTATTCTAACAGCCCATTTAGCAGTTCAGAGTCTACTTCTACAGTACGTTCCTACCAGCTTGTCATTAGCCCTGACTAAAAATACTCAACGGAAAGTTTGCAATAAATGCTCAAAATTAATGCTCGCCATAAGAGTGGAAATACAGTCACCACTTGCCACGCGGAATTGTAATTCTCACGGACGGCACACTAACAGTTACATTGGCCAACTCTAAGTGATCCAGGATGGTATACACTCCTCGCGAGTTCAATATCCGTTTTTGCCGCAAAATACGCGCTATGACACAGTTCGGCTCTGACGTCATCCGAGGCAGAGCGCGATCCGATGTTTAACACACGTGGATCTTACAGTGGCTGAGTGCGTAGTGAACTTTACTACTGCCTCTCGGGCTGCTTTTATATAGGTGCCGGAGCGGACGGCCCAGGGAACATCTGTTGTCTACGGCTATCTACATACTGCAGCAGCCTCCGTACGACCGCTTTCTCGAGCACATAAACTTTAATAATATAGTTACCCCTTAATTCTTCTTTGTATTGGGTTAAGTTGTTTCAAATTACCGAAAAATGAAAACTTTCCCTTCTAGAATTTTTATAGTGGAACTAACGGTAGATCGTTACCTCTGAACCATATCTTTACAAGTAATTATGCCAGCAGTTATTAATACTACAACTCTCAAATTTGGTATAGCTACATCACTTGGCATGTTTTATAATCCATTTTAACCAAAACTCTCTATCATTAAAATTACAGGTACTTAATCTACATTTTACGAGGGCAGTTCAATAAATAATGCAACACATTTTTTTTCTCGGCCAATTTTGGTTGAAAAAGCCGGAAATTTCTTTTGGAATATTTTCAAACATTCCCGCTTCGTCTCGTATAGTTTCATTGACTTCAGACAGTTGGCAGCGCTGTACGGAGCTGTTAAAATGGCGTCTGTAACGGATGTGCGTTGCAAACAACGGGCAGTGATCGAGTTTCTTTTGGCGGAAAACCAGGGCATCTCAGATATTCATAGGCGCTTGCAGAATGTCTACGGTGATCTGGCAGTGGACAAAAGCACGGTGAGTCGTTGGGCAAAACGTGTGTCATCATCGCCGCAAGGTCAAGCAAGACTGTCTGATCTCCCGCGTGCGGGCCGGCCGTGCACAGCTGTGACTCCTGCAATGGCGGAGCGTGCGAACACACTCGTTCGAGATGATCGACGGATCACCATCAAACAACTCAGTGCTCAACTTGACATCTCTGTTGGTAGTGCTGTCACAATTGTTCACCATTTGGGATATTCAAAGGTTTGTTACCGCTGGGTCCCTCGTTGTCTAACCGAACACCATAAAGAGCAAAGGAGAACCATCTGTGCGGAATTGCTTGCTCGTCATGTGGCTGAGGGTGACAATTTCTTGTCAAAGATTGTTACAGGCGATGAAACATGGGTTCATCACTTCGAACCTGAAACAAAACGGCAATCAATGGAGTGGCGCCACACCCACTCCCCTACCAAGAAAAAGTTTAAAGTCATACCCTCAGCCGGTAAAGTCATGGTTACAGTCTTCTGGGACGCTGAAGGGGTTATTCTGTTCGATGTCCTTCCCCATGGTCAAACGATCAACTCTGAAGTGTATTGTGCTACTCTTCAGAAAATGAAGAAACGACTTCAGCGTGTTCGTAGGCACAAAAATCTGATCGAACTTCTCCTTCTTCATGACAATGCAAGACCTCACACAAGTCTTCGCACCCGAGAGGAGCTCACAAAACTTCAGTGGACTGTTCTTCCTCATGCACCCTACAGCCCCGATCTCGCACCGTCGGATTTCCATATGTTTGGCCCAATGAAGGACGCAATCCGTGGGAGGCACTACGCGAATGATGAAGAAGTTATTGATGCAGTACGACATTGGCTCCGACATCGACCAGTGGAATGGTACCGTGCAGGCATACAGGCCCTCATTTCAAGGTGGCATAAGGCCGTAGCATTGAATGGGGATTACGTTGAAAAATAGTGTTGTGTAGCTAAAAGATTGGGTAATAACCTGGTGTATTTCAATGCTGAATAAAACAACCCCTGTTTCAGAAAAAAAAATGTGTTGCATTACTTATTGAACTGCCCTCGTAGTTACAAAATTGGTTTTTGCTTAATTACTCAAAAACTATAAGAGGTAGCTTAACGTGGTCTCTCAGTTATTATTTTTGGGGTGAACTGAAGCATAAAACAAATTTTCATGTTTCTAAGTCCAGTATTTAGCGCCTCTGATTTTTCCTAAAAATGTGGATGCTGGTGATAAATTTTGTCCTCTGGTTTTGGAAACCTGCAAAACTTATTTATGAGTTCTAAAGACACTTTCTGACCAAATTCTGGCTTTCTAGTTTCGTTATTTAGCGTCACTTATTTTTCTCTTAAAACGGCATTTCCATATAAACTATTAAGTCTAGAACATTAAGACTTGGTATGTGGAGCATTATAACACTAAACTACACTCCTGGAAATTTAAATAAGAACACCGTGAATTCATTGTCCCAGGAAGGGGAAACTTTATTGACACATTCCTGGGGTCAGATACATCACATGATCACACTGACAGAACCACAGGCACATAGACACAGGCAACAGAGCATGCACAATGTCGGCACTAGTACAGCGTATATCCACCTTTCGCAGCAATGCTGGCTGCTATTCTCCCATGGAGACGATCGTAGAGATGCTGGATGTAGTCCTGTGGAACGGCTTGCCATGCCATTTCCACCTGGCGCCTCAGTTGGACCAGCGTTCGTGCTGGACGTGCAGACCGCGTGAGACGACGCTTCATCCAGTCCCAAACATGCTCAATGGGGGACAGATCCGGAGATCTTGCTGGCCAGGGTAGTTGACTTACACCTTCTAGAGCACGTTGGATGGCACGGGATACATGCGGACGTGCATTGTCCTGTTGGAACAGCAAGTTCCCTTGCCGGTCTAGGAATGGTAGAACGATGGGTTCGATGACGGTTTGGATGTACCGTGCACTATTCAGTGTCCCCTCGACGATCACCAGTGGTGTACGGCCAGTGTAGGAGATCGCTCCGCACACCATGATGCCGGGTGTTGGCCCTGTGTGCCTCGGTCGTATGCAGTCCTGATTGTGGCGCTCACCTGCACGGCGCCAAACACGCATACGACCATCATTGGCACCAAGGCAGAAGCGACTCTCATCGCTGAAGACGACACGTCTCCATTCGTCCCTCCATTCACGCCTGTCGCGACACCACTGGAGGCAGGCTGCACGATGTTGGGGCGTGAGCGGAAGACGGCCTAACGGTGTGCGGGACCGTAGCCCAGCTTCATGGAGACGGTTGCGAATGGTCCTCGCCGATACCCCAGGAGCAACAGTGTCCCTAATTTGCTGGAAAGTGGCGGTGGGGTCCCCTACGGCACTGCGTAGGATCCTACGGTCTTGGCGTGCATCCGTGCGTCGCTGCGGTCCGGTCCCAGGTCGACGGGCACGTGCACCTTCCGCCGACCACTGGCGACAACATCGATGTACTGTGGAGACTTCACGCCCCACGTGTTGAGCAATTCGGCGGTACGTCCACCCGGCCTCCCGCATGCCCACTATACGCCCTCGCTCAAAGTCCGTCAACTGCACATACGGTTCACGTCCACGCTGTCGCGGCATGCTTCCAGTGTTAAAGACTGCGATGGAGCTCCGTATGCCACGGCAAACTGGCTGTCACTGACGGCGGCGGTGCACAAATGCTGCGCAGCTAGCGCCATTCGACGGCCAACACCGCGGTTCCTGGTGTGTCCGCTGTGCCGTGCGTGTGATCATTGCTTGTACAGCCATCTCGCAGTGTCCGGAGCAAGTATGGTGGGTCTGACACACCGGTGTCAATGTGTTCTTTTTTCCATTTCCAGGAGTGTATATTTCAACAAAGTTTTAAACACAAATTTTGATTTTTAATTTCATACTCAATTGTGGCGTAATACTTGCGCGCTACGCGCAGATGCGTTAAGGTGACGTGGCCCTACACACTCGCTCGCCTCTGGATCTCACAAACGGTACAGCGCTTATCTTGCTTCAAGTCTAGCTCTCAGTATCAACTAGGATGAGCCTCTCTCTGTACCAAAGCAAGTACGATGGAGTCAGAGGCGTGACTAGGCAGCGTCTGCATAGCATCACGTAGCGACGAGACGCCAAGCGCGAGCAGGTTGGTGGCTGCCGCCAGACGTATACTGCGGCGACAGAGGGAGCTCGCAGTCCAGTGCTGCTGGAAGCGTGGCTCAGGACGCGCGCTCCATTGGGTCCGCTGGGACTGACGGAAACCTCTAATCCCGTCGCCAACTGTGACACCCGTGAGGTGGTATCGATTCGTGATACCACGATTCTTCCAATGAAGCTCAGTGTGACAGGTGCATTTCTTACAATTCGTTTTAGATGATTTTCCTAGTTTAGGTTGCTCTGGATTGTTCGTACTTGCTAGTACGCCGGTTACTTTTCCTGTGATTTGTCAGCAACCGAGAAAATTGTACAGTAGTGGATTTCTACGTCACATTTACACCCATGGTCACAAATTAAGGATAATTGCAAACTGTGGTGCCACACAACGTGGCACTACACAAAACTGGCGCTAATACCGTAGGCACTTAGGTAACACACACGCCACAGATACGTAAGTCCACGGTATTGGTGATAAGTTGAGAAAACCGTCCCGAAACACGTGTGTGTGTGTAGGACGCAGCGTGTCATTCTCAATGGAGAGAAGTCTTCCGAAGTAAGAGTGACTTCAGGTGTGCCGCAGGGGAGTGTCGTAGGACCGTTGCTATTCACAATATACATAAATGACCTCGTGGATAACATCGGAAGTTCACTGAGGCTTTTTGCGGATGAAGCTGTGGTATATCGAGAGGCTGTAACAATGGAAAATTGTACGGAAATGCAGGAGGATCTGCATGGTACAGAAAATGGCAATCGAATCTCAATGTAGACAAGTGTAAAGTGCTGCAAATACATAGAAAGAAAGATCCTTCATCATTTAGCTACAATATAGCAAGACAGCAACTGGAAGCAGTTGATTCTGTGAATTATCTGGGAGTAGGTATTAGGAGTGATTTAAAATGGAATGATCATATAAAGTTGATCGTCGGTAGAGCGGCCAGACCGAGAATCACTGGAAGAAACCTAAGAAAATGCAATCCGAAAACAAAGGAAGAAGGTTACAGTAACCTTGTTCGCCCACTGTTTGAATACTGCTCACCAGTGTGGGATCCGTACCACGTAGGGTTGATAGAAGAGATAGAGAAGATCGAACGGAGAGCAGCGCGCGTCGTTACAGGATCATTTAGTAATCGCGAAAGCGTTACGGAGATGATAGATAAACTCCTGTGGAAGACTCTGCAGGAGAGACCGCCAGTAGCTCGGTACGGGCTTTTGTCAAAGTTTCGAGAGCATACCTGCACCGAAGAGTCAAGCAGTATATTGCTTCCTCCTACGTAAATCTCGCGAAGAGACCATGAGGATAAAATCAGAGAGATTGTAACCCACACAGAGGCATACCGACAATATTTCTTTCTACGAACAATACGAGACTGGAATAGAAGGGATAACTGATAGAGGTACTCAAAGTACCCTCCGCCACACACCGTCAGTTGGCTTGCGGAGCACGGATGTAGATGTAGATGTTACAAAACGCCACTGTTTCCTGCCCATGTACCCCGACATCAATATGGGATATGATCACCATGCATAGGAACACAGGCCGCACAACGGGTTGGCATACTCTGTATCAGGTGGTCGAGCAGCTGCTTTGGTATAGCCTCCCATTCTTGCACCAGTGCCTGTCAGAGTTTCTGAAGTGTCCTAGGTGTTGATGACGTGCAGCGATACGTCGACCGAGAGCATCCCAGACGTGCTCGATAGGGTTTAGGTCTGGAGAACAGGCAGGCCACTCCATTCGCCTGATATCCTCTGTTTCAAGGTACTCCTCCACGATGGCAGCTCGGTGGGACCGTGCTTTATTATCCATCAGGAGGAAGGTTGGATGCACTGCACCCCTGAAAAGGCCGACGTACTGGTGCAAGATGACGTCCCGATACACCTGACCTGTTACAGTTCCTCTGTCAAAGGCATACAGGGGTGTACGTGCACCAATCATAATCACACCTCCGCCATCAAACCACGACCTCCATACAGGTCCCTTTCAAGGACATTAAGGGGTTGGCATCTGGTTTATGGTTAACGCCAGATCAAAACCCGGCGAGAATCACTGTTCTGACTATACCTGGACTCGTCCGTGAACATAACCGTGGACCACTGTTCCAATGACCTTGTGCTGTGTTCTTGACACCAGGCTGGACGGGCTCTCCTGTGATCAGGGGTTAGTGGAATGCACCATGCAGGTCTACGGGCGAATAAACTATGTCTGTACAGTCGTCTGTAGACTGTGTGTCTGGAGACAACTCTTCCAGTGGCTGCGGTATGGTCCCGAGCAAGGCTACCTTCAGTACTCCGTGGTCATCTGCGGGCACTGATGGTGAGATATGTCTTCTTGTGGTGTTGTACACCGTGGACGTCCCGTACTGTAGCGCCTGGACACGTTTACTGTCTGCTGGAATCGTTGCCATAATCTTGAGATCACACTTTGTGGCACACGGAGGACCTATGCTACGACCTGCAATGTTTGACCAGTCTCCAGTCGCCCTAGTATTGTACCCCTCATAACGTCATCAATATGAGTTATTTGAGCCATTTTCAACACACAGTCACCATTAGCACGCCTGAAGACGTCTGCACCCTTATTCGCTGCACCGTACTCTGACATGCACCAACACACCTCTGCGTATGTGGACTGCTGCCAGCGCCACCGTGCGACGACCGCAGGTCAAATGCACCGCTTGGTCATACCCCGAGGTGATTTAAACCCGTAAACCGCCCACCAGAGCGTTGTTTCACCATGTATCAAAATGGTCGTTAATTTATGAGCATGAGTGTAGTTATTTTCAGGGTTAAATGCCAGTCGCTGCACCGAACATCGTTCCTCTACTAGACATTCAGCGACTCGCTTCGATATTTTCACTTTGCTATATTTTTACAGGCAACAGCATTATCTGTAAGTAGCCTTATGGAGTTGATGTCGTTATCCACTAGACTATATGTATAGATATTGCAAACATTAACACTTTATTGGTTATTTAAAATATGTCGATTTTGTTGGAGAGTTCTATCATCACTGAAGTGCTGAATCCTGTCACAAATCTAATCCGATACTCTGTAATCTAATATTATGTGTACTGAAAGACAGTTGTGATCTGTACCAAACGCTTTCCTGAAGTCAAGGAACACGGCGTCAACATCGGCACCGAAGTCTCGGGTGTCGAATTCTTCAGACAGAGAGATGAGTCAGAACAATAGGACTTGTGGTGTGGCATCCACCCATAGTAGATCTGGCTCTCGACAGAGAGGGAGAATTAAAAGGTATAGAGGTAGGGTGAAAATTGGAATATTTACAACAGGTTATTGACATCTGTGCGAAAAGAGAGACAATCAAGAAGATTACATACAGTGTTGTTTTTAGCTCGTAGGCTTCCGCGGCTGGTGTCATTTATTTACAAAATTAATTTTTAGTACTGGGCCGCGTTATTGTAACTACAGGAACAGTTAAACTGCTGACGTTTCAGCCGATTCGCTGCGATTCTCTTCATGGCGATTCACTGCAGCGGACACCCCTGAAGAGAGCCCCTGGAAGTCGGCCGAAACGCCGGTCTTTAATCAGCAGAGCTGATGATTACAACGATGATACTGTTGGTGGTGCTGATTAATATCTTAAATGGTAGGAAACAGGTATCACGCTAGTCAAAATTGTAATTAAGATACTATGAAAGAGACAAATTTCGCTGAGGAACTTGTAACTACAATCACATATATGACTGCATGGTTTCTTCGGGCATCTCCGGAAGAACAGATAACATCCAGAATTCGTAGCTGTGAAACATTTTATGTAAATTAAAGGGGAAGCTATTGATGTCAGCTGCATCACAACGTCTTGCGGAATCAATGGCGACGATCGAAAACGTGTGCCACGACAGGAATTCGAACCTGGGCTCTTCTGCTTACTGAGGCAGGTGCTTAAACACTGCATCAGCCGGACACAACGTTCATTTGTACTGCGCTTACTGTCTCGGCAGTTCTCTACCTGCTGTCCACCTCCACGTCCTCGAAGCTCGCAGAGATTCCAGCATGAGGTCGAACGTACCTGTGCCTTCGCATTGAAGGTGGTAGACTCATTGCACATTGAGGCGAATAAGCGCAACTGCATAGCAAACAGGAGATTCCGGCTTCGAATCCCAGTCCGGCACACATTTTCGCTCATCGACATTGATTCCGCATGAAGATACTTTCCTTTCTTCCCCCTTCATCTTCAGTTTACACAAAATAACCATAATCAGTTTAGCAGCGTTCTAAAGTAAGAAGAATTTCGTTGATAATGAAACTATTATAATACTGTTTATGTTCCTTGATCTAGTACATTTAATAACCCTTTTATTTGACAGTTGGAAATGCAGCTGTTAAGTGCAATTTTTGTTGTTAATTATTATCAAATGTTCAAATGTGTGTGAATTCCTAAGGGACCAAACTGCTGAGGTCATCGGTCACTAGATTTACACACCACATAAACTATAAACTAACTTACGCTAAGAACAACACACACACCCATGCCCGAGGGAGGACTCGAACCTCCGGCGGGATTGACCCCGCAATCTGTGACATAGCGCCTCAAACCGCGCGGCCACTCCGCGCGGCAATTATCATCAGTTTGAGTCGCAAACAGGAGAGGATGACAAATTCATAACCTCATAAATTGTCTTCCAAAGAAAGAAAAAGATCACTACAAAAAGTAGCTGCTCAGTGGGAGTCTAATAAAGAATGCATCACTGCAAAAGCGAAACATGTTTTATCAGTGTATGATACTAACTTATTTTTCATTTAGTAATTTAACACATCTATATATCGTGTCATCCACCCAGTTTCCCCATACAGCTGGTGGATCGTTTCACTAAATTTTATCAAGTAAGTTCATTCTTCTGTTCTGCGTCGATGAAAAGTGGCGTGGCGTTAATGAACAGCAGTCAAACCATAGCCTGTTACTCTTCCTTAACACCAGCATATGTCAGGAATTACCGCGGGGGGATTTTCTGAAACTTTGAACTCGGTGACTGACGTCCATGTTAAACGCCGTTTGAATAACTGTCTTGCTGTTCACGCCATCCATCACTCACAATTATGCGGTCTTGGCCTTTTATGACTATTTGCATCGTTCTTCTACATCGCTCTGAAAGTATTGTGTCGAACTTTATTCATCTCGCTGTTTTAATATTTCGATATACAATGGATTTTCACATACGAGATGCCGCCAGGGAAGCGGAGTTGCATCATTGGTGAGAGGTTGTAACGATTCATGTTGAATGTTGCTTAAGTTTCTTCTGCCTGGTCCATTGATGAATGAATGCGAAATTTTCATGCTTCACAAAAATTATTCACATTAATTGACATCCAAACTGCACACTAGTCATGTAAATAAAACACGGACAGACTTCACTGATCTCTTTGACTTCCAAAAATAACTTCAAAACTGACTCCTCGCAGCATCGCTTTATATACAATTTTAACAATAACTTCCAAAATAAAGCATTATTAATTTTGTACATTTTGATGTTACAATTGAAATTTACAAAACGGAAAGAAACTGATGATACAGCCGAATAAGGTACAAAATACAATATTCAATGACAATCTTTTATAGTAATAACTTTAGTTTTCCGCAAATAAATCATTCTGAACTTTAATTACAGTAATATCTCTCATATTACTTTAGTCATGTAATTAAATACAGTTTGGATTTGGTTACTAATATTCAATGGTGGTAAAGAGCTCGTGCTTTATACGATTACTTACATAAAATGCACAAATAAGGCCTCAAATTCGGGAAATTGGAAAAATGTGAGATGCAAACAATAAATTAGAAATATAATTACAAGAAATATTAATTACAGAGGAAGACATAAAAATAAATAATAAATGAAAGTACATCGCTTGGTAATAACTTTCAAGCTGTTTCTCAATATAGTGAGGTCTTCTGTTACTGGATTTTTAGAATAGCATTTTATTAATCAGAAGCACTGATTTTTCATGCTGATACCTCTGTAGTCTCTAGCTATTTATTGCTAAGGACTCATTACTTCAATTTTTCGATTATTTACTTAATTTAGTGTATATACATAATTTTGTCAACGACAACAATCCACCGATAATTATGACAACGCACGTCCTTCCAGAACATTCCACACGCCTTCGCAATGAATATAAAGGTTTTTTTTATCAAATAGGACAGAATGATATATATAAAGACACACATACGAGGCCTTAGGAAGCACTGAATTGTCCGATAAGTATCCGGATGCATACAGGAAAGGTGGTATCAGGCATTTCATATGAATTTTGGGGAAGGCTGTATCGCTATAAGGTCCATCCGATGCCAATCATGAACAGAAAGTCTATTTTACCTTCCGTTGGGGCCGCAACATAGTATACGTCATTATAAGATATAAGGAAAATAAAAACTCTAAAACTAGAAGTAATAAGGTAATATATTTGATATTTTGAACGACAGTACTGTTTCGGCTTAATTTCCATTAACAAGTGACCTGCGAAAATAGCATTGGCGATGTTGTCTATACGAAAATCGTGGCTGTTTTATGTTTACATTTGCAGTGGTACTTCCGTCTAGTTGGAAGTAACAACCATATTGCATCTATAGTAATTTTTTCTGTCAATTGTTAGTGTAATACTTGTTGTAGTTACAAAACGTAAAAAATAAGTTAGTGGCAAATATTTTGACAGTTTTCTACTACGATGGTACTTGTTTACAAAGTATTAACAGGTTACCATAGATGATGTTACTTTTTGTTGTTTTTATTTTCCTTTGAATTGTATCTATAGTTTGTGTACGTATCTTTTACTATGTAATTGCCCTCTTTCGTGTTCTACTGTGTAAATAAAGTTTTAGAGATAGTATATATGTTTAGAATAGTGTTTTCATTTAGTATTTCATATGGATATTTTATTGTATGAAACACGTTTCCAGTTCTTCGAGAATGATCATAGTAATTCCTTTCAGTATTCTGATTAATACGTTCAATGCAGTTTCTATTTTCTCGGCTTTGATGTTGAGTTTTCAATTGTAAATAGAAGTCTGACAGATTAGTAGCACTGTTTCTAGTGTGTCCTTAAAATCTGGTGATAAAATTTCGTCCTATCTGACCAATATAGAAGTTGCTAGAATCGTCACAGGTGTGTTCCAGAAGTGGCGTGTTCTGAGATTTTGAATATGCATGAAATTAATTTCGTAATAATTTTGTAAATTGTACGGAAAGTCAATTGTATGCATGTGGATGAGATGAGTGCACTATTCAATTCCACACATATACGACTGGATTTCTGCAGAAATCATAACGACATTACGTTCACGCACAAATCTCAGAATATGCCATATCTGGAATACACAAAATCACCTGTGACGACTACAACAATTTCTATATCGGCCAAACGCGACGAAATTTTAAAACCAGATATAAAGCACACTCTAAAAACAGTCATAATAATTTCTCAAATTTCTATTTATATCTGAGAATTCAACACACAAAGCCGAGAAAACTTGAAACAGCGTTACAAGTATTACACAGAATACCGAAAGGACGCATTTTGAACATTCTCCAAGAACTGGAAGTATACATTTATACAATAAAATAACCATACGAAATTCTATATCAGCACACAAACATCAAACAGGAATACTATCTCGAGAACCTTATTGACATAAAGAAAACAAAAATGGATAGTTATATGGAAAACGTACACAGACCATATATAAAATACAAAGGAAAATAAAAACAATGAAATGTAACATCATCTCTGGTAAGCTGTAAATAATTTATAAGCATATAGCATCGTAATAGAGAACTGTGACAATATTATCTGCCAAAATATCTGTCAAAAACGTATTTTTTACTTTTTGTAACTACAAAAATTTTTATGCTTACCACGACTTGACAGAAAAACATTACTTAGATGCAATACGTTCGTCACCACCAACTAGACGTAAGTACCAATGTAAGTATAAACATAAAATAGCAGATAATCTTACTATTGTTATCTCAGCAATTGCTATTTATATCTTGACAATTAAGCTGAAACCGGCCTATCGTGTAGTATATTAAATATTTTACCTTATTGTAGCTAGTTTTGGAGCATTCATGTTCTTCATGTCTTATAACGAAAGTCAGTTATTCACGAGGACAACTGTTGAAGCACGTAACTTGTTTGTCTTTGTATCGCTTGCGTAGCAGAGATTCAAGACGTATGGAATACGGATTACTTTTCGTTTTATTATGCTACAAATAATTCAGGTGATAACTGATAATAATACACAATAGACGTCAGTCAGCTCGTACATGGGATGAAGTCTGTGGTGATATTAAACTGAATGACCACGTTGATCAGTGGTAGGGCAAGTGGCAGGCTTCGGTTCATTGGGAGATTACTTGCGGTTCAATATATCGTACTCATCACTTGTCTACGGCCCGTACTATATAGGTCTCATAGAGGACACTGAATGTATACAGGGTGGTCCATTGAGCGTGACCAGGCCACATATCTCACGAAATAAACGTCAAACGAAAAACTACAAAGAACGAAACTTGTCTAGCTTGAAGGAGGAAACAAGATGGCGCTATGGTTGGCCCCTTTAGATGGCGCTGCCATAGGTCAAACGGATATCAACTGCATTTTTCTAAATCGGAACCCCCATTTTTTATCACATATTCCTGTAGTACGTAAACAAATACGAATGTTTTAGTTGGACCACTTTTTTCGCTTTGTGATAGATGGCGCTGTAATAGTCACAAACATATGGCTCACAATTTTAGACGAACAGTTGGTAACAGGCAGGTTTTTTAAATTAAAATACAGAACGTAGGTACGTTTGAACATTTTATTTCGGTTGTTCCAATGTGATACATGTAGCTTTGTGAACTTATCATTGCTGAGAACGCGTACTGTTACAGCGTGATTACCTGTAAATACCACATTAATGCAATAAATGCTCAAAATTATGTCCATCAACCTCAATGCATTTGGCAATACGTGTAACGACATTACTCTCAACAGCGAGTAGTTCGCCTTCAGTAATGTTTGCACATGCATTGACAATGCGCTGACGCATGTTGTCAGGTGTTGCCGGTGGATCACGATAGCAAATATCATTCAACTTTCCCCATAGAAAAAATCCGGGGACGTCAGATCCGCTGTAGGTGCGGGCCGTGGTATGCTGCTTAGACGACCAATCCACCTGTCATGAAATATGCTATTCAATACCGCTTCAACCGCAGGCGAGCTATGTGCCGGACATCCATCATGTCGGAAGTACACCGCCATACTGTCATGCAGTGGAACATCTTGTAGTAACGTCGGTAGAACATGACGTAGAAAATCAGCATACATTACACCATTTAGTTTGCCATCGATAAAATGGGGGCCAATTATCCTTCCTCCCGTAATGCCGCACCATACATTCACCCGCCAAGGTCTCTGATGTTCCACTTGTCGCAGCCATTGTGGATTTTCCGTTGCCCAATAGTGCATACGAAGGGGGGCCCAAAAGAAACCGGATTGTTGTCATAAAAAATTTACTGATGAACCTTTTTACAAAATTACTTCAGTCACCTTCAAAATACTCTCCATTACATGCGATACACTTGTCAAGCATGTTTGGAACTCTTCAAGTTTGATATTGTCCAGTGCCCTTTGCGAAGCTCTTTTTACCGCCTCCACATCGTCATAACGCTCCCCTTTTAGCGTTTTTTTCATTCGTGGAAATAAGAAAAAGTCGCACTGGGCTAGGTCCGGCGAATACGGAGTGTAGGGAACGACAGTCCACCTCTGAGACGACAAATAGTGGGTCACTCCTAAGGCCATGTGTGCTGGAGCAGAAACCAATCACCTGATCGCCAAAGTTCCGGGCGTTTCCTCCTCACATCCTCTCGCAGGCGCCTTAAAACATCCAAGTAAAAGTGCTGGTTAACAGTCTGGCCAGGGGGTACGAATTCCCTATGCACAGTTCCACGAACATCAAAAAGACAATCATCATCGTCTTCACATTTGACCTCACTTGCCTTGCTCTTTTGGCCTGGGAGAGTTCGGAGTCGTCCACAGGCTTGACGCTTGCTTGGTTTCTGGGTCATACCCATGACACCAACTCTCATCCCCTGTAGTGACTTTGTTCAAGAAGTTTGGATCACGTGCCATCTCTGTTTTCAAGTCCTGGCACACATTAACGCGGATGGTTTTTTGCTCCTGTGTGAGAAGGCGCGGAACAAATTTAGCAGCAACACGTCTCATGTGCTAATACTCACTCAAAATCGGCTGGCACGAGCTCCAATTGATTCTTGTCTCTGCTGGAATTTTGTCCATCGTTTGGCGACAATCGTCGTTGATCTTTTGGCGGACCTTTTCAATGTTCTCATTTCGCGATGTTGAAGGGCGTCCAGAACGACCTTGTCTTATACACACATCTCACCACGTTTAAAGCGCCCAAAGCACTCTCGGCCGGAACCGCGCGACTACTACGGTCGCAGGTTCGAATCCTGCCTCGGGCATGGATGTGTGTGATGTCCTTAGGTTAGTTAGGTTTAAGTAGTTCTAAGTTCTAGGGGACTGATGACCACAGATCTTAAGTCCCATAGTGCTCAGTGCCATTTGAACCATTTTTGAACCCAAAGCACTCGAAAACCTGTGTGCGGCTCATAGCGTCCTCCTGGAAAGCTTCCTGAAGCATTTGGTGTGTCTCCGTTGCGGTTTTTTTAAGCAGAAAACAAAATTTCACACACACTCTTTGTTCTTTTAAAGTTGTCATAACGACTTCGCAGAAGTAACCCGCCAGTAGTCAGAGAAACACAATACCACATTTACTCGTTCAGCTCTACACTGACGCCGTCTGCACAGCTGTTTCATGAAGGTCTCTACTAACACCATGTAACGTGAGAACCCTGCACTACGTCTACGAGTGGCAGTGCCCTCGGAGTCCGGTTTCTTTTGGGTCCCCCCTCGTATTACGCCGGTTTACGTTACCGCTGTCGGTGAATGACACCCCGTCGCTAAATAGAACGCGTGCAAAAAATCTGTCATCGCCCGCAATTTCTCTTGTGCCCAGTGGCAGAACTGTACACGACGTTCAAAGTCGTCGCCATGCAATTCCTGGTGCATAGAAATATGGTACGGGTGCAATCGATGTTGACGTAGCATTCTCAACACCGAAGTTTTAGAGATTCTCCATTCTCGCGCAATTGGTCTGCTACTGATGTGCGGATTAGCCGCGACAGCAACTAAAACACCTGCTTGGGCATCATCATTTGTTGCAGGTCGTGGTTGATGTTTCACATGTGGCTGAACACTTCCTGTGTCCTTAAATAACGTAACTATCCGGCGAACGGTCCGGACACTTGGATGATCTCGTCCAGGATACCGAGCAGCATACATAGCACACGCCCGTTGGACATTTTGATCACAATGGCCATACATCAACACGATATCGACCTTTTCCGCAATTGGTAAACGGCCCATTTTAACACGGGTAATGTATCACGAAGCAAATACCGTCCGCACCGACGGAATGTTGCGTGATACCACGTATTTATACGTTTGCGACTATTACAGGCCATCTATCACAAAGCGAAAAACGTGGCCCATCTAAAACATTCATATTTCTTTACGCACTACACGAATATGTAATTAAAAATGGGGGTTCCTATTTAAAAAAAACCACAGTTGATATCCGTTTGACTTATGGCAGCGCCATCTAGTGGGCCAACCATAGCGCCATCTGGTTTCCCCCTTCGAGCTAGACGAATTTCTTCCTTCGTAGTTTTTTCGTTTGATGCTTATTTCGTGAGATATTTGGCCCGGTCACTATCAGTGGACCACCCCGTATAATGAAGGAGATAATGAACGCTGACAGGTTTGTTGGTTAAACAGGAGACCGTAACTGGAATGAAAAATTTAACTGGCAGATGGTTGGAGTTGGACACCAGCTACTCTGCAATATCCCACATATAAAACTTCTAGAACCGATATTAAATGAGGAATCCAGGAATGTACTTCAGTCCCTATGTATCAATTCCGTAGTGACCACGTAGAGAAGATGAGTCTAATTATTGCGTGTACAGAGTCATTCTTCCCACACTTAATATTCTAACAGAACGGGCTGAAAACCTAATACATGGCAGAAAATGGAAGACGCCCCTCTACTATGTCCTTGACAATAGTTTGCAGACTACTCAAGTGGGTGTAGATATGATTATCCTAGATTCTTTTTTTTCCGTACTCATCAAACATACAGTTAGTACGGGAGCGAATGTGCCGTCATATTTTAATTTTTGCAGCTGCTCAATGGATCTTATTTAATACTGGGTAAGATACGTTCTGCTTCACATGAACACAAGAGCAGCTCCGAACAGAGATGAGACATTATTTTTCAGACGCACTGTTTTTCATCCATTTATTAGTCAACGACTCCTCATTGCTTCTCGCATATTAAGTGTATAGCATTTAGTTATTCATTCATCTACTGATCATTTACAGAGCTGTACCTGGTATGTCAGACGAACTGAAAAAAGGAAAGAAAAAAAAATCCGTCATTTAAAAAGTGGCTGCTCGAAAGTTTCACCATACATGCTAAGTTATATCATCAAAATACTCAAACACGTTTCACGTGATTATGTATTAGATGATGGGAAGTCTAACACTCTAAAACCATGTTTCCGTGTGAATACTTTTCTCGTGATAAAACTTACCATCAGATTTTCTTATTTTTATATTTTATTTTATCTAATAATAGTTCTCAAGGGACTAAGAGTGCCCTTAGGATCTCTGAAAGAGGATTTTGGAAAAAACTGAATATGCTTATAGAAGCACCTTATCTGGTTTCCGATGTTTGATGGGGACTTCAGTTGGACGGAATGTACCTGTAGTTATTGAAATACTGTGGTGTGTGGGAAGTGAATATTCCATCGAGTGCGCCGCGTCGACACCAACGCATCCTATTTGCTACTGACGGCGACAGCTTGCTAGCGGTGACGTAAATTCAAAATGCGCCCATGCTGCAACTTGTTTCGAGAGATGGGAAAGCCGTGTTCCCTTCGATGTATGCAGTTATCAAAATTCAGTGAGTTCTGTCCATGTCCAGGGTGGTATTTGCAAAACAAACACAGCTGGTAGGGAACGCGTCTGTCAAATTCTATTATGGCGCGGAAGGTAAGGAAAAAATTAGGTATATTTGTTAAGGGAGAATTTAAGAGAAACAAACTTACTTTCACTATAAATAAAAAACAGTAGCATTAATGACTACGTTATCAGTAATACATTAAAGTTGGAACTACCATGGAGTAGAAATATGTACTTAGAACTACCGCAGATTCGACCGTGGAAAATATAATACATCTGCATGTGGTTAACAACTAGTTCTTTCCAACGGCCTAGAGAAGGATAACTTTGATATCCAAATGTTACACGAAGAATTTTGTTAAGTCATTTCTGATGTGCTCCGTACTTATTTTTACCACTGCCATTCTCCCCGTGCGATTAATGTATTCTGTGTTTGAAGGAACTATTTCTTATATATCGATCGTAACTGCCATCACACTGATGTGGCCGTAGAGTGATAGTTGACAGTGCCTGTAAGCTCTATTGGGTAATTTTGATAGCATTTATTTCCTAAAAGTATTCATCACGAAAAATTAGTTATGAAATTATTTATAGTCCCGTTTAACGTTTCTTTCAAAAGCTAAGGCTGGGATAAAAATTTTTATATTCATATTCTTTGTCTCTAAACAGAAAAAAAACATTATTTTTAGATTTATTTTGCAACGGACATGGTAAACTAGTCGATGAAATGTATTTCTATGCGTTGTACATGGATAATGGATTAAGCTCATACTCTTACAATGAAACACTCCTAAATGGAGCCTGCTACTCGTTACACGATAATTCCTACCCATAACTGATATGGCAGCGCTGTTATTGACCTCGGAGAATAATATATGTGTACATACACCCCATCTAGTAGAATATACGTTAACTGAGCAAATTTGTCATGGACTACATGGCTCACACTAAGTAAATTCTTCAAGAATACGTAATTATGCGGAGCTGTCCGACAGAACAACGCCATTTTGATCCTGCATCCACCATCCGCAAAGGAATAATGGCGTTTAGGTGCTAGTGGACATTGATTTACTTCAATGGGTTAGGTTATAAATTCCTACCGGACTGGAATTCGAACCCTGGTATCCTGCTCGCTAGGCAAGGCTGACCAATGATCCCTTCGGTTCAGATACACACCACGTTCCGACTCATACGGGGATTGGCGAGACGCCGCGAGTAATGAGGATAATGCGCAAGCGCAATTCGTCACTAGTGTGCAGGTAAGTTGAGAATTTGATTCTGACGGGAATCATGCATCACTTTCATCCCGTGCAGTTCCGATGACCAATGTGCCCGGATGGCTAAATGGTCAGAGCAACTGCCTGGTAAGCGGGAGACTCCAGTTCGAATCCCGGTCCGACACAAATATTCAACTTTTCCCATTGATGTAACTCACTCCCACTAGCAGCTATATGTTGCTATTCCTTTGTGTCTTCGTTACAGAATATACTCCAACTTAGCGACGAAATATGAATAACAACCTAAGAATTCGTAGAGCCACCTTTGGTAGCTAAACCATCTGAACACTCTGCCTATGCTTACAAATCCTTAATTGGAGTCATAGTGAGTCGCATAAGCCTTAACACACATTTTACTTCGAGAGTGGCTGAAGAGGCTAGAAGTTTGTATGCAGTTCCAAATATGACCCTGTTTCTATGTCACAGGTAGGGATACGTTACAATGACTATAGATCTCAAGCTGACAACGTTGCCAGATGTCAGCTAAAACAAGGCGTGACATACCACAACAGATGATGTTCTGTTGTAGTAAAAGACTGAATTAAAATACCTCTACTAATTACCAGAATTAAAACTGCTCCCATCATAGCACAAAAAAGGTCACTCTCTCTCTCTCTCTCTCTCTTTTACTTTTTTTTCATATTACTATCAGTCTTCTGATTGGTTTGACGCGGACCACCAACAAGGATTCTTGGGCCAACCTGCTTGACGTACTGCAATCTTTGTCTTCCTCTACACTTTCTGCCCTCTACAGCTCCCTCTATTACCATGGAGGTAATTCCCTGATGTTTCAACAGGTGCCGTATGACCCTGTCCATTCTACTTGGTTTTTTCCACATATTCCTTTCCTCGCCGAACCTACTTACCTTAGTAAAACTAATTTTGAATATTCTTCTGTAGCACCACATCTCAAATGCTTCGATTCTCATCTGTTCCGGTTCTGTCATAGTTCATGTTTCATAATCATACGATGCTGCGCTCCAAACATATTCTCAGAAATTTCTTCCCCAAATCAAGGACTTATGTTTGATACTAGTAGTAATGACCTTGCCAGAACTATCCTGCTTTTGATGACCTCTTTGCTCTGTCCGTCATGGGTTATTTTGCTGTCTAGGTAGCACAATTCCTTCACTTCATCTGTTTCGTGGTCACTAATCCTGAAGTTAAGTTTCTCACTGTTCTCATTTCAGCTATTTCTGACTAATTTCACCTTTCTTCGATTTACCCCCATTATATACCCGTAAGGCTGTTCTTTCCTTTAAGTAGGTCATGTAATTATTCTTCCCTTTCACTGAGGATAGCCGTCTCATCAGGGAATCTTACCATTGACATCCTTTCACCCGGTATTAGGAAACATTCTTTTACTTCCGACATTGCTTCTTCAATGTATGAATTCAACTGTAAATTCCTGTCTTACACCGTTTTCAATTCGAACACTTCGTTCTTGAAAACTCAGTCCTAATGTTCCCTGTTGATTGTTGTGTATACGAGATATTACTCGTCTTTCTCTATAGCTTCCCCATTCTTTCCTCAGCATTTCAATCGTCTTGGACCAATTTATTTTGTCGAAAGCATTTTCCAGGTCGACAGGTCTTGTTTTCCTCTGGTCTTTCTTTCATTATCAACGTAAGGACAGAACTGACTCTCTGGTGCCTTTACCTTTCCTAAAGTGAAACTTATAGAACATTTCTCTTTTCAGTTCTTCTGTATATTATTTTCGTCAGTAATTTCGATGCTTCAGTTGATAAAGTGATTGTGCGATAATTCTCGCACGTGTCGACTCTTGCTCTCTTCGGAATTGTGTGGATGACTTTTATCCGAAAGTCTGATGTTATATCACCGGTATCATACATCCCACACATCATCATAATAGTTTTTTATTTGCCATTTCCCCAATGATTTTAGAAAATCCGATTAAATGTTATCTATCGCTTATTTGATTTCAAGTTTTGTAAAATTCTTTTAAAGTCTGACTCCGATACTTGATTCCCTATCTCTTCTCTGTCGACTCCTCTTCCTTCTTCTATCACATCATCAGACACGTCCTTCCCTCATAGAGCCATTCGGTGTACTGTTTCCACCATTACGACCACTACTCTGCATTTGACAGTGGAAATCCCATTGCACTCTTAATGTTACAGCCCTTGATTTTGATTTCATCCAAGGTTGTTCTGACTTTCCTATACGATGAGTCAGTCCTTTCGAGAACCATATCTTTTTCGATTTCTTTGCATTTTTCGTGGAGCCATTTCGCCTTAGCCTCCCTACATTTCGTATTGATTCCACTCTTAATTGACTTGTATCTCTGTATTCCTGAATTTCCGTGAACGTATTTGTTCTTCCTTCTTTCATCGATCAACTGAAGTATTGCTTCTGTTACTCACCATTTCCTCGCAGTTATCTTCCTTGTACCTATATTCTTTCCAACTTATTTGAGTTCCTTTTTTACATATGTCCATTCTCTTCAGTCGAACTGGCTACTGAGTTATTCATTGTCGCGGTATTTATAGCCTCAGAGAACTTTAAGCGTATTTCTTCATTCCTTAGTATTTCCGTATCCCACTTCATTGCGCACTGTTTCTTCCTGCCCAGTCTCTTAAACTTCAGCCTATGCCTCATCGTTAGCAGATTGAGATCTGAGTCTACATCTGCTTCTGTGTACCGCTGACAATCCAATGAGTGACTTCGGAATCGCTGCCTGACCTTGATGTAATCTAACCGAAATCTTCCCGTACCTCCCGACCTGTTCCAAATACACCTCCTCCCCTTATGAATCTTGAACAGGTTATTCGCTATTACTAGCTGAAGTGTGCTGCAGAACTCACTGTTTCTCCTCTCTCATTCCTACCAACAAGTCCATATTCTCCCGTAACCCCTGTTTACACTCCTTCCTCTACATTCGCATTCCAAACCCCAATGACTGTTAGTTTTTCATTTCCCTTTACGTACTGAATTACTTCTTCTCTTCATCTTCGGCTTGCGACGTAAGCATGTACCCCTGCACTAATGTTGTCGGTGTTGGTTTTCTATCGATTCTGATGAGAACAACACTATCACTGAAGTGTTCACAATGTGTACCTCTCTTGTATGTATTGAGCTTGTGCATTTACCTTTCAGATTCTCTAGCTCACCTACCAAAGCTTCTGACATTCCACGTCCCGACTCGTAGAACGTTATCGTTCCGTTGATTATTCCATCTTTCTGTCGTGGTCACCTCTACCTTGGCAGTCACGTCCCGGAGATACGAATGGGTGTTCACTCCGGAATTTTTTTTTCAATGGGAAGATCATCATAACACCTCTTCATGTAGTGGATTGGCAAGACAGCCAATACACTATGAAGGAAGCCGAAAGGCATGCGTTTAAGCTCACGCAGGCTGGCGTGCGGTCTGGAACAGGACAGGGATATGAGACTAGCAAAAATAATACGTAGCTGCTGGAATACTTAACTTTAATCCATAATTGGTGAACATCGCTCTTGACGGTACATGTTTTACAGCATCAATAGTAACTGGTAATGGCGCCTTGCTAGGTCGTAGCAAATGACGTAGCTGAAGGCTATGCTAACTATCGTCTCGGCAAATGAGAGCGTAATTTGTCAGCGAACCCTCGCTAGCAAAGTCGGCTGTACAACTGGGGCGAGTGCTAGGAAGTCTCTCTAGACCTGCCGTGTGGCGGCGCTCGGTCTGCAATCACTGATAGTGGCGACACGCGGGTCCGACGTATACTAACGGACCGCGGCCGATTTAAAGGCTACCACCTAGCAAGTGTGGTGTCTGGCGGTGACACCACACTTCAGGCCATATGTCCTGTGCACACGCATTACGTGTGTCTAATGAAGCGGTTGTCACTACCTCCTGCATGATGACGCCGTAGATCATTGCTGATTATTGCGTCTTTTAGGAGCAGTTTCCAACCCCAAGAGTAAGAGAGTGCCCTGAAACTCAGCTCACTCCTCTGCACTCTTCGACAAGGTTGTTGGTAGAATGAGGTTGACTTCTTGTAGCGGAAGCCTTCGGCAGCCACGGCTAACGATTTTTATTCAAAACTTAAGCGATGACCGTGTTTGCAAGTACGACTGAAGTTGTGATTACTAGTGAAACACACAACCCATAATCATGACATCTTCGCGTATAGTTATTTGTTAGCTTTAGTACCCATGACATGTAATGTAATGCATCAGCCCCAGAAATTTTGTCTACAGCTACATGATGGCTGGGGAAACTTCTACATGTAGGCACAGGATCAGGGACTTAGCCTATAAATCGCAAGGTGCAGATGTGCCAACATGTTGCACCTAAGATAATGCACTGCGCTGGGAAAGCCGAGTTAACTCGTAAAATGTGCGAATATACAAGATATTTTCATTTAAATATCCTTAAGGGGAGGTTTACTCTCTTTGGCTCCAAAAAAGCATGTTCATTGAGAATTTTTTTCTCGGGATGTTTTATAGATATCAGTGTCAAATTTAAGCGAAATGTTTATTGATATTTCCTCTACAAACTTGAATTTTTTCAACCGGAAATGTCGACGAGCAAAGGCGGAAGTGCCGTCGGAAAGAAACAAAATTTCGATGTAGACTTCCACGCGCGGTATGTCACAGGTAATCCGGCTCGTCTGAAATCAAAACTGAATTGACGTTAGCGAAGTACACAAGATTCTTTAGGAGTTGTACCTCTCTTAAGATATTTGGACTATAGGAAACAAAATGACGGCCATTTGAAAGGAAAGGGTTTTTTCATCGAATTTTCGACTTCGTCGGTAAAGTAAAAATATTTATAGTCGATGGACCGGAATAAAAGTGGTACAACTCCTAGACAATTTAGTTACCTTCGTCGGAAACAAAGAATCATGCCAATCGGTTCAGTAAATTTGAAGTTACCATGCTTGGGGTCTAACTTTCAAACACGAGCGTTCAAACTTTCGCTTGAATTTTGTGTGTTTCCTCCCAAGCACCGGTACAATTACTCGTCCTCCGAAAGAAAAGAACTTGAACGTGAAAAAGGCCGATTTCAGGCTGGTGTATTTTTTTTGTTCAACCGCGAATAACTAACATTTCTCTTCCGTGCTCGGAAAAACCGTTTCAGGGATGGATTCTAAACACTTTTATGTATCCAAAAATGCAATTTAAAAAATATCGATTTTTTTGGACCAAAAAATAGTAAACCTCCCCTTAAAGCTGCCAGATAAGTGGGATAGCCGGCCAGAGCGGCCGAGCGGTTCTAGGCTCTTGAGTCTGGTTCTAAGTTCTAGGGGACCTCAGATGTTAACTCCCATAGTGCTCAGAGCCATTTGAACCATTTAAGTGGGATAGAAGGTTCCCTTTTGTTACTTTTCTATCTTTGCTCAGGACGTATTCGTCCTTTTTGTGCTGTGATAGGAGTTCTTGCAATGAGTTGTCGCAAATGAACTGGGTTCTTGGCAGCTGATAAATAGCATGATAACTGCTTGCAAAAAAATATAAGAACTGAAATATATTTACAGTCAAAACGAACATTATCTTTTGTTATACTACTTCATTGCTGTGACTGAGTGTAGGTACATTTATATATACTGATTGAACCAGTCTAACACTTATGTTGAAATAGACTGTGGTTGGTAATAAAATCTGAAGCACTGTTCACAAGAATTTCTCGTAGCTCAAGTGCGAGTAGTTCAATACATAATCTTTCTCGTTGCACTGTTCTGAGACAAAGTTCTCAAACATATGCGAAGACTTGCAGATTAACTTGGAGTCTATCTGATTATCTCTAAATCTGTTGTCGCCGGACGCAGTACACTTATCGCTGATAGCTGTCGACTAAGCGGTGACTCGAACATGTTGTTGTTGTTGTGGTCTTCAGTCCTGAGACTGGTTTGATGCACCTCTCCATGCTACTCTATCTTGTGCAAGCTTCTTCATCTACCAGTACCTACTGCAACCTACATCCTTGTTGGCTTTAGTACCCATGACATGTAACGTAATGAATCCACACAAGAAATTTTGTCTTCCCTGAAAATCTTTTTCAGTTATTATATGTATGCTATACAGCCATATGATGTTATGTATTATTTACTATGGCTGGGGAAACTACTGACCTTCAATACTGAATTGGTGATTCCTTGATGCCTCAGAACATGTCCTACCAACCGATCCCTTCTTCTAGTCAAGTTGTGCCACAGACTCTTCTTCTCCCTAATTCTCTTCAATACCTCCTCATTAGTTATGTGATCTACCCATCTGATCTTCAGCACTCTTCTGTAGCACCATATTTCCAATGCTTCTATTTTCTTCTTGTCCAAACTATTTATCGTCCATGTTTCACTTCCATACATTGCCACACTCCATACAAACACTTTCAGAAACAACTTCCTGACACTTATATCTATACTCGAACAAAGCCTGGCGTTAAAATGATTCGGGCCCGTTTGTCGCTCTATCTCTGGGCAGGCGATAGCAAGGAGCATATTTGTGGTGTCGATATCAGGCGGTATTGTCTACACTGCAGGAGCATTTTTCATTCTGGTTCTTAACTTTTACTCTACTGGAATATTGTCATTAGACTGCCACAGGTTGGCAATTGGTGTAGTTTTTGTTGACTCACGCGACGTCTGATTCGGTATACGTTTTTCATTATTGTATTTCGAATCATTTTGATTATATATTGGCAATAGTTAAAGCTTTCACAAAACAACAGGCCGAGCATTAATTACATGTATTTGAATACTTCCTTACAAAACTGGAGCTGATTCACAAAAGTTTGAAACATAGAAGTTGTGCGCTTGAAAAACTACCTAGAGATCGGTCTTTTTTGCGCGCATGATGTATACGAGGCAAGATTTATTTCAAATGTTTAAAACTCATCTTAGCCGAAGGTCCGGCACACCGCAGCAATAAATTTGAACCATGAGTCTCGCTCCAATTGGAAGCTGTTTAAAGATAATTAGTTTTGCACATAAAAACCGAACGAGGCTGATTGTTGTCCTACGTGAAATCCGAACGATCCACATACAAGTGGTGCCATAAGCAGGGTGTTAATTTCAGCCCAGTTAAAAAGTCTTGTAGGAGAAATTAATCTTTAGGTACAATTCGCCTGGGCGCCAGCTCCGGTTCGACGTTCAGACCTTGTTTAATATACTGTGACATAGTTACGGCAAATAATTGACGACCAATGCTGTACAATCACAATGAAGTCATGAGATATTCAATGGACTCTTTTATTAGAACATGTTACGCGTTTCGGGATTACACCCATCTTCAGACACCTGTTACAAAAAAGTGCAAAACATAAGTGAACAGCACATTCAACACGTCTCAACGTTACAGAAAATGAGATCGGGACATATGAGTTACATAGCATTTTTTTTAAAATCCTTTAGTGTAAACGTGTACTGAAGTACCATTCAGATAGCTAGTCGTAATTACACCCTGTTAGATGTTATATGCTCATTTTCTGTAACGTTGAGACGTGTTGAGTGTGCTGTTCACTTACGTTTTGTACTTTTTTGTAACAGACGTCTGACGATGGGTGTAATCCCGAAACGCGTAACATGTTCTAACAAAAGAGTCAATTGAGCATCTCATGGTTTTGCGGCGATTGTACACCATTGGTTGCCAATTATTAACATAAAAATGATGGCAGGCCTCAGACGGGATTTTGTGCCCTGTATATCATCGTTACGGTAAGACAAATGACCGCTGGTTCGGGCTAAACCAAAATCTTCGTGCCCTATACTCCTAGCTAAAACAGAAGCCGAGTACGAAGATCCCACCACCAAACCGCTATTCTATTTGCGATCGTATCCTACATATTTTTATAGTGCTTCCACGCTGTGACGATATTAGCAACTACGCACAATGTGTCCGCACAAATGAAGAATTTAACGGGCAGTATGTATGTCGTTCAGTAGTAGGTACTTCGTTTCTAAATGTCACCTCCATTCAGGACGCGAAGGTATTTCCAACAAAATTTTACCATCCCTTCAGTATCGTTTGTCCTGTGAAAGCCCTTTCCCTTGTCAGTGCTGCAGGACGCGCAAAGCGACTAGTGCTACACTTGTTGGGGCTTTGACCTCCCCACCCACTCGTACTGGTCGCCCACAGCAGTCGGTCAAAGAGCTGATTCTGAGTCAACATAATCAGACGCGGCAGCGTGCCTGGAGCAAAGCTGTGTTTTCCACAGAGATTGGATACTCCTCTGGAACGAGAGAAAATCGCTTCTAGAAAGAGAGAGGCCAGGCGCGTTTAAACACTGAGAGATTAAAAAGCGCCGCTATGAAAACATTGCCCTATAGATAAACAGACTGTCGTAGAAATACCCTGCTTTTCGCCTGGCTATTGGCGTTACCTTACACCTAAATGAAATTTGCTGTGGTAAGGTGTTTTAGAAAATAATCGAGTACTGCAAGTACTCTTATTTAACAGATTAAATAATTTGTCTAAGTATCTCCGTTGAACTTACCACAAGCATCAATACTCAGTACATTAGGGGCACTGAACTGTACAAGAAATTGTACTATATACATTTCTGGGAGTAGACATTAGGAGTGATATAAAATGGAACGACCATATAAAACTAATCGTCGGTAAAGCAGATGCCAGACTGAAATTCATTGGAATAATCCTAAGGAAATGCAATCCGAAAACAAAGGAAGTAGGTTACAGTACCCTTGTTCGCCCACTGCTTGTATACTGCTCGCCGGTGTGGGATCCGTACCAGATAGAGTTAATAGAAGAGATAGAGAAGATCCAACGGTGAGCAACGCGCTTCGTTACAGGATCATTTAGTATCGCGACAGCATTACGGAGACGATAGGTAAACTCCAGTGGATGACTCTGCAAAGGAGACGCTCAGTAGCTCGGTACGGGCTTTTGTTGAAGTTTCGAGAATATACCTTCACCGAGAAGTCATGCAGTATATTGATCCATTCTACGTATATCTCGCGAGGAGACCATGAGTATAAAATCAGAGAGATTAGAGCCCACACAGAGGCATACCGACACTCTTTCTTTCCACAAATGAGACTGGAGTAGAAGGGAGAACCGATAGAGGTACTAAAGTTATCCACCACCACACACCGTCAGGTGGCTTGCGGAATATGGCTGTAGATGTGGATGTAGTAGCAGCAAAGAAATTTGTATAGACATGTGTATTCAAATACAGAGATATGTAAACAAGCAGAACACGGCGCTGTGATCGGCAATGCTTATATAATACAACAAGTGTCTCGCGAAGTCGGTAGATCGGTTACTGCTGCCACAATGGCAGGTTATCAAGACTGAAGTGAGTTTCAACGTGGTGTGATAGTAGGCGCACGAGCGATGCGACACATCATCTCCTAGATACCGTGAATATCAGGAACCTGGAAAAACTTCCGACATCACTGCGGCCGGAAAAAGATCCTGAAGAGATTAATTGCAACCCTTCCGCAAATTGTTGCAGATTTCAATGCTAAGCCATCAACAAGTGTCAGCGTGCGAACCATTCGACGAAATATCATCGATATGGGCATTCAGAGCCGAAAGCCCACTCGTGTATCCTCGATGATTGCACGAGACAAAGCTTTACTCCTCGCCTGGGCCTGTCAACACCAATATTGGACTGTTGATGACTGGAAACAGCTGCCTCGTCGGCCGAGTCTCGTTTCAAATTACAGGGTGTTACAAAAAGGTACGGCCAAATTTTCAGGAAACATTCCTCAGACACAAAGAAAGAAAATATGGTATGTGGACATGTGTCCGGAAACGCTTACTTTCCATGTTAGAGCTCATTTTATTACTTCTCTTCAAATAACATTAATCATAGAATGGCAACACACAGCAACAGAACGTAACAGCGTGACTTCAAACACTTTGTTACAGGAAATGTTTAAAATGTCATCCGTTAGCGAGGATACATGCATCCACCCTCCGTCGCATGGAATTCCTGATGCGCTGATGCAGCCCTGGAGAATGGCGTATTGTATCACAGCCGTCCACAATACGAGCACGAAGAGTCTCTACATTTAGTACCAGAATGCGTAGACAAGAGCTTTCAAATGTACCCATAAATGAAATTCAAGAGGGTTGAGGTCAGGAGAGCGTGGAGGCCATGGAATTGGTCCGCCTCTACCAATCCATCGGTCACCGAATCTGTTGTTGAGAAGCGTACGAACACTTCGACTGAAATGTGCAGGAGCTCCATCGTGCATGAACCACATCTTGTGTCGTACTTGTAAAGGCACATGTTTTAGCAGCACAGGTAGAGTATCCCGTATGAAATCACGATAATGTGCTCCATTGAGCGTAGGTGGAAGAACATGGGGCCCAATGAAGACATCACCAACAATGCCTGCCCAAACGTTCACAGAAAATCTTTGTTGATGACGTGATTGCACAATTGCGTGCGGATTCTCGTCAGCCCACACATGTTGATTGTGAAAATTTACGATTTGATCACGTTGGAATGAAACCTCATCCGTAAAGAGAACATTTGCACTGAAATGAGGATTGACACATTGTTAGATGAACCATTTGCAGAAGCGTACCCGTAGAGGCTCTAACTTTCTGTATGGGGTCTGTTTGTTCTAAGTCGTGTCTCCCTACCACTTTCGCGCAACGACGCTCTGAGCGTAGTTTTAGAGAATTGACTAGTTTGAACCTGGGACCTGTTGCTGGTAAAGAGACGCCAGACCACACATGACATGTAGAGTTCAGTGAGACTAGCGATGATATAATCAAATACTTAATGATTTCAGCGTCAGCTCCACTGCACTCCCTGTAAGAGAACCTTAATACTAACTAAATTTAGTGGAAGGCGTTCAAGGCTTTCCTATTTTTAGTTAGCTGGTAAAATAATGTCGAAAAAGCAGTTACGTTTACCACTGGAAATTTTATTCTACTCACAAAACATTGTTTATAAATTGCACTATTGATAAAAGGAAATATTTTAATACAGGATGATAAAAACCAAATTCGTTCAACAAAAATGTGAACGAATATTGATATTGAGATTATAACATGTACCGTCAAGAGCGATGTACACCAATTCTGGATTAAAGTTAAGTATTATATCAACTACGTACTTTATTTGCTACTATTAATTCCCTTAACTGTTCCAGACCTCACGCCAGTCAGCGTGTAACTAAACGCGTGCATTTCGGCCTCCTCTAGCAACACAGTGTTGGCTCTTCTGCCAACACTTCAAAGAGTTCACTGGTATATACCTCGTGTACGGGTTCAGTGACTGCAACAAAAGAGCGCGACGCTATGCTTAGTTGATTTGTCTGTAATTTGTGGCCTTTTCTGTGTTTTGTGTCGTACTTTTTTGTAATTCCATATTACGGCCTTCTCTACTGTCGTGAATAATTCTCGTCTGAACGAAGGTAAGTAGGGAACAAATGGTGTAGGTCGTCATTACATCATTACTTTCTAACGAGCCACCAATGACGGGTGCCAGAAATCTACCCTGAACATCGTACGAAATTTTGACGATGGAGTTCGTGCTCAATTTGTACATATTTTGCTTGTAAATGGTGAACAGAGACATATGACGGATTCTTCGGCCAATACCGCAATGAGGCGCAGTTTAGTGGTCATATCAACGTTACAAGGCGATCGACATTATAATCAGCCGGTGGCAGGAATATGTCGACTGATTTCCATACTGAGATACGCTTATTGAGACCTAGTCCATTTTGTACAACATGATCTAGACTAAAATCCAGAGAGTGTTTGTCATAATGCGAAACACTGTAACCCTTATATGATACGAACTTCGAACGAACAAAGGAATCTGTATTACTAAATGGCTAGCTTCAAGGTTAATGGTACACTTTTCCAGTTCCAGGTTGCCTACCTAATGGTTTTCAAGCGCAAAAAAATTTGATTTTCAGTATTTTGTATGATTACGGATCGTATTTAAAAACTGTGTTGTCATAATCCACTCATTAAGAGCTATAATCTCATGTCAAATTTTTAACACAATAAGACAAGAACTACAGCTATAAACTGTGTGTGTATCTTGAGGCCGGCCGGGGTGGCACAGCGGTTCTAGGCGCTTCAGTCCGGAAGCGGGCGACCGCTACGGTCGCAGGTTCGAATCCTGCCTCGGGCATGGATGTGTGTGCTGTCCTTGGGCTAGATAGGTATAAGTAGTTCTAAGTTCTAGGGGACTGATGACCTCAGATGTTAAGTCCCATAGTGCTCATAGCCACTTTCTTGTATCTTGAGATACCGTAACACAAGGTGCGTAAATTAACCAGACTATTTTCATCCACGATGTGAGGATCAGAGCACTTAGAAACTTTCAACAAAGCGTTCGACAATGTAAAATGTTGAAGGTGTTCGAAACTCTGAAAAAAATAGGGATAAACCATAGTGAGAGATGGGTAATATATAATACGTTCAAGAGCCAAGAGGGAATAATAAGAGTGGACGATCAAGAACGAAATGCTCGGATTAAAAAGTGTGTAAGACAGGGGTGTAGTCTTTCACTCCTACTGTTCAATCTGTACATCGAAGAAGCAATGATGGAAATAAAAGAAAGATTCAGGAGTAGGATTAAAATTGAGGAGGAAAGTGTATCAATGATACGTTTCGCTGATGACATTGCTATCCTGAGTGAAAGTGAAGAAGAATTACATGATCTGCTCAATGGAGCGGTCAGTCTAATGAGTACTGAATATGGATTGAGAGTAAATCTAAGAAAGGCGAAGTTAATGAGAAGCAGCAGAAATGAAAACAGGAGAAACTTAACATCAGGATTGATGGTCCCGAAGTAGATGAAGTTCAGGAATTCTTATACCTTGGCAACATAATAACCAATGACGGACGGAGCAAGGAGGTCCTAAAATGCAGACTACCACTGGCAAAAAGGCATTCCCGGCCACGAGCAGTCTACTAGTATTAAACATAGGCCTTAATTTGAGGAAGAAACTTCTGAGAATATACGTTTGGAGCACAGTATTCAATGGTAGTGGAACATGGACTGTGGGAAAGCCGTAATAGAAAAGGATCGAAGCACTTGAGATGTGGTGCTACAGAGGAATGTTTAAAAATAGATGCACTGATAAGGAATGAGGAGGTTCTGCACACAATCGGAGAGGAAAAGAATATATGAAAAACACTGACAAGGAGAAGGGACATGATGAAAGGACATCTGTTAAGACATCAGGAAAGAAATTCCATAGTATTAGAGGAAGCCGTAGAGGGAAAAAACTGTAGAGGAATACAAATTGGAATTTTTGATACGTTCATATGGGACCAAACTGCTGAGGTCATCAGTCCCTAGGCTTATAAACTACTTAATCTAACTTAACTATCTGACACTAAGGACAACACACACACCCGAGCCTGAGGGAGGACTCGAACCTCCGATGGGGGGAGCCGCACGGATCGTGACAGTGCGACTAAGACCGCGAGGCTACCCCATGCGGCGATTGGAATACATCCAGCAGATAATTGAGGACGTAGGTTGCAAGTATGAAGAGTATGGCACAGGAGAGAAATTCGTGGCGAGCCGCGTCAAACCAGTCAGAAGACCGATGACTCAAAAAGAAAAAAAAAAAAGAAAAGAGTGATGTACTGCGTCACACCTAATCAAATTCTTGTAAAAGTGGTCGCATTGTGAACATGCCTTCAAATCGTTGTAGAGCGGAAATAGTACGTTTCCGGACATGGGCTTCAATTCAAAATACCATGTAACCTCTACAAGTCCTAGAAGTTTGTAACGGGAATTTCCGAGTAAGATGCTAAACGGACAAATTTGCCTTATAAATTGAAGACTATGTTTCTGCTCCGTTTTACGTCGTTAAAGAAATAAATAGCTAGCTCATTGTCAACGAAATGAGAGAGCGTAGGAAAATGCCGAACATTTCAGCGCTAGCCCAAAAAAATAACTGTATGCTATGCTGTTTGAGGCCCTTTTTCGTTCTGCTGTACATCGAACCAATTAACGTTTGGAATGCACTAGCTGTCGTTTTATTTGGAATAGTTGCGCCGGCCTCCCGGCGTGTTTCATTACGCGGCCGTTAAATAATCACGGGTAGCGAGATAAACGACCGGAGGTGCCGCAGGGGTGGCCGGGGACAGGAATGGAATAAAGATGGCGCCCACGCTAACCGTCCGAGTGCCGAGTGGCTATAAATTGGGCCCGCTCGCGTTAAATCTGATCTGGACTTCGGGAGGTGTGTTGTGTCGCGCTGCATAGCCGGCAGACTCTGTGTGTTCAACGCCTCCGTCGCTGACAGCCATTCGTGTAGAGATAACAGCAAGTAGACATCGATGTACATTTCTTGTAACCGTCGACTGCTAGCGACGTTGTTGGAGAGTCGCGCAGCAGAAATTGGCCCTTACCTGCACAGACAAGGCGAAAGAGGAGGGGATAATGTTGCTGCTAAGGGTCCTTTGTGAGCGACCACCGGGCGGTAGGCGAGGGGCAGTTCGACAGTTGACACCTGTTCACAGACGTTCAGGGTGTCTACAATTAAACTTGCGCTGCTTGAGAGCGCGTCCGTGAAAAATAAGTGATCGTGGGACAATGAAACGACGCGGAAACATTTATAAGAACAAAAGGAAGAGAAATGACAAACAGTTAAAAGAGCAATATGTGAGTTAACGAGCATTTTGCTCTGATTTAAGCATATGGCCGAAAGAGACAGCCTTCAGGAATTGTGAAATGAACCCTGTCGTTCAGGACCCTGTGCCACAAAGAGTGGAGATTCGCCACTAGGTGGGCAAATTCACAGGCATCTGTAGTGCTGAATGAGGCCTAAGTGCTGTAGTGTGCGAGTGAGATAGACGAGAATAGGGAAACAATAGAAGCTAATCATAGCGTGTAGGCTTTCACGGCCGGCGTCTTCAGTAATTAAAACTTTCGGGCTAAGAGGCCGTGGTCCAATAGTAGAAACACTTCTCCCTGACGTTTCGTTGCCAGCTGCGGGCAGACTCACCTCAGATGATGTTGCCCGCAGCTGGCAACGAAACGTCAGGGGACTCACCTCAGATGATGTTGCCCCCAGCTGGCAACGAAACGTCAGGGAGAAGTGTTTCTACTATTGGACCACGGCCTCTTAGCCCGGAAGTTTTAATTACTGACAGTAGAAACTGTTTGTGGCCAGGGAGACATAGCAGTTTAAATATGGCGGACCTAAGATCAGCGATAAAGGGAAACATTTATAAATATTATTAAATTCTGTAGTAATTAAGGGAATGAAGCCATAGTAATTTTAATTTAGCACCCTTCTTAAGATTTTCATGGTGATCCCAATAAAACTTGAATATTGATCATATCTATAATAGTTTACAATTTACTGCTAAAGTCGTGGTCGTGCGGTAGCGTTCTCGCTTCCCACGCCCGGGTTCTCGGGTTCGATTCCCGGCGGGGTCAGGGATTTTCTCTGCCTCGTGATGGCTGGGTGTTGTGTGCTGTCCTTAGGTTAGTTAGGTTTAAGTAGTTCTCAGTTCTAGGGGACTGATGACCATAGATGTTAAGTCCCATAGTGCTCAGAGCCATTTTTGAGCTGCTGAAGTGAAATTAACAAGTTTTGTAACAAAGACCTGAATGCTAAAATCTGAATACTTTGGTCGATCTTAACGAACGACATTTCATACAGAAGCGCATCATTAAAATGATAAATGTTGTAAATATCAACTCTGTAACTTTATTCGCAGGCCGGGGTGGCCGAGCGGTTCTAGGCGCTACAGTGTGGAACCGCGCGACCGATACGGTGCCAGGTTCGAATCCTGCTTCGGGCATGGATGTGTGTGATGTCCTTAGGTTAGTTAGGTTTAAGTAGTTCTAATTTCTAGGGAACTGATGACCTTAGATGTTAAGTCCCATAGTTCTCAGAGCCATTTGAACCATTTTTTGTAACTTTATTTGTCTAACAGATATAGTAAATTCAAGTTATCAGCTTTTTCAGTTAAGTATCAGATCAGCATTTCCTCCACACAAAGCACAATGAACGATAACAGCATGACAACTTATTGAATCATTAGGTAATAGAATATTTGTTGAAAAGTTTAGTGCGTAATAGTTACTTTTATTCTACAATTATTTATCAGAAAGCACAATGGTGCAGGGCTACTGGCCATGACATTCAGAGTTAAGAAGGAAACTGCACTGGTTTTATGTAAAAGAATTTAACGTTTATTATGTAATGGGTATTATTGTTACTTTATTTAAAATGTGAAAGTGGTCAATCTTTGATTATTTAAATATGTTAAAAATATGCAAAATAATGTAGAATAAGCTGTAGCCAATCAGATGGGCGGCTTCAGGAAAGGGAACTGCACCAGTCAGTTGAGCGAGGATGTTCGGCGCGCGGGAAACGCGGCCGGGGACTGGCGGAGGAACAGTAATGGAGGAGGTGCGAAAGTGGACAGTCGGTCTTTAGGTAGCTAGGAAGTGAAATGTCTTAGAAAATTTCGCCTTACGTGGTATCGCAGGACTTAGTGTCTGAGCGGTGAGCAGCCGCGCGCCTGGAGAGAACTCTAACTTTTCGCTTAGTCAACGAGGTGGAGTATTGGACTTGTTGGTTGGTTTGGGGAAGGAGACCAGACAGCGTGGTCATCGGTCTCATCGGATTAGGGAAGGATTGGGAAGGAAGTCGGCCTTGCCCTTTCAGAGGAAACCATCCCGGCATTTGCCTGGAGTGATTTAGGAAAATCACGGAAAACCTAAATCAGGATGGCCGGACGCGGGATTGAAACGTCGTCCTCCCGAATGCGAGTCCTGGGTTTAACCACTGCGCCACCCCGCTCGGTCTATTGGACTTGTAATTTGCGATGAAATTGTGATTGATTGAACTGTGTCAAACTGATATGCTTTTCAGTCTAATAGAAATTCTAAATACTAGCACTTTCACTATTAGTTTGCTTTGACAATAAACATTATTCTAACCAATTCGTAACTGTGGATCATTAATTTTGTTCACATGGCTCCGAGCACTATGGGACTTAACATCTGAGGTCATCAGTCCCCTAGAACTTAGAACTACTTAAACGTAACTAACCTAAGGACATCCATGCCCGAGGCAGGACTCGAACCTGTGACCGTAGGAGCAGCGCGGTTCCGGAATAAAGCGCCTAGAACCACTCGGCCACAACGGCTGGCGATCGTCAATTTAGCTCCGAATATTATTATTACTGTTGTTATATGTTATATTAACTTTGTACGGTTGATACAATTTCGCAAACTTGCCACCAGCCAGACAATTTAACCAAATGCTCACAAGTGTCTAATTTAGGACGTGTAATGCGAAACGTGCAGTTCAACCACTAGATGAGTTTGAGCCAAGATATTTCGACGAAGAGGAACCGCATGTGAGCCAGAAAATCTTTGGAATGTTAGCTCACAAACGTTTTACTTTCAACATGAGTGGATAACGTTTGTTAATTGCGTACCATGCTTACATTGCAGGTTACAAACGTTGCTGAATGTGACGACAATCCGCATCCGCATTAGCCTGGAAGTTTATACACAATTCACATCTGTTCGCAGCAATTTTTGAACGATGGACCATAGAGTGTTCAGCTGTCGCCATACAGCCCGTGCACTTAGATCGCACACTGCGTCCAGCATTCTCTGCTATGCCAACTGTAACATCTTGAAACATTTGTAGCGCAATTCCCAGGAGCAACTGCCAAGTCAGCAAGTTAATTGTAACTTCCGAATATATTCTTCAACGCCAGTTTCGAAAGAGGATTTGTCTATATTTCTTTAACGCGTCGGTAGTCGCGAAGAGCAGCAACCCTGTTACTGCTCTTTTGACAAAACAACTTTACGGGTAAAGCAGTGCTCACCTTGTTTAGATCCATGTTGACTGGCTACAACTATACTGCACACTCAGGCTTATATGTCAACACTACGTCGCCTTGCCAGTACGGGCGCCTAATGTCATGATAGCAACGCCACAAACAACGCAAAAGCAGCAGCTTGCAGTCTGAGCACCAACCCTACAAAGTTGGGTACTATGGGCTCTATTTGTGTCGGCTCGATGGTGATGAGTGTCCCAGTCTGGTTGACATGGAACAGTGTCCGTCGATCGCGACGGCTCCGATCTGTAACTGTTAAAAACAAACTCCTCGCTTGGTTGATTAGTTTCAGACAATATCTCCCTTAGACTGATATCAGCGTATGGATGGAGCATCACGCCGGAATGTGTGAGCAGCCCTTGTTTAAATCTGAAGCGCTGGTCGTCGAAGTCTGTCGGTCTTCTTTACTTCGAACCCTCCGCGACTGCACCACTCGGTACGGCAACAACTCCCTTGATGTGAAACAATTAACTAAATATGCTTCGCGTGTTCGCGGCAGGCTTATAAGCTTACGTGAACTTGATAACTGCAGTTCTCATGCCCGGTTTGCGAATGAGTGTTCAAACACAGATAATAGGATATATTGAATTATTATTATCCATGACGCAAGCCGATGCCACATCATAGTTTTGCGAGGATGTTTGGTTTATTAATTAATATAGCGTCGTCAAGGCGTTGCTACGGTGTTAACTCAACAACTAATGCGACGTAGTTCCAGAGATAAAATACTCTTCAGAGAATGTACAGAAAGCGTCGTATTTCGGTGTAAACTTGCTGTTCACTTTCAATAAAATCACTAAATCGCCTTTAACTTTTGCGTTCCATCAAAAAATAGTTAGTTTCACAATTACACAGTAATTTTCGATTAAATGACGTATCTGACACGAAGCATTTAGGTTATATATTTACTAAGATGGTATCTGTTCTTTCGGACCAAGCCGCTCGTTAGAATGAAATTACAATGAAATGAACACCCTTAGCTGCTTACAGGCGTTGACATACGCCAACGTGGACAGATGAAAATGTGTGCCTCGACCCGCACTCGAACCCGGGATCTCTTGCTTACATGGCGGACGCTCTATCCATCTGAGCCACCGAGGACACAGATGATAGCGCGACTGCAGGGATTTATCTCTGGCACGCCTCCCGCGAAACCCACATTCTCAACGTATTGTCGCGCACTACATTTGTAGTGCCCCCGCCCATTATACTCATTACTCGCGGCGTGTTGCCGATTCCCGAAGGCTAAGTCCCAGCGTTAATCACGTATCACACGATTCACTTTTCTTTCACATATAGTTATTGCTCCGTTGTCTGGCTAAACCGTAAATGTTATTTTACTTCAGTTCGAAATTCTGACTAGTACGTCAAGTCGATACTGGAAAAGTTTTAAAACTACAGGTCGGTTTGAAACAATCTAGTAGCGTTCAATAGGCTTACTACTACACTCCTGGAAATGGAAAAAAGAACACATTGACACCGGTGTGTCAGACCCACCATACTTGCTCCGGACACTGCGAGAGGGCTGTACAAGCAATGATCACACGCACGGCACAGCGGACACACCAAGAACCGCGGTGTTGGCCGTCGAATGGCGCTAGCTGCGCAGCATTTGTGCACCGCCGCCGTCAGTGTCAGCCAGTTTGCCGTGGCATACGGAGCTCCATCGCAGTCTTTAACACTGGTAGCATGCCGCGACAGCGTGGACGTGAACCGTATGTGCAGTTGACGGACTTTGAGCGAGGGCGTATAGTGGGCATGCGGGAGGCCGGGTGGACGTACCACCGAATTGCTCAACACGTGGGGCGTGAGGTCTCCACAGTACATCGATGTTGTCGCCAGTGGTCGGCGGAAGGTGCACGTGCCCGTCGACCTGGGACCGGACCGCAGCGACGCACGAATGCACGCCAACACCGTAGGATCCTACGCAGTGCCGTAGGGGACCGCACCGCCACTTCCCAGCAAATTAGGGACACTGTTGCTCCTGAGGTATCGGCGAGGACCATTCGCAACCGTCTCCATGAAGCTGGGCTACGGTCCCGCACACCGTTAGGCCGTCTTCCGCTCACACCCCAACATCGTGCAGCCCGCCTCCAGTGGTGTCGCGACAGGCGTGAATGGAGGGACGAATGGAGACGTGTCGTCTTCAGCGATGAGAGTCGCTTCTGCCTTGGTGCCAATGATGGTCGTATGCGTGTTTGGCGCCGTGCAGGTGAGCGCCACAATCAGGACTGCATACGACCGAGGCACACAGGGCCAACACCGGGCATCATGGTGTGGGGAGCGATCTCCTACACTGGCCGTACACCACTGGTGATCGTCGAGGGGACACTGAATAGTGCACGGTACATCCAAACCGTCATCGAACCCATCGTTCTACCATTCCTAGACCGGCAAGGGAACTTGCTGTTCCAACAGGACAATGCACGTCCGCATGTATCCCGTGCCACCCAACGTGCTATAGAAGGTGTAAGTCAACTACCCTGGCCAGCAAGATCTCCGGATCTGTCCCCCATTGAGCATGTTTGGGACTGGATGAAGCGTCGTCTCACGCGGTCTGCACGTCCAGCACGAACGCTGGTCCAACTGAGGCGCCAGGTGGAAATGGCATGGCAAGCCGTTCCACAGGACTACATCCAGCATCTCTACGATCGTCTCCATGGGAGAATAGCAGCCTGCATTGCTGCGAAAGGTGGATATACACTGTACTAGTGCCGACATTGTGCATGCTCTGTTGCCTGTGTCTATGTGCCTGTGGTTCTGTCAGTGTGATCATGTGATGTATCTGACCCCAGGAATGTGTCAATAAAGTTTCCCCTTCCTGAGACAATGAATTCACGGTGTTCTTATTTCAATTTCCAGGAGTGTATTATGACGTCTACAAGAGAGATTGAGTTAACATCTCCATTGCAGTGTTACATTGTACTCGGAACGAACTTACAGCTCGATGCGGCTACAACTTTCTTCTTGCATAAATGTTGTCTCTGATGTATTTATAGTCTGAGCTTTAACCTTTGTAATGAATATGTTCTGAATCATTTATTTAAAGTTTCAGGCTTAGTGTATCGAATAGAGTTTCATTTAGTCCTTCCTTTATAATAAACATTATTATTTACATAGTATTCCTGTTAGTCAAACTTGCAATAGCGTTAATTTTGTTGTCAGTATCTCCCGTCAATGTCAGGATAACTAATTTTGCTCTTTCTTTACTACCAAATGGCTTTCAGTAGGGGTTCCATATTTGGGGTGTTACAGTACCGTTTCCGTAAAGACGAGGGCGTGGTGAAAAGTAGTGCCTCCATTTATTTATTTGTAAACTATTAAAGCTTTTTAAATAAACCTTATTAATGTTCTTCGTCTGTATTCTTCGTGTCTAGGAATTTAATTTCTCAACTTATTCACCATGACTATGAATAAATTTCTGCCGACAAGATACGAGTTTGTTGGTAGCATCAATGTAGAATGACTTTGTTGACAGAGCCACTACCTTACCTGTGGTTGCACGGCTTCCTCAATATTCAAGTGAAGTCCTCGATAGTATCCTTTAAGTTTTGGGAAAAGATGAAAATCGGATGGTGTCAAGTCAGGACTGAAGGATGATCGATGACAGTCAACCCAAGGCGTCTGGTTGTAGCAGATCTCGTGTGAGGTCTGGCATTGTGATGCTGAATGAGAGAGTGGTCCAGGTATGGACGTTAAGAATAAATATGTAGAATGTTAAAAGTATTTGTTTTACTTGAAAAGCTTTAACAGTTTACAGAGACTTAAGTAGCGAAATTTTAATTACAGCCTCCCTGTATTTATTGCGTAACTTCTAACCTACAGCTAGTGAGTCCGAAAACGAACGTATAAATGGTTCAAATGGCTCTGAGCACTATGGCACTTAACTTCTGAGGTCATCAGTCCCCTAGAACTTAGAACTACACACACATCCATGCCCGAGGCAGGATTCGAACCTGCGACCGTAGCGGTCGCGCGGTTCCAGACTGTAGCGCCTAGAACCAGCCGAACGTTGTAACCTCCCCACAGAAAAATGTCAATGAAAATGTAGATGAGCCAAGTGTAACCTCCCAATACAATTATTAAATTAAATGAATTTTTAATTATAGTAACCTCTGAACAAAATTTTGTTTTTAATGTAACCTCTGAACAAAATTGGCTCCGATTTTATAGTCTCTGTACAAAGAATGCATCCACACTTAATATTCCCACAAAATTCTTTTCTCATTTAATGTCAAGTTCAAAAATAGAAAAATTCCTAAACACCAAAAATAATAAGAAAGTTTAGTAACCTGATAAATTTTATGAGGACAGCAGCGCTGGCCTTTGGCCCTGTATTCTGAATAAAAAAAGCGAAAATTCTTACCTCAATAAAAACTGCAATTATATCCACTTTAAAATTAGTCATTTTTCGACACAGCTTCGTGCAATGCTGGCGTATATATTTTTTTTTTTATTCTTGGATGCAATGATAATGCATTGGAAATTCTTTAAATTGAAATGAATGCTTTTCTTTAAAAGAGTTGCTTTATATTAAAAAATTATTAATGGGGCATTTCTTTGAACAAATTAAATTACAATTAACATACATTATTAAATATGCGCAAGGCTGCTTCTTTACCTTCTACAACAATACTCATCCTCCAGAGTCCTGACCAGAGTCGCGAGCAGAGCACACAGCCGACACATGCTGACTGCCGCCGACTAGCACGGACTAGCACGGACTGATTACTACTACCGGACTGACTACTACTGTCGACTCGCGCGGTCAAGCGCAGACTAGCAACAACTAACGATAAACTACTCTCTGGTCAGAGATTCTGTCATGCCTCGCCCATCGCTGGCAATGTATACATCTTACAACGTATAAGCAGGTTGTGGCATCATGACGAATAATCCGACAAATGCAGATGTTCAGAATCAATAGTTTCTCATTGGAGCACTGAAAAACATAAGTCGCACAAACAATAGATCAACCGAAATAAAACGACAGCGACTGCGTGCTGACAGGACGATATCTCGTAAAATAGGAAAGGGGAAAGAAACTGAGCATAGCCAGCAATGATACTTACTACGGTACTAGCGGTGGGAAACACAGAACATGCATCACACGGACAATACATGTCAGTTCCCTGACGAACTGTACAGGAATATTAATTAAAATAAAATTTTCTTACCCTTGTTCTGTATCTAACGGAAATAGTGATCCCTTGGAAAGCGCTTCCAGCTATGTTTCCCCATGCTTCTTTATTCACTTTACTGAGCATATGGAATAGCTAACGGTTCCTGTAAACCTCTCAGCCACGGTTTTCAATGAGATCTTTCTTCCTTAGTTAGCGTCTTTAGACAAAAAATTAGCAGCACTGCACATAATCAGATGTGCCATATTTTGAAGAACTATCCCTGAAGGTAGGATGCAGGAAGACTGCGATGTCATGTTACAATGTCCAGCTACGTTAATGTGACCGATTGTCAAAAGCCTTAAGACACCTGTTGCACCGCGGATCGCTGTAAGATCGAGTGTGCAACTGGGCAGCTTTCGTTGTAGTGGAAAGTGATGCATCATCAATTGTTGTTACATTTACTGTGGACATAATTAAATCTATTGGCTCTTCGTTTATATTTGAAATATTACTGGTGGTTGACACGCACTGATTGTCTAAGATTGAAGAATTAGAACTGTGAGACTGAATCTCTCTAGTATAATCAGTGAAACTATTCAAATCGTCGTTTTCATTCATTGCACTTCGCGATATACGGTTTGCAGTTTCTCGCGGCATTTGCATAAGTAAAAAATGGACACAAAATCAAACAAAGACAAAGCGGACACAAGGTGAAGTAAGTACAATGACAACAAAGAGCAATAAATTGCCGATGATTTGTGAAAAAAATATGACAAATTAGCAAATGCGTTGCGCCAGATTCAAACTACGCTTACCACTAGATAAGTAAGAGGAGATATATAGCTGACTACTTCTCAGAAAATTCTCGAAAATACAATCCTGGCCGGATGTCGCCAAGTGTAACCTACCAGTATATAAAAATTTGCGTCACAAAATTGACTGAGAATTGAAACTAATAAATTTTGGACGTAAGCAGCGCTACGTCATGGCCCTGCATAAACTGCAACCTGAATAAACTGAAAAATTCTTACCTCATGAAGGTGTCGCCGGATAACGCCGTCCATATATCTGCTCCTAAATGCCACAGATTAATGCAATGCTGGCCTATCTACTACTACTGAACAACATTTGTCTGGGATTTGCGTTATTAAGAAAAACTGACTTTGCTTGTTGACACAGCTTCATAGCTGGTCCTCTGATTATTAAACAACACATGACTTCGATCTGGGAAAATCTGTAAAATATTTATATTCAAGTAAATGACTGGTAAGAAATTATGTTCTGGAAAACCTTATTATTGAAAACATTTCTGCAAAGCGATACATAAAAAATTGAACATTACAAGTCTGACTTAATTAATGCTGACAAATCACATAAAGATTGAAACAAATTCATGTTAACGTCTCAGACAACAAATTCTTGCAGGGCGATGAAGAATAATAAAGTTAACCTTACACTACATGTCAATGAACTGCTCTGCGCCAGCGGCGACTGCTATTGCTCCTACATGGCTAGCAACTGTACTGTACCGGTGAGTTACTACGACTTCTCCGTAACAGCGAGCTGTTGCGACTGCTCCACAACAACGAAGTATTGCGACAGCTCTGTAGGAGTGAGCGATTAATACTGCTGCCGACATTGCTCTGACCTGCGATTCTATTGAAGCAGAGATGTTTTATATCGCAGGCAGCGCGTGAGCAATACATCGAAATTACATTTGCTCCAGTAGGGTAGTGAACAGTAAACGTCTTACATAATGAACTCCTTACATGTTGTCCTGCTGGTATACGCCATCGCACCAAGGAAGACTAAACTGTATCTAGGGGTGGATATGGTCCCCAAGGATAGATGCGTACGTGTGTTGGTCCATTCCGCCTTACAGAATAACGAGATCACCCAGGGAAAGCCACGAAAAATTTCCTCAGACCATAACGCTGGACCCTTCCGACGATTGTTGCAGGGTCTTTGCTTTCAGACGTATCGCGCTGTACACGATTGTTGCAGGGTCTTTGCTTTCAGACGTATCGCGCTGTACACGCCAACGGCCGTGTGTCCGATGGAGCATAAAAAGTGATTCTTCTGAAAAGGCCACCTATCGCCAGTCGGTGGACGCCCAGTTACGGTATTGGCTTGCGAATTCCAGCCTTCGTCGCCGCTGAACGGCTGTCAGAATGGGTGCAGGAACCAGGCGTCTCTTGCGGAGGCCCATACACAACAACGATCGCTGAACGTTCCTTGTGGAGACAGTGTTGGTAGCCACTTGCCTCGTCTGGGCGGTCACTTGCTCAACAGTTGCAGGTCCACCGCTGCGTACACATCTCCGCACACGACGTTCACCTCTGTCGTCTATTACCCGTGGTGCGCCACAGTTGCTTAAGCACCGGTTTTGAATAGAGCCATTTGCCATGCACTACTTTATCTACGGTGGCACGTGAACAGGTTACAAACTTCGCCGTTTCGGAAATACTTTCACCTTTGGGCCGAAAGCCATTGATGATGCCCCATTTGGAGATTAGGTGAATCGTTCCGTTTCCGCATTAGGACAACGACTGCACACTTCTCCGCGTCGCACGATACGCTTTATATATCCTCCACAGCTAGTTCTGCCACCTCCCGGGAGTGAGTGGTTAATGCACGTTGATGTCAACGGTCACATTAATGTGACTAGACCTTGTACGTAGTAGATAGATAGCAACAAGGATGGTCGGAGTACACAGGTTTGTAGCGACATGCAACTGAAGCTTTCGCCTCTTGGAAACAATGGGGTGGAATCGCCCAGCGCTCATGACGCACGAGCGTTTCTGCGCAGGTGGCAGGTCATTTTGCGCGGGATGGACTGTACGTGGTGATTTCCAAATAGGAAACTGCCTATTTGATCAAAATAACCCATGCATTCTGTTGCTCAGAACAGTAACGAAAGTAGTATGAGATGCATCGGAACGTAAATCGATGAAATAGCTGATATACTCAGTATAGACCGCTGGCCATTAAAATTCTAAATTCAGGAGGGATAAGAAATAATTCAATTTTCCTTAGTTGATTTTAGAATTGTAGGGGGATTCAAACTAAACTACTGACCTTCACCGGAACAGGTCATTAAGTCCCAACGGAACCGACTGGCCGCCGTGTTATCCTCAGCCTACAGGTCACAGTGGACGCGGATACGGAGGGGCACGTGGTCAGCACACGGCTCTCCCGGCCGTATGTCAGTTTACGAGACCGGAGACCCTACTTCTCATCAAGTAGCGCCTCAGTTAGCCTCACAAGGACTGTGTGCACCCTGCTTGCCAAAGCGCTGGCCACACCTCTATGGTCGCCCATACAAGTAGTAGCCCAGCACGACAGCGCTTAACTTCAGTGATCAGACGGAAACCATAGTGGCAAGGCCGTTGGCATTGTAGGAAGCTTACGTGATTAAATAGGTAGGTGATTAGGGGCATACAGAATCCAAAATCTGGTACATGGAGCTACCACTTGTGCCACCAACCACCGCCTTAACTCGGCAACGTTGGCATTGTAGGGAGTTTACGTGATTAAATCTGTATGTGATTAGGGGCATACAGAATCCAAAATCTGGTACACGGAGCTACCACTTGTGCCACCAACCACCACCTGAACCCGGCAACGAATTTACGTGATTAAATCTGTAGGTGATTAGGGGCATACGGAATTCGAAAATCTGGTACATGGAGCGACCACTTGTGCCACCAACCATCGCCTTAACCTGGCAACGTTAGCATTGTAGGGACTTTATGTGATTAAATGTGTAGGTGATTAGGGGCATACAGAATCCAAAATCTGGTACACGGAGCTACCACTTGTTCCGCCAACCACTGCCTTAACCCGGCAACGTTAGCATTGTAGGGGGTTTACGTGATAAAATCTGTATGTGATTAGGGGCATACAGAATCAAAAATCTGGTACACGGAGCTACCACTTGTGCCACCAACCACCACCTGAACCCGGCAACGAATTTACGTGATTAAATCTGTAGGTGATTAGGGGCATACGGAATTCGAAAATCTGGTACATGGAGCTACCACTTGTGCCACCAACCACTGCCTTAACCCGGCAACGTTGGAATTGTAGGGAGTTTACGTGATTAAATGTGTAGGTGATTAGGGGCATACAGAATCCGAAATCTGGTACACGGAGCTACCACTTGTGCCACCAACCACTGCCTTAACCTGGCAACGTCGGCATTGTAGGTAGTTTACGTTATTAAATCTGTAGGTGATTAGGGGCATACAGAATCCAAAATCTGGTACATGGAGCTACCACTTGTGCCACCAACCACCACCTGAACCCGGCAACGAATTTACGTGATTAAATCTGTAGGTGATTAGGGGCATACGGAATTCGAAAATCTGGTACATGGAGCTACCACTTGTGCCACCAACCATCGCCTTAACCCGGCAACGTTAGCATTGTAGGGAGTTTATTGATTAAATCTGTAGGTGATTAGGGGCATACAGAATATAAAATCTGGTACACAGAGCTACCATTTGTGCCACCAACCACCGCCTTAACCTGGCAACATTGGCTTTGTAGGGAATTTACGTGATTAAATGTGTAGGTGATTAGGGGCATACAGAATCCAAAATCTGGTGCAGAGAGCTACCACTTGTGCCACCAACCACTGCCTTAACCCGGCAATGTTGACATTAAGGGGAATTTACGTGATTAAATGTGTAGGTGATTATGGGCATACAGAATCCAAAATCTGGTACACAGAGCTACCACTTGTGCCACCAACCACCGCCTTAACTCGGCAACGTTGGAATTGTAGGGAGTTTACGTGATTAAATCTGTAGGTGATTAGGGGCATACAGAATCCAAAATCTGGTATACGGAGCTACCACTTTTGCCACCAACCACCGTCTTAGCCCGGCAACGTTGGCATTGTAGGGAGTTTACGTGATTAAATGCGTAGGTGATTAGGGGCATACAGAATCCAAAATCTGGTGCACTGAGCAACCATTTACGCCGCCAACCACCGCCTTAACGCGGCAACGTTGGCATTGTAGGGAGTATACGTGATTAAATGTGTAGTTGGTTAGGTGCATACAGAATCCAAAATCTGGTACACGGAGCTACCACTTTTGCCACCAACCACCACCTGAACCCGGCAACGAATTTACGTGATTAAATCTGTAGGTGATTAGGGGCATGTGGAATCCAAAATCTGGTACATGGAGCTACCACTTGTGCCACCAACCATCGCCTTAACCCGGCAACGTTGGCATTGTAGGGAGTTTATGTGATTAAATCTGTAGGTGATTAGGGGCATACAGAATACAAAATCTGGTACACAGAGCTACCATTTGTGCCACCAACCACCGCCTTAACCCGGCAACGTTGGCATTGTAGGGAGTTTACGTGATTAAATGTGTAGGTGATTAGGGGCATACAGAATCCAAAATCTGGTACACGGAGCTACCACTTGTGCCACCAACCACCGCCTTAACCCGGCTACGTTGGCATTGTAGGGAGTTTATGTGATTAAATCTGTAGGTGATTAGGGGCATACAGAATAGGCATACAGAATACAAAATCTGGTACACGGAGCTACCACTTGTGCCACCAACCACTGCCTTAACCCGGCAACGTTGGCATTGTAGGGAGTTTACGTGATTAAATGTGTAGGTGATTAGGGGCATATAGAATCAAAAATCTGGTGCATGGAGCTACCACTTGTGCCACCAACCACCGCCTTTGCCCGGTAACGTTCGCCTTGTGTAGAACTTACGTGATTAAATGTGTTGGTGATTAGGGGCATACAGAATCCAGAATCTGGTACACGGAGCTACCACCTGTTCCGCCAACCACTGCCTTAACCCGGCAACGTTAGCATTGTAGGGAGTTTACGTGATAAAATCTGTATGTGATTAGGGGCATACAGAATCAAAAATCTGGTACACGGAGCTACCACTTGTGCCACCAACCACCACCTGAACCCGGCAACGAATTTACGTGATTAAATCTGTAGGTGATTAGGGGCATACGGAATTCGAAAATCTGGTACATGGAGCTACCACTTGTGCCACCAACCACCGCCTTAACCCGGCAACGTTGGAATTGTAGGGAGTTTACGTGATTAAATGTGTAGGTGATTAGGGGCATACAGAATCCGAAATCTGGTACACGGAGCTACCACTTGTGCCACCAACCACTGCCTTAACCTGGCAACGTCAGCATTGTAGGTAGTTTACGTTATTAAATCTGTAGGTGATTAGGGGCATACAGAATCCAAAATCTGGTACATGGAGCTACCACTTGTGCCACCAACCACCACCTGAACCCGGCAACGAATTTACGTGATTAAATCTGTAGGTGATTAGGGGCATACGGAATTCGAAAATCTGGTACATGGAGCTACCTCTTGTGCCACCAACCATCGCCTTAACCCGGCAACGTTAGCATTGTAGGGAGTTTATTGATTAAATCTGTAGGTGATTAGGGGCATACAGAATATAAAATCTGGTACACAGAGCTACCATTTGTGCCACCAACCACCGCCTTAACCTGGCAACATTGGCTTTGTAGGGAATTTACGTGATTAAATGTGTAGGTGATTAGGGGCATACAGAATCCAAAATCTGGTGCAGAGAGCTACCACTTGTGCCACCAACCACTGCCTTAACCCGGCAATGTTGACATTAAGGGGAATTTACGTGATTAAATGTGTAGGTGATTATGGGCATACAGAATCCAAAATCTGGTACACAGAGCTACCACTTGTGCCACCAACCACCGCCTTAACTCGGCAACGTTGGAATTGTAGGGAGTTTACGTGATTAAATCTGTAGGTGATTAGGGGCATACAGAATCCAAAATCTGGTATACGGAGCTACCACTTTTGCCACCAACCACCGTCTTAGCCCGGCAACGTTGGCATTGTAGGGAGTTTACGTGATTAAATGTGTAGGTGATTAGGGGCATACAGAATCCAAAATCTGGTACACTGAGCAACCACTTACGCCGCCAACCACCGCCTTAACGCGGCAACGTTGGCATTGTAGGGAGTATATGTGATTAAATGTGTAGTTGGTTAGGTGCATACAGAATCCAAAATCTGGTACACGGAGCTACCACTTTTGCCACCAACCACCACCTGAACCCGGCAACGAATTTACGTGATTAAATCTGTAGGTGATTAGGGGCATGCGGAACCAAAATCTGGTACATGGAGCTACCACTTGTGCCACCAACCATCGCCTTAACCCGGCAACGTTGGCATTGTAGGGAGTTTATGTGATTAAATCTGTAGGTGATTAGGGGCATACAGAATACAAAATCTGGTACACAGAGCTACCATTTGTGCCACCAACCACCGCCTTAACCCGGCAACGTTGGCATTGTAGGGAGTTTACGTGATTAAATGTGTAGGTGATTAGGGGCATACAGAATCCAAAATCTGGTACACGGAGCTACCACTTGTGCCACCAACCACCGCCTTAACCCGGCAACGTTGGCATTGTAGGGAGTTTATGTGATTAAATCTGTAGGTGATTAGGGGTATACAGAATCCTAAATCTGGTACACGGAGCTACCACTTGTGCCACCAACCACCGCCTTAACCCGGCAACGTTGGCATTGTAGGGAGTTTACGTGATTAAATGTGTAGGTGATTAGGGGCATATAGAATCAAAAATCTGGTACACGGAGCTACGACTTGTGCCACCAACCACCGCCTTAACCCGGCAATGTTGGCATTAAGGGGAATTTACGTGTTTAAATGTGTAGGTGATTATGGGCATATAGAATCAAAAATCTGGTGCATGGAGCTACCACTTGTGCCACCAACCACCGCCTTTGCCGGGTAACGTTCGCCTTGTATAGAACTTACGTGATTAAATGTGTTGGTGATTAGGGGCATACAGAATCCAAAATCTGGTACACGGAGCTACCACATGTGCCACCAACCACCACCTGAACCCGGCATCGAATTTATGTGATTAAATCTGTAGGTGATTAGGGGCATACGGAATCCAAAATCTGGTACATGGAGCTACCACTTGTGCCACCAACCATCGCCTTAACCCGGCAATGTTGGCATTGTAGGGAGTTTACGTGATTAAATCTGTAGGCGATTAGGGGCATACAGAATCCAAAATCTGGTACATGGAGCTACCACTTGTGCCACCAACCACCGCCTTACCCGGCAACGTTGGCATTGTAGGGAATTTTCGTGATTAAATGTGTAGTTGGTTAGGGGCATACAGAATCCAAAATATTGTACACGGAGCTACCACTTGTGCCACCAACCTCCGCCTCAACACGACTAGGCAGAGATGTTTATGGCACTTGGATGACAGATAAGTGTATGTCTTTCCACGCTGCTTCAACACCAGTGCAGAGATAATGTCTCTTGACCGACAATGATAAGATGGTGTCAGTGGGTGAGAGTGTTGTGGCTCTGTCAATAGGTGAAGTTAATCTGTATGGAGTGGAGTCAAGACAGCATGGTAAATTGGCGGTCGTGCGAAATCTTGTTGAAAGATAATGTCACGCAGACTTAGAAGAGAGGAAAAAATCACTGGCTTTATTACGTCGGAAGGGGAATCGCTGTTCCCATATTACCAGTTATGCAAACCAGATGTGATAGTGTGGTGTACCTACAGGCGCCACATTTACCATCCCGGTAGCAAATGTTTGGTATAACTCGACACACAGTAAGACGGTGACCGGTGGAGCAAACAGCAGTCACGAGCGGTCGGTGACGACTAAGTTTTCGTAGCTAACATCTATCTAGAAACGGGGTCAAAAACGCAACAAGGTTGTCCTAAACGTACAAAATCAGTCGAGAGTGAATACCGAAAGACATAAAACCGTGAAACAAAAAGCTGTCGAACACTGAATGAAATGGTCAGTTTGACGACTTCAGGTGCTAACACGGAGGTTTGAGCCATCTGCTGAGCCGCAGGAAACGTATCTGCTTGCCAGCTGCAGTATTTCAGACTCCACATCGCTACAGCGACGTGACGGGAAATATGAAATAATGACGGATAATGAGCGTATGCCATCACGGCATGTGCTTGGCTGGTCGGGTGTAAATACCTGAAAATTCTAAACTTAACTTAAATTACTTGCCAAGTCTACTAGCATCAAATGCAGGGCTTAATATAAGAAAAATGTTTCTGAGAATGTTCGTCTCCAGTAAGCACTGTATTGTAATGAGACTTGGACTGTGGGAAAACCGCAACAGAAGAGAATCGAGGTATTTGAGGTGTGGTTCTACAGAAGAATATTGAAAATTAGGTAGACTAGTAAGGTAAGGGATCAGGAGGTTTCCCACAGAATCGGCGAGGAAAGGAATATATGGAAACTGTGACAAGAAGAAGTGACAGGATGATAGGACACCTCTTAAACATAAAAAAATATTTTCCATGGTACTAGATGGAACTGCAGAGTGTAAAAACTGTAGATGAAGACAGAAATTGGGATACATCTAGCAAATAAAAATAACAGAGTGTGAAAATAGTAGAGGACCATAGAAATTAGAATACATGCAGCAGATAATTGATGATATGGGTTGAAAATGCTACAGTGAGATGAAAAGTTTGGCATGAAACCAGTCGAAAGATTGTGACTCAAAACTACTAAAAAGAAGGGAGAGAGAGGTCATATTTCCTATGTTTCTTCATTTAATGATAGTATTAGAATACGGGACAGGAGGAAAGCGATCAGCATTGTCGTGTGTGGAAAACTTTGAAGCCTGTATAGAAGAATATCTTACGCAAGAACCTAAATAATATTGAATTACCATCTCCACATATTACCAATGGACCTAATGAAAAGCTTGAGTAAGCCTTACCCACGGATGCCGAATATGCGAAGTATGTCTGTGAGAAGTTCCCTCATCCATAATTCACAGTTCAGCTCACAAATAGTCACTGAAAATCAAGCACACTACTCTGTCTCTCTCGCTGTCTTTTCCCTCCTCCCTCCTTCATTCCCTTTCTCCCCCCTCTCTCTCCGTACCTTCCCCCCCTCTCTCTCTCTTTTCTCACGCACACATACACACACACACACACACACACACACACACACTCACTCACTCTCTCACATGCGTGCTGGTACACTCTCTTTTATCTGGCACAGAAGAAATTCGTCATTATTTCTCAGCTGTCTCTCTTGAATTTGAGTCTGCTCTCTGTGTAACGAATGAAATGCTGAGCGTAGGTAAGAGTTAGGAAGTTCGTATTAATCATCAGACTCTCGATTTTCCTACCATGTGCACTACATTATTGTCACACGATACTGTTTTATACAATTACAGATATTCTTTCACCCATTCATATTTTTACAACTTTCTGCTTCATAGTACCTAACTACTTCTCTACCGTAAATTTAAACTACATTTCAAATATCTCAACATTCGCAGTTTTCAGTTTCGTTTACTCCTTTTAAATCCACATGAAAATATGAGACAATGGAAATGTCAAAGCGGTATTATATATCGTATGGCTTCAGTTATTGGTGGTAGTCAAAACATATAGCAGAATTTGACAACAGTGCATTATTAAGAATACAATGAAAAAGGTGGATGGTTGTTTTCACAGTAGAAACTTGTGCAACTTGTCATGGCATTCAAAATGTTTTCTATTAGTTCAGAGAATTCAGTTCTTCTATCCCAGCAGAATATCGTTTGTCAAAACGGCCGCGACGTTTATTTCGTACAAAATTTATCTGTCGACTGGTACTGTGTCTTTCAAAATATCTGATAAACGTGTCAAGTGGAATTCTTATTCTGAGGTACATCAGTGTTGTACATATGACATTCCTAGAGAATTTTTACGGACTGTAGATATTCAGTGGAGTGAACATATTGTATGAACTCATTTGTGTATATCAGAGTTAAGTGTAGATACTTCAGTTATATGAACGAATAAAGATGTGATAAACTTTCGAGTTTTTTTCAGTCTTTTAATTCTTTCATACAATGAAGCGAAAGTACTACATTCTCGTGGGAAATTTACAGACAATTAAACGCGGAAGTACCGAAGTGCCATTAGAAGTAATGGTTCTCAAGGAGATAATTAAAAGGTTGAGGAGATAATGCAAGAGTGGGATGGAGGCGCTTGAAGAAGAAATTAAATTCATAATCTCTTCGTTGTGAAGCTGGCATAACAATCACTGCACTTAAGCTGGCGAAGTGCTTTCAGCGCTTTCGCACCAACATACGGCTACGCTGCTAGTTACAAGAACCTGAAGATACTACAGTATTCCGAGAAATTGACCAGTTGTAGAAGACGATCAGTGTTGCTTTAGGAAAGGTATAGAGGCAATTTTGACGTTTCAACTGATAACTGAAGCAAGACTACAGAGAAATCAAGACACCTTCCCAGGATTTTTCGACCTGGAAAAAGCGTTCGACAATGGAAAAATGCTGCAAGATGCTCGAAATTCTGAGAAAAATAGGGATAACTATATGGAAAGACGGGTAATATGCAATACGTACAAGAGCCAAGAGGGAATAATAAGAGTAGACGACCAAGAACGAAGGGCTCGGATTAGAAAGGCTGTAAGGTGGTGATGTAGTCTGTCGCCTCTACTATTCAATTTGTACCTCAAAGAAAGAATGATGGAAATAGAAGAACGGTTCAAGAGTGATACTGAAATTCAAGGTGGACGGATGGCAGTGATACAATTCGTTGATGGCATTATTGTCCTAAGTGAAAGTGAAGAAGAATTACAGGATTAGTTGTGTGGAATGAACAGACTAATGAGTACAGAATTTGGATTGAGAGTAAATCGAGGAAAGACGAAAATAATTAGAAGTTGCAGACATGAGAATAACGAGCAACGTAACATCAGGGTTGACGCTCACGAAGTAGATGAAATTAAAGAATTCTACTACCCAAGAAACAAAATAACCAATGACGGAAGGAGCAAGGAGAACAAACAAAGCAGACTAACACTGTCAAAAAGGCCATTCCTGGCAAAGAGAAGTCTACTAGTATGAAACAAAGGCCTTAATTTGGGGAAGAAATTTCTGAGAATGTACGTTTGGAGCACAGCATTGTATGGTAGTGAAACATGGACTGTGGGAAAAACGGAACAGAAGAGAATCGAAGCATTCGAGATGTAGAGCTGATTCGGCTGATAAGGTAAGGAATGAAGAGTTCAACGCAGAATCGGAGAGGGAAGGAATATATGAGAACGTTGACATGAAGGAGGGACAACATCAGGGAGTAAATTCCGTGGTACTAGAGGGAGCTGTTGAGAGAGACATAGTGTGGAATATATCCAGCAAATAACTGATGACGTAGGTTGCAAGTGCTACTCTGAGGTGAAGATTTTGGGATAGTGGCACAAGGAAAAAAATTGAACTTGGAGAAATCCAGTGTTTCGTGTCCAACGGCGGAGGTGATTTTCTAGATAATGTACAGCTTCTGTGAACGTCAGCTGCACACCTACGCCCACTGCTTACTGTTTACATGAATGTAATCTTCTTTCACGTAAGAAAATAATGTCGAGCGTGCTGTAAATGACTTGTCATAAAGTGTGATCAGTGCCGAACTTAAATGAATGTCACAGTTCACAGATGAAATGAAAGAATACTGAAAGTGGTTCACAGCCGTAGTTTTCTGCGGTCAGCAGCGACTTTCCGCAAATATCAGGGAATGAACTACGAGAGGCCTTTAATAAATAATGCAACAAGATTTTTTTCTCCACCAATTTCAGTTTAAAGATGCGGTGTTTCTTGTGGGACATGGTGAAATATTCCCACTTTGTCCCGTATAGTTTCATAAAATTCCGCTAGGTGACGGCGCTGTTCTAGCCTTCAAAATGGCGTCTATAACAGAGGTGCGTTCAAGCCAGGCCCCCACAACCGCACAAGTGGTCGACTGTGAAGAGCGGACAAATTGAATAGCTGGGCGGCGGCCATTAGAGTGGTAAACTGACGCGCGGGGTTCGAATGTTTATACATCGCTTTTCGTTATAAAATGCCTTCCCTTGAGTTAGGTCGCAAACATAATGCCTCATTTAAATACGTTACTACAATATACTTTTTAATTTATGAACAAACAGCAACTAGTCACTGTTCATGAATTTATCTTACGTACTACATGGAATCTGCCGTAGCTAAAAGTTATGTACTGGGCCCCTAGCATTTTTCGTAGTTCATTTACGATAGATGTACGCAAAATGCATCAAAATACTCGAAGATTTGCCCACTATATTAATAGATATTTTCTGACTCTACCTTGCTTTAGATTTTATGACGAAGTGCGTTATATATGGCTTAGTGCTTTGGCAACTCACGACCAAATTATGAAGTTTCAACCTAACCTAGACCATGAAAACACTACCGATAAGCCAACTTTCTTCAAAATGCTCAGAACATGTAAAATGGTATTCTGTCGGTCGGAAATCTTGCTTCCCGACAGCGTGTAACCATTTTTGTAACAGCTCTGGTTTTGAGAAAGGAAACCTGCAAATAGATGCACAGACATGATGTTAATACCGTGTTACAAAAACATTTATTAAGCAAGCGCACTGACATACAAAACAACTTAAAATATTCACATACCTGTGAAATGTAATATTCGTTCCTTTCTCGAATTTATTTGTTCAATTAATCGCTGCACAACTCTTCACCATTGTACTTCTTTTGATCGGAATGTACAGACAGTAGAATTACGAGTAACAAATACTGTATGTACGCCCCAACAAATATACAACGTTGAATCAGGGTCTTCATAAACAACAATACTACACAACACATCAGACTACAACCACTATAATGGCGTCCAGCCGAAGGTTCAAATTATCCCGCGACTGTAGCGCCATCAGTGAGTCTAGTTATTTTTTACAAGGTCTTTGGTTCAAGCAGAGAGCTGTCATTAAGTTTCTTTTGGCGGAAAACCAGAGAATCGCAGGTACCCATTGGCGTTTGGATCAAGACTACATAGGCGAGGCAGTGAATAAAAACACGTCGAGTCGTTGAGCGGAGAGTTTGTTGTCATCGCAAGAAGGTTGCGCAAACCTGTCCGAACTCCCGCGAGCCGGCCAGCCGCACACAGCTGCGACCCGAAAGTGTTTAAACTTGCGGACACTCAGACACACTCGTCTATCAATTCCGGTGCTCAAAGGTGTGTGCCCGCTGGTTTCGTAACAGAAAACCATAAAGAGCAAAGAAGAACCACCTTTGCGGTATTGGCTGCGCGTTATGAAGCTAATAGTGACAGTTTTTCTGCCGTACTTCGTCACAGGCGATGAAACTTGGGTTCATCACTTCGAACCGGAAACAAAATGGTAATCTATGTAGTGGCGCCACACCACCTCTCCTCGGGACAAAAAGTTCAAAGCCGCACATTTAGCCGGTGTAGCCATGGTGACGGTCTTCTGAGACCCTGAAGGCACTATTGTGTTTGACGCCTTGCATCATGGTGCAACTATCAACTCTGAAGTATGCTGAGGTATACCCTCAAGTATGCTCAGGGAATTTAAGAAACGACTTCAGTGTGCTCGTCGCCACAAAAATGCAAACGAAGTTCTCGTTTTTCGTGACAATGAAAGCACTCCGTCTTCAGGCCACAAATGGCCCATTGGGACCATCCGACCGCCGTGTCATCCTCAGTTGAGGATGCGGATAGGAGGGGCATGTGGTCAGCACACCGCTCTCCCGGTCGTTACGATGGTTTTCTTTGACCGGAGCCGCTACTGATCGGTCGAGTAGCTCTTCATTTGGCATCACGAGGCTGAGTGCACCCCGAAAAATGCGAACAGCGCATGTCGGCTGGATGGTCACCCATCCAAGTGCCGGCCACACCCGACAGCGCTTAACTTCGGTGATCTCACGGGAACCGGTGTATCCACTGCGGCAAGACCGTTGCCTGACAATGAAAGGCTTCACACAAATTTGTGGACCCCAGGGGCACTGTTCCGCTCCACATGGTTTTGTAGTCAAAAGAGTGCGGAATAATATGGTGTAACGAAATCCTGTATGAAACGAACTTGCGCTCATGCTTCCAGAAAAAATGTGTTGCGTTACTTACGGAACGCCCCTCGTATTTATGCGTATTCTCTGTATCCCTGGTCCGAAAAGCTGTGAGTGGTTGGCAGGAGGTAAATCCCGTTGTCCGATGTTTTATAGTTCTTCACGTCGCATTCACGTGTAGAGCCCGAGGAGAATGTCGCTGCGCACACTGTATTAATGTAATCTTGTCTGTACGGACAGTACGAGAGGGACTCGCAGAACACTGGTTCTTGAAAATCTGGGAGCAGCTTTTCGCTGCATAGTGGGTGTTATCCTCAAGCGTCTGCCACTTCAGGTTTTTCAGCATTTCCGTGACACACTGTTGTAGGTCAGACGTATGTGTGACCTTGTGTGTTGCTAAATGATAATTAATTGCAACCCTCAGCTGCCGACAGGTGTTGCTGATATACCTCGATGGTGACAGCTGAAAATGTATGCCCCGACCGGGACTCGAACCCGGGATCTGGGTGGGCAAATGTCTATTAGGAACATTACGTATGTAGCGTGTGGACAGTTGGGAATGTGGGTCCCCCGGGAAGCGTGCATGGGATAAGTCCCTGCAGTCGCGCTGTTTATCTGTGTCCTCGGTGGCTCAGATGGATGCCCGGCACGGTAGCTCAGCGTGTTCGGTCAGAGGGTTAGCTGCCCTCTGTAATTAAAAAAAACTGAATTAATGGATCAACGACGAACTGAAACGGATGTCTTGCGACGTCCGCCCAGAGCAGATGCCACGAACTAAAAAAATAGACACAATAAGATTAAAAAAAAAGATGGTTAGAGCGTCTGCCATGTAAGCAGGAAACCCCAGGTTGGAATCCCGATCGGGGCATACATTTTTTAGCTGTCCGTATCGAGGTATATCAACAACACCTGTCGGCAGCTGAGGGTTTCAATTAATTATCATTTATTCTGGAGAAGCTGCACGGTCATCAGTGGTATCTGTTCTTTCGAGAAAAGTTACTACCTTCATATATTGTGTGTTGCTCTTCTTTGTATACGTTCAATACTCCATTTTGTTTCTGATTGTTATGAGTCCCACAAACGTCCCCAGTATTCTAGAATGGATCGAACTAGTGTTTTGTAAGCAGTTTCCATTGCAGAATGAAAGCATTTTACCAGTGAACCGGACTGCTTCCTAATATTATCTAATTCCTCAGTTTCATATCCCCACAAATTGTTACACCATGGTACTTCCATGCCTTGAGTTACACCAGTTGTGGTTCACTGATGTTACAGTCACGGAATGTTACGTTCTGTGTTTTGAGAATTCTCCAACCTTGTGCCTGATTGCTTCCTTACAGGTTTGCTTGGCGAGAGTGTGATCCAGAAATATTCAACACTCTCTACGAGTTTTTTAGATTTAGATCTGAGTGTGTTATAATGCGGTATAAACCAGTTACCACAGTCAAATAAAAAATACTGATTTTGAAGCCATTTTGACTACCTTTCGACCGTGACTGTCTTGAGAAATATGTAAAAGTTCTTTAAATTACCACTACCAGTCACAAACTTTGTTAACTATTGTATTACTTATTTATTAAGCGACAAAACACCTCAGCGCATCACCACCAGACTGCCACGCCAGAAGAACATAGTGAGTGACCGTTACAAAACATTTTCATGCAAACATTAGTCCAGCTTCCAACGCGACATCGCCTCTTACTAAGTTTTCTCTTCTTCCACAGGATAGCCACAGCATTTATGAAAAGGCTATGTAACATCAGTATGACCTTATTGAAATATTGTTTCTTTTTGGTGCCATTTAGCCTGAAGACGAGGTATTCCGTCGAAACATGTCGGTAAATAAATAAGTAATACTATAGTTAACAAAGTTTGTGACTAGTAGCGGTAATTTAAGAAATCTTTACAATAGTGATTGTTTTGTTCACAATAACCTCACTGCAAAACGCTTACAGAAAGGTGCATTGCAGCCCGGAAGCATTTACTTCCTTCAGTTATTTAACCTGATCTATAACACTGAGTCCCGCTTTTACGGATACAGTACCTCAAGTTATTTACATGGGTGGGACAAAATTACTGAAACACAGCGACGCATACGTACTTGAATATAAAGGTATATCCTAGAAAAACCAGCAATTTACTCTGTTGTATTTGACCGCTAACGACACCCGTGAATTGTTCTCAGAAGGGAACCTCCCCATCGCACCCCTCTCAGATTTAGTTATAAGTTGGCCCAGTGGATAGGCCTTGAAAAACTGAACACAAATCAATCGAGAAAACAGGAAGAAGTTGTGTGGAACTATGAAAAAAATAAGCAAATTACACAAACTGAGTAGTCCATGTGCAAGATAGGCAACAACAAGGATAATATCAGTTCAAGTTCGCCATGGTCCCGTGGTTAACGCGAGAAGCTGCCGAATGAGAGGTCCTTGGTTCAAGTCTTCCCTCGAGTGAAAAATTTACTTTCTTCATTTTCGCAAAGTTATGATGTGTCCGTTCGTTCATTGACGTCTTTCTTCACTGTAATAAGTTTAGTGTCTGTGTTTTGCGACCGCACCGCAAAACCGTGCGAGTAGTAGACGAAAGGACGTGCCTCTCCAATGGGAACTGAAAACATTTGATCGCAAGGTCATAGGTAAACCGATTCCTCCACAGGAAAACACGTCTGATGTATTCTATACGACACTGGTGACGGCATGTGCGTCACATGACCGGAATATGTTGTCGACCCACCTAACTTGTACACTTGGCGAATGGGTAAAAAAATTCTTCTACCTTGCCCGATTTTGGTTTTCTTGTGGATGTGATAATCACTCCTAAAAAGTGATGAAAACATAAGAGTTTGTCACAGAAACTGCAACAAAAGAATGCAACAGTTTCACAGTCGCACAGTTTGCCCTGTGCTCTGTCAAAACATATGTTTTTTAACGTTTTCATACAACGTCCCCATACTACGGCGCAGTTACCTCGCATCGGACGGACAGATAATAATTGTCTGAAAATAAAAAATTAAACTTTTCATTCGATGGGAGACTTGAACCAAGGACCTCTCGCTCTGCAGCTCCTCACGCTAACCACGGGACCACGACGCTCCTGGCCTCACACATTCCTTGTTGTTGCCTATCTTGCACATCGACTACTCAGTTTGTATATTTTGCTTAGTTTTTTTCATAGTTCCACGCAACTTCTTCCTATTTTTCTCGATTGATCTGTGTTAAGTTTTTCAAGGCCTATCCACTGTACCAACTTATAACTAAATGTGAGGGGGGTGCGATGGGGAGGTTCCCTTGTCAGAACACTGCAAGAAAATGCTAATCGTGGTCAGAACAGTCATCTGTGTAGCTGAGAGTGCGTTATCTCTGAGTTCAATGAACCCGAACGTGGGAGGAGGAGGAGGTTAGGGTTTAACGTCCCGTCGACAACGAGGTCATTAGAGACGGAGCGCAAGCTCGGGTGAGGGAAGGATGGGGAAGGAAATCGGCCGTGCCCTTTCAAAGGAACCAGCCCGGCATTTGCCTGAAGCGATTTAGGGAAATCACGGAAAACCTAAATCAGAATGGCCGGAGACGGGATTGAACCGTCGTCCTCCCGAATGCGAGTCCAGTGTGCTAACCACTGCGCCACCTCGCTCGGTCCCCGAACGTGGGCAAATGGCTGATGCTCATATGCCGCGTGCTTCCTTAATCACAGTAGACGAAGTGCTGGAACGTTTCAACAGGCACCGACCGTATCGAAGATTTATACCGCACACTGGGGAAGAGTAAAGATAACTTCCGCTAAGTAACAACGTGGACAAAAGTGTGTGTTAAGTAATCGTGACGGACGGCCACCGAATACGACGACGGCTGCAAAAGTCGCTGCAGAATTGAATGTCGCGCACACTGTCAGCACCAAAATAACTAGAAGAGGGCTCCATAAACAAGGAATTTCAGGGAAGCTGGAATTACAAAACCATCCACATCTAGCTGATTACTCTGCTATTCACAATCAAGTGCCTGGGAGAGGGTTCAATGAACCACCTTCAAGCTGTCTCTCTACCGCTCCACTATCTAAAGGCGCGCGGGAAAAACGAGGACTTAAATATTTCTGAGCGAGCCCTTATTTGTCTTATTTTATCGTGATGATTATTTCTCCCTATGTAAGCGGGTTCCAACAGAATGTTTTCGCAATCGGAGGAGAAGACTGGTGATTGAAATTTAATGAGAAGATCCCGTCGGAACGAAAAACGCCTTTGTTTTAGTGATTGCTACTCCAATTCACGTATCATGTCTGTGGCACAATCTCCCCTATTGCGCAATAATACAAAACTAGCCGCCCTTCTTTTCCAATATCATTCGTGAGTCCCACCTGATACGGAACCCACACCGCACAGCAATACTCCAGAATAGGGCGAACAAGTGTAGTGTAAGCAGTCACTTTAGTAGATCTGTTGCATCTTCTAAGTGTTCTGCCAATGAATCGCAGTCTTTGGTTTGCTCTACCCCAACATTATCTATGTGATCGTTCCAACTTAGGTTATTTGTATTTGTAATCCGTAAGCATTTAGTTGAATTAACAGCCTTCAGATTTGTGTGACTTATCGCGCAATCGAAATTTAGTGGATTTCTTTTAGTATTCATGTGAATAATTTCACTCGTTTCTTCATTCAGCCTCAACTGACACTTTTCGTACCACACAGATATCTTATCTAAATCATTTTTCAGTTTGTTTTGGTCATCTGATGACTTTACAAGACGGTAAATGACAGCATCACCTGCAAATAATCTAAGAGGGCTATGTCGTTGTCTCCTATCTCGTTAATATAGATCAGGAATAATAGAGGGCCTATAACGCTTCCTTGGGGAACGCCGGATACTACTTGTATTTTACTCGATGACTTTCCGTCTATTACTATGAACTGTGACCTTTCTGACAGGAAATCACGAATCCAGTCGCACAACTGAGGAGATATTCCATAGGCACACAGTTTCGTTATAAGACACTTGTGAGGAACGATGTATAAAGCCTTCTGAAAATCTAAAAATGTGGAGTCAATTTGACATTCCCTGTCGATAGCACTTATTACTTCATGATTATAAAGAGCTAGTTGTGTTCCACAGGAACGATATTTTCTGAATCCGTGCTGACTATGTGTCAGTAAATCGTTTTCTTCTAGGTACTTCATAATGTTCGAATATAGTATTGTTCCAAAACCCTACTGCAAATCGACGTTAGTGATATGGGCCTGTAATTCAGCGGATTACTACTTCCCTTTTTGGGTATTGCTGTGACTTGAACCACTTTCCAGTCTTTAGGTACGGAACTTTCTATGAGCGAGCGGTTGTATATAATTGCTAAATATGGAGCTATTGCTTATGCATACTCTGAAAGGGACCTGACTGATATACCAACTGGACTGGAAGCCTTGCCTTTATTAAGTGATTTAAGCTGCTTTGCTACACCGAGGATATCTACGTCTACGTTTCTCATCTTCGCAGTTATTCTTGATTGGAATTCGGGAATATTCACTTCGTCTTCTTTGGTGAACGAGTTTCGGAAAACGGTGTTTAACGACTCTTCTTTAGTGGCACTGTCATCAATGACTTCATCGTTATCACGCAGTGAAGGTATTGATTGCGTCTTGCCACTGGTTTGCTTTATATATGACCAGAATCTCTTTGGGTTTTCTGCCAGATGCTGAGACAGAGTTTCGTTGTGGAAATTATTAAAAGCATCTCGCATTGAAGCACGTGCTATATTTCGAATATCAGCAAAAACTTGTCAATCTTCGGGATTTTGCGTCCTTTTAAACTTGGCATGCTTTTTTAGTTGCTTCTGCAACAGCGATCTGATCCGTTTTGTGTATCATGGGGGATCAGTACCATCACTTATTAATATGTCTGAATTTCCGTCGATACTATCTCTTTGAAACCATTCCACATCTTTTCTACGCGTACGTGATCAGATCGGAAAGAGAGGAGACTGTCTCTTAAAAAGGCGTTAAGAGCGTTTTTATCAGCTTTTTTAAATGTACTTCGCGTTTCTTTTTGAACCACTCGTCAATGATGCAAACGCCCTTAATAGGAAATCGTGGTGCGGAAGCCATTAAACTTGGATTATGGAGCATTGAAATAAAAAGTTATTTGGTAGTATCACACTTGTTGCACACTGTTACCAACTTCTGGCTTAGACCCTAGAGTGAAACATGGGGTCGGTTGAATCGCGATTTCGGCAGCCGTATCGTGGTATTCCGTGGGTCCTGACGCTACTCTGCAAGGTCCCATTATTTCCAATGATTATTCGACCATCTCGGCTGATCAGGTGCAACGTACGTTAGTACCCCATTGGTGATGCTCTGTTCCAAAACGACAGGCCCCTGCGCAGACACCTCGCATCGTCCAGGACTGGTTTTGGGAGCATCCGGATGAACTGTCGAATCTCTCCTGGCCACCACAGTTACAATATCCCAGTACTGTTGCGTCTTTATGGTCTACTTTGGAAAGAGCGTCTATGATCGCTGACCACTTTTTTATCTCAAGTTGTCATTATTTTGCAGGAAGAACGTTGTAAGACACCCTTGGAAACCATACAGGAGACTTGTGTTAATTTTTCTGTGACCGTTGAAAGTTGTTTTAAATACCAACAACCCATACACCCGATTTTTGAAAGTTCCCCATTGTATGCAAGTCTCGTACTGTGGTAGAATCATCACAATTCATCACACTTCATAGCTCTCGAGTACAATGGCGTGGATCATTATGGATTAGTGCGTTTAAGTAATCTTCATAAAACGCCGATGGTCTTCCTGAACATGGGGAGTATCTATCTAATGTCAAAATGATCGTCCTTAAAACTATTTTCTTGCCGTGCTCTGTCAAATGGGTGCCTCCGCTGCTGTCGCAAATCTACTGAACTCAAAATGAAGAATATGGAGAAATGTTCCGATTTCTCTACTTTTGTAGCATCCACAGCTCCACTTACTACAACCAAGTAACAAAATGACATTATGTAAACTCCAACAGCAATAGTGAACTAAAATAAAAAATAACAGTCGATAAATGAACGCACACTTACGAGAATACCTATACCAAAAACAAAAACTCAACGAACTTATGCACCAACCTAATATTGTTGTCACTCATGATGCAACAAGTCAGTAAACTCGCATATCAGTGGCAATAATAGTGCGTTTACACACCACAATGACTCCCTACGTGACTTTACAAGATAAATCGGGACGCTGACTGATTTACAAGTGGCACAGTGACTGCTGTCTTGTAATGTTTGCTGACAACTGACAGTGGTACTGTGTGTGGTCCCTATTTAGAAACACACATGGTGGCAGATACCTACAACAAGATACCAAAAACTCACATTGCCTGAAATCTTTAATATTATTAAAGATTTTCTTAGTATGCTTTAATTAGTACAAATAATGCTCCTATTTTACGATGAATTGCTGACGACGATGATGGAGGGTATTGTCGAAAGCTTTGAATTTCATCCGAATTTGAAGCGGCAATTGAACAGAGAACTCTTTATGCACGCATAACTTTGAGCGTGCACTATCGTTTCCTAAATTATTTTGGAAACTGAAATTTTCTGACTGAAATGTTTCGTAAACTAACATGTTATTATAGGAAAGTCTTACATTTCTGGAAACAGAAAAATCAGAGATACAATACAAAACACTGAATGGGTGAAAGGCTAGCATTCTCACATTCGAAGATTTTAGAAAGCGGTAATTTTACAAAAAGGTAACTTTTGAATTGAACAGTTTGAGATTTTTTTTTAAAGAGTAGAATGATGGCTTCCAAATAAAGTCTGTCAAACTTTGTAACATTTTTAGTGGGCACCAATTTTGCCAGTATTGTTCTTCACAAGTTTTGAATATTTATCTGTGAATAAAGTTTCATCTTCAATCGTATAGACTACTCATAAACCCCAGATTCTATAAAACAGGAAAAAAATATCTTCATCGTCTGGCTACCTTACAAATAAGTTCATGTGCTATTATTTGACTTTAAGCATGTAATCGAGAATAAGCTAAAAAGAGGTTTGACATTGTGCTTAAAGTTTGTTGGAAGTGCTAAGTACTCTTATTATGAAACAGTGGATGAATATAGGCTCGGTAATTTGCGCTACATATCAAGCAAAAGCTAGTTACCCACACGCCTCAATGTGTATGATGTCATATTTCTAATAGTATGAGTCTAAAACGATAAGTTTTGCAGGTACGTTCAGTGATACATGTAGATACTGACCGTGAAGAGTTTACGAATAGAGTTACCAGAGTTAGCGGTAACGAACTAGTAAATGAATACGTTATGCTTGAAGTTTTACTGCGCATCATTTTAAACATAAGCTAGTTCTTCGCCTTATATAGAAGTGAGAAAGGATGATAAACAATTTAGACAAGAAGAGAATAGAAACTTCTGAAATGCGCTCCTACAGAAAGTATGCTGAAAATTGTTGTGGTAGGTCAAATAACTAATAAGGAAGTACTGAATCGAACTAAGAAGAAAAAAAAAAAGAAGCATTACTGATCCAAAAGAAGTGGTTGGTTGGTAGGACACATCAAGATCTATGAAGGAATCCTCAAATTAGCAATGGAGAAAAGGGGGGGGGGAGGGAGGGTGGGTAAAAATTTTAGAGGCCAAAGCTTGTTTACACTAAGGAATTTCAAATGAGTGTGGATTTCAGTACTTATGCAGAGATGATAGGGCAAACTAGCGTGGAGATCTGTATCAAAGAAGCCCTCCAACTAAAAAGTGCACATATAATGAGAAATGGAATATTTGCCACTATTATCGTCTTTGGATGTCTGAACGCATGTGTGATACGTATTCTTTGACTACAAGAGATGGTAGTATCAATGAAGCACGAGCGAATGAGTGAGTTGGCTGCAAAGTGAATGAGTGACGAGTCACCACTCAGTGAGGAACTTCGATGGAGGACGTCCCGAATAGAGAATAAATTTTATTTCATGTGCTCCATGGAGTAATTGAAAATAGAGGATAAGGATGATTTCGTAGAGAGACGATACATTTGGAAAAAGGTAACATGGCAATATTTCTTATTTGCTGCAAACTCCAACCGCGAAATACTGAAGTACAATTATTACATTACGTATCCACGTTGTGGTATCCAGGGACAGTTATCAGTCATCTGTTCACAATGTTAATTATTATTCGTCACCCTCCACTTGCTGCTGAACTATTTCACTTGAAACGTGAACAGTGATTTGTGCATACTTTAAATACTGTTTGTCGGAATTTGTTTCCATGGTGTGTAACAATGCTAAGAAAATACCATAGTTTGATGATAGTTTTATTCACTCCCGTGCGATTAAAAATACTTGAATTGCAAAAGAACCTTTTATTCAGTTGCATATATGTCACTGAAACTTATCCTCACAGTTTTAATTAAAATTGTAATATCATTCTTCTGTCACATCTTGCACTATTTCGTGAACAGCTAGCTCCATTTTTGGGAAAGGTAACAAAATTATCATTTACAACAAGCAACTTAAAGCAACTGATAAGGAAATAAGCAATGTGATGATTTATTTCAGGCTCCTGGAGTTCATCACTTCATACTGCAGGGCAGAGCTCAGTTATCCATTGCAACAATTGTAGGACCAAAACGGAATTTCTCAGATGAAAGTAGGAACTGTATTCATTTGACAATTTTTTTAAATTCTGTAGATGACTTTTTTTTTGCGCAACAATTATCAATTGTGCGTGACTTTGATGGGTAAGACATCCTGTGTATTACTGATAACCATTTTTTGTATTCAGTTTCATTTACGAACAGTCAGATTCGGCTTAGATTCACTGGGATCACACACATCGAAAGAAATTTACACAGTTGAAGATCATTTTATAAGGCTTCGTAGCAAAGGCTGTTCTAGACCACAGTACATGGACGACACTGTAATCCAAAGTCAAAGGTCACACAGTTTTGAGCTTCAAGTTGTTTGATCACCAGCTACACGCGTACGTATTATACTTTCACAACCTAAGACCACAACTAAATGTAGCAATAAACTATTTAATGTGCCTCATTTTCTGGTTTTAGTGAGCTATCCAATTTTCATGGGCGATAGCAATACAAACCAGAAACTTGTCATCATGTTACACAATAACAATATATCATCTGATTTGATATCAGATCTACGTTACTGTAAAACAAACAAAAGTGGACATTACAGTCCAACTTATTGTATAAAAGCAACACAGCTTCTGTTTTAATCAGACCTATAAATTCACTTCCCACATATTATAAAACATATTCTGATAGTCAATTGAGACCTTCCGTGATAAAATCTCATCGTCATCTTGAAGCCACATTCCGTCATGTTTCCCGTTTGTCGTCATCAGGCGAAGAGGATTATGTAGCTCGACTGATAATGCGAGAATGTTCCTCATAAAAACAGCGCATGTCTCGGAATTGTATCGTTGTAACCAATTGGCTTTAGCCGAACTGTGAGATTTCTAGCTGCTTTCTAGCAGATAGTTTATTGAATGAGTGAGAGACGTTTGCTTTGCGTGTTCTGTTTTATCCAGTGTTTGCCCTCTGTAGATCTCCAACAGAAGTATGTGTTTGACAACAAATACGACGAAGCTGGAGCCAGTAAAATTTGAACTCCCCCGTTACAGCGGGGTCTCAAAGGCTGTGCTTCGGAGTATTCCGCTAAAAGGGTCGGATAGAGACGTATTCCCTGGCGTCACGGAACAGAACATCTGGCTTTCAGTAACGGAAACCAAAGCGAAAATGCAGGGAAGAAGCAGAGGCCCTCTGAGGTCCAAGTCGTTCTTCCTAACAAAGGAAAATTCTGGCGAATGGATGGTTTCTTCTGTTCGGTTTCTGAAACGTGAAGACAGATATATCTTACGAACAGAAGACAATTAGAAATCAAATACACAGGATCAGACCACTCGTTACTTACAGCTTACCTTTTACACAGAAAAAAGTAGATAAATTGAAACTGTTGATACAAACATTAATACTACAATTTTTATAATGGCAAATATGTAAGAACATCACTATAATGGTGTCACATCAGTGAGCAGGCTATTTCTTTTTTCGACTGACATTAAAATCATCGATAAATTCTATTTTTCATAAGGAGCAACGACTTTGGCAATCATCATCTGCGTTCTTACCTTTCTTTTATTTGCATGTATTTGCAGTTTTCAATAAATATTTAAATAAAAATTTATACCCTGGTAACAATACTTCCCCACGCTCACTATTACTAATTAAGAACATAACAGAAGTTAGTGTCGGCTGTCACCAAAGAAATACTTTAACACGTATATTTTGTACACTTCTAATTTCTATGTAGAATAAAGTAAGATAATGAGTTAATACAAAAAGAAGCCATCAGAGGTTATAAACACATGAATGAATACCTTATCATTCTGAAAAAAGACTCCTAGTCGCAAGTACGTCACAATTTCAAAATGTAATCCTTGTAAACAGTCAACAGCCAGATGAAGCACTAACTTACAAAACGCAGTGTATTTTTAAAAGGGTTGTGAAAGGACCAATAAAATGCCACAATTAAATAATTCTATCAATTTTAATAACAAAATATTTTATGCAAAACCGGAAAGTACATATATTTCAGGATTTATCAGTCATATAATGAAGTAACATGATGTCAGAGCCAGTAAAATTCTTCTGCGTTTGGGACCGCATGGTCAACTATAAAATTCCGACGTTTCGGCGACTATTGCAAGACGCCTTCCTCAGGGTGTATTTATAACAATTGTTAGCCGTAATCGCCGAAACGTCGTTTAAACATGACATTTACTGTGTGTTTGCATCTCTCTCTACATATTGTAGCGTGTAGTGTAAATGCGTGAGTTGTGTTGTACAATTTCAGCAAGATTACAATAAAACTACTTACTTATTATTAATGTAACACGAAGTTTTATTTAATCACTGCTTTTCATGGTTACTTTATTAAAGAAATTTCCATCTGGGAACGTGTAGCAACGTTGTTTGTCAAGCAATGTAAATGTCACTAAGTTCATTCACAAGAGTAATCATTTATAACTAACAAACAAGCTAAATGTATGATAAGTAATCTGAACTGAACAAGAGTAATGATTTTTAATAATTTTGGTGCTGTTGTTTGAAAGCCTCTTTGCTAGTTGCTGATCGTTTATCAAAATTAACGTTACTGTTATCTCGATGTGGAAACACTTTTCTTTAAGCAGTTACTATAGTACTATAATAGATAACAATAGATTGACGTTTTCATTGTCTTCTTACATGGGTATTGTCTGAGATATAATTTTTTTTAAAAAAATATTAAATTATGTAGTTGACAGTAATTATTTATTATTTTATTAACGATGTGGTCCCTTTTGTAAGTATCACGAGAACACGATGAAAGTTTAGTCACATTCCAGACAAGTGAATATTATATTAAATAAAATGTGGGCATGGAAATTACAATATGTAACATCTTTCTCAGTGTTGTTCACGAGTATTGTATCGTATTCGATGACAATATTCAGTTAAAGTCTCATCACTGTGTTGTAAGGTGAAAACCGGTTCTCGGTTCATCATCAGCCCGCAAGTGTCACTGGATGCGAATACGGAGGGGCATGTGGTCAGCACACCGCTTCCCTGGGCGTATGTCAGTTAACGAGATTGGAGCCACTGCTTGTTAATTACGTAGCTCCTCAGTTTGCCTACTATTGCTGAGTGCACCCAGTTTGCCAAGACCGGATGTTCACCCACTCAAGTGCTGTCCCGGACTGACAGCGCTTAGCTTCGGCGATCTAGCGGTAACCGGTGTTATCACTGCAGCAAGGCATTGGCTTCTTGCCAAATATGCCTAAAATTGCTACTGGCACCGTCTGTGATGACGGTCACAGGTGCTTCTGGTACTGTCATGAAGATTTGTTGTTAATGTACTCTTTTAATTACGAGGGTGAGTCAAATGAGAACCTGAAATATTTTTTTAAATACTATTTATTGTACAGAAGTGGTACAAATCTGTATCAATTTTCATCATAATCGGCCCCACGTTCGACGCATGTCCTCCAGAGCTTATAAAGTGCATAAATTCCTTTAGAAAAAACTTCTTTTGGTAGTCCGCGCAACCACTCATGCACCGCGTGGCGTACCATTTTCATCAGAATGGAACTTCTTTCCTCCCACTGCGTCTTTGAGCGGTACAAACATATGGAAATCACTTGGGACAAGGTCTGGTGAGTATGGTGGATGAGGAAGACACTCATAATGCAGCTCTGTGATTGTTGTACGGGCAGTGTGGGGCCTTGCATTGTCATGTTGCAAAAGGACACCTGCCGACAGAAATTCCACGTCGCTTTGATTTGATTGCAGGCCGCAGATGATTTTTTAAAAGATCTGTATATGATGCACTGGTGACAGTGGTCCCTCTAGGCATATAATGCTCCAAAATGACGCCTTTTTAGTCCCAAAAGAGAATCAGCATAACCTTCCCTGCTGATGGTTCTGTTCGAAACTTCTTTGATTTTCGTGATGAGGAATGGCGCCATTCCTTGCTCTCTCTCTTCGTTTCCGGTTGGTGGAAGTGAACCCAGGTTTCGTCCCCAGTGACGATTATTGCAAGGAAGCCATCACCGTCTCGTTCAAAGCACCGAAGAAGTTCTTCACAAGCATCAAAACGTCTTTCTCTTATTTCAGGAGTCAGCTGCCGTGGCACCCGCCTTGCAGAAACTTTGTGAAACTGGAGCACATGACGCACAATCTGGTGTGTTGATCCATGACTAATCTGGAAACATGCTGCAATGTCATTCAGTGTCACTCGGAGATTTTTCTTCACTATGGCTTCAACTGCTGCAATGTTATGTGGAGTCACAACTCGTTGTGCCTGACCTGGACGAGGAGCACCTTCCACTGAAGTCACACCATTTGTGAACTTCCTACTCCATTCGTAGACTTGCTGCTGTGACAAACATGCATCACCATACTGAACCTTCATTCGTCGATGAATTTCAATAGGTTTCACACCTTCACTACGCAAAAACCGAATAACAGAACGCTGTTCTTCCCTGGTGCAAGTCGCAAGTGGGGCGGCCATCTTTATACTGATACTGCGACGGTATGTGTGCATCTGCACTGTGCTGCCACATATAGGCCATTCTGCACGCTGTTTGTAGCACGCTTACCAACTTACAGGATAACGGCTCGAAATTTCGATTTGTTATTACAAACTAAATGTTTTCATTTGACTCACCCTCGTATGTTTTAGATTCTAATCTGGTCAGATCTATTAGTACACCAGATTAGCTGTCGGAAAGTTGTGAAATTTTCTGTGTTGACACCCTTCAGTGTTGAAAGGCGAGATTCCTTACCTGATTCTTGCAGCCTGAGAGGGTCTGCGTGCCATCTTGTATTGATATCTGACCATTATACGAGATTTGTCCAGAATGTAAGTTCCGATCGGTCGCGAAATGGAAACCATAGCGAAAACCAGTAATGTTTTATTTGCAACAGTTAGGTACACCTTCCACCTACTTCTCTAAATAGTCACCGCTCCAACTCCGCGTGTTGTAGTGTTGTATATCGTCGTCGTAGAAATCAGCCGCCTGTGCTTTCTGCCAGTTATCTGCACTGGTCTGCAGCTTGTTGTCTGTGGAAAAATTTTGTCTTCATAACCCGCCGTTCTTCTGAGCAGAGATGAGACTCTGGGGGAGCCAATTACCGGCTGTATTGTGGGTGATCAAACACTTCTCATAGGAAACGCTGCAGGAGCATCTTCATTGCCCCCTGCAGCGTGCGGCCCAGAATTATCATGAAGAAGGAACTGCTCGACAGTTGTGTTATGTGGGCTGCATGACACAGGCGAAATCTCTAACCAGACCCTCATACTTGGCGAGAGACGCTATTCCCTACGCATCTTTTCGTGCCCACTGTTCACTCAAAACTGAAATGAGCGACATTACACGATCGACGGGCATACTAGAGACACTGCCCAACACACCTGTGCAAAGCTTTATCGGATTTTCCAAGTGGTTTCCATTTCGCAAATGATCGGAACTTACTTTCTGGATAACGCTCGTATTATTATTAGAACCAGGATTTCAACGCAAAAATGAAGTTCAAAATTGTTATTTAAAAATCTACTCACACAATGTTCATAGCTCAGTTATATCAATATTCTTGGAGACCACGTCTGTAATTTAGAACCATTCTGTTAGTTTGGAGATTTAAATTTGTTTAAACATTATATCCGTTACAAAAATTGTGCTAGCAATAGTTACAAACTTTTAAAAATGTTTCTTCGAATTGGTCTCTTAAAGGACCGTGTTAAATTTTGGGGGTGTAGTTTAAAACCATTTTGCTAGCTTGGGACGTTAAACGGTTCAAACGTTTTACCTGTTTCTGAAGTTGTGCTAGTCGTTGTTACATTTAACCTTCAAAAATGTTGCTATAAGTTTGTCATGTTTCTTAAAGGACCGGGTTAAACTTTGAGTCTGTAGTTTGGGTTGGTATCATTTTTCTATCGTTATTAAATTTGTTAAACAACTGTGCTCTTTCGAATTCAAAGCATTATGCTCACTGTTTTAAGAACTACTAATTTCTAAAAGATTATTTCACTATGTTGTAATATTGTTGTCTCTTAAAATTGTTTAATAAATGTGAATCACTTGGTAAATAATGAGTGACGTCATTCCCTGGGGCCCAGCCTTTCCATGAACTGTTTTTATCCTGGGTATCCTGTCCTCACAGCTGTCGTGAAATAACAGGAAAAATCAGGGAAATTAGACATTTTCTAAAGCACATCATATTTCTCTGCGATTGACCGTGCGAAACTTTGTTCAAGCTTGCCATGTCAGGTAAAGAGCAGTAACACGAACAATTTGTAACAATGAACTTTAACACAGTCAACACTGCGTAAATTCCTTTTGGCTATGCCGACTTGGATGGGTGATAATTTTCAACATAACCATGAACTTGACTTAAGAGCGCGCGATAGTATTTCGAGTGACACACTAGACACCAATTCCCACTGTATACGAATGCAATAACGGATACAAGTCGCAACACCAAGAAGGAGTTGTGTGACATAAACAAAATTTGGTAGGCCTGTTTCTACCTGTGAAAGATAATGTCTATTCAAATTTCGCGCCAGTCGCATAAGAGTGGCGTCATTAACCTTACTTTTTTTTCTTCTTCAGTCATCAGTCTTACGACTTGATTGATGTGTCCCGCCACGAATTCCTCTCCTCTGCCAACTTCTTCATCTCAGAGTAGTGCTTGTAACCTAGGTCCTCAATTATTTGCTGCATGTATTCCAATCTCTGTCGTCCTCTACATTTTTTACCTTCTACAGCTCCCTCTAGTACCACGGAAGTCGTATCCGATGTCTTAACAGATGTCCTATCATCCTGTCCCTTCTTCTTGCCAGTGCTTTACACATACCCCTTCCCTCTCCGATTCTGCGCGAAAACTCCTCATTCCTTCCTTAACAATCGGTATCAGTCCATCTAATTTTAAACTTTCCTCTGTAGTACTAGAACCCAAATGCTTCGATTCTCTTCTGTTCCGGTTTTCAGACAGTCCATGTTTCACTACCATACGCTGATGTGCTCCCAAGTACATTCACAGAAATTTCTTGCTACTATGAGAATGTGTTTGCTTTAAACACACGCTGTAATATAGTATTAGTTACTTTTGGCAATGGGCGTGGTGAGTTGACCCCATTATCAACACCTTACTGAGTTTGAATAGGGTCTTGTAATAAGCACAAAAGCACTCAGTCATCAGGCCACAAGTGGCCCATCGGGACCATCCGACCACCGTGTCACCCTCAGCTGAGGATGTGGATAGGAGGGGCATGTGGTCAGCACACTGCTCTCCCGGTCGTGACGATGGTTTTCTTTGACCGGAGCCGCCACTATTCGGTCGAGTAGCTTCTCAATTGGCATCACGCGGCTGAGTGCAACCCCGAAAAATGGAAACAGCGCATGGCGGCCCCGATGGTCAACCACCCAAGTGCCGGCCACGCCCGACAGCGCTTAACTTCGGTGATCTAACGGGAACCGGTATGTCCACTGCGGCAAGGCCGTTGCCTCGTGTAATAAGGAGTACAAGAAATTACGTATTACTTCTGCGATATTTCAGGAAGACTTGGCAGGACTGTAGCCACTGTACATGACTGCTGGCAGCGGTGGTCAATAGAATATACTGTCGCAAGAACGGGCTCCGGACGGCCACGTGTGCCTCTACCAAGAGAGCAGATCATCTAGTTCGGGTATGGCTCTGACGCATCGTACTGCATCTGCAGCAGTAATCTGAGAAGCAGTCGACACTACAGTAACGCAACGAACTGTAACAAGTAGGTTACTTCAAGGACAGCTCCGAGCCAGACACCTTGTAGCTTGGATTTCACTGACCCCAATGCACTGCCACTCGTTAGTGATGTCAAGCGAGAGCTCTTTGGAAGGCAGGGTGGAGATCTCTGAAAGCTGATTCTGCCTCGGTGCAAGTGATGGCCGTGTGTTGATTAGGAGGGACCAGTTGAAGGCCTGCAACCGACCAGTCCGCGTGCTGGACACACAGCTGGACTTATAGTCTGTGGCGCGATGACAACAGGAGCGCTCTTGTGGATATCCCACTCAACGTGAGTGCGTTTCTATACGGCAATTTGGTGATTCGACCTGCAGTGCCGTCGTTCGTTAACAGCATTCCAGTAGGTGTCTTACAACAGGGTAACACTAGCCTACATACCGCTGTTGCAAGCCGTTTTAACGTGTTGCAGAGTGGCTGGCTAATCCTATTATTTTCGTGATCAGCCAGCCACAGTCCTCTGCTGTGCAGTTTTAATTCCTTCTGCCTTTGTTCTCTATGTAGTTTTTGTTACTGTGCTCCGTTTTCCGTGCTGTCTTACCATTGACCATGGGATTTTCTTCCCCCGGAATTTTTATTTTAGTGCTTCGCCTGACTGGTGGATGGTTTCACTGTGCTCTGTGTTTTTATGAAGCAAGGGACCGATGACCTTTGCAGTTTGGTCCCTTTAATCTTCAAACCAACCAACCAACCCAATATACTCTGCAGATTGTTTTCCTGTTGCCTTGGCCTGCTCGGTCACCACCTCTTTCTCCAAGAGAGAACGTATGGGACATCATCGGACAACAACTCCAGCGTCATTCACAAAAAGCGTTAACCGTCGCTGCATTGACCAATCAAGTGCAACAGGCACCGAATTCCATCGCACAAACTGACATCCGGCTCCTGTAAAACACAAACAATGCACGATTGCATCCTTCCTTTCAAAATCCTCGCTGTTGTAGCGGTTATTGATGTACCAGCATTTCACACTTGCAATGACTTACCTTGTACTTGCATTAAAATGTGATCTTGCTCACTTAAATATGTTATCTAGAGCCGGCCGGTGTGGGCGAGCGGTTCTAGGCGCTCCAGTCTGTAACCGCTCGACCGCTACGGTCGCAGGTTCGCATCCTGCCTCGGGCATGGATGTGTGTGATGTCCGTAGCTTAGTTAGGTTTAAGTAGTTCTACGGGACTGATGGCCTCAGATATTAAGTCCCGTAATGCTCAGAGCCAGTTGAACCACCTAAAACAGCGCAGATTTTGCAGAAATGGTGTGTAGTTTTCATAGAATGGATTGGTAGTGAGGGCATCGAATTGTCAGCCAATGAACAGATTGTTATAGTACTTAAAATCTATATTTTGTGCAAATATATACTTTTTAAATGTAAAAAGCTATTGACTTGAACATATTAAAAGTATGGTAAATTTGAATGTAAGTGGTGCCTGTTGTAGGATTCTAGTGCGAGTCGTTTATGAAGTATCATATTTTCAACAGATGCCACACCGACAATTGCGCAACAACTGTGGTTGCGCGCACTAAAGAACAATGCAAATGCATACACTCGTCACTTTCTGACCAGTAACGAGACAACTGACCATCACAGTCTGTGTCCGAAATGACCACCGGCAGAGGCAATACACGCATCCTGTCTGGTAAGGAACGGATGATGCACTCAAGTTAGCGGAGATGTCCGAGCAGGAATCATCGGATGTAGCAGGTATGTCCTTTTAGAAAGCTTCTTTCAGCTTCCACCACAGAAGAAAGTCTACAGGCTTGAAATCTGGTGGTAGGGCCGGCAAATTTACATGTCCACTGCGTCTAATCCAACTATTTAGAAACAATTCTTGACGACATACTGTAGTGGTTCGAGTACTATGGGCTGGACAGCCATCATGTTGGTGGCACAGGTTCCTCCTCGTCAGCGGAAGATCGTCTTTTAGCATACGTGGAAGATGGTCTGTTAGGAAGCTGCGATGCTTCTGCGCATTCAGTGTTCCATCTGTGAAAAAAAAGGCCTACAAGCTTGTGGTTCGCTATCCCACACCAAACGTGTAGACTCCACGGACGCTGACGCCGCACCCGATGAAGTCAATGGGGATTGTCAACAGACCTATAGTACATGCCTGGGCAGTTTACTAGGTCATGACGTAAATGTGGCTTCATCATTAAAGAAGATACATGTTACATCTGCAATAGCCTGTCTTAATGCCCATATGCAAAAGTTAGAACGATTCTCATAATCGTTTCTATGCAGCTCTTGCTGGAGGCGAGAGAAGAGATAGAGATGGAACCTACGTCGATGGAGAATGTATAAGACACTTGCCTGACTCATACCAATTGCTCGAGCGATTGCGCTGGAGCTAACGTGCGGATCAACTGCAATAGCAGCAAGAAAATATTTCTCACTCCTCTGTCGGCATTATTTCCTTCTGGTACGTTGTCTTGATGTAACATTAGTACTTTAAAGTAACTGGTTGAAGACGTTCATATATATAATTGTCTAGATGGTTCACTTCTGTTGGGATATCTTGCCGTATACACAGTAGAGGAACGAACTGCATTCTTTCAACACTTTCCATATAACATGAACCTGTCGACTTTTTCCGCATTAGTAAATCCCATCGTCCACTCACGCCTTTCTGCTTGGACTGTCACACACTAACTGACCAGCAAGTGCAGCGCACTGAAGGAATACATAGGCACACTGTAAGCAAACGTAACAACATCACACCTAGCAGCTACGAAGATTGAATGGCGGAATCAACTGTTGGTGTGGTAACATTTCAGAACACAATTTACTGCATATAAAAGTGGTCCAGAGAACAGAGTTCCAGGGTACAAAAGAACACAGCAGATATTGAAAGTGCCCACAATTCATCCCTTGACATTTCTGGACTATAGTCACCAAGTTGCAGGAGGCGAATCAAAGCTGGACTTCTGAAATTGCCGCAGTCTCATCCCAAATATTCTTCTGAAATTCTTGAAGACTACGATTCTTGCGACACGTCTTAGACTGGGGGGTCCCCCCCCACAAAGTATTCACACGCTGACAGATCAGGTAACCAGAGTTTCCAGCTAGGAGGGACCCGACCAGACAGGCCTGTAATAACAACACTGTCAGGCGTGAAGATTGTGTAAGTGTGCTCCAATGTTCGGTGGGCACCATGGACAGTTGCATCACCCTGTTGGAAGTAACTGCAAGTCTTTACCCCCTACGTTATGCAGCCACAAGTGGTTTCAAAATGTTGGCAGTCAGCCTCTGATGAAAGAAGACGGGACCATTAAAGCGACGTACAGACACTGCACATAAAACCCTAACCTTTTGATCATGCAGTGGTTTTTCGTTTAAGTTACGTGGAGTCTCCGCTGCCCGGAACCTGTATTTGTGTGAGCTGATATGACCATTCATGTGAACCCAGGCTTCATGAGACATACAGAACAGATCCATGTCAAGCCATTCATTGTTATCTCGGTGAACAGCCGCTCATAAAACTGGAGCCGCTGAGGCGCATCTGCTGGTCTTAATGCATGAACAACAGACACTCGGTAGGGATGCATGAGCAGATCCAGGTGGAGTATTGGCCCGCATGATCGACGTGATACGCTGGTCCCTTGTGACAGGCGCCGGAATTGATTTAGTAGGACTCTGGAGCAGAATTTTCTGATGAACTCCAGCCACATTTCCTGGTGTGCGGGCATGTCTCTGAATGCTTTTTCCAATGTTCAAAACAGATCCTATCAGACGCCATTTTCGGACTAAGCACTGCATGGGAGTCTTCGCTGGCACCTTGAAACCAATAAACTTTTTAGCGAACAACCTATCACACCGTTTCCACGACTTTGTTTTCACGCAACTTTCCACAAAGAACACCCATTGCTCCATTGTAAGTACCACCGCTCCCTTTGCAATGCTCCACTCACACTGTCACAGCACGTAGTACGTCCTGAACCGGTATGTATCACGTGGCTGACACACGTGGTGTGTACGTCACGGGGTGTGGTTATACGCACGAATTCACGTCCAGTCGTATCCATTCGTGCGGGCCACTTTTATTTGCTCCATCCTGTACGATGTATCGCAATATCGCAAATCACTCGATTAGAATGCTGCGACAAATAGCATTTACATTGTAATTTACCCTACTTTTAGCTTGCTGATGTCGATTGGCATTGTTCCATTTACACAAAAAAAAAAACTGAATTTGCACAAAAAAGCACAAAAAATACACTAGCTAGAGTTATTCCTATCTGTTGATAGGCTAACAATATGGGCCCCAGGCTACCAATCCATTATGTGAAAACCGTTCATCAATAGCACTTTCCATTTCCGCAGTACTTGTGGTGCAAGTTTTAGGTGATTCACCTTGTATATACCGGTTGATGAAAAAGTCAGTACATATTTGAAAACTGAATAAATCACGGAATAATGTTGATAGAGAGGTACAAATTGACACACATGCTTGGAATGACATGGGGTTTTATTAGAACCAAAAAAATAGAAACGTTCAAAAAATGTCCTACCGATAGCGCTTCATCTGATCAGAATAGCAATAAATAGCATAACAAAGTAAGACAAAGCAAAGATGATGTCCTTTACAGTAAATGCTCAATATGTCCACCATCATTCCTCAAAAATAGCTGTAGTCGAGAAATAATGTTGTTAACAGCACTGAAAAGCATGTCCGGAGTTATGGTGAGGCATTGGCGTCGGATGTTGTCTTTCAGCATCCCTAGAGACGTCGGTCCATCACGATACACTTGCGACTTCAGGTAACCGCAAAGCCAATAATTGCACGAACTGAGGTGTGGGGACCTGGGATGCTTAACATGACGAAAGTGGCGGCTGAGCACACGATCATCACCAAACGATGCGCGCTAGAGATCTTTCACGCATCTAGCAATAGTTTTTTTTTTTTTTGCTCTAATATAACCCCATGTCATTCCAAGCATGTGTGTCGATTTTTATCTCTCTATATACATTATTCCGTGGTTTACTAAGTTTTCAAATTTATATTGACTTTTTAATCACCCGGGGACCTTTCACTGCATGCTGACCGTAAAATAGGAACGGGGCATAGCCGGTGATGATACTTACTACAGTACTAGCGGTGTGAAACAAAGAACATGAATCACATGGGCAATACATCTCAGTTCCCTGACTAACTATACAGAAATATTAATTAAACCTCCTACCATCTCGAGCGCTATCGTCGACATTATATGGCGTTTGCTATTTGTAAGACAATGGAAGATATCTGAATGGATTCCATAACTTTTTCTCATTTTTTATATTGAGCTTCCCGAAAGAGGGAGAGTTACTTATCGGACGAAGGAACATAGTACATCAATTGTAATTCACTGGATGCAGCGGACATCATTCCTGACACCAATCCGAGATAACAGGTGATCAAAAAGTCAGTATATATTTGAAAACTGAATAAATCACGGAATAATGTTGATAGAGAGGTACAAATTGACGCACATGCTTGGAATGACGTGGGGTTTTATTAGAACCAAAAACAATACAAACGTTCAAAAAAATGTTCTACAGATAGCGCTTCATCTGATCAGAACAGCAATAATTAGCATAACAAAGTAAGACAAAGCAAAGATGATGTTCTTTATAGGAAATGCTCAATATGTCCACCATCATTCCTCAACAATAGCTGTAGTCGAGAAATAATGTTGTTAACAGCACTGAAAAGCATGTCCGGAGTTACGGTGAGGCATTGGCGTCGGATGTTGTCTTTCAGCATCCCTAGAGATGTCGGTCGATCACGATACACTTGCGACTTCAGGTAACCCCAAAGCCAATAATCGCACGGACTGAGGTCTGGGGACCTGGGAGGCCAGGCATGACGAAAGTGGCGGCTGAGCACACGATCATCAGCAAACAGCGTGCGCAAGAGGGCTTTCACGCGCCATCTGTCAGACATTTTGTGAACTTTGTTTTTTTTTTTTTTTGGTTCTAATAAAACCCCATGTCATTTCAAGCATGTGTGTCAATTGTTAACTCTCTGTCTACATTATTCCGTGGTTTATTACGTTTTCAAATTTATACTGACTTTTTGATCACCGGGTATATGCACAACCAAACGCGTTCATAAGCACAGAACACTGTTTAGGATCGAATTAATTCAAATTGATTCTACGAAGGGTAGTGTTAGAGATTGAATTTCCATCAAAAAAAAAATTGAGTTATGCAGCTGTTTGTTCTTTTGAGGGTTTAATGCCTGTAGCCCTGGTAAACACCGAAATTCCCGCGCCACAGCAGGATAGTACGTCGCTAGTAGAGGCAAAACAAAATGGCAGGACTCACCTCCACTTTATCAGCCGGCCGCTGTACTCTGGCGTGGGAAATTTAATGTTTACCAGGACCATGTATCTGCAAACAAATAAAAAATTAATTCCGTAAATTCGTGTTTTCCAGGTGATAATTAAAACTGTATGAGTACCTTTTCTTATTGCTTTACTAGAACCATGGGTTGACGAACTCATATTTCAATCAATGTAAACTTTCAAAACAGGAAACCACAGCGCCGGGCGGTTCAGCTGTTTTCCTTCGTATCGGAATCCCACCCCCAGCCAGCGGCGCACGTAAGGGGCGGCTGGCACGCCCATCCCATCCCACCCCACGCCTCCCCCTCCACGCGGTGCATTTGATTATTAAAATTTTAACGCTGTTTTGGTCAGGTATTGCAGACCAGAGCCGGTGGCCGCAGATTTTAATATTCAGCACACCCCTCTGTTAGTTTGATGTGACTGAACTTTTAATCCGTGCGACCACAGAAGCGTAACAATTTTCACCTTTTATTTTGTTTGCTGCGGTCGCCAGCGCGCATGGCCGTAGCGGCGCAGTTAGAGGACCGAAAAGCATTGTCCGCTAATAACGCGGTTATTTTCGTTTTAATGCCGCACTTGGTCAGTGGGAACTGCTCTCGTGACCTGTTCCCTTAAGTAATGAGCATTTGTTGATAAGGTCTATTTCTGCCAAAACGGATTCATTTTTCTTTTCTGGGTATGTTTCCAGGAAACTAGGGAACTGCGTCGCAGAAGCTGCTATGACCTTCTCTGTTCAGTGAGACACGTTGAATATAAGCTCACAGAGCAAGTTAACAGATTGGCTGAAAGTATGTATCACAATCAAAATTGTTACCTTATGCAACCTAGTACTGGACAAATACTCAAGTATTGCGGATAATATGTATGAGCTGGCGTAAAAGTCGGAAGCCCTCTGGGACCGCGACGGGTTAATGCTGCTGTATATGACAAAGCCATAACGCCAGAAAACTGAAAAAAAGTACATGAAGTCGACGTATGGTGCACCGACTAGGTGTTGACTCTCAACAAAAATAAATGCATGGGAGACACGTGGGAAGCCCCTGACTTTTCCACTCCACAGCTGATGATCAATTACAAAACCCGGAAATAACCTTAGGACATCAAGAGTGTTACATACATGAGAAGCCCCACATAAAATTATTGTTGGCCTATAAAACCCTCATTCGCTCATTACTGAGTATTGATCCTCAGTTTGCTACCTTTAGCACACAATATTAGAAGACGAGGCAGATAAAGGTTCAAAGAAGAGTGGCACATTTCCTCACGCATTCGTTTAGTTATTGTCATTTCCCGTTAAACACACGACTTCAAACATTACAGCAACTGTCAGGCAACCAATTTTTTTCGTTCCTCTCACTTCACGTGGAATGATTGTAACTGGAAAGATCATGGAAATTCGACCAGTTACACGGGTTTGTCGACATAATTCTTGCTGCTCACCTTTTTAGATTGACGCTGGGGACATGAGAAAATGATGGTGCCATGTGCTACTTAAGACTGTTGTTGTAGACGTATATGACTGGAAAGAACAGTGTTTGGTGAAGTGAAATAACAAAAGATTTTATCCCCGAAACCAGGAACTCGGTCTAAGGCGCTGCAGTCATGGACTGTGCGGTTGGTCCCAGAGGAGTTTCGAGTCCTCCCTTGGGCATGGGTGTATGTGTTTGTCCTTAGGATAATTTAGGTTACGTAGTGTGTAACCTTAGGGACTGATGACCTTAGCAGTTAAGTCTCATACGATTGCACACACATTTGAACATTTTGAAACCAGGAACTATCTGTAAAAAGGTAGAAAGAACCGACTAACTGTTTTAAAAAATATATTAGATTTAAGTTATGTAAGCCATAAAATGAAGAAGGCAGTATCATTATGAATATAAGTAATTACCAACAGTTTGTGGGTAGGGGGTAGGGACGACTAGAAGGGGGTAAAAATTTACTGTAAATGAGTTAGCACGACGGATTGATGTTGAAGTGGGATCCACAATAGCTCGGTACCGGAAACAGGAAACAGAAGAATGCTGGTAAGTTCTTTAACTGTTGATTAACCTGTACAGTTTCAAAAACAGATTATTAGAAATTGGATAAGGCATTACGAGCATCGGTGAAAGAAGCAGATACGACCAAACACTCTAATTATTCGAAAGCCTGCAATTAATAAAACTGTAGCAATATTTACAATACTAATTTTTATGACTTTTTCGTGTGGTACGTACTCAGAACTGAACGATTTCACGAATACCAACCAACATGTCATTTGGCCAGATAGAAAGATGGTGCTGTTTACTTACTACTGTAACACGACTTCTTCAAATATCTCTCTAAGTAAAATTAGTATACTGGTTAAGCTTAGGTTTGACATAACATATTAGGCACTACAGATCCTATATACATTGAGTTTTTGTACTTCCATCTTCCATCCTTGTTTGTGACTGGATGTCTTGGGACTACCACTGTTCACTTATGTAAGAGAATGAAACACATACAGCCGTCCTTATCGTGTCATTTATTGTATGGCTACCAGTTTCAGTGCTTCAGTGCACCATCTTAGGCCTTAGCTGGTGCAGAGGGGTTAACACCATCCGTTGATGGCTGATGATTGGGGAGTCAACATCGCGGTTACAGATAGCCTACGAAAACCAGTTGTAGATGTTGTCCTCTGATGCATCGTGTATAACGATGGTGTTCAGCCCCTCTGCATCATCTAAGGCCAGAAGACGATACTCTGAAGGGTTGAAATTGGTGGCCATACATTACATGATTATCGTAAGGACGGCTATAGGTCTTTCATTTTTTTACATGTATACATTGACGACTGTATATAAGCTATTATTCTTCAGTTGCCCGTGCTAGACATCCAAATAAAAGTCTAACGGGAAAACTGGGATCTTTTTCAATTTTTTGTTGCAGCCAGAAACTCATTAGCAAACTTTTTTCACGACCTGAACGTAAATCTAGGATCTCTCTTGGCTATACTGTAGGCCATCAATTATTCTGCCATTGTGGCTGCCACAAAGACCTGGAGTTAACCAACTGACTACCAGCTGAGCAACTTGTACCTACGCTAAAAAAAAAATAAAATAAAAAAATGCTATGGGAGAGTTTTCGACCTTGTCCTTGGTAGTCATTCCATGCGATTAAGTGAGGTTGCCAGTACAAACGTCAGACGGGAGTCTATTTCAAAGGATTCTTACAGCGAATGTCTCATACCCGGCTTTCCTACAACTTAATTTGTCAATAAATTTTTAATCCAGTCAAATACTCGAAGTGTGTAACTTTACGACGAAAACATAAGGATGTGCTGTTAGTGTTTGCTCCAGGCATTGCTTATATGCATCTCTTCTTGCACAATACTGGTGGAATTAAAGATATAAAAAAGGGCTCTCGTCCCGGCCGTTAAGGCTCAAGGGACGTCTATCGGCCGCAGTGTCATCCACTGCATTGAGACTTCAAGATCAAACGGTGAGGAGGGCCATGTGGTTAGAACGTAGCTCTCTCGGCCGTTTTTAGGATTTCCCAGACCGTGGAAGCGCTATTACTCGGTCAAGTAGCTCCTCAGTTGGCATCACGAGGCCAAGTGCACTCCGTACCACTTCTCATATCAAGGAAAAATTCTTGTTAGTACCTGGGATCGAACTCGGGTCCTCCACATGGCAATCATCTACACTGTCTCATTAGCAACGGAGGTGTACATTTTTTTGTCATCAGTCTTCTGAATGGTTTGATGCGGCCCGCCACAAGTTCCTCTTCATCTCAGAGTAGCACTTACAACCTACGTCCTCAATTATTTGCTGGATGTATTGCAATCTCTGTCTTCCTCTACAGTTTTTGCCCTCTACAGCTTCCTCTAGTACCATGGAAGTAATTCCCTCATGTCTTAGCAGATGTCCTATCATTCCGTCCCTTCTCCTTATCAGTGTTTCCACGTGTTCCTTTCCTCTCCGATTCTGCGCAGAACCTTATTCCTTACCTTACCAGCCCACTAATTTTCAACATTCGTCTGTAGCACTACATCTCAAATGCTTCGATACTCTTCTGTTACTGCTTCCCCACAGTCCATGTTTCACTACCATACAATGCTGTACACCAGATGTACATTCTCAGAAATTTCTTCCTCAAATTAAGACCGATAGTTTTGGTATTCTCTTGGCCAGGAACGCCCTTTTTGCCACTGCTAGTCTGCTTTCGATGTCCTCCTTGCTCCGTCCGTCATTGGTTATTTTACCGCCTAGGTAGCAGAATTCCTTAACTTCATGTACTTTGCGACCATCAGTCCTGATGTTAAGTTTCTCGCTGTTCTCATTTCTACTACTTCTTATTAACTTCGTCTTTCTTCGATTTACTCATAATCCATACTCTGTACTCATTAGACTGTTCATTCCGTTCAGCAGATCATGTAATTTTTCTTCACTTTCGATCAGGATAGCAATGTCATCAGCGAATCGCATCATTGATATTCTTGCACCCTGAATTTTAATTCCACTCCTGAACCTTTCTTTTATATCCGTGATTGCTTCCTCGATATACAGATTGAACACTAGTGGCGAAAGGCTACATACTTGTCTTACATCTTTTTAATACGAGCACTTCGTTCTTGGTCGTCCACTCTTATTTTTTTGTCATCAGTCTTCTGAATGGTTTGATGCGGCACGCCACAAGTTCCTCTTCATCTCAGAGTAGCACTTACAACCTACGTCCTCAATTATATCTCCCAATTATCTCTCCCTTCTGCCTTATTTGATCTTAAGTCGTCCAAAGATGTTTTAAATTCTGATTGTAATACTGGATCCCCTGTCTCTTCTAAATCGACTCCTGTTTCTTCTTCTATCACATCAGACAAATCTTCCCCCTCATAAACGCTTTCAGTGTATTCTTTCCACCTAACTGTTCTCTCAACTGCATTTAACAGTGGAATTTCCGATTCACTCTTAATATTATCACCCTTGCTTTTAATGTCACCGAAGGTTGTTTCGACTTTTCTCTACGCTGAGTCTGTCCTTCTGGCAATCATTTCTTTTTCGATGTTTTCACGTTTTTCCTGCAGCCATTTCGTCTTAGCTTCCCTGAACTTCCTATTTATTTCATTCCTCAGCGACTACTTGCATTCCTCTGTTCCTGAGTTCCCCGGAACATTTTTGTACTTCCTCCTTTCATCTCACAATTGAAATATTTCTTCTGTTACCCATGGTTTCTTCGCATTTACCTTCTTTGTACCTATGTTTTCCTTCCTCACTTCTGTGATGGCCCATTTTAGAGATGTCCGCTTCAACTGTATTGCGCTCTGTGCTATTCCTTATTGCTTCATCTATAGCCTTAGAGAACTTCAACCGTATCTCGTCATTCTTTACTACTTCAGTATCCCACTTCTTTGCATATTGATTCTTCCTGACTAATGTCTCAAACTTTAGCCTACTCTTCATCACTACGATATTGTGATCCGAGTCTATATCTTCTCCTGAGTACGCCTTACAATCCAGTATCTGATTTCGGAATCTATGTCTGATCATGATGTATTCTAACTGCAGTCTTAAACTATCACCCGGCCTTTTCCAAGTACACCTCCTCCTCTAGTGATCCTTGAACGGAGTATTCGCTATTACTGGATGGAACTTGTTACAGAACTCAATTAGTCTTTCTCCTCTCTCATCCCTTGTCCCAAGCCCATATTCTCCTGTAACCTTTTCTTCTACTCCTTCCCCTACAACTGCATTCCAGTCTCCCATCATTTTCATATCCCTGTATTAGCCTTTCAATGTCCTGACACACTTTCCTATCTCTTCATCTTCAGCTTGCGACGTCGGCATGTATACCTGAACTATCGTTGTCGGTGCTGGTTTGCTGTCGATTCTGATAAGAATAACTCTGTCACCGAACTGATGACAGTAACACCCTCCCTGCCCTACCTTCCTATTCATAACGACTCCCACCCCCACTATACCATTTTCTGTTTCTGTTGATATTAGCCTATACTCATCTGACCAGAAATGCTTCTCATCTTTCCATTTCACTTCACTGACCCCTACTATACCTAGAGTGAGCCTTTGAATTTCCCTTTACGGATTTTCTAGTTTCCCTACCAAGCTCCTGACGTTTCATGTCCCGACTAGTAGAACGTTATCCTTTCGTTGATTATTCAGTATTTCTCTCATGGTAACTTCCCCCTTACAGTCCCCTCCAGGATATCCAAATGGGGGACAATTCCGGAATCTTATGCCAATGGAGAGATGGTCATGACACTTCAATTACAGGCCACATGTCCTGTGGATACATGTTACGTGTCTTTAATTCAGTGATTTCCATTGCCTTCTGCATCCTCATGCCGTTGATTATTGCTGATTCTTACGCCTTGATGGACAGTTTCCCACCCCCAATACAAGAGAGTGCCCTGAACCTCTGTCTGCTCCTCCGCCCTCTTTGACACGGCAGTTGGCAGAATGAGGGTGACTTCTCATGGCGGAAGTCTTCGACAGCCACTGCTGGTTATTATTAATCAAAATTTAAAGAGCGGCGGGATTCGAACCGGGACCGAAGACGTTCTGATTAAGAGTCAAAGACGCTACCGCTTTTTTTTAGCATTTTTGTAAAGCTGATTTTTATTTCTTCAGTAATGTAAAGCTGGCTTGTTCTAGGTTTCCAGGCGATTACTAGTTTCTGACAGTACCCACAAGTGAAATTGTCACATTAATGTTCGACGTTTAACTAGTTATGTGTTCAGAAGACGAAAATATCCTTTCAGTCGATCTGTGTATGTAGTTTCCTCGGCATTCTTTCGTTTTGATTAAAAACTAACGAAAAAGTGAAATATGAAAACTGAAACAAGTAGCCTTAAAATTTGTTCCTTGTACAAATAAATTTTATAGGTTCAATTTCTAGTTACCCTAGAATATAAATTAATAACTACAGTGGGATTAAAATGTTTAAAAACACAGTTTTGGTTCTGCAGTACTTAAAAATATATATTTCGATAATGTGTGATAATCGTTAGTGAACGCTGGCAGTAAATGTTATCCTTAAGATACGGGCATTGAAATCAAACTATGCTACTGATTCGGAGGTAACACTATGCATTTTCCACAATAACAGAGAACACGAAGGTATTAGGTAAGCTACAGTTCAGCACTACGTAAAAGTTTACAAAACTGTGTTTTTATTTTGAAAATATTTTGGAATATAAAAAATGATTTTGTCCATTAGTCTTCAGGAAAGGATGTAACGATTCCGGTACAATAGAGATTCACTCTGAATCTTATACAACAATACCGAAATATATTTGAATATGTTTATAAAATTTCTGTTGTGTGAGAACGTCTGTCCACTAAACATTTGTGAAGTCACTTACTTTACGATAAATTTTAGGAAAAAAGGAAAATTTATTCTTTGGTGAGCTAACCACATCAGAAAGCAACTGTTAACACCGTGAATACCACAATGAAACATCCAAGTGAACTACCGGTTAATAGAAGGTAAACAAATTTCTTCTTTCTCTGAATGAACAAAATGAATGTCGATTGGTGTACGCTGCTATGATTTTCGGAAAATCGAACTCGGTTAAATTCTGGCGATGGGATAAGCTATCAGCGAAATATAATATACTTTTAAGGCGCAATGCTTGTTAGCCAAATAGATGTGAAAGTCGGGTATCGTGTGGTTAAGACAATGGTACAAACGTTCAGTTCGTCAATTCTAAATGGGCCACTTTAATACGTTTTAAAGAATTAAAAAGCTAACAAAATGCGAAATGAGTGCCGTAATTACTTTAGGCAATGTTCTGCCAGAGCTAAGGCAAACAGTCTGCGTAATTACTTTCACTTGAAGCACCACAAACAGAAGCGGAGCCAGTTTTATAAAAGTTCCGCAACGGCCGACCGCTAAAATTACTCTGCCACGCAGTACAGCCGCCGAGTGTAACAGCCCTCCGCTGTCGAAAATACTGGAATTTCATCGTTTTCATCTCACAACCCTCTATTTTTATCTGAATTATTCTAACCCACGTTTTGAAATTCCACTGAACCTTTCAGAATGTACTGCTTTATTTTATTAAACTTTGCTACAACAACCAAATGATATACGGTATACCTTGGCAATATGGTTTGAATATGGACAGTATCGTTATACTCACCTTAGAAGTAATTATCTGAGCCACACACATATAAAACGTCTTATACATAACATGAACTACTCCATCGTAATATAAACACTATTATTGTACTATCAGCTGAAGGAACTTCCATTCACACTGTTAGATGAACCAGTCAGACGAAATTACACATACGCGAGATGATCCACAGATCTGAGTACAACTAATACGGTCTTCATCATTATGCATACTTCTACGATAAAACAACAAGTGTGAGCCGCTTGCCGATTTAATGTCATTCGAAGAGTATCAATCATATCATCTATATCGTCATACGGCCATAAAATATTAACTGTCTTAAAGAAAATTATTCGGTAGTCTAATTAGAATACCAACGATTTCGTCACTTGTTAACATTTAACAATGCAAATGATTACTTGAAAACACATTCACGTAAGTATTCGGTAGTCTAATTAGAATACCAACGATTTCGTCACTTGTTAACATTTAACAATGCAAATGATTACTTGAAAACACATTCACGTAAGTAATATAAATATCTCCAAGCACTATTGATCCGATGGAATTATATTTTCCTCGAGACATATTGACTGTATCCTTATCGAATCTCCAAACACTGAAACAGATTCTGTATTGAAATTTTAAGTATTGCAGCTGGAAAAAAAACTCAATATCATATTGAACTACAGGAATTCGGTCTTCTCTATTTGGAGTACTAGTCTGTCAACTCTCTCATAATACAGAAAAATAGAACCACATCGACATTTAAGGGCTGCATGTGTCAGCAGGGAAGCTACATTCATTTTTGAAAAAAATGTGTCTGAATATTTTACTGCAGCATTCATACTTATGGTTAAGTCAATATGTATATCAAAACGGTTCAAATGGCTCTGAGCACTATGGGACTTAACTTCTGAGGTCATCAGTCCCCTAGAACTTAGAACTACCCAAAACTAACTAACCTAAGGACATCACACACATCCATGCCCGAGGCAGAATTCGAACCTGCGACCGTAGTGGTACCGCGGTTCCAGACTGTAGCGCCTAGAACCGCTCGGCCACTCCGGCGGCAATATGTATATCACTTCAGTGGCTTATTCTAATATAAATATTCATTATAAAAGGACATTTCTCAATAGAATTTCACGTACCTAATGTTATAGTGTTGAGTTAATTAGCCAAGCCATGAAATAATATACAGATTTAAAAATATAATCAGTCACCTTCGTGTACAAAGTTAAAAGAGACCTTAACATCACATGAAATCCTGAAGAGCACGATGTTGTTATTGCGATTATGCATTGTTTTTTAATACCACGGCATATCTGATTGTAACAGGGAACATTGGGGTTCTGTTAAGTACAAACACACGTAATGTATATTGCTAAATAGCTGCCCCAGTTCACGGTTCATAGTTAAAGATTCATTGGTTCATGTTTCATGGTTTCATCCTTCAGTTGCAGGTTCCCTATCGAGCGGCTTCTAGGGGCAACAATTTTTTCCCAGTGCTTCATGTAATTAGTGACCGAATTTAAAAATTTAAAATGACTAGTCATAACCTCTCTATTAAAAGGTATAATCTTCCGAGGATAGTTTAACACATTAGGTCGAACATTTAAATTAGAAACTGAGTATATGTCTTGAGGGATCATAATCCATGGCGCGCAAATACCCAGACAGTTCTAAAAGACAGAGCAGTTAGTGACTTGCAACAATTTCTACACATAATTTCAAACTCCTTGGAAACTCTTCCTCGTTTATATCCCACATAAAATGGAAAAAGGAGAAAAGTTAATCATTTACTGCGCATTTGATGATTATGCAGTAAAACTGCTCCATCACGTATGACGTGTTAATTTATTACTTCTTTACACACCAAAGATGATGACTGTTCAAAGCATCCCTGTGACTTTCTTCATCCATGAAAAATAGGATTCAAAGAAGGCATGTTGCCTGGGTCTAACATTCGAAAAAGGACGTTCAATCGCAATATTTAATCAAAAATAATTGTGAGTGAGAGAGAGGCCTAAGTATCATACAAGAAGGTTATTGCTAAGTTTGTAAGCAACAAAATCGACCTAAATTACACTTATTTTTCGGTTAACATTTTAGAAAAGTTTAAGCATTTAATAAGTTTCATGAGCCGCAACATTCACTTCATCATCAGTCACGGTGATTTTTGTTTTACTGAAAATTAGGTTGAAATCAGTGAGAAACAAGCTAAACGATTTTGATCATGACATCTAAGTGATCGAAAGATGATGACAGAGTCACTGAAATGTCAGTATGATAAGAGTATACTGTTGGACACATGGGCGAGACCAGACGAAAAAGAAAAGTAAATGAACGAACACAGAATTTGTATGTAATGAGGAGGCGGTCTCATATTTATGTCTTTCCAAAACCTTTTATGACACAAAAAAGGTAGGTTACTTTTCACTCCATTTCCTTAAAATTCGTTGTGGCTGATTAAAAAGCGCGTCTGAACTTAGTGAGCACTTTATTCCGTTTTGTCCCTCCAGTCTCTTTTCACTCGCTCACCTTGTTGTTTCTACATTCTCCTGAAATTTCAGTTAGGCTTCTCAGTAAATAGGTTACTGTGAATTATTTCTAAACTTTGTGCTATATTTTTATCAGGAAAGCAATTTCTTTGAAGACTTCATTAATTTCTGTTAACCAGCTGTGGCACAGAATTTTCTTTGTGAGCTTGTTGTTGTCCGTTCTAACAACTTACCTAATGATGGTATCTTACATTTTATATGCACCTGACAGATTTCTCAATATAATCGAAGTTTAATTTTCAGATTTTGGCCCTAAGATTTGTCTGAGATATTTCTTTCTCTTTTTTCAAGCATGTTACAACTAACATGGCTACACTTGCATGAAGAGCTTTTATTTTCAAAAGATGTTATATTGTGGTACGTTTCTCTTTCATGATATAGATTATAGTTTATATCCTATCCTTTCTCCCTGATGAATTAGTGTAGTTGGGAGCTTTTATAGAATTTGATGGCTGAAGGTCAATTATTGAACCTTGATCCGGTCTCTGTCATGTAGTGTATATCTTTTCATATCTTATTTAGGGCTCAGTTTTTGGTGCTATTTCAGGGAGTTTTTCTACACATCGAAATGCTTGCAAAACTGTAATGTAGGGGGTTGCAATGTCGTCCGCAAATGCTAGACAATGAAGGCGTATTTTGTTTTGGGGACTTCTGTCTATATTTATACGTTCAGTTTCATTTTTCCGTTTAAGGATCACCGATAATCTATCCTCTTCCCCTTGTTTTGATTTAGATGGTTGAGAAATTTCTCCCAGAGATTTAGCTTTTAATTTTATGTTGGTCAGAACTTTTCTGATCAGTTTGCATACCAATTTTTGTGAACTTGGATATTCTCTAGTGCATTAGTGTCCATGTATCGAATCATATAACATTTTGAAACCTCCAAATATAATTACTTTTTATTTTGTTTTCTAATTTTGTGAAGGGTTTTCACGTGTAAAGTTTGTTCTGAACATGATCTTAGTTTGTAAATATTGGGTGTCTATTGCAAAAGTGCTGGCACTGATACAGAAAATAAAAGAAAAGCTCCATCCACTGGAAGTAACGTACTGGAGAAGATGTTGCCAAACTAAATGGACAGAGAAAGGAGTGAAGACATCAAGCGAATGATGAAGTTTCAATGAACAGAATTTAAACGAGAAGAATGGGAATTTGAGACGAACGTATCGTAACACAAATCCTCTGAAACGGAGGGCACTAACACTTCCAGGAAGGTACGAAAGAGGTACGCATGGGAAGGACTGGAATGCAGGAATTTCAGAGGCTATGGTGGAAATACAGCTGAGAGAAAATTCTTGAACAGGAAAAGGCATAGGAGTATGGAAGGAGGTGTGGAGCTTAAAGCCCCTCGATGACGAAATCTTAAATATGGAGCACAAGATCGGCCTGCTGATGGATGGGAAGGGAAATCGGTAAAACAGCTGCTACAGTAAATAATACAGGATGTTGCCAGAGGAACAGTGCGTATTTTACACTAATTTCAATAAAGCGTTTCAGCTACATTAACACTGCTGGTTACAGAGACTGGCTTTCATTTCGCGTGTTATAGTTCAATTCTTTCATCTTGGCGGCTCGCGCGTGCCCGTCCAGACGTGGGAGATTGCTGCGTTGCCAGTTGGGCACGCGTCAAGAGAAGCAGCGCCATAGTATAGTATAGTTTGCAAACTTACGTATAGGGGGGAGCGCGTGGTTCATGAAGTAAAGCCACCTCGGCCGCATTAACGCTTTCGCTGCTTCAGAGACATGCTGCCCGCATTCCGCACTGTGCGCGATTTTGTCATCTTCACTGCACTGCTCGCCTGTGCAGACACATGGTGTTCCGACTGCTTTGACACACTCATCATTCAGTCTTGAAATCTTCTTTTCTGCTTTTTAGGTAAGAGTATTTAATGTGAAATGCACTGTCATAGGGCACTGCTATTAGGCTCTTTTGTACAAACTGTAACTTTCAGTATCAGTGCAAAACCAAAGAACAAAAAGCCATAGCAGGAAATGTGTCTAGGATTGTCTCAAAGTTTTTGGGATAGGAAATGAAGAGCTTGATGGCTGATTGCTATTTAGCTGACCAGGCAGCAACTATAACGAGAGCCTCTGTCGAACTATCAGAAAGAATACTTCCTTCTGCAGTGTCGTGTGTGATATTTAGAAACTAGGTAACATGTTAAAACTGGATTTCCAACTGTGAATCTGCCTACTGTGGGCAGTGACCTTACCACTGACGTACCGAGTGTGTTGGTGCTTATAATTTTTTTCCATTTGCATTATGTATATTGTTTGATGTAAACGGGTGGACGGGTGTCTGGGTGTATGGATGATCCTGTACAATTGCGGACACGGAAGAAGTGTCGATACTTCGTGGAATTTCGTCTCGATAACGATAAGCTTTTACTCAATACTTTCAAAATTATATATTGAAAACAGTACATAATCGACGTTTTGTATCTAGCGAGAGAAGCAATAGTTTATTACGTTTTTATTATTTACCCAATATATTAGCCGCATTACCCACTACCACAACTTTTAACAGTTGACCGCACCACCACTGACAAACCAATAACTGAACGAGCGGTGTACGTAGAGCGACAGAGTGAGTCTACAGAAATATTTACGCTCATTCGCAAACCTTGACAATATTTCTTTTGCAGTTCATTCACTTGGGGTCTCCTTGATTTCACGGTTCGATTTACTTTTTCCTTTTCGTATAGTTATTACAACAGTTCGAGGGCACGAATGAATGTATCAGCAAGCAGAATGGTGCCTGCCACAAGTAAAACCAGACAATACTTGATAAAATGCCTAATAATGATGTGAAATGTAAAGTCTGTTACAAAAAGTCTTCGGGAAATACTTCAAACATAGAAAATATTTAAGCAAGCAATCGTAAATTATAGCAAGATAAATTTCACGAAATATATTCGCATCTGCGAATACGAAGAACCATCAGCTTTATAAGGGAATGACGACAATGACGATCTGTGTCAGACCCGGGACTCGAACCCGTATTTCTCGCTTTGACTACCTGGGCACGACTCGCAGACGGGCCCAAACTTTCATATGTCGTCGTTTCTGCGTCACAAGATGCACTCCGACACTTACTGGTACTCCAGTACAGTGGAGGACATTTTAACTGAAAGTCGTAACTGAAAGTCGCTGCCTGGTGTCGGCGGATAGATATGATATTCCAGTGTCTGTGTCGTTATGAAGAATGATGCAATATTCCTTCGGAGAGGGTATATACAAATATATATACCCTCTTCGAAGGAATATATATATATTTTGGTGTCACCACCAGACACCACACTTGCTAGGTGGTAGCCTTTAAATCGGCCGCGGTCCGTTAGTATACGTCGGACCCGCGTGTCGCCACTATCAGTGATTGCAGACCGAGCGCTGCCACACGGCAGGTCTAGTCGAGAGAGACTCCCTAGCACTCGCCCCAGTTGTACAGCCGACTTTGATAGCGATGGTTCACTGTCTACATACACTCTCATTTGCCGAACGACAGTTTAGCATAGCCTTCAGCTACGTCACTTGCTACGACCTAGCAAGGCGCCATATTCAGTTACTATTCTGAACAGATAATATTGTGAATCATGTACCGGCAAGAGTGACGTTCATCATTAAAGGATTGAAGTTAAGTATCAAACTAATTACGTCCGCTTTCTGAATTCTAATTCCTTGGCATGTGCCAGACCTCACGTCAGTATAGTCCTTCCCTCCTCATGCCAACCTGTGTGAGCTAAAACGTGTGCTTTTCGGCCTCCACGAGTAACACGGTGTTGGCTCTTCTGCCAATATATATATATATATATATATATATATATATATATATATATATATATATATATAGAAGCCAATGTATATATAGTGCAGAATTTTCTATTGATGCTGAGGACGATTGACAACATTAAATCAGTATTTACGTCATTTGAGGGTTAATACAGCTATTACAAGTTGCATGTTCTTAGGTTGAATAGTACCTCGAAGTACGAGGATATTCAAAATGAAGGAAGAGATTTCAAACACTCATTGTATCCAAATTACAAAATATAGAAACACAATTTCAACGTTCCTGGGAAAAGAAAAGTTCAAATTTTTATGCATTCAGTGTGAGAAACATGTGTTACATGACAAATACAAGAACGGTGGCTTATTTTCTGCCACACGCGTAGCAGCTGGTCTCTAGTTACCAGATTCACAGCCTCAACAATTCGATGATGCAGACTTTGAAGAGTGTCCGGCATGGGGGGAGGATAAAAACGCGGTCTTTTTACATAACCCCACGAGAGACCAGCCGCTTCGTGTTTGGCAAGAAATAAGCCACCGTTTTGATATTTGTCGTGTAACACATGGTACTCGAAACGAATGCATAAAAATTTGAACTTTTCTCTTTCCAGGAACGTTGGAATTGTTTCTACCTGCCGGCCGCCGTGGCTGAGCGGTTCTAGGCGCTTTAGTCCGGAAACGCGCAGCTGCAACGGTCGCAGGTTCGAATTCTGCTTCGGGCATGGATGTGCGTGATGTCCTTAGGCTAGTTCGGTTTAAGTAGTTTTAAGTCTAGAGGACTGATGACCTCAGACGTTACGACCCATAGTGCTTAGAGCCATTTGAACTGTTTTTGTTTCTACCTTTTGTAGTTCCGAAGAAGTAAATGTTTTGTTGAGTGGTACTTAAGATAAGTAAATAAATTAGTGAAATCAAAGTGAAGTAGAAATTAGAAAATAAATGAAAAACTTAGTTTAGTTTAGAGAGTTACATACTGGCAAACAGTGGGCAGAACAGCAGAGCAGAAAGAGACAATGACCGTGAAATCAGCAAGTTCAGAAGAAGCCATCGCCCTCCCCACATAAGCTGGCGCTGTCGATTCAGCCGTCAGGGCATCGCCCGACTGGCTCACGTGTTTCTCAGTTGTCACATGTGAGCAAAGGCCCTCGCCTACATTCCAAGAGCCAATGACAGACGTTAAGAAGATTCTTCGAGAAGCTTTTCAATGTGACAGAAGAGGCAATGACTGGCTCACGTGTTTCTCAGTCGTCACATATGATCAAAGGCCCTCGCCTACATTCCAAGAGCCAATGACCGACGTTAAGAAGATTCTTCGAGAAACTTTTCAACGTGACAGAAGAGGCAATGACCGTGAAGTCGTTCACCTCCAGTAAACTGAAGTGAATAAATACGCGAGACGCAGTGGGCCCGACAGACGAAGGAAGAAGAGAAGAGTAGCAGTAGTTTTCAGTCAGTTTCGGTGCTGAAGACCGTCATGCAAGAAGAGACTACATCATGCACAGACGCACCAAGTCCGCCGCTGTAATGGAATAGCAAGCAGCAGCCTCGGCGCCAGACGACAGAAGTTAAAAGATATTTGAAGTCTGATTTCTACGAACCCGGGTGACTCGTGCGGACGGGAAGGAGACGGCCTCACATAAGCAGTCACCTGTGAGCTGGGGTGAAGATCTGACAGCCGAAGACTGGCATGTGGGAGTCCGTTGTTCGAGTCCGGGACACTGGCCTTCCCCCACTGTGCCGCTCCGCTGGCCGACGCACAACACACGCGGTCGCTTAGAGAAGAGAAACACTGGGACCCCACATCCAAGGTATCACCATCCGATGTACGACTTCGCTCGCAATAATTAAACGGGCCACCTCGCACTGCGCGTCTCCAGTCAACTGGGCGAGACGGCGACACGAGATACACACTGCCACGCGTAATCAGACACCGCCGCTGCCGCAGCAGAAGGCTTCGCAAACGACACAGCTGCCGCTCTCCGAGCCAGAACATCCAGTAAGAAACAGTTGTACAAAACTTTCAATAAATGTTATCTTATGTAAAAGTGCTGTTTCATTCTACCTCATCCCCAAGCCAAGGAAGAACCCACTCTGCCCACATGTTGTTAAGAGAGAAAAATTAATTTATTTAGTACTTTCACCCTGACATAATGCTTCAGAATCAAATGCCCCTTGCAGTGATGCTCATCCTGACAACTGACTAGCATCAAAAGAGAAAACCCAGTTACATTTAGTGACAGCACTAGTACAGTTTGAAATCCGGTCTTCTTTTTAGATAGCTCTGTACATATGGCAGAAGGAAGCCATTAATATTCATTAATGTTCATGTATTGAAGTGTGGACGCGTGAACGCGAAACGGTGTCCGCTTTGCGCCTCAGGTACGGCCATGAAGAAAATGAGGTCCCAACGTTTGTGGGAAGACTTTTCGACGTAGAGAAAAATACGGTCAACATACTGATGTGTGTTCGTATTCTTGTTGATGTTGTGGTCTTCAGTCCTGAGACTGGTTTGATGCAGCTATCCATACTACTCTATCCTGTGCAAGATTCTCCATCTCCCCCTACTTACTGCAACCTACATCCTTCAGAATCTGCTCAGTGTATTCATCTCTTGGTCTCCCTCTACGATTTTTACCCTCCACGCTGCCCTCCAATGCTAAATTTGTGATCCCTTGATGCCTCAGAACATGTCCCACCAACCGGTCCCTTCTTCGTGTCACGCTGTGCCACGAACTCCTCCCCAATTCTGTTCAATACCTCCTCATTAGTTATGTGATCTACCCATCTAATCTTCAGCATTCTTCTGTAGCACCACATTTCGAAAGTTTCTATTCTCTTCTTGTCCGAACTATTTAACGTCCATGTTTCACTTCGATACATAGCTACACTCCATACAAATACTTTCAGAGACGACTTCCTGACACTTAAATCTATACTCGGATGTTAACAACTATCTCTTCTTCAGAAACGCTTTCCTTGCCATTGCCAGTCTACATTTTATGTCCTCTCTACTTCGACCATCATCGGTTATTTTGCTCCCCAAATAGCAGAACTCCTTTACTACTTTAAGTGTCTCATTTCCTAATATAATTCCCTCAGCATCACCCGACTTAATTCGACTTCATTTCATTATCTTCTTTCCGCTTTTGTTGATGTTCATCTTATATCCTCCTTTCAAGACACTATCCATTCCCTTCAACTGCTCTTCCAAGTCCTTTGCTGTCTCTGACAGAATTACAATGTCATCGGCGAACCTCAAAGTTTTTATTTCTTCTCCATGGATTTTCTTTTGTTTCCTTTACTGTTTGCTCAATATACAGATTGAATAACATCGGGGAGAGGCTACAACCCTGTCTCACGCCCTTCCCAACAAATGATTCCCTTCCATGCCCCTCGACTCTTACAACAGCCATCTTGTTTCTGTACAAATTGTAAATAGCCTTTCGCTCCTTGCATTTTACCCCTGACACCTTTAGAATTTGAAAGGGAGTATTCCAGTCAACATTGTCAAAACCTTATCTAAGTCTACAAATGCTAGGTAACGTAGGTTTGCCTTTCCTTAATATTTCCTCTAAGATAAGTCGTAAGGTGCTCACGTGTTCCAAAATTTGTACGGGATCGAAACTGATCTTCCCCGAGGTTGGCTTCTATCAGTTTTTCCATTCATCTGCAAAGAATTCGCGTTCGTATTTTGCAGCTGTGACTTATTAAACTGATAGTTCGGTAATTTTCACATCTGTCAACACCTGCTTTCTTTGGGATTGGAATTATTATATTCTTCTTGAAGTCTGAGGGTATTTCGCCTGTCTCGTACAAAAAAATGGTTCAAATGGCTCTGAGCACTGTGGGACTTAACTTCTGAGGTCATCAGTCCCCTAGAACTTAAACTACTTAATCCATGCCCTAGGCAGGATCGAACCTGCGACTGTAGAGGTCGCGTGGTTCCATAATGTATCACCTAGAACCTCTCTGGCATCTCGGACGCCTGTCTCGTACATCTTGCTCACCAGATGGTAGAGTTTTGTCAGGACTGGCTCTCCCAAGGCTGTCAGTAGTTCTAATTGGGCCTTGTTTCGACTTAGGTCTTTCAGCCTTTGGCAGTAGTTTATACCTTACATATTTCACTCAGCCAATTTTCTTCGACTATGCTCCATATTGCTACACACGGTGCACTGCCAAAATTACAAAACAGCTCAACCGAGGGTCGGCACAGTAAAATGTTCGCAACCGGCTCGCTGTGGAGCCACACTCAGGTACCTAACCGAGTCGCTATGCGTTGCCCCGGGGGCCGACTGGCGCTAGCTTTGAGGGAGCCGCGGGGCTATGACCGCCACACACAGTGGTCCGTCTGCCGGCGGGCGTCGCAAAGTGAGCGTCCAGCTGGCTACTTGGTGGCGGGGGCGGAGTGAGCGGCGGGGGCGGCGGCGGGCGCGACTAATTACATGGCTGTGGCGGCATAGGCCGGTGGGCGGCGGGCGGCGGGCAGCGGGCGGCGCGGCGGCTGCGAGCCGGGCCTAATTGAGGCGGCCCCGGGCCGTGTGTAATGAGGTGACAGCCGCCGGCGTGTACACATACGAGTACGTGTACCCACACACACGGAGGTGGACTGCGCGCAGGTTACAAACAGAGACCACCGCCTCTGTAAGAGAAGTCGCCCTGGGGCCGCAAGGCATATGCAGCACGTAATGGGTGTAAGTGCAGATATTTTTGAACATTGTAACATAATTTTGCACAGAGCATAACTTATTCATAGCTAACACTTGGTTCAAGATTCATAAAAGAAGGCTGTCTACATGGAAGAATCCTGGAGATACTAGAAGGTATCAGACAGATTATATAATGGTAAGACAGAGATTTAGGAACCAGGTTTTAAATTGTAAGACATTTCCAGGGGCAGATGTGGACTCTGACCACAGTCTATTGGTTACGAACTCTAGATTAAAACTGAAGAAACTGCAAAAAGATGGGAATTTAAGGAGATAGGACCTGGATAAACTGACTAAACCAGAGGTTGTACAGAGTTTCAGGTTTGGCATAAGGGAACAATTGACAGGAATAGGGGAAAGAAATACAGTAGAAAAAGAATGGGTAACTCTGTGGGATGAAGTAGTGAATGCAGCAGACGATCATGTAGGTAAAAAGACGAGGGCTAGTAGAAATCCTTGGGTAACAGAAGAAATATTGAATTTAATTGATGAAAGGAGAAAATATAAAAACACAGTAAATGAAGCAGGCAAAAAGGAATACAAACGTCTCAAAAATGAGATCGACAGGAACTGCAAAATAACTAAGCAGGGATGGCTAGAGAACAAATGTAAGGATAAAGAGGCTTATCTCACGAGGGTTAAGATAGATACTGCCTACAGGAAAATTAGTGAGACCTTTGGAGAAAAGAGAGCCATTTGTATGAATATCAAGAGCTCAGATGGAAATCCAGTTCTAAGCAAGGAAAGGAAAACAGAAAGGTTGAAGGAGTGTATAGAAGGTCGATACAAGGGTGATGTACTTGAGGACAATTTTAAGGAAATGGAAGAGGATGTAGATGAAGATGAAATGGGAGATACGATACTGCGTGAAGAGTTTGACAGAGCACTGAAAGACCGGAGTCGAAACAAGGCCCCAGGAGTAGACAACATTACATTAGAACTACTGACGGCCGTGGGTGAGCCAGTCCTGACAAAACTCTACCATCTGGTGAGCAAGATTTCAAGAAGAATATAATAAATCCAATCCCAAAAAAAATCAGGTGTTGACAGATGTGAAAATTACCGAACTATCAGTTTAATAAGTCACGATTGCAAAATACTAGCTCGAATTCTTTACAGATGAATGGAAAAACTGATAGAAGCCGACCTTGGGGAAGATCAATTTGGATTCCGTAGAAATGTTGGAACATGTGAGGCAATACTGACCCTACGACATATCTTAGAAAATAGATTAAGGAAAGGCAAACCTACGTTTCTAGCATTTGTAGACTTAGAGAAAGCGTTTGACAATGTTGACTGGAATACTCTCTTTCGAATTCTGAAGGTTGCAGGGGTGAAATACAGGGAGCGAAAGTCTATTTACAATAAGTACAGAAACCAGATGGCAGTTATAAGAGTCGGGGGGCATGAAAGGGAAGCAGTGTTTGGGAAGGGAGTGAGACAAGGTTGTAGCTTCTGCTCTGCGTATTGAGAAAGCAGTAAAGGAAACAAAAGAAAAATACGGAGTTGGAATTGAAATCCAAAGAGAAGAAATAGAAACTTCGAGGTTCGCCCATGACTGTGTAACTCTGTCAGAGACAGCAAAGGACCTGGAAGAGCAGCTGAACGGCATGGACAGTGTTGAACATCAACAAAAGCAAAACGAGAATAATGGAATGTAGTTGAATTAAATCGCGTGATGCTGCGGGACTAGGTTAGGAAATGAGACAGCAAACTAAATTAGTAAGTGAGTTTTGCTATTTGGGGAGCAAAATAACTAATGATATTCAATGTAGAGAGGACATAAAATGTAGACTGGCAATGGCAATGAAAGCGTTTCTGAAGTAGAGAAATTTGTTAACATCGAGTATTGATTTGTCAGGAAGTCGTTTCTGAAAGTATTTGTATGGAGTGTAGCCATGTATGGAAGTGAAACATGGACGTTAAACAGTTTAGACAAGAAAAGAATAGAAGCTTTCGAAATGTGGTGCTACAGAAGAATGCTGAAGATTAGATGGGTAGATCACATAACTAATGAGGACGTATTGAATAGAACTTGGGAGAAGAGGAGTTTGTGGCACAACTTGACTAGAAGAAGGGATCGGTTGGTAGGACATGTTCTGAGGCATCAAGGGATCACAAATTTAGTACTGGGGGCAACGTGGAGGGTAAAAATCGTAGAGGGAGACCAAGAGATGAATACACTAAGCAGATTCAGAAGGATGTAGGTTGCAGTAGGTACTGGGAGATGAAGAAGCTTGCACAGGATAGAGTAGCATGGAGAGCTGCATCAAACCAGTCTCTGTGCTGAAGACCAGAACAACAACAACATTGACGTGTAACGACTCCGCCACAGGCCGTGAATTATGAGCAGGTGCTCGATCGTGTTAAAAGATGCAATCGCCATCCCCGAATTCCTCTTCAGCAGTGGGAAGCAAGAAGGTCTTAAAACATTAGTGTAGCCCTGCGCTATGACAGTTGCACGCAAAACAACAAGGGATGCAAGCTCCCTCCATGAAAAACACGACCACATCATAACGTCAACGCCTCCGAATTTTACTGTTGTTGCTACACACGCTGGCAGGTGACGTTCACTGCGCATTCGCCATACCCACACCCTGCCGTCGGAATGCCACATGTGAACGTCGCTGACACTGCAGTGCGTGACAGGGTACTGAAATCTGCTTAGCATGGTTCCGACTGCTGGCGGCAACATTGGCATTATTACGGTGGCGCATATAGCCTTGGGCGTTCATTCCATACGTGTCTCAGAGCTCCCATTCGTGCTTCCAGTGGAAGACGTGTTAGTGGCCTTCCGCCCCTACAGCGTGATTCAAGGCCATACCACAGAATGATGGTATTGTTTTAATCAGGGTGTGTCAGATCACAATTGATCTTCGTTCTCACATGTCGTCTTTTTTAACCACCAAAAAAATTGTTCAAATGGTTCTGAGCACTATGGGACTTAACTTATGTGGTCATCAGTGCCGTAGAACTACTTAAACTACATAAATCTGACTAACCTAAGGACATCACAGACATCCCTGCGAGTGGTCGCGCGGTTCCAACCTGTAGCGCCTAGAACCGCTCGGCCACTCCGGCCGGCTAGCCACCAATGTGTATCGTGAAATCAATATGTATATGACGGTCAACCAAAGATGAGCTCTGGGTGTGGCGAGCATGACCGCCTCTGATCGGAATGCCTGCAACAGTGTGTAAATCAAGCGGCGTCTGCTGAGGTACTGAAAGAGGCTCCACCATCGGTCATCTGTGTCACCTACAGGGTAGCCTCCACTTCGCCTCCCACCAGTCGGTGACCAAGGGAGCCGCTGTCACAAGTGTCACGACTGTCTGTGGAGTCCGACATAATGGAGACGCCTGCATCCATCCCTCCTCCTACCACATCGACCTCATGCTGGGTGATTCCAAGGAACTTCCGTCAGTCTACATCTACATCTACATCTACATCCATACTCCGCAAGCCACCTGACGGTGTGTGGCGGAGTGTACCTTGAGTACCTCTATCGGTTCTCCCTTCTATTCCAGTCTCGTATTGCTCGTGGAAAGAAGGATTGTCGGTATGTCTCTGTGTGGGCTCTAATCTCTCTGATTTTATCCTCATGCTCTCTTCGCGAGATATACGTAGGAGGGAGCAATATACTGCTTGACTCTTCGGTGAAGGTATGTTCTCGAAACTTTGACAAAAGCCCGTACCGAGCTACTGAGCATCTCTCCTGCAGAGTCTTCCACTGGAGTTTATCTATCATCTCCGTAACGCTTTCGCGATTACTAAATGATTCTGTAACGAAGCGCGCTGCTCCCCGTTGGATCTTCTCTATCTCTTCTATCAACCCTATCTGGTACGGATCCCACACTGCTGAGCAGTATTCAAGCAGTGGGCGAACAAGCGTACTGTAACCTACTTCCTTTGTTTTCGGATTGCATTTCCTTAGGATTCTTCCAATGAATCTCAGTCTGGCATCTGCTTTACGGACGATCAACATTGTATGATCATTCCATTTTAAATCACTCCTAATGCGTACTCCCAGATAATTTATGGTATTAACTGCTTCCAGTTGCTGACCTGCTATTTTGTAGCTAAATGATAAAGGATCTATCTTTCTGTGTATTCGCAGCACATTACACTTGTCTACATTGAGATTCAGTTGCCATTCCCTGCACCATGCGTCAATTCGCTGCAGATCCTCCTGCATTTCAGTACAATTCTCCATTGTTTCAACCTCTCTATACACCACAGCTTCAGTGAACTTCCGATGTCATCCACCAGGTCATTTATGTATATTGTGAATAGCAGCGGTCCTATGACACTCCCCTGCGGCACACCTGAAGTCACTCTTACTTCGGAAGACTTCTCTCCATTGAGAATGACGTGCTGCGTCCTGTTATCTAGGAACTCCTCAATCCAATCACACAATTGGTTTGATAGTCCATATGCTCTTACTTTGTTCATTAAACGACTGTGGGGAACTGTATCGAACGCCTTGCGGAAGTCAAGAAACACGGCATCTACCTGTGAACCCGTGTCTATGGCCCTCTGAGTCTCGTGGACGAATAGCGCGAACTGGGTTTCACATGACCGTCTTTTTCGAAACCCATGCTGATTCCTACAGAGTAGATTTCTAGTCTCCAGAAAAGTCATTATACTCGAACACAATACGTGTTCCAAAATTCTGCAGTCACCCAAGAAGCGCAAGTGGAGGCGCAGCATGACTTTCTACCAGCACTCCCCGCCTTCAGGGATTCCATGCCCGATCGCCTCAGCGATTTCTCAACACCAAGACAACAAGGATGATGCCTCAGCTGACGGTTCAGTACGGACCTGTGCGCTGCCTATAGAAACCCACGACCCAGAAGAGCTCTGCCTCATTGAAGGCCCGACCGTTCTGATGACGCCACCGGCACCGTTTGCAGTGCATTGTATGGACACATGCGAGGCCCCGCCAACGTCGGCATGGAGTACCGCGTCAAGGACTCGCCAGACTCCGTGCAGGGGCTGCGGCGCCCTCAATGGTGCAGCAAACGCATGGCGGCAGCGGTGGATTCCAGGGGTCTTGGCGGCGGCGCTGCCCGCTGCCCCATTGTGATGCCTGCCGGTGGAATTCCTCTACATGGTGGGCCACAGTTTCAGATGTACTGTGTGGCTACTATTAACATAAACAAAATTAGCACCCAGGTGAAATTTCTGCGAGAAATAATTTGGGGATTCGACACAGACGTCGAAGTGCCTCAGGAGGTGCACTAGCCCATCCTTCTGAACGTGGTGGGTTGTATCTCTTACACCTCTCCCGGTGACGACACTGGATGTGGAGTGGTGGCTATGTGCATGAGCGCATATCAGTTGAGGAGGTCATGACCCTGCCATCCGTGATGGGTATGGTTCTTCCCATGACGGGTGCCCACGTTGTAGGTGTGTGTGTTCCATCTACTTTTGACCAAAGAAGGGCAGAGCTCGGTTTTCCTCTGAGGAGATCACTAACTTCTTTCTCGGTCGCTATGAACACTGTTCGGCAGCAACTTCAATTTTGTTTTTAAATCAGGTCTATTAAAAGCACTTCAGCTCCTCCCAGGAACTGTGCTTCGGCGTCCACGACCTTTCCCTCTGTAACACTTGTGCGGGGCTGTACATATCAGACAGATCCTTCTGCTAGTCGCCTGCTAGGATTTATGTCTCCCAGGAGCTCGTCAGTGTTATACAACATGCAGAATGCCGGCGCTTGGCTTTCTCGGAACACATTACCTATATCAGGAGCGTCCCCCTCCCACGTCATGTAGTGTGGCGCAGTTGAGCGCCACGGACATTAAATACCGCACACCTTACCAATGCTGACTGCCCGTTATGTGTAGTGGAGGTTTGGCTGGTGTCCAGCGCATCTAAAAAGTAGATGGCTGGTGTGTGCCGAGCCTGGGATGTAGCAAGTCTTGATGCAGTTTGGCAGGGAAGTGTCTGCATGGAACTGGAATACAGCAAACTACTAATTCGTTCAGCTCCTTAAGAATATGCAACTGTCCTCTCTGCCGGCCTGAGGGGCCGAGCAGTTCTAGGTGCTACAGTTTGGAACCGCGCCACCGTTACGGTCGCAGGTTTGAATCCTGCCTCGGGCATGGATGTGTGTGATGTCCTTAGGTTAGTTAGGTTTAAGTACTTCTACGTTCTAGGGGACTGATGACCTCAGCGGTTAAGTCCCATAGTGCTCAGAGCCATTTGAACCATTTTGAACTACCCTCTCCGTCTGTTCAGATGGACAGCAACAAGATTAGTGCCCATACTGTGTATCCCACATGTCGCAAATTCCATGGAATTGTCGTGAGGACCCGCTGCCCAGATATGGTTTGGTAGGAGAACCCTTCAAGGCACCACATCATGACTGACAGGAACAACAAGTCCTTGAGCTCGTCATTTGTTGAGGACACTTGACTCCCAATCAGGCATGTGTAGTTACTGGCATTTGGAACATTTTCGGCACATTTACCAGTACGAACAACACGAAGTACGTGATCTGGAGCCGATTTTGTCGCACATCACTCACACAAACCATAACAGGGGACATCACTTGAAGATGCGATTGCAAAGGGTGCTCCAAACAAGCCGCCAGACGTTTATAGTCTCCTTGTGGTATTTTACTGCGCCTTGCAGGATTTGGTGGCACCAAGGCTGACCATAGTGTACCTAGAACTGTTGACAATGACTACCATTGTTCCGCCGATATTTGTCAGAGGCATTATAATCCCTGTACAAAAGCTGATGCAGGGGGCTATAGTTGCCAATTACTGCTCCCTAGCCTTACTCAGTCCCAATTACAAGATGTTTACACCTCCACTGGCGACACATTTCCGTCAGCTCCTTATGATGCTGAGTGGACCTGTCAAAGACCAGACCACCGCTGGTGAGTGTCGAAATGTTATCACTACTGGGTACACGCAGTACCCATGTGGCACTGGTGGTCATTGATTTTGACAACTGGATGAGACCCTCTTTGCCATCTTGGGGCAGATGCGTTTTCCGGCCCTCATCACAGGTAGCCTGTGTTGTCTCTACACTGGTGCCCAATCCGTTGTCCAGGTTAATGGTTGTATCACCGGACTGGTGCCGATATATCTTTCCTTACATAAAAGGTGTGCACTATCAATACTCTTGCTCAGTCTCAACTTGGAGTCGCTTATCAGGAGTTTCGCAATGTACTTGTCAGGGTTCACCCTGTAGAAATAGAGGTCCCACTGTGGTGCTATGCAGGACGATCTGTTGCTTCTGATATGGTTCTGGAAAGAGATCATGTACATACTTGATCTGATCTCTACACACAGGGACGTGGCAGGCAATGCTTTGAGCATGGCTAAATCTGTGGTGATGACAGTTGGTTATGGACTCACACAAGAGGAACTAGCACTTCCACACTATGTCCAGAGCTTCCATTACCTTGACATTGTCTTTACACCCACCTCCCCCTTCACTGCAGCGATCAACTTCTGGCATGCCCCCTAAGTCGCCCATGTGACCCTTCAGCAACATTGGCTCCGCTTCTTCGATGCATTGCAACTTGAGATACATATGAACGTCCTGTACATAGCACGGATGCTTCCGATGTCGACCCCCGATTGAGTCCAGGCTACAGGCCGCAGTGGGCTACTTCCTGACGGCTGGTAACATTTTGAAAATCAAATATGACACGCTCACTCTCCCCTAGAAAACCTGGAGACACGCCAGTTTGTGGTGTCATGGGGTGGTCTTGTCTCTGTGTGTCATAACTAAACAGTGGTCACGTATATGGAACTCACTCATGCGGCAACTTTTGGACGTATACAGGCAGCCCTGCATCTCTTCGCTATTGCTGGTATATGTCGCGTTTCTATTCTCGTATTTTTCTATTTTATTTGTAGACCTTAGCTATGTATGTGTAAGCCTCCAACACACGTGCCTCCCACACACGTGCCTCCCACACCTGAGAGATTTCTATGTTCAGTTACTGTGTGACATACCTAGCAACAACGTAAGATCGAGTATCCGGTAACTAGGGGGAATGCAATATGGCACAACCTTGTTCAAAAAGATTTTGGGTTTACAGCCGGTCGTCGTAAACTTCATTGGATGATGTTTCAGCTGGACAGTTGCCAGCCATCTTCAGGTGAGCTGAACGAGGACTGACAAAGACGTTCTTCGCTCAGTCTTATACATGGTGGTGCATTGACAGTGACCAGGCCAAATATCTCACGAAATAAGCACGAAACGAAAAAACCACAAAGAACGAAACTCGTCTAGCTTGAAGGAGGAAACCGGATGGCGCTATGGTTGGCCCGCTAGATGGCGCTGCCATAGGTCAGACGGATATGAACGGCGTTTTTTTAAATAGGAACCCTCATTTTTTATTACATATCCGTGTAGTACGTAAAGAAATATGAATGTTTTAGTTGGACCACTTATTTTGCTTTGTCATAGATGGCGCTGTAATAGTCACAAACGTATAAGTACGTGGTATCACGTAACATTCCGCCAGTGCGGACGGTATTTGCTTCGTGATACATTACCCATGTTAAAATGGACCGTTCACCAATTGCGGAAAAGGTCGATATCGTGTTGATGTACTGCTATTGTGATCAAAATGCCCAACGGGCGTGTGCTATGTATGCTGCTCGGTATCCTGGACATCATCCAAGTGTCGGGACCGTTCGTCGGATAGTTACGTTATTTAAGGGAACAGGAAGTGTTCAGCCACATGTGAAACGTCAACCACGGCCTGAAACAAATGATGATGTCCAAGTAGGGGTTTTAGCTGCTGTCGCGGCTAATCTGCACATCAGCAGCAGACAAACTGCGCGAGAATCGGAAATCTCAAAAACGTGTGTTGAGAATGATACATCAACATCGATTGTACCCGTAGCATATTTCCATGCACCAGGAATTGCATGGCGACGACTTTGAATGTCGTATACAGTTCTGCCACTGGGCACAAGAGAAATTACGGGACGATGACAGATTTTTTGCACGCGTTCTATTTAGCGACGAAGCGTCATTCACCAACAGCGGTAACGTAAACCGGCATAATATGCACTATTGGGCAACGAAAAATCCAGAATGGCTGCGACAAGTGGAACATCAGCGACCTTGGCGGGTTCATGTGTGGTGCGGCATTATGGGAGGAAGGATAATTGGCCCCCATTTTATCGATGGCATTCTAAATGGTGCACTGTATGCCCATTTCCTACGTAATGTTCTACCGATGTTACTACAAGATGTTCCACTGCATGACAGAATGGCGGTGTACTTGCAACATGATGGATGTCCGGCACATAGCTCGCGTGCGGTTGAAGCGCTATTGAATAGCATATTCCATGACAGGTGGATTGGGCGTCGAAGCACCATCCATGGACCGCACGTTCGCCAGATCTGACCTCCCCGGATTTCTTTCTTTGGGGAAAGTTGAAGGATATTTGGTATCGTGATCCATCGACAATGCCTGACAACTTGCGTCAGCGCATTGTCAATGCATGTGCGAACATTATGGAAGGTGAACTGTTGAGAGGAATGTCGTTACACGTATTGCCAAATGCATTGAGGTTGATGGACAAAATGTTGAGCATTTATTGCATTAATATGGTATTTACATTTAATCACGCTGTAATAGCACGCATTCTCAGAAATGACAAGTTCACAAAGGTACATGTATCACATTGGAACAACCGAAATAAAATGTTCAAACGTATCTACGTTCTGTATTTTAATTTAAAAAAGCTACGTGTTACCAAATATTCATCCAAAATTGTGAGCCATATGTTTGTGACTATTACTATTACCACAAAGCGAAAAAAGTGCTCCATCTAAAACATTCATATTTCTTTACATACTACACGAATACGTAATAAAAATGGCGGTTCCTATTTAGAAAAACGCAGTTGATATGCAGTTTGACCTATGGAAGTGCCATCTAGCGGGCCAACCATAGGGCCATCTGGCTTCCCCCTTCAAGCTAGACAAGTTTCTTTGTAGTTTTTTCGTTTGACGCTTATTTCGGGAGATATTTCGGCCGGTCAGGATCAATGGACCACCCAGTATAGTGCGCTGATGGTACTGCCTTGTGGTGGAACTGCGAGATAGCTGCCTTCGGTATTGTCGCTGGCCGCAGCTGTCGAAGTCTTCTGGCGTCTTCGTCTCGAGAAAATTTCGGAGATGACGGGCTTCGACGCGTTATTCAATTGGTAACCACTGTCACGGTTCATTAGATTTTCCGTGATGCTTATTTCGATGTGTGAGGTAACGGGCGAATTGTGGTGCCCTGAAAATATGCTAAGTTCTAAGTTGGCGTGGCCGCACAGGCAGCTCGGCCAGCCGGGGTCCGTCAGCAAGCATGTGGTGCCGAACGTTAGCCGCACGAGAGGAGTAGCCCCAGCTCATTGTCCAGCCGCGTGGCTGGGAATTCCATTGTGACGCTATGTCGATGAAGGAGACACGCTGGGAGTGCCAAATATGGCGGACTGTGAAACCTTAATGGAAGACATTTCACAATTCGTATAGAAATTAATAGTAGCGAGATGAATCATGATACCTCAAAAAGAAACTCGTAAATTATCATTATTTGCTCGACGATTCTGATGGTGTAATCAGATTTTCAATATATTTATAATTTAGATAAATTATACAAGTAACACCCAGCAATGAATTTCCAAAATCTAAACGGTTCTTCCGATTTCGTTTCTCTACATGTCTTTAGAAAGCTATTAGTGTAAACCTAAATTGGTATGAATTACAGACATATAACTTAAATAGTACATGAGGTATTGGAGGTCAAAGTGGCCGATTACTAAAGATCGCGTCACGCCATAATTACTCCACAATTATACGAAAAATACGGTAGCAGCAAGCTTATAAATGTATTTATTCATCTATGTCTTTGCTTATTTCTGATGTTTAGTATTCATTACGTGGGAATTTAAGGAGATGGGACCTGGATAAACTGAAAGAACCAGAGGTTGTACAGAGTTTCAGGGAGAGCATAAGGGAACAATTGACAGGAATGGGGGAAAGAAATACAGTAGAAGAAGAATGGGTAGCTTTGAGGAATGAAACAGTGAAGGCAGCAGAGGATCAAGTAGGTAAAAAGACGAGGGCTAGTAGAAATCCTTCGGTAACAGAATTGATGAAAGGAGAAAATACAAAAATGCAGTAAGTGAAGAAGGCAAAAAGGAACACAAACGTCTCAAAAATGAGACCGACAGGAAGTGCAAAATGGCTAAGCAGGCATGGCTAGAGGACAAATGTAAGGATGTAGAGGCTTATCTCACGAGGGGTGAGATAGATACTGCCTACAGGAAAATTAAAGAGACCTTTGGAGAAAAGAGAACCACTTGCATGACGCTCAGATGGAAACCCAGTTCTAAGCAAAGAAGGGAAAGCAGAAAGGTGGAAGGAGCATATAGAGGTTCTATACAGGGGTAATGTTCTTGAGGACAATATTATGGAAATGGAAGAGGAGGTAGATGAAGATGAAATGGGAGATATGATACTGCGTGAAGAGTTTGACAGAGCACTGTATGACGTAACTTGAAACAAGGCCCCGGGAGTAGACAACATTCCATAAGAACTACAGACAGCCTTGGGAGAGCCAGTCCTGACAAAACTCTACCATCTCGTGAGCAAGATGTAAGAGACCGGCGAAATTCCCTGAGACTTCAAGAAGATTATAATAATTCCAATCCCAAAGCAAGCAGGTGTTGACAGATTTGAAAATTACCGAACTATCAGTTTAATAAGCCACAGCTGCAAAATGCTAACGCGAATTCTTTACAGACGAATGGAAAAACTGGTAGAACCCGACCTCGGGGAAGATCAGTTTGGGTTCCGTAGAAATGTTGGAACACGTGAGGCAATACTGACCCTATGACTTATCTTAGGAAATAGATTAAGGAAAGGCTAACCTACGTTTCTAGCATTTGTAGACTTAGAGAAAGATTTTGACAATGTTGAGTGGAATACTCTCCTTCAAATTCTGAAGGTCGCAGGGGTAAAATACAGGGAGCGAAAGGCTATTTACAATTTGTACAGAAACCAGATGGCAGTTATAAGAGTCGAGGGGCATGAAAGGGAAGGAGTGGTTGGGAAGGGAGTGAGACAGGTTTGTAGCCTCTCCCCGATGCTATTCAATGTGTATATTGAGCAAGCAGTAAAGGAAACAAAGGAAAAGTTCGGAGTAGGTATTAAAATCCATGGAGAAGAAATTAAAACTTTGAGGTTCGCTGATGATATTTTAATTCTGTCAGAGACTGCAAAGGACTTGGAAAAGCAGTTGAACGTAATGGACAGTGTCTTGAAAGGAGGATATAAGAAGAACATCAACAAAAGCAAAATGAGGATAATGGAATGTAGTAGAATTAAGACGGGTGATGCTGAGGGAATTAGTTTAGAAAATGAGACACTTAAAGTAGTAAAGGAGTTTTGCTATTTGGGGAGCAAAATAACTGATGATGGTCGAAGTAGAGAGGATATAAAATGTAGACTGGCAATGGCAAGGAAAGCGTTTCTGAAGAAGAGAAATTTGTTAACATCGAGTATTGATTTAAGTGCCAGGAAGTCGTTTCTGAAAGTATTTGTATGAAGTGTAGCCATGTATGGAAGTGAAATGTGGACGATAAATAATTTAGACAAGATGTGAAAAGAAGCTTTCGAAATGTGGTGCTACAGAAGAATGCTGAAGATTAGATGGGTGGGTCACATAACTAATGAGGAGGTATTGAATAGAATTGGGGAGAAGAGGAGTTTGTGGCACAACTTGACTTGAAGAAGGGACCGGTTGGTAGGACATCTTCCGAGGCATCATGGGATCACCAATTTAGTACTGGAGGGCAGCGTGGAGGGTAAAAATCGTAGAGGGAGACAAACAGATGAATATACCAAGAGATTCAGAAGGATGTAGGCTGCAGTAGGTACGGGGAGATGGAGCTTTCACAGGATAGAGTAGAATGGAGAGCTGCATCAAACCAGTCTCAGGACTGAAGACCACAACAACAACAACTATTCGTGAAGAAATTAGTTAAATATTTACTGTGTTTTATAAAGTACAGAGACATTAGGCTACTGGAATACCTTTTGTTTTCTTTCCTTTGATATATGTTTGTTGCATTTGTTTATGTATTTTAACGTGTGTTAGAGCGTGTTTATGGTTCATCCGTAGAAATATTTATTTAATTTCAAATTATTTAATCGTAAATCCAGTATTTCGTTTGTCTTTCAATATG